>NC_132797.1:44247500-44847500 GCF_048594095.1 Paramormyrops kingsleyae | reverse complement strand
CACAGGGTCCTACATTCTGTCCTACATTTCCTGACCTGTTAGACGGACACTCAACAATCTCCATCCTGATTTCTACCTTCTACTCAAACCATCTGTTGTCCTACCTGTCCTACCTGTCCTACTTGTCATACCCTTTGGACCCTTCAGTAACTGCCTGCAGTTTCTAGTTATTAAGGGTCCAAAGGACGAAGTCCTTATGGACCATTATTGTTTTTCTTAGGATTATTATTATTATTATTATTATTTTTCTGCCCTAAAACTGAATGTACAGCCTAAACTGTAAGAGCTAGACCAACCAAACTTGGTCAGATGATGTCAATTCCTACCCACTACTCAGGTTGTCCTACCCAGTCCTGCCAGCCAGATGGGGGCGCCTTAGCGCCCCCCAACACGTTTCGGTCGATATCTCCTGTCCTGTTAAACCTACAATCGAAATTCTTTGTTCTACATATACAGACAGCAAAGCCCTACCAACTTGCCATTTGGACTATGAAGCTCCGCCTACTTAGATTTTTTGCTAATTTGCATAATTTGCCAATCCTACTTTTTCCTTAAAGTCCTGGCTTGTCCTACCAAATCAGACAAATGAGGTGTCAGACGAATCAGAATTCTCTGCTGATCAAGAATTATCCACAAAATTCAGACATTTTTATATCCTACGGCCATTAGCCACGCCCAAACAATGTCCAAATTTGGCCCGTTTTGGTCTGACGGCTATAACTTGGCCGTGCCTTGGCCTACCTTGACCAAATTTGAAATGCTACCTCCCTACACCATTCTGGGGACACGGTCCGAGGCGGGCCGCATTTCGTCAATAGGGGGCGCTACAACTAAAAACTGGCAATATCTCCTGACTGCCTTTGCCAATCTAACTGAAATTTGGTAGATATGTACTAGGAAGCAGCCTGTGGTCAGTCACCTACAATGGCAGTAATTATTCCTTAAAGAGTGGCCGCCATCAGCCAATCAAAATCAAGCAGGCATTTCACAGGCTTCTCAATGACCAATCTAAATCAAATTTGGGTGATACATTTGTGCTCTGACCCTCTGCCTAAACTGTAAAGGACACCTCACTCGGCCAGATGGGGGCGCAACAGTGACAACTTTTGCATTTCTGCCTATTTCTCGAGAACGGTGAAGCCTACAATCGACATTTCTTGCCAGGTCAATTCAGTACGACATGCCAAATCAAACAACATGTAGAACTTGCTTCTGCATCTTTGCGTTTTTGCATAATTCATATTGGTCTGAAAACAAGACATTTCGTTAACCTCCTAGGATTTTCACCAAACCTACACAAATCTGGTATCATTTAAATCAGGAGACAGTCATAATAAATAATTCATAAAAAAATCATAAACTTTCCATGAGGTATAGTCACCAGCCACACACAAACCATACAGGTGCCATGCCCAATTCAATCAGACAGCTATATCTCAGGCCTGCCTCAGCCAATCATCACCAAACTTTAATATATCCTGTACAATAGTAGTCCGGAAGGGCCCTCCAAATTTGGTGCCGATCGGTCAAACGGGGGCGCTACAACAACATAACATGTCTGTATAAACCTTGAAAATCAGTTCAACTTACATTTATCTCATTTCTGTTCTAGTGACATATTACTGGTTAAAATATTTTGTACTGCCAGTTCTGTGAGTCATGCCAAATCAAGACATATGCAATGCCCAATGATAGTAATTTTCATTCCCTTGTGATGTTTAAAAACTTAATAAATAACATATTACTGTAACTTCTACAATGTCCAGCCCAAGTAGGTCATTCTGGTAGTACATCAATCAGGACATTGCCATTATGGATAATTCATAAAAATATCTTGACCTGTACGCTATGCCCACCAGCTACAACAAACCTGCACCATATCCATGCTCATTTCAATCAACCATCTAAATCTCAGCTGTGCTTCAGCCAATCCTCATCAAATTTCACGGCCTAATGTAGTAAGGGACCTCAGACAGACCCTCCAATTTTGGTGCCAATCGGTCAAACGGGGGCGCTACAGCCACTGTCCATATATTTCTAAGACCCACCTTAGCAAATTCAGCTGAAATGTCCTTATTTCTCATAAAACCTTGAAAGAATTGTTACCTTTCCCTTCACCTGAGTCCATATTTCTTATTCACTTTCATTTTTCACCGATTTGCCTCATAGAACATTATCAGACTTAATTTACACATAAGAAGGCCTGAAAGTATTGAATATAATTTCTAAAATGGAGCGCTGACTCCATCTGCTGGCCACACTATTTCCATGCCCATTTCATTCAAATAGCTATATCTCTGGCATGCTTCATCCAATCCTCACAAAATTTGACGCACATCTGTGTTACAAGACTTCAGAAAGACCTTCCAAGTTTGGTGGCAATCGGTCAAACGGGGGCACTACAGCCACTGTCCTAATATGTCTAAGACCAACCTTGGTTAATGCAGCTGAAATCTGCTTATTGTTTATTTAAAAATTAAAATATTCATCACCTTTCCCTTCATCTAAGTCCATATTTTTACTCTGCTTATATTTTCCTGCCATTTGACTTTTACAAATCTTTCAAACTTCAATCTTTCTTCAGGCTGTGTACACTGCAGCAATTACAATTTTATAATAAATTGGCCAGCAGGTGCAGTCAGCGCTCCATTTCAATAATGCCTTCAATACTTTTAGCCTTTCTCCTGTCTAAATATACAACCTAGAATCCGATACAGCATGATATTTACTGCTGTTACATGTCACACTACCTCAACTCAGCACTTTGTTAAGAATATGCAACACAGCCTATGTTTACACAGGTAGTATAAAAAAGCAACTCTGTAATATCTAGATTTACCAGACCAGGTTTGAAGGTGCCTAAATCTACCAACTAGTCAGGCCATCTGACCAAAACCATGCATTAAGTCAGGCTAAGGCACTCCACCACAGGGTTCTACATTCTGTCCTACATTTGCTGACCTGTTAGACCGATACTAACTAATCTATATCATGATTTCTACCAACTACTCAGACCATCTGACCAAAACAATGCATTCAGTCAGGTTCAGGCACTACACCACAGGGTTCTACATTCTGTCCTACATTTCCTGACCTGTTAGACCGACACTCAACAATCTACATCATGATTTCTTCCTTCTACTCAAACCATCTGACCAAATCAACCATCTAAATCTCAGCCGTGCTTCAGCCAATCCTCATCAAATTTGACGGCCTAATGTAGTAAGGGACCTCAGACAGACCCTCCAATTTTGGTGCCAATCGGTCAAACGCGGGCGCTACAACAATATAACATGTCTGTATAAACCTTGAAAATCAGTTCAACTTACATTTATCTCATTTCTGTTCTAGTGACATATTACTGGTTAAAATATTTTGTACTGCCAGTTCTGTGAGTCATGCCAAATCAAGACATATGCAATGCCCAATGATAGTCATTTTCATTCCCTTGTGATTTTTAAAAACTTAATAAATAACATATTACTGTAACTTCTACAATGTCCAGCCCAAGTAGGTCATTCTGGTAGTACATCAATCAGGACATTGCCCTTATGGATAATTCATAAAAAATATCTTGACCTGTATGCTATGGCCACCAGCTATAACAAACCTGCACCATATCCATGCTCATTTCAATCAACCATCTAAATCTCAGCCATGCTTCAGCCAATCCTCATCAAATTTGACGGCCTAATGTAGTAAGGGACCTCAGACAGACCCTCCAATTTTGGTGCCAATCGGTCAAACTGGGGCGCTACAGCCACTGTCCATATATGTCTAAGACCCACCTTAGCAAATTCAGCTGAAATGTCCTTATTTCTCATAAAACCTTGAAAGAATTCTTACCTTTCCCTTCACCTGAGTCCATATTTTTTATTCACTTTCATTTTTCACCGATTTGCCTCATAGAACATTATCAGACTTAATTTACACATAAGAAGGCCTGAAAGTATTGAATACAATTTCTAAAATGGAGCGCTGACTCCACCTGCTGGCCACACTATTTCCATGCCCATTTCATTCAAATAGCTATATCTCTGGCATGCTTCATCCAATCCTCACAAAATTTGACGCACATCTGTGTTACAAGACTTCAGAAAGACCTTCCAAGTTTGGTGGCAATCGGTCAAACGGGGGCGCTACAACAATATAACATGTCTGTATAAACCTTGAAAATCAGTTCAACTTACATTTATCTCATTTCTGTTCTAGTGACATATTACTGGTTAAAATATTTTGTACTGCCAGTTCTGTGAGTCATGCCAAATCAAGACATATGCAATGCCCAATGATAGTAATTTTCATTCCCTTGTGATGTTTAAAAACTTAATAAATAACATATTACTGTAACTTCTACAATGTCCAGCCCAAGTAGGTCATTCTGGTAGTACATCAATCAGGACATTGGCATTATGGATAATTCATAAAAAATATCTTGACCTGTATGCTATGGCCACCAGCTATAACAAACCTGCACCATATCCATGCTCATTTGAATCAACCATCTAAATCTCAGCCATGCTTCAGCCAATCCTCATCAAATTTGATGGCCTAATGTAGTAAGGGACCTCAGACAGACCCTCCAATTTTGGTGCCAATCGGTCAAACGGGGGCGCTACAGCCACTGTCCATATATGTCTAAGACCCACCTTAGCAAATTCAGCTGAAATGTCCTTATTTCTCATAAAACCTTGAAAGAATTCTTACCTTTCCCTTCACCTGAGTCCATATTTCTTATTCACTTTCATTTTTCACCGATTTGCCTCATAGAACATTATCAGACTTAATTTACACATAAGTAGACCTGAAAGTATTGAATACAATTTCTAAAATGGAGCGCTGACTCCACCTGCTGGCCACTCTGTTTCCATGCCCATTTCATTCAAATAGCTATATCTCTGGCATGCTTCATCCAATCCTCACAAAATTTGGCGCACATCTGTGTTACTAGACTTCAGAAAGACCTTCCAAGTTTGGTGGCAATCGGTCAAACGGGGGCACTACAGCCACTGTCATAATATGTCTAAGACCAACCTTGGTTAATGCAGCTGAAATCTGCTTATTATTTATTTAAAAATTAAAATATTAATCACCTTTCCCTTCATCTAAGTCCATATTTTTAATCTGCTTATATTTTCCTGCCATTTGACTTTTACAAATCTTTCAAACTTCAATCTTTCTTCAGGCTGTGTACACTACAGCAATTACAATTTTATAATAAATTGGCCAGCAGGTGGAGTCAGCGCTCCATTTCAATAATGCCTTCAATACTTTTAGCCTTTCTCCTGTCTAAATATACAACCTAGAATAGCATACAGCATGATATTACTGCTGTTACATGTCACACTCCCGCAACTCAGCACTTTGTTAAGAATATGCAACACAGCCTATGTTTACACAGGCAGTATAAAAAAGCAACTCTGTAATATCTAGATTTACCAGACCAGGTTTGAAGGTGCCTAAATCTACCAACTAGTCAGGCCATCTGACCAAAACCATGCATTAAGTCAGGCTAAGGCACTCCACCACAGGGTTCTACATTCTGTCCTACATTTGCTGACCTGTTAGACCGATACTAACTAATCTATATCCTGATTTCTACCAACTGCTCAGACCATCTGACCAAAACAATGCATTCAGTCAGGTTCAGGCACTACACCACAGGGTTCTACATTATGTCCTACATTTCCTGACCTGTTAGACCGACACTCAACAATCTACATCATGATTTCTTCCTTCTACTCAAACCATCTGACCAAATCAACCATCTAAATCTCAGCCGTGCTTCAGCCAATCCTCATCAAATTTGACGGCCTAATGTAGTAAGGGACCTCAGACAGACCCTCCAATTTTGGTGCCAATCGGTCAAACGGGGGCGCTACAGCCACTGTCCATATATTTCTAAGACCCACCTTAGCAAATTCAGCTGAAATGTCCTTATTTCTCATAAAACCTTGAAAGAATTGTTACCTTTCCCTTCACCTGAGTCCATATTTTTTATTCACTTTCATTTTTCACCCATTTGCCTCATAGAACATTATCAGACATAATTTACACATAAGAAGGCCTGAAAGTATTGAATACAATTTCTAAAATGGAGCGCTGACTCCACCTGCTGGCCACACTATTTCCATGCCCATTTCATTCAAATAGCTATATCTCTGGCATGCTTCATCCAATCCTCACAAAATTTGACGCACATCTGTGTTACTAGACTTCAGAAAGACCTTCTAAGTTTGGTGGCAATCGGTCAAACGGGGGCACTACAGCCACTGTCCTAATATGTCTAAGACCAACCTTGGTTAATGCAGCTGAAATCTGCTTATTGTTTATTTAAAAATTAAAATATTCATCACCTTTCCCTTCATCTAAGTCCATATTTTTAATCTGCTTATATTTTCCTGCCATTTGACTTTTACAAATCTTTCAAACTTCAATCTTTCTTCAGGCTGTGTACACAACAGCAATTACAATTTTATAATAAATTGGCCAGCAGGTGGAGTCAGCGCTCCATTTCAATAATGCCTTCAATACTTTTAGCCTTTCTCCTGTCTAAATATACAACCTAGAATAGCATACAGCATGATATTACTGCTGTTACATGTCACACTCTTGCAACTGAGCACTTTGTTAAGAATATGCAACACAGCCTATGTTTACACAGGCAGTATAAAAAAGCAACTCTGTAATATCTACACTTACCAGACCAGGTATGAAGGTCCCTAAATCTACCAACTTGTCAGGCCATCTGACCCAAAACATGTATTAAGTCAGGCTAAGGCACTCCACCACAGGGTTCTACATTCTGTCCAGCATTTGCTGACCTGTTAGACCGATACTAACTAATCTATATCCTGATTTCTACCTACTACTCAGACTATCTGACCAAAACATTGCATTCAGTCAGGTTCAGGCACTACACCACAGGGTCCTACATTCTGTCCTACATTTCCTGACCTGTTAGACGGACACTCAACAATCTCCATCCTGATTTCTACCTTCTACTCAAACCATCTGTTGTCCTACCTGTCCTACCTGTCCTACTTGTCATACCCTTTGGACCCTTCAGTAACTGCCTGCAGTTTCTAGTTATTATTATTATTATTTTTCTGCCCTAAAACTGAATGTACAGCCTAAACTGTAAGAGCTAGACCAACCAAACTTGGTCAGATGATGTCAATTCCTACCCACTACTCAGGTTGTCCTACCCAGTCCTGCCAGCCAGATGGGGGCGCCTTAGCGCCCCCCAACACGTTTCGGTCGATATCTCCTGTCCTGTTAGACCTACAATCGAAATTCTTTGTTCTACATATACAGACAGCAAAGCCCTACCAACTTGCCATTTGGACTATGAAGCTCCGCCTACTTAGATTTTTTGCTAATTTGCATAATTTGCCAATCCTACTTTTTCCTTAAAGTCCTGGCTTGTCCTACCAAATCAGACAAATGAGGTGTCAGACGAATCAGAATTCTCTGCTGATCAAGAATTATCCACAAAATTCAGACATTTTTATATCCTACGGCCATTAGCCACGCCCAAACAATGTCCAAATTTGGCCCGTTTTGGTCTGACGGCTATAACTTGGCCGTGCCTTGGCCTACCTTGACCAAATTTGAAATGCTACCTCCCTACACCATTCTGGGGACACGGTCCGAGGCGGGCCGCATTTCGTCAATAGGGGGCGCTACAACTAAAAACTGGCAATATCTCCTGACTGCCTTTGCCAATCTAACTGAAATTTGGTAGATATGTACTAGGAAGCAGCCTGTGGTCAGTCACCTACAATGGCAGTAATTATTCCTTAAAGAGTGGCCGCCATCAGCCAATCAAAATCAAGCAGGCATTTCACAGGCTTCTCAATGACCAATCTAAATCAAATTTGGGTGATACATTTGTGCTCTGACCCTCTGCCTAAACTGTAAAGGACACCTCACTCGGCCAGATGGGGGCGCAACAGTGACAACTTTTGCATTTCTGCCTATTTCTCGAGAACGGTGAAGCCTACAATCGACATTTCTTGCCAGGTCAATTCAGTACGACATGCCAAATCAAACAACATGTAGAACTTGCTTCTGCATCTTTGCGTTTTTGCATAATTCATATTGGTCTGAAAACAAGACATTTCGTTAACCTCCTAGGATTTTCACCAAACCTACACAAATCTGGTATCATTTAAATCAGGAGACAGTCATAATAAATAATTCATAAAAAAAATCATAAACTTTCCATGAGGTATAGTCACCAGCCACACACAAACCATACAGGTGCCATGCCCAATTCAATCAGACAGCTATATCTCAGGCCTGCCTCAGCCAATCATCACCAAACTTTAATATATCCTGTAGAATAGTAGTCCGGAAGGGCCCTCCAAATTTGGTGCCGATCGGTCAAACGGGGGCGCTACAACAACATAACATGTCTGTATAAACCTTGAAAATCAGTTCAACTTACATTTATCTCATTTCTGTTCTAGTGACATGTTACTGGTTAAAATATTTTGTACTGCCAGTTCTGTGAGTCATGCCAAATCAAGACATATGCAATGCCCAATGATAGTCATTTTCATTCCCTTGTGATGTTTAAAAACTTAATAAATAACATATTACTGTAACTTCTACAATGTTCAGCCCAAGTAGGTCATTCTGGTAGTACATCAATCAGGACATTGCCATTATGGATAATTCATAAAAATATCTTAACCTGTACGCTATGGCCACCAGCTACAACAAACCTGCACCATATCCATGCTCATTTCAATCAACCATCTAAAGCTCAGCTGTGCTTCAGCCAATCCTCATCAAATTTGACGGCCTAATGTAGTAAGGGACCTCAGACAGACCCTCCAATTTTGGTTCCAATCGGTCAAATGGGGGCGCTACAGCCACTGTCCATATATTTCTAAGACCCACCTTAGCAAATTCAGCTGAAATGTCCTTATTTCTCATAAAACCTTGAAAGAATTGTTACCTTTCCCTTCACCTGAGTCCATATTTCTTATTCACTTTCATTTTTCACCGATTTGCCTCATAGAACATTATCAGACTTAATTTACACATAAGAAGGCCTGAAAGTATTGAATACAATTTCTAAAATGGAGCGCTGACTCCACCTGCTGGCCACACTGTTTCCATGCCCATTTCATTAAAATAGCTATATCTCTGGCATGCTTCATCCAATCCTCACAAAATTTGACGCACATCTGTGTTACTAGACTTCAGAAAGACCTTCCAAGTTTGGTGGCAATCGGTCAAACGGGGGCACTACAGCCACTGTCCTAATATGTCTAAGACCAACCTTGGTTAATGCAGCTGAAATCTGCTTATCGTTTATTTAAAAATTAAAAAATTAATCACCTTTCCCTTCATCTAAGTCCATATTTTTAATCTGCTTATATTTTCCTGCCATTTGACTTTTACAAATCTTTCAAACTTCAATCTTTCTTCAGGCTGTGTACACTGCAGCAATTACAATTTTATAATAAATTGGCCAGCAGGTGGAGTCAGCGCTCCATTTCAATAATGCCTTCAATACTTTTAGCCTTTCTCCTGTCTAAATGTATAACCTAGAATATGATACAGCATGATATTACTGCTGTTACATGTCACAATACGCAACTCAGCACTTTGTTAAGAATATGCAACACAGCCTATGTTTACACAGGCAGTATAAAAAAGAAAACTCTGTAATATCTAGACTTACCAGACCAGGTATGAAGGTCCCTAAATCTACCAACTAGTCAGGCCATCTGACCCAAACCATGCATTCAGTCAGGCTAAGGCACTCCACCACAGGGTTCTACATTCTGTCCTACATTTGCTGACCTGTTAGACCGATACTAACTAATCTATATCCTGATTTCTACCTACTACTGAGACCATCTGACCAAAACAATGCATTCAGTCAGGTTCAGGCACTACACCACAGGGTTCTACATTCTGTCCTACATTTCCTGACCTGTTAGACCGACACTCAACAATCTACATCATGATTTCTACCTTCTACTCAAACCATCTGACCTAAACAAGTTCTGTTCTGTCTGACATCTGCTGACCTGTAGTTCTGTCTGACTTTTTAGTATCCTCCTCTACGGTTTGCCCTACATCTCCTGTCACATTAGAGCTACGCTAAATCTCCATCCTGTTATGGCAGTCTAATTGTTGCCCGGTCAATTAAGTACGACATGCCAAATCAAACAACATGTAGAACTTGCTTCTGCATCTTTGCGTTTTTGCATAATTCATATTGGTCTGAAAACAAGACATTTCGTTAACCTCCTAGGATTTTCACCAAACCTACACAAATCTGGTATCATTTAAATCAGGAGACAGTCATAATAAATAATTCATAAAAAAATCATAAACTTTCCATGAGGTATAGTCACCAGCCACACACAAACCATACAGGTGCCATGCCCAATTCAATCAGACAGCTATATCTCAGGCCTGCCTCAGCCAATCATCACCAAACTTTAATATATCCTGTAGAATAGTAGTCCGGAAGGGCCCTCCAAATTTGGTGCCGATCGGTCAAACGGGGGCGCTACAACAATATAACATGTCTGTATAAACCTTGAAAATCAGTTCAACTTACATTTATCTCATTTCTGTTCTAGTGACATATTACTGGTTAAAATATTTTGTACTGCCAGTTCTGTGAGTCATGCCAAATCAAGACATATGCAATGCCCAATGATAGTCATTTTCATTCCCTTGTGATGTTTAATAACTTAATAAATAACATATTACTGTAACTTCTACAATATCCAGCCCAAGTAGGTCATTCTGGTAGTACATCAATCAGGACATTGCCCTTATGGATAATTCATAAAAATATCTTGACCTGTATGCTATGGCCACCAGCTACAACAAACCTGCACCATATCCATGCTCATTTCAATCAACCATCTGAATCTCAGCCGTGCTTCAGCCAATCCTCATCAAATTTGACGGCCTAATGTAGTAAGGGACCTCAGACAGACCCTCCAATATTGGTGCCAATCGGTCAAACAGGGGCGCTACAGCCACTGTCCATATATGTCTAAGACCCACCTTAGCAAATTCAGCTGAAATGTCCTTATTTCTCATAAAACCTTGAAAGAATTGTTACCTTTCCCTTCACCTGAGTCCATATTTTTTATTCACTTTCATTTTTCACCAATTTGCCTCATAGAACATTATCAGACTTAATTTACACATAAGAAGGCCTGAAAGTATTGAATACAATTTCTAAAATGGAGCGCTGACTCCACCTGCTGGCCACACTGTTTCCATGCCTATTTCATTCAAATAGCTATATCTCTGGCATGCTTCATCCAATCCTCACAAAATTTGATGCACGGCTGTGTTACTAGACTGCCTCAGCCAAGCTGCAAAAGACCTTCCAAGTTTGGTGGCAATCAGTCAAACGGGGGCACTACAGCCACTGTCATAATATGTCTAAGACCAACCTTGGTTAATGCAGCTGAAATCTGCTTATTGTTTATTTAAAAATTAAAATATTAATCACCTTAACCTTCATCTAAGTCCATATTTTTAATCTGCTTATATTCTCCTGCCATTTGACTTTTACAAATCTTTCAAACTTTAATCTTTCTTCAGGCTGTGTACACTACAGCAATTACAATTTTATAATAAATTGGCCAGCAGGTGGAGTCAGCGCTCCATTTCAATAATGCCTTCAATACTTTTAGCCTTTCTCCTGTCTAAATATACATCCTAGAATAGCATACAGCATGATATTACTGCTGTTACATGTCACACTCCCGCAACTCAGCACTTTGTTAAGAATATGCAACACAGCCTATGTTTACACAGGCAGTATAAAAAAGCAACTATGTAATATCTACACTTACCAGACCAGGTATGAAGGTCCCTAAATCTACCAACTAGTCAGGCCATCTGACCCAAAACATGTATTAAGTCAGGCTAAGGCACTCCACCACAGGGTTCTACATTCTGTCCTGCATTTGCTGACCTGTTAGACCGATACTAACTAGTCTATATCCTGATTTCTACCTACTACTCAGACTATCTCACCAAAACATTACATTCAGTCAGGTTCAGGCACTACACCACAGGGTCCTACATTCTGTCCTACATTTCCTGACCTGTTAGACGGACACTCAACAATCTCCATCCTGATTTCTACCTTCTACTCAAACCATCTGTTGTCCTACCTGTCCTACCTGTCCTACTTGTCATACCCTTTGGACCCTTCAGTAACTGCCTGCAGTTTCTAGTTATTATTAAGGGTCCAAAGCACGTAGTGCTATGGAACCTTATTGTTTTTGTTAGGATTATTATTATTTTTATTATTTTTTTTATTATTTTTCTTCCCTAAAACTGAATGCCCAGCCTAAACCGTAAGTCCTAGGCCGACCAAATTTGGTAGGATGATTGGTATTCCTACCCACTACTCAGGTTGTCCGACCCGTCCGACTCAGCCAGAGGGGGGCGCCGTAGCGCCCCCCAACACGTTTCAGTCAATATCTCCTGTCCTGTTTGTCCTACAACCAAAATTCTTTTTTCTGCTGATACAGACAGCCATGCCCTACCAAAAAGTCAATGGGACCATGAAGCTCCGCCTACTTAGATTTTTTGCTAATTTGCATATTTTGCAAATACTACTTATCTCTTAAAGTCCTAGCTTGTCCTACCAAATCAGACAAATGAGGTGTCAAACGAATCAGAACTCTGAGCTCATCAAGAATTTCTAAAAAAATTGAGACATTTTTCTATTGTACGGCCATTAGCCACGCCGAAACAATGTCCAAATTTGTCCCGTTTTGGTCTGATGGCTATAACTTGGCCGTGCCTTGGTCTACATTGACCAAATTTGAAATGCCAGCTCCGTACAGCATTCTGGGGAAACGGTCCAAGGCGGGCCGCATTTCATCCATAGGGGGCGCTACAACTAAAAACTGCCAATATCTTCTGACTGCCTCGGCCAATCCAACTGAAATTTGGAAGGTATGTACTAGGACGCAGCCTTAGGTCAGTCACGTGCAATGGTAGTCATGAGTCCTGAAACAGTGGCCATCATCGGCCAATCAAAATCAAGCAGCAATTTGACTGGCTTAAAGATGACCAATCCAAATCAAATTTAGCTGTTACATTTGTCCTCTGACCCTCAGCCCACCCTGTAAAGGACATCTCATTAGGCCAGATGGGGGCATGACAGCGCCCCCATCTGCATTTCTGCCTATTTCTCCAGAACTGCCTAGCTTACACATTAATTTTATTGCCAGTCCAATTAACTATATCCTGCTGAATCCAACTGCATATACAACTTGGTTCTGCATCTTTCTGTTTTTGCATGATTTATGTTTTTCTGAAAACAGGCTTTTTCATTATCCTTCTACGATTTTCACCTCACCTACATAAGTCTGTTGTCATTAAAATCAGGAGACAGTCCTTTTAAATACTGAGAGAAAAAAAATAAACTTTCGGTAAGGTACGTAAAAAAGCCACACCATGACCATACTGGTGCCGTGTCCATTTAAATCAGACAGCTATATCTAAGGCATGCTTCAGCAAATCATTTCCAAATTTCTCTCACTAATGTAGGGCTGTACCACCGAGAGACCCTCCAAATTTTGTGTCGATTGGTCAAATGGGAGCGCTACGGCCACTGTTCATATGTTACTAAGACCAACCTAGGCCAATTGAGCTAAAATGAGTTACCAGATCAGGTAGGAAGGTGTCCAGCGATCTCACCCATCTTACCAACAGCAGCGGGTGGCTCAGTGGGCTAAACTTGCATGCTTGTAATCAGAGGGTCGCCGGTTCGAACCCAGCTTCGGTGGGTACTCGAGCTAGGCAGCCCGATGTGCACAGCATACCCTCTGCGAAGTGAGCTGGGGAGACATAAAGGCGTTTTCCCCACGAGGATCAACGAAGCTTATATTATTGTTAATTTAGACATGCTCAGGCACTACTTCAGAGGGTTGAACAATAATTATTTTTCTTCCCTAAAACTGAATGCCCAGCCTAAACCGTAAGTCCTAGACTGACCAAATTTGGCAACAAGATTCCTATTCCTACCCACTACTCAGTCCCACTGACCCATCCCAGTCAGTCAGATGGGGGCGCTACAGCACCCCGATTTGCATTTATGCCTATATCTACAGACCTGTCAAGCCTACAGTTGAAATTTATTGCCAGTCCAATTCAGTATGTCCTGACGAATCAAACTGCATATAGATCTTGGTTCTACATCTTTGCCTTTTTTCATGATTTACAGATGTTTTGAAAACAGGTTTTTTTGTTAACCTCCTCGGATTTTCGACTAACATCCATAAATCTGGTGTCATTCAAATCAGGAGACAGTCCTTTTAAAGATTTACAGAAAAATCTTAAACTTTCGGTAAGATACAGCCACCAGCCACACCCTGACTGTACTGGTGTCTTGCCCATTTCAATCAGACAGCTATATCTTAGGGATGCTTCAGCCAATCATTACAACAGTTGGCTCACTGATGTAGGACTGTACCACAGAGAGACCGTCCAAATTTCGTGTCAATCGGTCAATCAGGAGCGCTACGCCACTGTCTATATACATCTAAGACCCACCTAGGCTCATTGAGGTACAATGAGTTTCCAGATCAGGTAGGAAGGTGTCCAGCGATCTCTCCAGTTTGACCAACAGCAGCGGGTGGCTCAGTGGGCTAAACTTGTATGCTTGTAATCAGAGGGTCGCAGGTTCGAACCCAGCTTAGGTGGGTACTCGAGCTAGGCAGCCCGATGTGCACAGCATACCCTCCGTGAAGTGAGCTGGGGATACGTGAAGGCGTTTTCCCCACGATGATCAATGAAGCTTATATTATTGTTAATTTAGACGTGCTCAGGCACTACTCCAGAGGGTTGAACAATAATTATTTTTCTTCCCTAAAACTGAATGCCCAGCCTAAACCGTAAGTCCTAGACTGACCAAATTTGGCAACAAGATTCCTATTCCTACCCACTACTCAGTCCCACTGACCCGTCCCAGTCAGTCAGATGGGGGCGCTACAGCACCCCGATTTGCATTTCTGCCTATATCTCCAGACCTGTCAAGCCTACAGTTGAAATTTATTGCCAGTCCAATTCACTATGTCCTGACTAATCAAACTGCATATAGATCTTGGTTCTACATCTTTGCCTTCTTGCATGATTTACAGATGTTTTGAAAACAGGTTTTTTTGTTAACCTCCTAGGATTTTCGACTAACATCCATGAATCTGGTGTCATTCAAATCAGGAGACAGTCCTTTTAAAGATTTACAGAAAAATCTTAAACTTTCGGTAAGATACAGCCACCAGCCACACCCTGACTGTACTGGTGTCTTGCCCATTTCAATCAGCCAGCTATATCTCAGGGATGCTTCAGCCAATCATTACAAAATTTGGCTCACTGATGTAGGACTGAACCACAGAGAGACCCTCCAAACTTCATGTCAATCGGTCAATCAGGAGTGCTACGCCACTGTCTATATACATCTAAGACCCACCTAGGCTCATTGAGGTACAATGAGTTTCCAGATCAGGTAGGAAGGTGTCCAGCGATCTCTCCAGTTTGACCAACAGCAGCGGGTGGCTCAGTGGGCTAAACTTGTATGCTTGTAATCAGAGGGTCGCAGGTTCGAACCCAGCTTAGTATTTTTGTATTTCAGCTAGGTATCCTGATGTGCACAGTGTACTCTCTGATGTTGACTGGCCTGTTACACCTGCACTAAAAGCATCTCCATCCTAAAGTCTGCCTACTACTGAGACCGTCCAGCTCTGTCCTACATCTCCTATCCTGTTATGGCAGTCTAATTCTGTCTGACTTTCTACTACCCTGGCCGCCGGTTCACTGCAGTTATTCCTCTACTGTCCGACCAGTCCGATCGTCCTGCGCTTTGGACCCTTTCGTAACTGCCTGCAGTTTCTAGTTATTATTATTATTATTATTTTTCTGCCCTAAAACTGAATGTACAGCCTAAACTGTAAGAGCTAGACCAACCAAACTTGGTCAGATGATGTCAATTCCTACCCACTACTCAGGTTGTCCTACCCAGTCCTGCCAGCCAGATGGGGGCGCCTTAGCGCCCCCCAACACGTTTCGGTCGATATCTCCTGTCCTGTTAGACCTACAATCGAAATTCTTTGTTCTACATATACAGACAGCAAAGCCCTACCAACTTGCCATTTGGACTATGAAGCTCCGCCTACTTAGATTTTTTGCTAATTTGCATAATTTGCCAATCCTACTTTTTCCTTAAAGTCCTGGCTTGTCCTACCAAATCAGACAAATGAGGTGTCAGACGAATCAGAATTCTCTGCTGATCAAGAATTATCCACAAAATTCAGACATTTTTATATCCTACGGCCATTAGCCACGCCCAAACAATGTCCAAATTTGGCCCGTTTTGGTCTGACGGCTATAACTTGGCCGTGCCTTGGCCTACCTTGACCAAATTTGAAATGCTACCTCCCTACACCATTCTGGGGACACGGTCCGAGGCGGGCCGCATTTCGTCAATAGGGGGCGCTACAACTAAAAACTGGCAATATCTCCTGACTGCCTTTGCCAATCTAACTGAAATTTGGTAGATATGTACTAGGAAGCAGCCTGTGGTCAGTCACCTACAATGGCAGTAATTATTCCTTAAAGAGTGGCCGCCATCAGCCAATCAAAATCAAGCAGGCATTTCACAGGCTTCTCAATGACCAATCTAAATCAAATTTGGGTGATACATTTGTGCTCTGACCCTCTGCCTAAACTGTAAAGGACACCTCACTCGGCCAGATGGGGGCGCAACAGTGACAACTTTTGCATTTCTGCCTATTTCTCGAGAACGGTGAAGCCTACAATCGACATTTCTTGCCAGGTCAATTCAGTACGACATGCCAAATCAAACAACATGTAGAACTTGCTTCTGCATCTTTGCGTTTTTGCATAATTCATATTGGTCTGAAAACAAGACATTTCGTTAACCTCCTAGGATTTTCACCAAACCTACACAAATCTGGTATCATTTAAATCAGGAGACAGTCATAATAAATAATTCATAAAAAAAATCATAAACTTTCCATGAGGTATAGTCACCAGCCACACACAAACCATACAGGTGCCATGCCCAATTCAATCAGACAGCTATATCTCAGGCCTGCCTCAGCCAATCATCACCAAACTTTAATATATCCTGTAGAATAGTAGTCCGGAAGGGCCCTCCAAATTTGGTGCCGATCGGTCAAACGGGGGCGCTACAACAACATAACATGTCTGTATAAACCTTGAAAATCAGTTCAACTTACATTTATCTCATTTCTGTTCTAGTGACATGTTACTGGTTAAAATATTTTGTACTGCCAGTTCTGTGAGTCATGCCAAATCAAGACATATGCAATGCCCAATGATAGTCATTTTCATTCCCTTGTGATGTTTAAAAACTTAATAAATAACATATTACTGTAACTTCTACAATGTTCAGCCCAAGTAGGTCATTCTGGTAGTACATCAATCAGGACATTGCCATTATGGATAATTCATAAAAATATCTTAACCTGTACGCTATGGCCACCAGCTACAACAAACCTGCACCATATCCATGCTCATTTCAATCAACCATCTAAAGCTCAGCTGTGCTTCAGCCAATCCTCATCAAATTTGACGGCCTAATGTAGTAAGGGACCTCAGACAGACCCTCCAATTTTGGTTCCAATCGGTCAAATGGGGGCGCTACAGCCACTGTCCATATATTTCTAAGACCCACCTTAGCAAATTCAGCTGAAATGTCCTTATTTCTCATAAAACCTTGAAAGAATTGTTACCTTTCCCTTCACCTGAGTCCATATTTCTTATTCACTTTCATTTTTCACCGATTTGCCTCATAGAACATTATCAGACTTAATTTACACATAAGAAGGCCTGAAAGTATTGAATACAATTTCTAAAATGGAGCGCTGACTCCACCTGCTGGCCACACTGTTTCCATGCCCATTTCATTAAAATAGCTATATCTCTGGCATGCTTCATCCAATCCTCACAAAATTTGACGCACATCTGTGTTACTAGACTTCAGAAAGACCTTCCAAGTTTGGTGGCAATCGGTCAAACGGGGGCACTACAGCCACTGTCCTAATATGTCTAAGACCAACCTTGGTTAATGCAGCTGAAATCTGCTTATCGTTTATTTAAAAATTAAAAAATTAATCACCTTTCCCTTCATCTAAGTCCATATTTTTAATCTGCTTATATTTTCCTGCCATTTGACTTTTACAAATCTTTCAAACTTCAATCTTTCTTCAGGCTGTGTACACTGCAGCAATTACAATTTTATAATAAATTGGCCAGCAGGTGGAGTCAGCGCTCCATTTCAATAATGCCTTCAATACTTTTAGCCTTTCTCCTGTCTAAATGTATAACCTAGAATATGATACAGCATGATATTACTGCTGTTACATGTCACAATACGCAACTCAGCACTTTGTTAAGAATATGCAACACAGCCTATGTTTACACAGGCAGTATAAAAAAGAAAACTCTGTAATATCTAGACTTACCAGACCAGGTATGAAGGTCCCTAAATCTACCAACTAGTCAGGCCATCTGACCCAAACCATGCATTCAGTCAGGCTAAGGCACTCCACCACAGGGTTCTACATTCTGTCCTACATTTGCTGACCTGTTAGACCGATACTAACTAATCTATATCCTGATTTCTACCTACTACTGAGACCATCTGACCAAAACAATGCATTCAGTCAGGTTCAGGCACTACACCACAGGGTTCTACATTCTGTCCTACATTTCCTGACCTGTTAGACCGACACTCAACAATCTACATCATGATTTCTACCTTCTACTCAAACCATCTGACCTAAACAAGTTCTGTTCTGTCTGACATCTGCTGACCTGTAGTTCTGTCTGACTTTTTAGTATCCTCCTCTACGGTTTGCCCTACATCTCCTGTCACATTAGAGCTACGCTAAATCTCCATCCTGTTATGGCAGTCTAATTGTTGCCCGGTCAATTAAGTACGACATGCCAAATCAAACAACATGTAGAACTTGCTTCTGCATCTTTGCGTTTTTGCATAATTCATATTGGTCTGAAAACAAGACATTTCGTTAACCTCCTAGGATTTTCACCAAACCTACACAAATCTGGTATCATTTAAATCAGGAGACAGTCATAATAAATAATTCATAAAAAAATCATAAACTTTCCATGAGGTATAGTCACCAGCCACACACAAACCATACAGGTGCCATGCCCAATTCAATCAGACAGCTATATCTCAGGCCTGCCTCAGCCAATCATCACCAAACTTTAATATATCCTGTAGAATAGTAGTCCGGAAGGGCCCTCCAAATTTGGTGCCGATCGGTCAAACGGGGGCGCTACAACAATATAACATGTCTGTATAAACCTTGAAAATCAGTTCAACTTACATTTATCTCATTTCTGTTCTAGTGACATATTACTGGTTAAAATATTTTGTACTGCCAGTTCTGTGAGTCATGCCAAATCAAGACATATGCAATGCCCAATGATAGTCATTTTCATTCCCTTGTGATGTTTAATAACTTAATAAATAACATATTACTGTAACTTCTACAATATCCAGCCCAAGTAGGTCATTCTGGTAGTACATCAATCAGGACATTGCCCTTATGGATAATTCATAAAAATATCTTGACCTGTATGCTATGGCCACCAGCTACAACAAACCTGCACCATATCCATGCTCATTTCAATCAACCATCTGAATCTCAGCCGTGCTTCAGCCAATCCTCATCAAATTTGACGGCCTAATGTAGTAAGGGACCTCAGACAGACCCTCCAATATTGGTGCCAATCGGTCAAACAGGGGCGCTACAGCCACTGTCCATATATGTCTAAGACCCACCTTAGCAAATTCAGCTGAAATGTCCTTATTTCTCATAAAACCTTGAAAGAATTGTTACCTTTCCCTTCACCTGAGTCCATATTTTTTATTCACTTTCATTTTTCACCAATTTGCCTCATAGAACATTATCAGACTTAATTTACACATAAGAAGGCCTGAAAGTATTGAATACAATTTCTAAAATGGAGCGCTGACTCCACCTGCTGGCCACACTGTTTCCATGCCTATTTCATTCAAATAGCTATATCTCTGGCATGCTTCATCCAATCCTCACAAAATTTGATGCACGGCTGTGTTACTAGACTGCCTCAGCCAAGCTGCAAAAGACCTTCCAAGTTTGGTGGCAATCAGTCAAACGGGGGCACTACAGCCACTGTCATAATATGTCTAAGACCAACCTTGGTTAATGCAGCTGAAATCTGCTTATTGTTTATTTAAAAATTAAAATATTAATCACCTTAACCTTCATCTAAGTCCATATTTTTAATCTGCTTATATTCTCCTGCCATTTGACTTTTACAAATCTTTCAAACTTTAATCTTTCTTCAGGCTGTGTACACTACAGCAATTACAATTTTATAATAAATTGGCCAGCAGGTGGAGTCAGCGCTCCATTTCAATAATGCCTTCAATACTTTTAGCCTTTCTCCTGTCTAAATATACATCCTAGAATAGCATACAGCATGATATTACTGCTGTTACATGTCACACTCCCGCAACTCAGCACTTTGTTAAGAATATGCAACACAGCCTATGTTTACACAGGCAGTATAAAAAAGCAACTATGTAATATCTACACTTACCAGACCAGGTATGAAGGTCCCTAAATCTACCAACTAGTCAGGCCATCTGACCCAAAACATGTATTAAGTCAGGCTAAGGCACTCCACCACAGGGTTCTACATTCTGTCCTGCATTTGCTGACCTGTTAGACCGATACTAACTAGTCTATATCCTGATTTCTACCTACTACTCAGACTATCTCACCAAAACATTACATTCAGTCAGGTTCAGGCACTACACCACAGGGTCCTACATTCTGTCCTACATTTCCTGACCTGTTAGACGGACACTCAACAATCTCCATCCTGATTTCTACCTTCTACTCAAACCATCTGTTGTCCTACCTGTCCTACCTGTCCTACTTGTCATACCCTTTGGACCCTTCAGTAACTGCCTGCAGTTTCTAGTTATTTTTATTAAGGGTCCAAAGGACGAAGTCCTTATGGACCATTATTGTTTTTCTTAGGATTATTATTATTATTATTATTATTATTATTATTTTTCTGCCCTAAAACTGAATGCCCAGCCTAAACCGTAAGTCCAAGGCCTACCAAATTTGGTAGGATGATTGGAATTCCTACCCACTACTCAGCATGTCCGACGCGTCCGACTCAGCCAGAGGGGGGCGCCGTAGCGCCCCCCAACACGTTTTGGACGATATCTCCTGTCCAGTTTGTCCTACCTTCGAAATTCTTTTTTCTCCTGATACAGACAGCCATGCCCTACCAAAAAGTCAATGGGACCATGAAGCTCCGCCTACTTAGATTTTTTGCTAATTTGCATAATTTGCAAATCCTACTTTTTCCTTCAAGTCCTGGCTTGTCCTACCAAATCAGACAAATGAGGTGTCAG
This sequence comes from Paramormyrops kingsleyae, assembly GCF_048594095.1. Taxonomy (NCBI): domain Eukaryota; kingdom Metazoa; phylum Chordata; class Actinopteri; order Osteoglossiformes; family Mormyridae; genus Paramormyrops; species Paramormyrops kingsleyae. Next base: position 44,825,992 of record NC_132797.1, on the reverse strand, counting down.
ACGAATCAGAATTCTCAGCTGATCAAGAATCATTAAGAAAATTCAGACATTTTTATATCCTACGGCCATTAGCCACGCCCAAACAATGTCCAAATTTGGCCCGTTTTGGTCTGACGGCTATAACTTGGCCGTGCCTTGGCCTACCTTGACCAAATTTGAAATGCTACCTCCATACACCATTCTGGGGACACGGTCCGAGGCGGGCCGCATTTCGCCCATAGGGGGCGCTACAACTAAAAACTGGCAATATCTCCTGACTGCCTTGGCCAATCTGACTGAAATTTGGTAGATATGTGCTTGGACCCAGCCTGAGGTCAGCCACATACAATGGCAGTCATTAGTCCTTAGATCGTGGCCGCCATCGGCCAATCAAGATCAAGCAGCCATTTGACAGTCTTATCAATGACCAATCTAGACCAAATTTTGGTGGTATATTTGTCCTCCGACCCCCAGCCCAACATGCAAAGGACACCTCACTCGGCCACATGGGGGCGCTACAGTGACAACTTTTGCGTTTCTGCCTATTTCTCGAGAACGGTGAAGCCTACAATCGACATTTATTGCCAGGTCAATTCAGTACGACATGCCAAATCAAACAACATGTAGAACTTGCTTATGCATCTTTGCGTTTTTGCATAATTGTTATTGTTCTGAAAACAAGACATTTCATTAACCTCCTAGGATTTTCACCAAACCTACCCAAATCTGATATCATTTAAATCAGGAGACAGTCATAATAAATAATTCATAAAAAAATCATAAACTTTCCATGAGGTATAGTCACCAGCCACACACAAACCATACAGGTGCCATGCCCAATTCAATCAGACAGCTATATCTCAGGCCTGCCTCAGCCAATCATCACCAAACTTTAATATATCCTGTATAATAGTAGTCCGGAAGGGCCCTCCAAATTTGGTGCCGATCAATCAAACGGGGGCACTACAACAATATAACATGTCTGTATAAACCTTGAAAATCAGTTCAACTTACATTTATCTCATTTCTGTTCTAGTGACATATTACTGGTTAAAATATTTTGTACTGCCAGTTCTGTGAGTCATGCCAAATCAAGACACATGCAATGCCGAATGATAGTAATTTTCATTCCCTTGTGATGTTTAAAAACTTAATAAATAACATATTACTGTAACTTCAACAATGTCCAGCCCAAGTAGGTCATTCTGGTAGTACATCAATCAGGACATTGCCCTTATGGATAATTCATAAAAATATCTTGACGTGTATGCTATGGCCACCAGCTACAACAAACCTGCACCATATCCATGCTGATTTCAATCAACCATCTAAATCTCAGCCGTGCTTCAGCCAATCCTCATAAAATTTGACGGCCTAATGTAGTAAGGGACCTCAGACAGACCCTCCAATTTTGGTGCCAATCGGTCAAACGGGGGCGCTACAGCCACTGTCCATATATGTCTAAGACCCACCTTAGCAAATTGAGCTGAAATGTCCTTATTTCTCATAAAACCTTGAAATAATTGGTACCTTTCCCTTCACCTCAGTCCATATTTTTTTATTAACTTTCATTTTTCACCGATTTAACTAATACATCATTATCAGACTTAATTTACACATAATAAGGCCTGAAAGTATTCAATACAATTTCTAAAATGGAGCGCTGACTCCACCTGCTGGCCACACTATTTCCATGCCCATTTCATTCAAATAGCTATATCTCTGGCATGCTTCATCCAATCCTCACAAAATTTGACGCACATCTGTGTTACTAGACTTCAGAAAGACCTTCCAAGTTTGGTGGCAATCGGTCAAACGGGGGCACTACAGCCACTGTCATAATATGTCTAAGACCACCCTTGGTTAATGCAGCTGAAATCCGCTTATTGTTTATTTAAAAATTAAAATATTAATCACCTTTCCCTTCATCTAAGTCCATATATTTAATCTGCTTATATTTTCCTGCCATTTGACTTTTACAAATCTTTCAAACTTCAATCTTTCTTCAGGCTGTGTACACTGCAGCAATTACAATTTTATAATAAATTGGCCAGCAGGTGGAGTCAGCGCTCCATTTCAATAATGCCTTCAATACTTTTAGCCTTTCTCCTGTCTAAATGTATAACCTAGAATATGATACAGCATGATATTCCTGCTGGTACATGTCACACTATGCAACTCAGCACTTTGTTAAGAATATGCAACACAGCCTATGTTTACACAGGCAGTATAAAAAAGCAACTCTGTAATATCTAGACTTACCAGACCAGGTATGAAGGTCCCTAAATCTACCAACTAGTCAGGCCATCTGACCAAAACCATGCATTCAGTCAGGCTAAGGCACTACACCACAGGGTTCTACATTCTGTCCTACATTTGCTGACCTGTTAGTCCGATACTAACTAATCTATATCATGATTTCTACCTACTACTCAGACCATCTGACCAAAACAATGCATTCAGTCAGGTTCAGGCACTACACCACAGGGTTCTACATTATGTCCTACATTTCCTGACCTGTTAGACCGACACTAAACAATCTGCATCCTGATTTCTACCTTCTACTAAAACCATCTGACCTAAACAAGTTCTGTTCTGTCTGACATCTGCTGACCTGTAGTTCTGTCTGACTTGTTAGTACCCTCCTCTACGGTTTGCCCTACATCTCCTGTCGCATTAGAGCTACGCTAAATCTTCATCCTGTTATGGCAGTCTAATTTTGTCTGACTTTCTACTACCCTGGCCGCTGGTTCTCTGCCGTTATTCCTCTACTGTCCTACCAGTCCGATCGTCCTACGCTTTGGACCCTTTCGTAACTGCTTGCAGTTTCTAGTTTTTATTATTTTTCTTCCCTAAAACTGAATGCCCAGCCTAAACCGTAAGTCCTAGGCTGACCAAACTTGGTACGATGATTGGTATTCCTACCCACTACTCAGGTTGTCCGACCCGTCCGACTCAGCCAGAGGGGGGCGCCGTAGCGCCCCCCAACACGTTTCGGTCGATATCTCCTGTCCTGTTTGTCCTACAACCGAAATTCTTTTTTCTGCTTATACAGACGGCCATGCCCTACCAAAAAGTCAATGGGACCATGAAGCTCCGCCTACTTAGATTTTTTGCTAATTTGCATATTTTGCAAATACTACTTATCTCTTAAAGTCCTAGCTTGTCCTACCAAATCAGACAAATGAGTTTTCAAATGAATCAGAACTGTGAGCTAATCAAGAATTTCTAAAAAAATTGAGACATTTTTGTATTGTACGGCCATTAGCCACGCCGAAACAATGTCCAAATTTGTCCTGTTTTGGTCTGATGGCTATAACTTGGCCGTGCCTTGGCCTACGTTGACCAAATTTGAAATGCCAGCTCCGTACAGCATTCTGGGGACAACGTCCAAAGCGGTCCGCATTTCGTCCATAGGGGGCGCTACAACTAAAAACTGCCAATATCTCCTGACTGCCTTGGCCAATCCAAGTGAAATTTGGCCCATATGTACTAGGTCCCAGCCTGAGGTCAGTCACCTACAATGACAGTCATAAGTCCTGAAACAGTGGCCGTCATCGGCCAATCAAAATCAAGCAGCAATTTGACTGGCTTAATGATGACCAATCCAAATCAAATTTAGCTGGTACATTTGTGCTCTGACCCTCAGCCCACCCTGTTAAGGACATCTCATTAGGCCAGATGGGGGCGTGACAGCGCCCCCATCTGCATTTCTGCCTATTTCTCCAGAACTGCCAAGCTTACACTTTAATTTTATTGCCAGTCCAATTCACTATGTCCAGCTGAATCCAACTGCATATAGCACTTGGTTCTACATCTTTGCATTTTTGCATGATTTATATTTCTCTGAAAACAGGCTTTTTCATTATCCTCCTAGGATTTTCACCACAACTACATAAGTCTGTTGTCATTTAAATCAAGAGACAATCCTTTTAAAGATTTATGGAAAAAAACTTAAACTTTCGATAATGTACGGCCAAAAGCAACACCAAGACCGTACTGTTGCCACATCCATTTCAATGAGAGAGCTGTATCTCAGGCATGCTTCAGCCAATCATTACCAAATTTGGCATAGTATTGTACAGCTGTACCACAGAGAGACCCTACAAATTTTGTATCGATCGGTCAAACGGGAGCTATATAGCCACTATCCATATATGTCTAAGACCAACCTAGGCTAATTGACATAAAATGAGTCACCAGATCAGGTAGGAAGGTGTCCAGCGATCTCACCACTTTTACCAACAGCAGCGGGTGGCTCAGTGGGCTAAACTTGCATGCTTGTAATCAGAGGGTCGCCGGTTCGAACCCAGCTTCGGTGGGTACTCGAGCTAGACAGCCCGATGTGCGCAGCATGCTCTCCGTGAAGTGAGCTGGGGAGACGTGAAGGCGTTTTCCCCACGATGATCAATGAAGCTTATATTATTGTTAATTTAGACATGCTCAGGCACTACTTCAGAGGGTTGAACAATAATTATTTTTCTTCCCTAAAACTGAATGCCCAGCCTAAACCGTAAGTCCTAGACTGACCAAATTTGGCAACAAGATTACTATTCCTACCCACTACTCAGTCCCACTGACCCGTCCCAGTCAGTCAGATGGGGGCGCTACAGCACCCCGATTTGCATTTCTGCCTATATCTACAGACCTGTCAAGCCTACAGTTGAAATTTATTGCCAGTCCAATTCACTATGTCCTGACAAATCAAACTGCATATAGATCTTGGTTCTACATCTTTGCCTTTTTGCATGATTTACAGATGTTTTGAAAACAGGTTTTTTTGTTAACCTCCTAGGATTGTCGCCTAACATCCATAAATCTGATGTCATTGAAATCAGGAGACAGTCGTTTTAAAGATTTACAGAAAAAACTTAAACTTTCGGTAAGATACAGCCACCAGCCACACCCTGACTGTACTGATGTCTTGCCCATTTCAATCAGACAGCTATATCTCAGGGATGCTTCAGCCAATCATTACAAAATTTGGCTCACTGATGTAGGACTGTACCACAGAGAGACCCTCCAAATTTCGTGTCAATCGGTCAATCAGGAGCGCTACGCCACTGTCTATATACATCTAAGACCCACCTAGGCTCATTGAGGTAAAATGAGTTACCAGATCAGGTAGGAAGGTGTCTACCGATCTCACCTGTTTTAACAACAGCAACGGGTGGCTCAGTGGGCTAAACTTGTATGCTTGTAATCAGAGGGTCGCAGGCTCGAACCCAGCTTCGGTGGGTACTCGAGCAAGGCAGCCCGATGTGCACAGCATACCCTCCGTGAAGTGAGCTGGGGAGACGTGAAGGCGTTTTCCACATGAAGGTCAATGAAGCTTCTATTTTTGTTATTAACCCAGCCATTAAGAAAGGCTTATGCACTACTCTGGAGGGTTTGATTGTAATTATTTTTCTTCCCTAAAACTGAAAGCCCAGCCTAAACCGTAAGTCCTAGGCCGACCAAATTTGGCAGTAAGATTCCTATTGCTACCCACTACTCAGCCTCTCCGACCCATCCCAGTCAGTCAAAGGGGGGCGCCGTTGCGCCCCACAACACGTTTTGGTCGATATATCTTGTCGTACTTGTCCTACACTTAAATTTTATTTAAAGTTCAATTCACTTTGTCGTGCCTAATCCAGTAATATATATAACTTGGTTATCGATCTTTGTGTTTTTGCATGATTTATATTTGTCTGACTAAAGGACATTGTGTTACCTTCGTTGGATTTTCGCCTAAACTACTTAAATCTAATGTCATTCAAATCAGGAGACAGTCCTTTTAAAGATTTAGAGAAAAAAACTTAAACTTTCGGTAAGGTACAGCCAAAAGCCACACCAAGACCATACTGTTGCCACGTCCATTTCAATCAGAAAGCTATATCTCAGGCATGCTTCAACCAATCATTACCAAATTTGTGGTTCTATTGTACGGCTGTAACCCAGAGAGACCATCCGAATTTTGTGTCAATCGGTCAAACGGGAGCGCTGCGGCCACTGTTTATATATGTCTAAGACCAACCTAGGCTAATTCAGCTATACTGAGTTACCAGATCAGTTAGGAAGGTGTCTACCGATCTCACCCATCTTACCATCAGCAGCGGGTGGCTCAGTGGGCTAAACTTGTGTGCTTGTAATCAGAGGGTCGCCGGTTCGAACCCAGCTTCGGTGGGTACTTGAGCTAGGCAGCCCGATGTGCACAGCATGCTCTCTGTAAAGCAAGCTGGGGAGACATAAAGGCATTTTCCCCATGACGGTCAATGAAGCTTCTATTTTTGTTATTAACCGAGCCATTCAGACGGGCTTAGGCACTCCTCCGGAGGGTTCGATTATAATTATTTTTCTTCCCTAAAACTTAATGCCCAGCCTAAACCGTAAGTCCTAGGCCGACCAAATTTGGCAGTAAGATTCCTATTGCTATCCACTACTCAGCCTCTCCGACCCATCCCAGTCAGTCAGAGGGGGACGCCGTTGCACCCCACAACACGTTTTGGTCGATATCTCCTGTCCTACTTGTCCTACACTTAAATTTTATTGCCATTCAAATTCACTATGTTGTGCCAAATCCAGTAACATATATAGTCATATCTCATTAGACCTATGCCCAATCTCCATCCTGTTATGGCTGACTAATTCTGTCTGACTTTCTACTACCCTGGCTGCCGGATCTCTGCCCTTATTCCTCTACTGTCCTACCAGTCCGATTGTCCTACGCTTTGGACCCTTTCGTAACTGCTTGCAGTTTCTAGTTATTAAGGGTCCAAAGCACGTAGTGCTATGGAACCTTATTGTTTTTGTTAGGATTATTATTTTTATTTTTATTATTTTTCTTCCCTAAAACTGAATGCCCAGCCTAAACCGTAAGTCCTAGGCTGACCAAACTTGGTACGATGATTGGTATTCCTACCCACTACTCAGGTTGTCCGACCCGTCCGACTCAGCCAGAGGGGGGCGCCGTAGCGCCCCCCAACACGTTTCGGTCGATATCTCCTGTCCTGTTTGTCCTACAACCGAAATTCTTTTTTCTGCTTATACAGACGGCCATGCCCTACCAAAAAGTCAATGGGACCATGAAGCTCCGCCTACTTAGATTTTTTGCTAATTTGCATATTTTGCAAATACTACTTATCTCTTAAAGTCCTAGCTTGTCCTACCAAATCAGACAAATGAGTTTTCAAATGAATCAGAACTGTGAGCTAATCAAGAATTTCTAAAAAAATTGAGACATTTTTGTATTGTACGGCCATTAGCCACGCCGAAACAATGTCCAAATTTGTCCTGTTTTGGTCTGATGGCTATAACTTGGCCGTGCCTTGGCCTACGTTGACCAAATTTGAAATGCCAGCTCCGTACAGCATTCTGGGGACAACGTCCAAAGCGGTCCGCATTTCGTCCATAGGGGGCGCTACAACTAAAAACTGCCAATATCTCCTGACTGCCTTGGCCAATCCAAGTGAAATTTGGCCCATATGTACTAGGTCCCAGCCTGAGGTCAGTCACCTACAATGACAGTCATAAGTCCTGAAACAGTGGCCGTCATCGGCCAATCAAAATCAAGCAGCAATTTGACTGGCTTAATGATGACCAATCCAAATCAAATTTAGCTGGTACATTTGTGCTCTGACCCTCAGCCCACCCTGTTAAGGACATCTCATTAGGCCAGATGGGGGCGTGACAGCGCCCCCATCTGCATTTCTGCCTATTTCTCCAGAACTGCCAAGCTTACACTTTAATTTTATTGCCAGTCCAATTCACTATGTCCAGCTGAATCCAACTGCATATAGCACTTGGTTCTACATCTTTGCATTTTTGCATGATTTATATTTCTCTGAAAACAGGCTTTTTCATTATCCTCCTAGGATTTTCACCACAACTACATAAGTCTGTTGTCATTTAAATCAAGAGACAATCCTTTTAAAGATTTATGGAAAAAAACTTAAACTTTCGATAATGTACGGCCAAAAGCAACACCAAGACCGTACTGTTGCCACATCCATTTCAATGAGAGAGCTGTATCTCAGGCATGCTTCAGCCAATCATTACCAAATTTGGCATAGTATTGTACAGCTGTACCACAGAGAGACCCTACAAATTTTGTATCGATCGGTCAAACGGGAGCTATATAGCCACTATCCATATATGTCTAAGACCAACCTAGGCTAATTGACATAAAATGAGTCACCAGATCAGGTAGGAAGGTGTCCAGCGATCTCACCACTTTTACCAACAGCAGCGGGTGGCTCAGTGGGCTAAACTTGCATGCTTGTAATCAGAGGGTCGCCGGTTCGAACCCAGCTTCGGTGGGTACTCGAGCTAGACAGCCCGATGTGCGCAGCATGCTCTCCGTGAAGTGAGCTGGGGAGACGTGAAGGCGTTTTCCCCACGATGATCAATGAAGCTTATATTATTGTTAATTTAGACATGCTCAGGCACTACTTCAGAGGGTTGAACAATAATTATTTTTCTTCCCTAAAACTGAATGCCCAGCCTAAACCGTAAGTCCTAGACTGACCAAATTTGGCAACAAGATTACTATTCCTACCCACTACTCAGTCCCACTGACCCGTCCCAGTCAGTCAGATGGGGGCGCTACAGCACCCCGATTTGCATTTCTGCCTATATCTACAGACCTGTCAAGCCTACAGTTGAAATTTATTGCCAGTCCAATTCACTATGTCCTGACAAATCAAACTGCATATAGATCTTGGTTCTACATCTTTGCCTTTTTGCATGATTTACAGATGTTTTGAAAACAGGTTTTTTTGTTAACCTCCTAGGATTGTCGCCTAACATCCATAAATCTGATGTCATTGAAATCAGGAGACAGTCGTTTTAAAGATTTACAGAAAAAACTTAAACTTTCGGTAAGATACAGCCACCAGCCACACCCTGACTGTACTGATGTCTTGCCCATTTCAATCAGACAGCTATATCTCAGGGATGCTTCAGCCAATCATTACAAAATTTGGCTCACTGATGTAGGACTGTACCACAGAGAGACCCTCCAAATTTCGTGTCAATCGGTCAATCAGGAGCGCTACGCCACTGTCTATATACATCTAAGACCCACCTAGGCTCATTGAGGTAAAATGAGTTACCAGATCAGGTAGGAAGGTGTCTACCGATCTCACCTGTTTTAACAACAGCAACGGGTGGCTCAGTGGGCTAAACTTGTATGCTTGTAATCAGAGGGTCGCAGGCTCGAACCCAGCTTCGGTGGGTACTCGAGCAAGGCAGCCCGATGTGCACAGCATACCCTCCGTGAAGTGAGCTGGGGAGACGTGAAGGCGTTTTCCCCACGATGATCAATGAAGCTTATATTATTGTTAATTTAGACATGCTCAGGCACTACTTCAGAGGGTTGAACAATACTTATTTTTCTTCCCTAAAACTGAATGCCCAGCCTATACCGTAAGTCCTAGACTGACCAAATTTGGCAACAAGAATCCTATTCCTACCCACTACTCAGGCCCACTGACCCGTCCCATTGAGTCAGATGGGGGCGCTACAGCACCTCGATTTGCATTTATGCCTATATCTGCAGACCTGTCAAGCCTACAGTTGAAATTTATTGCCAGTCCAATTCACTATGTCATGACAAATCCAACTGCATATAGAACTTGGTTCTCCATCTTTGCCTTTTTGCATGATTTATAGTTGTTTTGAAAACAGGTTATTTTGTTAACCTCCTCGGATTTTCGCCCCACATACATAAATCTGGTGTCATTTAAACCAGGAGACAGTCTTTTTAAAGATTTAGAGAAAAGACTTAAACTTTCGGTAAGATACAGCCACCAGCCACACCCTGACTGTACTGTTGTCTTGCCCATTTCAATCAGACAGCTATATCTCAGGGATGCTTCAGCCAATCATTACAAAATTTGGCTCACTGATGTAGGACTGTACCACAGAGAGACCCTCCAAATTTCGTGTCGATCGGTCAATTAGGAGCGCTACACCACTGTCAATATTCATCTAAGACCCTCCTAGGCTCATTGAGGTAAAATGAGTTACCAGATCAGGTAAGAAGTTGTCTACCGATCTCACCTGTTTTAACAACAGCAATGGGTGGCTCAGTGGGCTAAACCTGTATGCTTGTAATCAGAGGGTCGCAGGTTCGAACCCAGCTTCGGTGGGTACTTGAGCTAGGCAGCCCGATGTGCACAGCATGCTCTCCGTAAAGCAAGCTGTGGAGATGTAAAGGCGTTTTCCACATGAAGGTCAATGAAGCTTCTATTTTTGTTATTAACCCAGCCATTAAGACAGGCTTATGCACTACTCCGGAGGGTTCGATTATAATTATTTTTCTTCCCTAAAACTGAATGCCCAGCCTAAACCGTAAGTCCTAGGCCGACCAAATTTGGCAATAAGATTCCTATTCCTACCCACTACTTAGCCTCTCCGACCCATCCCAGTCAGTCAGAGGGGGGCGCCGTTGCGCCCCACAACATGTTTTGGTTGATATCTCCTGACCTACTTGTTCTACACTTAAATTTTATTGTCAGTCAAATTCACAATGTCATGCCAAATCCAGGAACATATATAGTCATATCTCATTAGACCTACGCTGAATCTCCATCATGTTATGGCTGACTAATTCTTTCTGACTGTCTACTACCATGGCCGCCGGATCTCTGCCCTTATTCCTCTACTGTCCTACCAGTCCGATCATCCTACGCTTTGGACCCTTTCGTAACTGCTTGCAGTTTCTAGTTATTATTATTTTTCTGCCCTAAAACTGAATGCCCAGCCTAAACCGTAAGTCCTAGGCCTACCAAATTTGGTACGATGATTGGAATTCCTACCCACTACTCAGGTTTTCCGACCCGTCCGACTCAGCCAGAGGGGGGCGCCGTAGCGCCCCATAACACGTTTTGGACGATATCTCCTGTCCTGTTTGTCCTACCTTCAAAATTCTTTTTTCTCCTGGTACAGACAGCCATGCCCTACCAAAAAGTCATTGGGACCATGAAGCTCCGCCTACTTAGATTTTTTGCTAATTTGCATAATTTGCAAATCATACTTTTTCCTTAAAGTCCTGGCTTGTCCTACCAAATCAGACAAATGAGGTGTCAGACGAATCAGAATTCTCAGCTGATCAAGAATCATCAACAAAATTCAGACATTTTTATATCCTATGGCCAATAGCCACGCCCAAACAATGTCCAAATTTGGCCCATTTTGGTCTGATGGCTATAACTTGGCCGTGCCTTGGCCTACCTTGACCAAATTTGAAATGCTACCTCCCTACACCATTCTGGGGACACGGTCCGAAGCGGGCCGCATTTCGTCAATAGGGGGCGCTACAACTAAAAACTGGCAATATCTCCTGACTGCCTTTGCCAGTCTAACTGAAATTTGGCAGATATGTACTAGCACCCAGCCTGTGGTCAGTCACATACTATGGCAGTCATCATTCCTTAAATAGTGGCCGCCATCGGCCAATCAATATCAAGCAGGCATTTGACAGGCTTATAAATGACCAATCTATACCAAATTTTGGTGGTATATTTGTCCTCTGACCCACAGCCCACCATGCAAAGGACACCTCACTTGGCCAGATAGGGGCGCTACAGTGACAACATTTGCATTTCTGCCTATTTCTCGAGAACGGTGAAGTCTACAATCGACATTTATTGCCAGGTCAATTCAGTACGACATGCCAAATCAAACATGTAGAACTTGCTTCTGCATCTTTGCGTTTTTGCATAATTCATATTGGTCTGAAAACAAGACATTTCGTTAACCTCCTAGGATTTTCACCAAACCTACACAAATCTGGTATCATTTAAATCAGGAGACAGTCATAATAAATAATTCATAAAAAAATCATAAACTTTGCATGAGGTATAGTCACCAGCCACACACAAACCATACAGGTGCCATGCCCAATTCAATCCGACAGCTATATCTCAGGCATGCTACAGCCAATCATTACCAAATTTCTCTCACTAATGTAGTGCTATACCACCGAGCGACCCTCCAAATTTTGTGTCGATCAGTCAAACGGGAGCGCTACGGCCACTGTTTATATCTTACTAAGACCAACCTAGGCCAATTCAGCTATACTGAGTTACCAGATCAGTTATGAAAGTGCCTACTGATCTCACTGATCTTACCATCAGAAGCGGGTGGCTCAGTGGGCTAAACCTGTGTGCTTGTAATCAGAGGGTCACCGGTTCGAACCCAGCTTCAGTTGGTACTTGAGCTAGGCAGCCCGATGTGCACAGCATGTTCTCTGTAAAGCAAGCTGGGGAGACATATAGGCATTTTCCCCATGATGGTCAATGAAGCTTCTATTTTTGTTATTAACCCAGCCATTCAGACGGGCTTAGGCACTCCTCCGGCGGGTTCGATTATAAATATTTTTCTTCCCTAAAACTGAATGCCCAGCCTAAACCGTAAGTCCTAGGCCGTCCAAATTTGGCAGTAAGATTCCTATTGCTATCCACTACTGAGCCTCTCTGACCTATCCCAGTCAGTCAGAGGGGGGCACCGTTGCACCCCACAACACGTTTTGGTCGATATCTCCTGTCCTACTTGTCCTACACTTAAATTTTATTGGCAGTCAAATTTACTATCTTGTACCAAATCCAGGAACATATATAGTCATATCGCATTAGACCTATGCCAAAATTTCCATCATTTTATGGCTGACTAATTCTGTCTGACTTTCTACTACCATGGCCGCCAGATCTCTGCCCTTATTCCTCTACTGTCCTACCAGTCCGATTGTCCTACGCTTTGGACCCTTTAGTAACTGCTTGCAGTTTCTAGTTATTATTATTTTTCTGCCCTAAAACTGAATGCCCAGCCTAAACCGTAAGTCCTAGGCCTACCAAATTTGGTAGGATGATTGGAATTCCTACCCACTACTCAGCGTGTCCGACGCGTCCGACTCAGCCAGAGGGGGGCGCCGTAGCGCCCCCCAACACGTTTTGGACGATATCTCCTGTCCAGTTTGTCCTACCTTCGAAATTCTTTTTTCTCCTGATACAGACAGCCATGCCCTACCAAAAAGTCAATGGGACCATGAAGCTCCGCCTACTTAGATTTTTTGCTAATTTGCATAATTTGCAAATCCTACTTTTTCCTTCAAGTCCTGGCTTGTCCTACCAAATCAGACAAATGAGGTGTCAGACGAATCAGAATTCTCAGCTGATCAAGAATCATTAAGAAAATTCAGACATTTTTATATCCTACGGCCATTAGCCACGCCCTAACAATGTCCAAATTTGGCCCATTTTGGTCTGACGGCTGTAACTTGGACGTGCCTTGGCCTACCTTGACCAAATTTGAAATGCTACCTCCCTACACCATTCTGGGGACACGGTCCGAGGCGGGCCGCATTTCGCCCATAGGGGGCGCTACAATTAAAAACTGGCAATATCTCCTGACTGCCTTTGCCAATCTTACTGATATTTGGCAGATATGTTCTAGGGCCCAGCCTTACATCAGCCACATACAATGGCAGTCATTATTCCTTAAAGAGTGGCCGCCATCAGCCAATCAAAATCAAGCAGCCATTTGACAGGCTAATCAATGACCAATCTAGACCAAATTTTGGTGCTATATTTGTCCTCCGACCCGCAGCCCACCATGCAAAGGACACCTCACTCGGCCACATGGGGGCACTACAGTGCCCTAATTTACATTTCTGCCTATATCTTCAAAACTGTCATGCCTACAGTTGAAATTTTTTGCCATTCTAATCCACTATGTCATGCCAAATCAAACAACATATAGAGCTATTATATGCATCTTCGCATTATTGCACAATTTTGTATTTTTCTAAAAACAGGCTTTTTCATTATCCTCCTATGATTTTCGGCCAATCTACATAAGTCTGTTGTCATTCTAATCAGGAGACAGTCCTTTTAAAGACTTAGAGAAAAAACATAAACTTTCGGTAAGGTATGGCCACCAGGGACACCCTGACTGTGCTGGTGCCTCGCCTATTTCAATCAGACAGCTATATCTCAGGCATGCTTCGGCTAATCATTACCAAATTTCTCTCTCTGATGTAGGGCTGTACCACAGAGACACGTTCCAAATTTCATGTCAATCGGTCTGACGGGAGCGCTACGGCCACTGTTTATATATGTCTAAGACCAACCTATGCTAATTCAGCTAAAATGAGTTACCAGGTCAGGTAGGAAGCAGTCTACCGATTTCCCCCATCTTACCAAATGCAGCATGTGGCACAGTGGGCTAAGCCTGCGTGCTTGTGATCAGAGAGTTGCCGGTTCAAACCCAGTTTCGGTGGCTACTTGACCTACCTGTATGCTACGGCCACCAGCTACATCCAACCTGCACCATTTCCATGCTCATTTCAATCAACCATCTAAATCTCAGCCGTGCTTCAGCCAATCCTCATCAAATTTGATGGCCTAATGTAGTAAGGGACCTCAGACAGACCCTCCAATTTTGGTGCCGATCGGTCAAACGGGGGCGTTACAACAATTTAACATGTCTGTATAAACCTTGAAAATCAGTTCAACTTACATTTATCTCATTTCTGTTATAGTGACATATTACTGGTTAAAATATTTTGTACTGCCAGTTCTATGAGTCATGCCAAATCAATACATATGCAATGCCGAATGATAGTCTTTTTCATTCACTTGTGATGTTTAAAAACTTAATAAATAACATATTACTGTAACTTCTACAATGTCCAGCCCAAGTAGGTCATTCTGGTAGTACATCAATCAGGACATTGCCCTTATGGATAATTCATAAAAATATCTTGACCTGTATGCTATGGCCACCAGCTACAACAAACCTGCACCATATCCATGCTCATTTCAATCAACCATCTAAATCTCAGCCATGCTTCAGCCAATCCTCATCAAATTTGACGGCCTAATGTAGTAAGGGACCTCAGACAGACCCTCCAATTTTGGTGCCAATCGGTCAAACGGGGGCGCTACAGCCACTGTCCATATATGTCTAAGACCCACCTTAGCAAATTCAGCTGAAATGTCCTTATTTCTCATAAAACCTTGAAAAAATTGTTACCTTTCCCTTCACCTGAGTCCATGTTTTTTATTTACTTTCATTTTTCACCGATTTGCCTCATAGAACATTATCAGACTTAATTTACACATAAGAAGGCCTGAAAGTATTAAATGGAATTTCTAAAATGGAGCGCTGACTCCACCTGCTGGCCACACCATTTCCATACCCATTTCAATCAAACAGCTATATCTCTGGCATGCTTCATCAAATCCTTACAAAATTTGACTCGCTTCTGTGTCACTGTACTACAGACAGACCTTCCAAGTTTGGTGGCAATCGGTCAAATTGGGGTGCTACAGCCGCTGTTCTAATATGTCTAAGACCAACCTTGGTTAATGCAGCTGAAATCTGCTTATTGTTTATTTAAAAATTAAAATATTAATCACCTTTCCCTTCATCTAAGTCCATATTTTTAATCTGCATATATTTTCCTGCCATTTGACTTTTACAAATCTTTCAAACTTTAATCTTTCTTCAGGCTGTGTACACTGCAGCAATTACAATTTTATAATAAATTGGCCAGCAGGTGGAGTCAGCGCTCCATTTCAATAATGCCTTCAATACTTTTAGCCTTTCTCCTGTCTAAATGTACAACCTACAATATGATACAGCATGATATTACTGCTGTTACATGTCACACTGCCGCAACTCAGCACTTTGTTAAGAATATGCAACACAGCCTATGTTTACACAGGCAGTATAAATAAGCAACTGTGTAATATCTAGACTTACCAGACCAGGTATGAAGGTGCCTAAATCTACCAACTAGTCAGGCCATCTGACCCAAACCATGCACTCAGTCAGGCTAAGGCACTCCACCACAGGGTTCTACATTCTGTCCTACATTTGCTGACCTGTTAGGCTGATATTAACTAATCTATATCATGATTTCTACTTACTACTCAGACCATCTGACCAAAACAATGCATTAAATCAGGTTCAGGCACTACACCACAGGGTTCTACATTATGTCCTACATTTCCTGACCTGTTAGACCGATACTAAACAATCTGCATCCTGATTTCTACCTTCTACTAAAACCATCTGACCAAAACAAGTTCTGTTCTGTCTGACATCTGCTGACCTGTTGTTCTGTCTGACTTGTTAGTACCCTCCTCTACGGTTTGCCCTACATCTCCTGTCGCATTAGAGCTACGCTAAATCTTCATCCTGTTATGGCAGTCTAATTTTGTCTGACTTTCTACTACCCTGGCCGCCGGTTCTCTGCCGTTATTCCTCTACTGTCCTACCAGTCCGATCGTCCTACGCTTTGGACCCTTTCGTAACTGCTTGCAGTTTCTAGTTTATTTTTATTTTTATTATTTTTCTTCCCTAAAACTGAATGCCCAGCCTAAACCGTAAGTCCTAGGCTGACCAAACTTGGTACGATGATTGGAATTCCTACCCACTACTCAGGTTGTCCGACCCGTCCGACTCAGCCAGAGGGGGGCGCCGTAGCGCCCCCCAACACGTTTCGGTCGAAATCTCCTGTCCTGTTTGTCCTACAACCGAAATTCTTTTTTCTGCTTATACAGACAGCCATGCCCTACCAAAAAGTCAATGGGACCATGAAGCTCCGCCTACTTAGATTTTTTGCTAATTTGCATATTTTGCAAATACTACTTATCTCTTAAAGTCCTAGCTTGTCCTACCAAATCAGACAAATGAGTTGTCAAACGAATCAGAACTGTGAGCTAATCGAGAATTTCTAAAAAAATTTAGACATTTTTGTATTGTACGGCCATTAGCCACGCCGAAACAATGTCCAAATTTGTCCTGTTTTGGTCTGATGGCTATAACTTGGCCGTGCCTTGGCCTACGTTGACCAAATTTGAAATGCCAGCTCCGTACAGCATTCTGGGGACATCGTCCAAACCGGTCCGCATTTCGTCCATAGGGGGCGCTACAACTAAAAACTGCCAATATCTCCTGACTGCCTTGGCCAATCCGAGTGAAATTTGGCCCATATGTACTAGGTCCCAGCCTGAGGTCAGTCACCTACAATGACAGTCATAAGTCCTGAAACAGTGGCCGTCATTAGCCAATCAATATCAAGCAGCAATTTGACTGGCTTAATGATGACCAATCCAAATCAAATTTAGCTGGTACATTTGTGCTCTGACCCACAGCCCACCCTGTTAAGGACATCTCATTAGGCCAGATGGGGGCGTGACGGCACCCCCATCTGCATTTCTGCCTATTTCTCCAGAACTGCCAAGCTTACACTTTAATTTTATTGCCAGTCCAATTCACTATGTCCAGCTGAATGCAACTGCATATAGCACTTGGTTCTACATCTTTGCATTTTTGCATGATTTATATTTCTCTGAAAACAGGCTTTTTCATTATCCTCCTAGGATTTTCACCTCACCTGCATAAGTCTGTTGTCTTTAAAATCAGGAGACAGTCCTTTTAAATATTGACAGAAAAAAAATTAAACTTTCGGTAAGGTACTGCCAAAAGCCACACCATGACCATACTTATGCCATGTCCATTTCAATCAGACAACTATATCTAAGGCATTCTTCATCAAATCATTGCCAAATTTCTCTCACTATTGTAGGGCTCTACCACGGAGAGACCCTCCAAATTTTGTGTCAATTGGTCAAATGGGAGCGCTACGGCCACTGTTCATATGTTACTAAGACCAACCTAGGCCAATTCAGCTAAAATGAGTTACCAGATCAGGTAGGAAGGTGTCCAGCGATCTCACCCATTTTACCAACAGCAGCGGGTGGCTCAGTGGGCTAAACTTGCATGCTTGTAATCAGAGGGTCGCCGGTTCGAACCCAGCTTCGGTGGGTACTCGAGCTAGACAGCCCGATGTGCGCAGCATGCTCTCCGTAAAGCAAGTGGGGAGACGTAAAGGTGTTTTCCACATGAGGGAAAAAAAATACACAAAATTTTATTTAAACCAGCCATTCAGATGGGCTCAGGCTCTCTTCCAAACGGTTAGATTATTAAGGGTCCAAAGCACGTAGTGCTATGGAACCTTATTGTTTTTGTTAAGATTATTATTATTATTATTATTATTATTAAGGGTCCAAAGCATGAAATGCTATGGAACCTTATTGTTTTTCTTAGGATTATTATTAAGGGTCCAAAGGACGAAGTCCTTATGGACCATTATTGTTTTTCTTAGGATTATTATTATTATTAAGGGTCCAAAGCACGTAGTGCTATGGAACCTTATTGTTTTTGTTAGGATTATTATTTTTATTTTTATTTTTTTTTTTATTATTTTTCTTCCCTAAAACTGAATGCCCAGCCTAAACCGTAAGTCCTAGGCCGACCAAATTTGGTAGGATGATTGGTAATCCTACCCACTACTCAGGTTGTCCGACCCGTCCGACTCAGCCAGAGGGGGGCGCCGTAGCGCCCCCCAACACGTTTCAGTCGATATCTCCTGTCCTGTTTGTCCTACAATCGAAATTCTTTTTTCTGCTGATACAGACAGCCATGCCCTACCAAAAAGTCAATGGGACCATGAAGCTCCGCCTACTTAGATTTTTTGCTAATTTGCATATTTTGCAAATCATACTTTTTTGTTACAGTCCTAGCTTGCCCTACCAAATCAGACAAATGAGGTGTCAAATGAATCAGAACTCTGACCTGATCAAGAATCATCCACAAATTTCAGACATTTCTATGTCCTACGGCCATTAGCCTAGCCCAAACAATATCTAAATTTGACACATTGTGGTCTGACTACTATAACTTGGCCGTGCCTTGGCCTACCTTGACCAAATTTCAAATCCTACCTCCCTACACCATTTTGGGGGCACGGTCCAAGGCGGGCCGCATTTCGTCCATAGGGGGCGCTACAACTAAAAACTGCCAATATCATCTGACTGCCTCGGCCAATCCAACTGAAATTTGGAAGGTATGTACTAGGACGCAGCCTGAGGTCAGTCACGTACAATGGCAGTCATGAGTCCTGAAACAGTGGCCGCCATCGGCCAATCAAAATCAAGCAGCAATTTGACTGGCTTAATGATGACCAATCTAAATCAAATTTAGCTGGTACATTTGTCCTCTGACCCTCAGCCTACCCTGTAAACAGTGGCTATGGCCACTGTTTTTATATTACTAAGACCAACCTAGGCCAATTCAGCTCAAATGAGTTACCAGATCAGGTAGGAAGGTGTCTACCGATCTCACCAGCTTTAACCACAGCAACGGGTGGCTCAGTGGGCTAAACTTGTATGCTTGTAATCAGAGGGTCGCAGGTTCGAACCCAGCTTCGGTGGGTACTTGAGCTAGGCAGCCCGATGTGCACAGCATACCCTCCGTGAAGTGAGCTGGGGAGACGTGAAGGCGTTTTCCCCACGATGATCAATGAAGCTTATATTATTGTTAATTTAGACATGCTCAGGCACTACTTCAGAGGGTTGAACAATAATTATTTTTCTTCCCTAAAACTGAATACCCAGCCTAAACCGTAAGTCCTAGACTGACCAAATTTGGCAACAAGATTCCTATTCCTACCCACTACTCAGTCCCACTGACCCGTCCCAGTCAGTCAGATGGGGGCGCTACAGCACCCCTATTTGCATTTCTGCCTATATCTACAGACCTGTCAAGCCTACAGTTGAAATTTATTGCCAGTCCAATTCAGTATGTCCTGACAAATCAAACTGCATATAGATCTTGGTTCTACATCTTTGCCTTCTTGCATGATTTACAGATGTTTTGAAAACAGGTTTTTTTGTTAACCTCGTAGGATTTTCGACTAACATCCATAAATCTGGTGTCATTCAAATCAGGAGACAGTCCTTTTAAAGATTTACAGAAAAATCTTAAACTTTCGGTAAGATACAGCCACCAGCCACACCCTGACTGTACTGATGTCTTGCCCATTTCAATCAGCCAGCTATATCTCAGGGATGCTTCAGCCAATCATTACAAAATTTGGCTCACTGATGTAGGACTGAACCACAGAGAGACCCTCCAAACATCGTGTCAATCGGTCAATCAGGAGCGCTACGCCACTGTCTATATACATCTAAGACCAACCTAGGCTCATTGAGGTACAATGAGTTTCCAGATCAGGTAGGAAGGTGTCCAGCGATCTCTCCAGTTTTACCAACAGCAGCGGGTGGCTCAGTGGGCTAAACTTGTATGCTTGTAATCAGAGGGTCGCAGGTTCGAACCCAGCTTAGGTGGGTCCTCGAGCTTGGCAGCCCGATGTGCACAGCATACCCTCCGTGAAGTGAGCTGGGGAGACGTGAAGGTGTTTTCCCCACGATGATCAATGAAGCTTATATTATTGTTAATTTAGACGTGCTCAGGCACTACTCCAGAGGGTTGAACAATAATTATTTTTCTTCCCTAAAACTGAATGCCCAGCCTAAACCGTAAGTCCTAGACTGACCAAATTTGGCAACAAGATTCCTATTCCTACCCACTACTCAGTCCCACTGACCCGTCCCAGTCAGTCAGATGGGGGCGCTACAGCACCCCGATTTGCATTTCTGCCTATATCTCCAGACCTGTCAAGCCTACAGTTGAAATTTATTGCCAGTCCAATTCACTATGTCCTGACGAATCAAACTGTATATAGATCTTGGTTCTACATCTTTGCCTTCTTGCATGATTTACAGATGTTTTGAAAACAGGTTTTTTTGTTAACCTCCTAGGATTTTCGACTAACATCCATAAATCTGGTGTCATTCAAATCAGGAGACAGTCCTTTTAAAGATTTACAGAAAAATCTTAAACTTTCGGTAAGATACAGCCACCAGCCACACCCTGACTGTACTGGTGTCTTGCCCATTTCAATCAGACAGCTATATCTTAGGGATGCTTCAGCCAATCATTACAACAGTTGGCTCACTGATGTAGGACTGTACCACAGAGAGACCGTCCAAATTTCGTGTCAATCGGTCAATCAGGAGCGCTACGCCACTGTCTATATACATCTAAGACCCACCTAGGCTCATTGAGGTAAAATCAGTTTCCAGATCAGGTAGGAAGGTGTCTACTGATCCCACCCGCTTTACTCACAGCAGCGGGTGGCTCAGTGGGCTAAACTTGTATGCTTGTAATCAGAGGGTCACAGGTTCGAACCCAGCTTTGGTAGGTACTCGAGCTAGGCAGCCCAATGTGCACAGCATACCCTCCATGAAGTGAGCTGGGGAGACATAAAGGCGTTTTCCCCCACGATGATCAATGAAGCTTATATTATTGTTAATTTAGACGTGCTCAGGCACTACTCCAGAGGGTTGAACAATAATTATTTTTCTTCCCTAAAACTGAATGCCCAGCCTAAACCGTAAGTCCTAGACTGACCAAATTTGGCAACAAGATTCCTATTCCTACCCACTACTCAGTCCCACTGACCCGTCCCAGTCAGTCAGATGGGGGCGCTACAGCACCCCGATTTGCATTTCTGCCTATATCTCCAGACCTGTCAAGCCTACAGTTGATATTTATTGCGACTACAATTAACTATGTCATGACTAATCTAACAACATATATAACTTGGTTCTCCCTCTTTCTGTTTTTACATAAATTATATTTGTCTGAAAACAGCTTTTCTTGTTAACCTCCTTTGATTTTCAACAAACCTACATACATCTGTTGTCCTTCAAATCAGAAGATAGTCCTTTTAAAGATTTAGAGAAAAAAATGAAACTTTTGGTAAGGTATGGCCACCAGCCACACCCTGACTCTACTGGTGCCACGTCCATTTCAATCAGACAGCTATATATCATGCACTCTTCAGCCAATCATTTCCAAATATCTATCTCGGATGAAAGGCTGTACCGCAGAGAGACCTTCCAATTTTCGTGTCAATAGGTCAAACGGGAGCGCTATAGCCACTGTCCATATATGTCTAAACCTCACCTAGTCTAATTCAGCTATAATGAGTTATCAGATCAGGTAGGAAGTTGTCTACTGATCTCACTCATCTTACCCACAGGAGTGGATGGCTCAGTGTGCTAATCCTGTGTGCCTGTAATCAGAGGGTCGCCGGTTCGAACCCGGCTTAGGTTGCTATTTCAGCTAGGTATCCTGATGTGTACAGTGTACTCTCTGATGTTGACTGGCCTGTTACACCTGCACAAAAAGCATCTACATCCTAATGTCTGCCAACTACTGAGACCGTCCAGCTCTGTCCTACATCGCCTATCCTGTTATGGCAGTCTAATTCTGTCTGACTTTCTACTACCCTGGCCACCGGTTCTCTGCTGTTATTCCTCTACTGTCCTACCAGTCCGATCGTCCTCCGCTTTGGACCCTTTCGTAATTATTATTATTATTTTTCTGCCCTAAAACTGAATGTACAGCCTAAACTGTAAGAGCTAGACCAACCAAACTTGGTCAGATGATGTCAATTCCTACCCACTACTCAGGTTGTCC
Organism: Paramormyrops kingsleyae; assembly: GCF_048594095.1. Lineage (NCBI taxonomy): Eukaryota > Metazoa > Chordata > Actinopteri > Osteoglossiformes > Mormyridae > Paramormyrops > Paramormyrops kingsleyae. The sequence goes on along the minus strand of NC_132797.1, from coordinate 44,803,633 downwards.
TACCCAGTCCTGCCAGCCAGATGGGGGCGCCTTAGCGCCCCCCAACACGTTTCGGTCGATATCTCCTGTCCTGTTAGACCTACAATCGAAATTCTTTGTTCTACATATACAGACAGCAAAGCCCTACCAACTTGCCATTTGGACTATGAAGCTCCGCCTACTTAGATTTTTTGCTAATTTGCATAATTTGCCAATCCTACTTTTTCCTTAAAGTCCTGGCTTGTCCTACCAAATCAGACAAATGAGGTGTCAGACGAATCAGAATTCTCTGCTGATCAAGAATTATCCACAAAATTCAGACATTTTTATATCCTACGGCCATTAGCCACGCCCAAACAATGTCCAAATTTGGCCCGTTTTGGTCTGACGGCTATAACTTGGCCGTGCCTTGGCCTACCTTGACCAAATTTGAAATGCTACCTCCCTACACCATTCTGGGGACACGGTCCGAGGCGGGCCGCATTTCGTCAATAGGGGGCGCTACAACTAAAAACTGGCAATATCTCCTGACTGCCTTTGCCAATCTAACTGAAATTTGGTAGATATGTACTAGGAAGCAGCCTGTGGTCAGTCACCTACAATGGCAGTAATTATTCCTTAAAGAGTGGCCGCCATCAGCCAATCAAAATCAAGCAGGCATTTCACAGGCTTCTCAATGACCAATCTAAATCAAATTTGGGTGATACATTTGTGCTCTGACCCTCTGCCTAAACTGTAAAGGACACCTCACTCGGCCAGATGGGGGCGCAACAGTGACAACTTTTGCATTTCTGCCTATTTCTCGAGAACGGTGAAGCCTACAATCGACATTTCTTGCCAGGTCAATTCAGTACGACATGCCAAATCAAACAACATGTAGAACTTGCTTCTGCATCTTTGCGTTTTTGCATAATTCATATTGGTCTGAAAACAAGACATTTCGTTAACCTCCTAGGATTTTCACCAAACCTACACAAATCTGGTATCATTTAAATCAGGAGACAGTCATAATAAATAATTCATAAAAAAATCATAAACTTTCCATGAGGTATAGTCACCAGCCACACACAAACCATACAGGTGCCATGCCCAATTCAATCAGACAGCTATATCTCAGGCCTGCCTCAGCCAATCATCACCAAACTTTAATATATCCTGTAGAATAGTAGTCCGGAAGGGCCCTCCAAATTTGGTGCCGATCGGTCAAACGGGGGCGCTACAACAACATAACATGTCTGTATAAACCTTGAAAATCAGTTCAACTTACATTTATCTCATTTCTGTTCTAGTGACATGTTACTGGTTAAAATATTTTGTACTGCCAGTTCTGTGAGTCATGCCAAATCAAGACATATGCAATGCCCAATGATAGTCATTTTCATTCCCTTGTGATGTTTAAAAACTTAATAAATAACATATTACTGTAACTTCTACAATGTTCAGCCCAAGTAGGTCATTCTGGTAGTACATCAATCAGGACATTGCCATTATGGATAATTCATAAAAATATCTTAACCTGTACGCTATGGCCACCAGCTACAACAAACCTGCACCATATCCATGCTCATTTCAATCAACCATCTAAAGCTCAGCTGTGCTTCAGCCAATCCTCATCAAATTTGACGGCCTAATGTAGTAAGGGACCTCAGACAGACCCTCCAATTTTGGTTCCAATCGGTCAAATGGGGGCGCTACAGCCACTGTCCATATATTTCTAAGACCCACCTTAGCAAATTCAGCTGAAATGTCCTTATTTCTCATAAAACCTTGAAAGAATTGTTACCTTTCCCTTCACCTGAGTCCATATTTCTTATTCACTTTCATTTTTCACCGATTTGCCTCATAGAACATTATCAGACTTAATTTACACATAAGAAGGCCTGAAAGTATTGAATACAATTTCTAAAATGGAGCGCTGACTCCACCTGCTGGCCACACTGTTTCCATGCCCATTTCATTAAAATAGCTATATCTCTGGCATGCTTCATCCAATCCTCACAAAATTTGACGCACATCTGTGTTACTAGACTTCAGAAAGACCTTCCAAGTTTGGTGGCAATCGGTCAAACGGGGGCACTACAGCCACTGTCCTAATATGTCTAAGACCAACCTTGGTTAATGCAGCTGAAATCTGCTTATCGTTTATTTAAAAATTAAAAAATTAATCACCTTTCCCTTCATCTAAGTCCATATTTTTAATCTGCTTATATTTTCCTGCCATTTGACTTTTACAAATCTTTCAAACTTCAATCTTTCTTCAGGCTGTGTACACTGCAGCAATTACAATTTTATAATAAATTGGCCAGCAGGTGGAGTCAGCGCTCCATTTCAATAATGCCTTCAATACTTTTAGCCTTTCTCCTGTCTAAATGTATAACCTAGAATATGATACAGCATGATATTACTGCTGTTACATGTCACAATACGCAACTCAGCACTTTGTTAAGAATATGCAACACAGCCTATGTTTACACAGGCAGTATAAAAAAGAAAACTCTGTAATATCTAGACTTACCAGACCAGGTATGAAGGTCCCTAAATCTACCAACTAGTCAGGCCATCTGACCCAAACCATGCATTCAGTCAGGCTAAGGCACTCCACCACAGGGTTCTACATTCTGTCCTACATTTGCTGACCTGTTAGACCGATACTAACTAATCTATATCCTGATTTCTACCTACTACTGAGACCATCTGACCAAAACAATGCATTCAGTCAGGTTCAGGCACTACACCACAGGGTTCTACATTCTGTCCTACATTTCCTGACCTGTTAGACCGACACTCAACAATCTACATCATGATTTCTACCTTCTACTCAAACCATCTGACCTAAACAAGTTCTGTTCTGTCTGACATCTGCTGACCTGTAGTTCTGTCTGACTTTTTAGTATCCTCCTCTACGGTTTGCCCTACATCTCCTGTCACATTAGAGCTACGCTAAATCTCCATCCTGTTATGGCAGTCTAATTGTTGCCCGGTCAATTAAGTACGACATGCCAAATCAAACAACATGTAGAACTTGCTTCTGCATCTTTGCGTTTTTGCATAATTCATATTGGTCTGAAAACAAGACATTTCGTTAACCTCCTAGGATTTTCACCAAACCTACACAAATCTGGTATCATTTAAATCAGGAGACAGTCATAATAAATAATTCATAAAAAAATCATAAACTTTCCATGAGGTATAGTCACCAGCCACACACAAACCATACAGGTGCCATGCCCAATTCAATCAGACAGCTATATCTCAGGCCTGCCTCAGCCAATCATCACCAAACTTTAATATATCCTGTAGAATAGTAGTCCGGAAGGGCCCTCCAAATTTGGTGCCGATCGGTCAAACGGGGGCGCTACAACAATATAACATGTCTGTATAAACCTTGAAAATCAGTTCAACTTACATTTATCTCATTTCTGTTCTAGTGACATATTACTGGTTAAAATATTTTGTACTGCCAGTTCTGTGAGTCATGCCAAATCAAGACATATGCAATGCCCAATGATAGTCATTTTCATTCCCTTGTGATGTTTAATAACTTAATAAATAACATATTACTGTAACTTCTACAATATCCAGCCCAAGTAGGTCATTCTGGTAGTACATCAATCAGGACATTGCCCTTATGGATAATTCATAAAAATATCTTGACCTGTATGCTATGGCCACCAGCTACAACAAACCTGCACCATATCCATGCTCATTTCAATCAACCATCTAAATCTCAGCCGTGCTTCAGCCAATCCTCATCAAATTTGACGGCCTAATGTAGTAAGGGACCTCAGACAGACCCTCCAATATTGGTGCCAATCGGTCAAACAGGGGCGCTACAGCCACTGTCCATATATGTCTAAGACCCACCTTAGCAAATTCAGCTGAAATGTCCTTATTTCTCATAAAACCTTGAAAGAATTGTTACCTTTCCCTTCACCTGAGTCCATATTTTTTATTCACTTTCATTTTTCACCAATTTGCCTCATAGAACATTATCAGACTTAATTTACACATAAGAAGGCCTGAAAGTATTGAATACAATTTCTAAAATGGAGCGCTGACTCCACCTGCTGGCCACACTGTTTCCATGCCTATTTCATTCAAATAGCTATATCTCTGGCATGCTTCATCCAATCCTCACAAAATTTGATGCACGGCTGTGTTACTAGACTGCCTCAGCCAAGCTGCAAAAGACCTTCCAAGTTTGGTGGCAATCAGTCAAACGGGGGCACTACAGCCACTGTCATAATATGTCTAAGACCAACCTTGGTTAATGCAGCTGAAATCTGCTTATTGTTTATTTAAAAATTAAAATATTAATCACCTTTCCCTTCATCTAAGTCCATATTTTTAATCTGCTTATATTCTCCTGCCATTTGACTTTTACAAATCTTTCAAACTTTAATCTTTCTTCAGGCTGTGTACACTACAGCAATTACAATTTTATAATAAATTGGCCAGCAGGTGGAGTCAGCGCTCCATTTCAATAATGCCTTCAATACTTTTAGCCTTTCTCCTGTCTAAATATACATCCTAGAATAGCATACAGCATGATATTACTGCTGTTACATGTCACACTCCCGCAACTCAGCACTTTGTTAAGAATATGCAACACAGCCTATGTTTACACAGGCAGTATAAAAAAGCAACTATGTAATATCTACACTTACCAGACCAGGTATGAAGGTCCCTAAATCTACCAACTAGTCAGGCCATCTGACCCAAAACATGTATTAAGTCAGGCTAAGGCACTCCACCACAGGGTTCTACATTCTGTCCTGCATTTGCTGACCTGTTAGACCGATACTAACTAGTCTATATCCTGATTTCTACCTACTACTCAGACTATCTCACCAAAACATTGCATTCAGTCAGGTTCAGGCACTACACCACAGGGTCCTACATTCTGTCCTACATTTCCTGACCTGTTAGACGGACACTCAACAATCTCCATCCTGATTTCTACCTTCTACTCAAACCATCTGTTGTCCTACCTGTCCTACCTGTCCTACTTGTCATACCCTTTGGACCCTTCAGTAACTGCCTGCAGTTTCTAGTTATTATTAAGGGTCCAAAGGACGAAGTCCTTATGGACCATTATTGTTTTTCTTAGGATTATTATTATTATTATTATTATTATTATTATTTTTCTGCCCTAAAACTGAATGCCCAGCCTAAACCGTAAGTCCTAGGCCTACCAAATTTGGTACGATGATTGGAATTCCTACCCACTACTCAGGTTTTCTGACCCGTCCGAATCAGCCAGAGGGGGGCGCCGTAGCGCCCCATAACACGTTTTGGACGATATCTCCTGTCCTGTTTGTCCTACCTTCAAAATTCTTTTTTCTCCTGATACAGACAGCCATGCCCTACCAAAAAGTCAATGGGACCATGAAGCTCCGCCTACTTAGATTTTTTGCTAATTTGCATAATCTGCAAATCATACTTTTTTCTTAAAGTCCTGGCTTGTCCTACCAAATCAGACAAATGAGGTGTCAGACGAATCAGAATTTTCAGCTGATCAAGAATCATCAACAAAATCCAGACATTTTTATATCCTATGGCCATTAGCCACACCCAAACAATGTCCAAATTTGGCCAATTTTGGTCTGATGGCTATAACTTGGCCGTGCCTTGGCCTACCTTGACCAAATTTGAAATGCTTCCTCCCTACACCATTCTGGGGACACGGTCCGAAGCGGGCCGCATTTCGTCAATAGGGGGCGCTACAACTAAAAACTGGCAATATCTCCTGACTGCCTTTGCCAATCTAACTGAAATTTGGCAGATATGTACTAGCACCCAGCCTGTGGTCAGTCACATACAATGACAGTCATCATTCCTTAAATAGTGGCCGCCATCGGCCAATCAAAATCAAGCAGGCATTTGACAGGCTTATAAATGACCAATCTATACCAAATTTTTGTGGTATATTTGTCCTCTGACCCGCAGCCCACCATGCAAAGGACACCTCACTCGGCCAGATGCGGGCGCTACAGTGACAACTTTTGCATTTCTGCCTATTTCTCGAAAAGGGTGAAGTCTACAATCGACATTTATTGCCAGGTCAATTCAGTACGACATGCCAAATCAAACAACATGTAGAACTTGCTTCTGCATCTTTGCGTTTTTGCATAATTCATATTGGTCTGAAAACAAGACATTTCGTTAACCTCCTAGGATTTTCACCAAACCTACACAAATCTGGTATCATTTAAATCAGGAGACAGTCATAATAAATAATTCATAAAAAAATCATAAACTTTGCATGAGGTATAGTCACCAGCCACACACAAACCATACAGGTGCCATGCCCAATTCAATCCGACAGCTATATCTCAGGCATGCTACAGCCAATCATTACCAAATTTCTCTCACTAATGTAGTGCTATACCACCGAGCGACCCTCCAAATTTTGTGTCGATCAGTCAAACGGGAGCGCTACGGCCACTGTTTATATCTTACTAAGACCAACCTAGGCCAATTCAGCTATACTGAGTTACCAGATCAGTTATGAAAGTGCCTACTGATCTCACTGATCTTACCATCAGAAGCGGGTGGCTCAGTGGGCTAAACCTGTGTGCTTGTAATCAGAGGGTCACCGGTTCGAACCCAGCTTCAGTTGGTACTTGAGCTAGGCAGCCCGATGTGCACAGCATGTTCTCTGTAAAGCAAGCTGGGGAGACATATAGGCATTTTCCCCATGATGGTCAATGAAGCTTCTGTTTTTGTTATTAACCCAGCCATTCAGACGGGCTTAGGCACTCCTCCGGCGGGTTCGATTATAATTATTTTTCTTCCCTAAAACTGAATGCCCAGCCTAAACTGTAAGTCCTAGGCCGTCCAAATTTGGCAGTAAGATTCCTATTGCTATCCACTACTGAGCCTCTCTGACCTATCCCAGTCAGTCAGAGGGGGGCACCGTTGCACCCCACAACACGTTTTGGTCGATATCTCCTGTCCTACTTGTCCTACACTTAAATTTTATTGGCAGTCAAATTTACTATCTTGTACCAAATCCAGGAACATATATAGTCATATCGCATTAGACCTATGCCAAAATTTCCATCATTTTATGGCTGACTAATTCTGTCTGACTTTCTACTACCATGGCCGCCAGATCTCTGCCCTTATTCCTCTACTGTCCTACCAGTCCGATTGTCCTACGCTTTGGACCCTTTAGTAACTGCTTGCAGTTTCTAGTTATTATTATTATTATTATTTTTCTGCCCTAAAACTGAATGCCCAGCCTAAACCGTAAGTCCTAGGCCTACCAAATTTGGTAGGATGATTGGAATTCCTACCCACTACTCAGCATGTCCGACGCGTCTGACTCAGCCAGAGGGGGGCGCCGTAGCGCCCCCCAACACGTTTTGGACGATATCTCCTGTCCAGTTTGTCCTACCTTCGAAATTCTTTTTTCTCCTGATACAGACAGCCATGCCCTACCAAAAAGTCAATGGGACCATGAAGCTCCGCCTACTTAGATTTTTTGCTAATTTGCATAATTTGCAAATCCTACTTTTTCCTTCAAGTCCTGGCTTGTCCTACCAAATCAGACAAATGAGGTGTCAGACGAATCAGAATTCTCAACTGATCAAGAATCATTAAGAAAATTCAGATATTTTTATATCCTACGGCCATTAGCCACGCCCAAACAATGTCCAAATTTGGCCCGTTTTGGTCTGACGGCTATAACTTGGCCGTGCCTTGGCCTACCTTGACCAAATTTGAAATGCTACCTCCCTACACCATTCTGGGGACACGGTCCGAGGCGGGCCGCATTTCGCCCATAGGGGGCGCTACAACTAAAAACTGGCAATATCTCCTGACTGCCTTGGCCAATCTGACTGAAATTTGGTAGATATGTGCTTGGACCCAGCCTGAGGTCAGCCAAATACAATGGCAGTCATTAGTCCTTTGATCGTGGCCGCCATCGGCCAATCAAGATCAAGCAGCCATTTGACAGTCTTATCAATGACCAATCTAGACCAAATTTTGGTGGTATATTTGTCCTCCGACCCCCAGCCCAACATGCAAAGGACACCTCACTCGGCCACATGGGGGCGCTACAGTGACAACTTTTGCGTTTCTGCCTATTTCTCGAGAACGGTGAAGCCTACAATCGACATTTATTGCCAGGTCAATTCAGTACGACATGCCAAATCAAACAACATGTAGAACTTGCTTATGCATCTTTGCGTTTTTGCATAATTGTTATTGTTCTGAAAACAAGACATTTCATTAACCTCCTAGGATTTTCACCAAACCTACCCAAATCTGATATCATTTAAATCAGGAGACAGTCATAATAAATAATTCATAAAAAAATCATAAACTTTCCATGAGGTATAGTCACCAGCCACACACAAACCATACAGGTGCCATGCCCAATTCAATCAGACAGCTATATCTCAGGCCTGCCTCAGCCAATCATCACCAAACTTTAATATATCCTGTAGAATAGTAGTCCGGAAGGGCCCTCCAAATTTGGTGCCGATCAATCAAACGGGGGCGCTACAACAATATAACATGTCTGTATAAACCTTGAAAATCAGTTCAACTTACATTTATCTCATTTCTGTTCTAGTGACATATTACTGGTTAAAATATTTTGTACTGCCAGTTCTGTGAGTCATGCCAAATCAAGACATATGCAATGCCTAATGATAGTCATTTTCATTGCCTTGTGATGTTTAAAAACTTAATAAATAACATATTACTGTAACTTCTACAATGTCCAGCCCAAGTAGGTCATTCTGGTAGTACATCAATCAGGACATTGCCCTTATGGATAATTCATAAAAATATCTTGACCTGTATGCTATGGCCACCAGCTACAACAAACCTGCACCATATCCATGCTCATTTCAATCAACCATCTAAATCTCAGCCATGCTTCAGCCAATCCTCATCAAATTTGACGGCCTAATGTAGTAAGGGACCTCAGACAGACCCTCCAATTTTGGTGCCAATCGGTCAAACGGGGGCGCTACAGCCACTGTCCATATATGTCTAAGACCCACCTTAGCAAATTCAGCTGAAATGTCCTTATTTCTCATAAAACCTTGAAAGAATTCTTACCTTTCCCTTCACCTGAGTCCATATTTTTTATTCACTTTCATTTTTCACCCATTTGCCTCATAGAACATTATCAGACTTAATTTACACGTAAGAAGGCCTGAAAGTATTGAATACAATTTCTAAAATGGAGCGCTGACTCCACCTACTGGCCACACCATTTCCATGCCCATTTCAATCAAACAGCTATATCTCTGGCATGCTTCATCCAATCCTTACAAAATTTGACTCGCTTCTGTATCACTGGACTACAGACAGAACTTCCAAGTTTGGTGGCAATCGGTCAAACGGGGGTGCTACAGCCGCTGTCCTAATATGTCTAAGATCTACCTTGGCTAATTCATCTGAAATATCCTTCATAATACCTTCAAAGACTTGTTCACTTTCCCTTCACCTCAGTCCATATTTTAAGCTCCTTTCATTTTTCTGCTATTTGACTAAGGAAATTATCAGATTTTATTTATAAACCAGGCAGTGTATATTGCAGATTTTTCGCTTTTTTGTATTGAATTGGCCAGTAGGTGGAGATGGTGCTCTACTTATATTGTACTTTTTTGGATTTTTTTTTACAGATTGGCCAGCAGGTGGAGTTCGTCCTGTATTTCATTAATGCATGCATACAGCAGGTTCATATTATACATTATGGCCAGTCACTATAGAATGTCATTATAGTGTAGTATGTTTTTTCTTAAATGTTGTTCAGGGCATTGTAATACTGTCGAACCCACTTATCTCGACCTCGGCTAACTCGCCAACCCTATTAAGTCGATGTTTTTGAAGTGGAATCGCCAAATTCCCTCTTTGCATTAGCATTTCTCATCGGTTATGTCGATTCTTTTATGTCGCCAAACCATAATATCTCGAGCCCGAAAGAGGGCCAAAATTGCCACTTAACATCGGTTATCTCGATCCCTGTGACTAATCGCCGGCCTTTTAAAATGTATCTCACGTGCTAAACAGCGTGTATTCAAATCGCATTCGCATGGTAATTTGCTGAACAACGCAGCGGTTAAACGCGATCTAGGTAAATCCCCATCAAAACCAAAGCCAAGCATATCCGCATGCGGCAATGACAACGAAGATGAAGAAGATGCGGACGAAGATTTGGAACAAATTCCCTCTGCCAGTGAGGTGATAGAAATGCTACAAAAAATCGACGGTATGGTTCTTTTGCAGGGGATGAAACTGTTTTAGACAGCATAAGTAATATCGAAGCATTTATTTTCAAGTAGACTGTCAAAGGCAAAAAGCAACAAAGCATTTTAGACTTTGTAAAGAAACCATATTAATTGCGTGTACGATACTTTTCAGAGCTGTCAGAGCGAAATGACTTGTGAATTTGATTTTGACACTGGTTTGCTTTTTGTGACAACAAACTACACCCCACATGTTTTTATGTGATTTTGTGAGCGATCTTTGTGTTTGCAATGTTGGATGATATAATTAAAGGCTTCTATCAAGAATCGACGGTGGTTTTTATTATATACTGGTAAATGTCTGCTTTTGGTTGGTGCACATATGCCTTTTGTTGTTAGCCAACATGTATGTACATTTATATAACATGCCAATCGCATCAGCAAACAAATCGCGGCAACGCTGTTGTGTAAAAAAACACCAAAAACCAGTGCATGTACATTCTCATTTATTAACGCACATAAATAAATTTCAAGCATATGTCAACATGGTATATTGCCCCCATATTGGTTTTCTGTTATCTCGATCATCGGTTATCTCGACGCTTTTTGGCAACCCCCTAGGCCGGCAACATAACCGGGTTCAACTGCACTTTTTGTATGCGTATTTTCTTCACTGCCTGTTTCACCTATACGCTAATTAAAATTTATTCTGACATTTACATGTGTATTTAACATGCTTAAGAATGATGACTGTATTAATGATTATAATATTTATTATTATTCATTAGAGACATAATAGAAAACACATTATACACATTGTAAAATTGCAATTGGCTACATTTGTCTTAACCAAACATTTAGGTTTGTCTCATTGTTTGAGGAGGCTGAAAAAGTACATTGAGGCCACAATAGTTGAACCAGCACAATTGACATAATATTTCGCATATGATGTGTATGCCATTCTTACATACACAGTGTACAAAGACCACAAAGTGTGATAGTAGCACTCATATATATATACTACACAACTCCCTACATGGCAATCTTCTTTTGAATATACAATTTGGTGTAAGTCAACACAGGCATCACAAAGCTGGATCGTTATTTTGACATCAATTTAACCATGGCATCATGACTGTAAATTACATGACATATTATGTACTACAGAACTGTCACAACACATCATTAATGTTTTGTTATTGCAGAGTAAAAGTGAAAATAACTTAATAAATACTACAAGAAAAATTGTGAGACATCATAGCAATAAACATCCACAAGCAACAGCACATTTCACTCAAAGTACCTTTGCTGTCAGACTATAGTGTGTGGAGATGATTTCTGGTGCATTTCACTTCAGGCATCTGTGTGTAGTTCATACTGTCTGTGTCCAGTCTCTGAGTCCTTTAGAGAACGCTTTGTTTGTCGACAAAATGGGCGCAGGGAAACTTGATGTGGTGAGTACGGTGTCACTGATATGAAGATAAGGCACTGGAAAAGAGAGTAAAACCAGAAAGCTGCATGTCAGCCAATCAGACACTTGCAGTTGTAAAGTGAAACTACTTCACAGACAAAATAATCCATCAAAGAGGCAAACTCACCAGGCCAGCCCATCTCATTGTTCCAACGTACCAGGCAGTGTGATGTGTTAACGAAAGTTGATGTGGTGGGCATGGGGTCAGTGTCATCAACAGCAGGCGCTGGAAAAGATTAAAAGATTAAAAGCATGAACTGGCATGTAAGTTAGACAAACACTGACAGAGTAAAACTAGAACTACACCAAAGAGGAAGAAATGTCTGAAAAAGGCAAACTCACAAGGTCAGTGCCTGCTCCTCTGGCTATGCAGCATTCAGTGTGATGCAGTATAGCAGAGCTTCAGCAGACAGATGTGTGTTGGCTTGATCATCAGGGAAGCACATGACAGTTGTGCCTTAGTAACCTGAGGTTATACATAGGAGAAGGCAGGTTAAAACATGGAATATAACAATGTAGTATGGATTTCTGACAATACTTAGTTACCCAATTTATAAGCTCATACACTGCAAACTGGTATGTCTTAACTAGCATGCTCATGTTAAGTGAGAAACTGTCACTCACGTACCTTTGCTTTGCCCACCGTCATGGCACATCCACTGTGTCTAGATGAATGTCTCACACTCACTGCCCAGCTTTCCCACTTAGATCTTAGGTCATCCACATGTATGACTGTTTAGTGTTACTTCATTTTAGCTGTTTCAAGAAACACAAAACATACACATTACTGCAAAAATTGCATCATATACATAATGCCATAATACAGTCAGTGTACATATGTCCATTTCCTTTTACAGTGTGAAAGTACACTCTACGACACTATACAGAGACATGTCAGTATATGGTCTTACCTTTGCCCATAGATGTCTGTGCCTCTTCACCCTCTCACCATTCTTTTCAATCAAAGCCTTGCTTTGTGAAATTCTGTGTCTTTTCAGCATGTTTTGTGGTACAAGACATTAGTTCGGTAGTGTCTACATCTGATGGTACTTCTTCATCTCCTTACATTTAATTCATTGTAATTATATATTCTACGTTACATAAGCAACTATACATTTACATTTTCCAAGTGTGTGGTGCTTTGTAAAGAGGTTCAGTGCACTGTACTGGCCCACAACACAAAATTTCTATATAGGCAACAATACATTTAATAAATACTGAATTATATCACAGGACATCTAAAATTGTTTATTTTTTTGTGGAAAATTCATGACATTAACAAGTTTGGCATACTGCTGTTGTGAGGCACTTGACAGAGCACATTACCTCCCTTTTCCAAGTCGATGTTGCTTCGTTCATGCTAATCTTACCCTAGCCCCCACACTCACCCCCAGTGCTAGGTGCCCCATCCTCCCCTGCTCCCCACCCAGCCCTAGCCCTCTGCCCCTTCTCCAAGAAGCTTAAGCCCAACACCCCTCCTCTAAGATTAGCCTTTAAAAAATTTAGCATTTAAAATTTTTGGGATACTGCTGTTGTGAGGTACTTGACAGAGCACATTACCTCCCTTTTCAAAGACCACATTGCTTGCTCTGTCCTAAACTTCCCCTAGCCCCCACACCAACCCCCAGTGCCATGTGCCCCATCCTAGCCCCCTTATGCCTAGCCCTAGTGACCCTCCCGTAACCTTAGTCCTATGCCTAGTGGTAACCCAAGCAGCCCACCTCAGACTTATCCCCAGCAACAGGCCGCCATGTCCAGCTTTAGTACCCCCTGCCTCAGCCCCAGTGCCAGCTTCCTGAAGCCCAGCCGCAGCCCCCAAAAGCATGGTGCCAGCCCCAGGCCCAGCAGCAGCCCCCTCAAGGTCGACCCCAACCCCCAAAGCCCAACATCAGCCTCAGGCTAAATGCCAAGCCCTGAAACACCAGCTCCACTGCCAACCTCTGAGGCCTAGTTGCAGCCTTCTGAAGGCCAGCCCTAGTCCTAGCCCCCCACAGCCTACCGGCAACCCCAGTGGTAGCCGCTGACGGCCAGCCCCAGGCCTAACCCCCAAAGCTTGGCACCAGGCCAAGCCTCCCTGCCAATCCCCCCTAGTACAGCCCTAGCCCCAGTCGCAGTGCCAGCCTCCTGAGGCTGACGCACCCCAGAAAACTATCACTGCAGCAAAAAATTTATGTTTCTTACTCATAATGTCTTTTATACAGTTTCTTACAGATAATGTGGCACTACACATTCATGATGGCTGAAATACATCGACATTGCTGAAATAAAAATTCTATTAGTCAAAATATTTTTCGCATACACATGATCAATCAAAGTGCCTTTCCCAGTGGTTGCTTCTTTGACAAGTTGTGCATACCCATGTTCTTCCATAAAATTAGCAATTGTACTTACTGTCAAATGATTTACTGCATGACAAATTTTTTCATATTTTTTTAAACAGTTTCTTATAGATGATGTAGCACTATACATTCATGATGGCTGAAATATGTCGGCATTACTGAAACAGAGATGCCGTTAGTCACAATGTCTTTCACATACACATGATCAATCAAAGTGCCTTTCCCAGTGGTTGCTTCTTTCACAAGTTGAGCATACCCATGTTCTTCCATGAAATTAGCAATTGTACTTACTTGCAAAAGATTTTCATTGAAGTCGCCCATGATGATTTTCCCACCTTCCACACTGTCCAACCGAGTGATCAACTGCATCAGGTTCTTCTGAAAGATTGCCAGATTATACGAGGGTGGTCTGTATAGTACCAAGACTGTTGTTCTTAGTAGGCCCACAATGAACTGCACACACTCAATGTTGACACACTGTACATCAGTCACAGTACAGTTGGTATGTTCTTTATAATACAAACCCACACCACCATGTTGTTGCTTCTTCAGTTCAGCAGAGATAGCATCACTACCATCATATGCCTGATGTCTGGGTTTCCCATGGTATGAAAATCCAGGCAGCTGTACACCTTCTGTGTCTTCCTTTGAATTTAACCATGTCTCTGTCAAGCAGATGATATCAGCGTCCATATACCTTCTGTCTTGCTTTAGGTCATCCAGGTGACATGTAAGTCCTTCAACATTGTGCAGTAAAATCTTACATAATGATGGCACTTCCATGACGGGCTCAATAAATGCAGGCATGCTTTGCATTGCAGTCTCAATGTCTTGTTTTGCATATATAGCAGTCTCCTTAAAGTCTTCTATTATAAGGCCTTCCAGAGAAGTGACACGGCTTAATGCTACATATGCCTGTCCAGCTGCAAATATCTTCTTTAGTGATACAACAGCCTTATCCACTGTCAGACCTTGTACCTTGTGTACTGTACAAGCCCAAGCCAATTTCAATGGAAACTGCCGTCGTGTTCCACCACTGTTTGTCACTCTCTCCTCCTCTGGTTTGATTCGTGTAGCTTTGTCCAACCCTGCTTTTAGGCATGGCTTCTTTCCCCTGAGTGACTTTCCAGCTGCTTCGTTGTCAAATGTGATGTATATCTCTGATGGAAAATCCTCATCAGTATCAAAGCAGATGTCACTAACTGTACCAAATGCACCATTTACCAAGCCGTCTGAAACGTCAATATTTTTCAGAAGTATTACTCGTGCATTGACACCTACATGTAGTGATTCGGGGAGACATGTCTTCTGAACATTAGCATGATGTCCATGTTTCTTTTCCAGTCTGCCAGTTGCAGCAACCCTTTGAAAATCCTGAGCATGAATGATGACATGGTCTGAGCAGATCTTCCGCAGCATATGGTAGTTATGTTGATCAACTTCATCATTGGTTGCATAAATATGAAGACCAGTACTGTCTTGTCCTTCACCTGTCACACGTAGTTTCAGCATAGCAATGTCTTCCTCCAGCATTGCATCACCCCTTTTGCGTTTCCTTAGCCGATTCAGCAACTGTGCAAACTGCATGTCTTTCTGTCTCATAATTTCAGTCAGCTCCACCATAGCGAAATGATTCTGCCATAGATCAACAGCTTTACCCTCAGTATACAAAGCTTTCCCTTTCACAGGACAAAGCTGGTAGAAATCTCCAACAGCAATGATTGAGACATTTCCAAAAGCAGAATAATCTCCAATTTGTTTGATTTGTCTTAATCTGCCATGAATATATGCAAGCAGCTTGTGATCGACCATTGAAATTTCATCTATGATCAATATTTGCAGGTTTCCCAGTTCAGCTCTCAATGAATTTATTTTTTCATCTCCAAGTGGTTCATATGGCAGCTTTGCGTCCGTTGCAATATGGAAACAGGCGTGTATTGTTGCAGCTTTGATGTTGTAAGCACTAACCCCAGTTGGAGCAGTCAGTAACACGTGTGTCTCATCTGGATTTTGTGACAACTGATGCAAGATACGAGCTGCCTCATAATGTATTGCTTTGATCAAGACCGACTTGCCCACACCTCCAGGTCCAGATATGAATACATGAAATGGTTCTGGGTTTTCACCACGTGCCTTCTGTAAACACCAGTTTCGTATTTTGTAAAAAGTCTCAGACTGCTTGTTATTCAGTGAGCGAAGCAAAGCCAGTGCTTCCTGCCTGGACATACCACAAGGATTGTCATGCAACATATAGCGACTCGGTCTTGGTAACAAATCTGGTATCTCATCACGTTGTTCTCTCATTTCTGGTGTAGTGTTGGATTTGCTAGCAAGACACTCTAGCCGTTCACGTTCAGTTTCCGGACAAATCTCTGCCCAGGCATCTTCCATTACACCATGCTGCTGTAAGTCTTCTTCAGCTTTGTCAATTGCATGTGATTCCTTTTCAAAACTTGACATGTTTGACTGCACAACCAGTTTCACTGAATGCAATTCATCATCCAAGACCTTGACACAACCAGTCTCATAGAATTCCTGGTAACTGCCAAAAGTAGAAGGTTTTAATTGTGCATCGAAATAATGTGGCAGAAAAAGTTGCAAAATGCTGTGGTAATATTTTTCTGGGTCCTTTGTGGGTGAAAAGCGAGCATACCGAACAACGGCTGCCTCTGTGCGTGTCCTTTTCTTCACAAATCCTAATTTTCTGTCCAACTGCACACTTCCAGGGCATGAGCTCTGAGACTTACATAGTATTCTGTACTCAGATGCAAATCTCGCCAGGCACATTACTGCAAACTCTTTTGTTTCTGGTCTGGCTTTATATCTATCAGTGATACTGTTCATCCAAATACCTTGTTCATCCTCATTCTCACACTCAGCTTTCTTCCGTATGACGTTCAATGGAAGGCTCATTTTTACCACATTTTCTCCGGTTGGTATAAACTGCACCTTTCGCGATCCCTCTTTCAACCTCATGTTAGTCAGACGATAAACACTTTCCTGGGCCGAAACTTCACGATTGTGCAGGAAAACACTGCCAAGTTGGCGAAGAGCTTCTTTTGCATCAAGGTTACCTTGCTGGGAGGCCTCTTTCTGAGCATTTGCCAGTAGCAGTCCCATCTCTCTCTCAGCTTTGGAAATGTAGGAAATGATGTACACAATACATGAATATGCATCAACCACAAACTGAATGTCCATGTTTGCATTCCAACAGCGTAAAAGGTCTCTGTTATATTGGTTGACCCACACTTCACATGGTCTCCTCTTAAGAACAATGGTAGTTTTCTTTGTGATTCTTGAGTACGCAGCCTGAAATATGTCCTGACTGATACCAATTGTACTAAATAAGGAATCAACAGAGTCATAGTTGGCCTCAGGGTTTAGTACAGCATCCTTCACTTTTTTCATGATAGCGTCTGCTACTTCTTTTTTCAGGGGCTGTCCATCTGTCTCACCATCTCCAAGTTTACATGATGACACAAATGTTCTGTTGCTTGGAGGACGTGGGAAATTGAATCTACAAGTTTTCCCTTTTTTCTTGCATGTTTTTGAGTGCCTCTTACTATGTTGCTGTACACTACATACAATTTCATGCATTTCATCGTCACCCTCTGGCATTTCACATGTCACATATTGATCAATGAAAGCTGATACCTCATCTTCATCATCTTTGCCAACCTTAGGCGCATCTTCCACCCAAAACAAACAGTGAGTGTGAGGTGATCCTCGTTGCTGAAATTCTACTCTGTAGAAATAATCAACTATTTTGCCAATGGGTTGTGCTTCTGACATGATGACATCTTTTAGGAAGCAGTGGAATCGATAATCAAACATTCTGGCAGCTGTCACAGGATTGTTTTTCAACAGTGCACACCTTTCTGACCAGTCAAGCTCAGCACTTGATGCATCTATGCCATCTTGTTTGAAGATTGCTGTCATAAGTTCTCTCCAGCGTAAATCAGCAGAAGAAAATGAGCAAAACCATGTGGGAATACCAAGCTGTCTTACCATTGCAAACAGATCTTTCTGAACACTTTGCCAAAAAACAGGGGTGCCTCTGATTGGTCTTAGAAATTTATAACCTTCATCAAAATTGAACATCTTTTGTAGAGACTCCTTATTTGTCAAAGTTTCTGATGTGACAGGACACTTATCCCGTGCATCATAGCCCTTTCTCACAGCAATTGACACATTTGACACAACCTGCTGAAGCTCAGACAAATACTGCCCATAAAATATATAGTCCAAGTTTTTCCCAAAACGTCCATCTGCATTAAGAATTCTTGTATTTAAATACCTACACAGTGTCAGTTTTCCCTTCCTTCTGTCATGAAAAGTGCCTGTTCCTTTTGGGAAAAGGACTGGAAAACATTTAGCTTCATTTGACTCATCAGTTAGAAGCCTCACTGGGTTGTTTCCTTCTGCAGGTGCCATAGACATGATTCCATCAAAGTGTTGATCCAACACCTCTTGTGCTATGTCGACAGGTTGAAGACATGTATCCATGTACATGCCATGTTGTTGTCTATCATGCAGAGTTTCATCCATCTCCTCATCCTCCATGTTATTTTCATTACGCTCTTCATCTGCATGTATGTCACTTACATCACCAGGCACTTCAGTTTTCTGCAGAGGATTAATCCAGTCATCATTGAACTGCACATTGCTATAAAATTTGTTATTCTCTGTAAGATACACCAAAGCCTTCTTTATTTTTTCTGGATGCACAAATTCATATTTGTAATGCCCTTTGTAAGTTAACTTCCGCTTCAACTTCACACGGATCATAAGGTCATCATTGTTCACTCTTGGTAAAGATTCAGCTACATTCGAAATGCTTGACGGGACACAAGTCACAGGACCATGAACACCATTTTGTCCACCTTTTGGCAAAGACACAATTCTCATAAAAGGAATATGAATACCAATCAGATGTTGTTCCAGAGTATTTAGACACTGCAACTCAGGAGGAACTGGGTCTAGAGCTAGACAGTTTCCAACGCTCTCTGCTGGCATTTTCCCATCAAGAATCTTTCTATGACATGTGTGACAAATCCATAATGAACCTGTAGGGCCCAACAGACTGCTACAATCATCAGAACAAGTATCTATACATTTGTGTAAGTATGTGTCAGTTATGCACTGCATTGCCAGTAATGCAACTCCTTGTGATTTTTTTAAGTATTCATCTTTTCTGCATATCACAACTTGGTGTTTAAACAACATTCGATGACACACTGAGCAAATGTATACAGGGCCTGTATTTATTTTCTCTCCAAATTGTTCGATCACATACGCAATATCTGTTCTTTTATCCTTCTGCTTAGTTCGTTTCTCAACATTTCGCTTTTTTACTGCAGTAGCAAAATCGCTGTTTGTTTTGTATTTATCAACACTTAACTGCTTCACACGTTGCTGATGTTCAATGTCCGTGGCATATTTACTTACACTTGACTGCTTCACACGTTGCTGGTGTTCAATGTCTGTGGCATATTTACTTACACTTGACTGCTTCGCACGTTGCTGGTGTTCAATGTCTGTGGCATATTTACTTACACTTGACTGCTTCGCACGTTGCTGGTGTTCAACATTTGTGGCATATTTCCTAACACTTGACTGCTTCACACATTGCTGGTGTTCAACATTTGTGGCATATTTCCTAACACTCAACTGCTTCGCACGTTGCTGGTGTTCAACGTCTGTCGCATACTTGCTCACACTCAACTGCTTTACACGTTGCTGGTGTCCATCATCTGTTGCATACTTGCACACACTTGACTGCTGTACATATTTGCGGTGCCCCATATCTGTTGCATACTTATTTATACTTAACTGTTTAACACGTTCTCTGTACACTTCATCCTCACGGTAGCGCTTTATGCTTCTCTCAAGTTGTTCCTCCTTGTACACCATACTTACTTCATACCGTCTTTTTTCTCGTTCAAGTTTTCGTCGACTTGATGCCATTTCAGATGGTGTGTTATCCATTTCAGAGCATTGTGTTGCACAACCCTCAGTGTCATGCCCTTTCACACAAATTACAACCTCATAATGTGACTCATTACAATGTTTCAGGTATATACCTCTCTGATCAGAACCAATACATGTGGAGTACTTCAACCATTTGTTGTCAGAGTATGTGAAAATATCCACACCAAGCAGATCAGCGGCAGCTTGAATCTCTACCTCAGATGCCCAAGTACCAACATATTTCATCCGTGATGCAGTGACATACTCAGTGACAGAAGAGTGACCATCTCTAAGACAAGCAACATACCTGGATTCATTTCTTAGTATGTGAGCAACAATAGCACACCTAATTTTCCTGTGTTCTTTCTCATTTCCAGTAATAGCAAAAGCCAGAGATCTGAAAAAGCAGTTACCATCACCAGTGATTGGCACCGTTCTGCAAGGATCACCCATTGGAAACTCTGCATCCATGTTTACATGGCCATGATCAATGTACACCACACCAAGCTTACAGGAAAGCCTTCTTTGCTGCTGGATTGTCAAAGGACTGAACAGAAACTGCTCACTGCGTAGCTCACTGATAAAAACTATATCACCTTCATTGTTCACACGGACATCAACCTCAGGTTCTGCATCATGTGTCACATTTGGCCTTACCACACCATATTGGCTGTCTGACATTCTGGCAAACTGCTGGACTCTGGTCACTGAGGAGTTGTCGTCTGGATGGTCTGATATGTTGGTACGCTGGATGACACTGGTGACTGAGGACTTACCATCTAAACGGTCTGACATGCTGGTAAGCTGGTTGACACTGGTGACTGGGGAGTTGCCATCTGGATGCTGGTGCAGGATGCTTCGACTAGTCACACTCACAGCTGTAATCTCAAACTGTTCCCCTGTTGCATGTAAAGATAGTCCTAGGGTATTCACATGGTCTAGCAAAGAATCTATGGTAGAGTGGCACACCAATATACTTCTGCCTGATGCGTCGCTTGCTCCATCTCCTCGTCGGGAATGGGAGTCGATCACCACATACCATGACCCTTGCTTAATGATGGCACATGTATTTACTTTAAGAGTAAAAAGACATGCATCATACTGTGAGAATACTCTTCTTACCGCTGCATCAGCTGACATAAGAACATCACACATATCTCCATATTCGCTCATGCCAAACAATCCAACAAACATGTCATCATGGTACTTTATTGCAAATGTAACACCATTCAATGTGTACTCTGTCGGTAGATCTCTGACAAACAGATACCCAGAAGCATCTCGAATTCTCCCAGCGTCTCTGATGGTACTGTAGAGGTTGTCTCCGTTCAGCAGCACTTGATCAAGGTCTGTGACCAACCAGCTTAAGACATTCTTTATTTTACACATCAGCATAGCCATCAAACTATTAGCCACACACTGTTTGTTGCCATTGACTCCAAATCGTCGGTCTCCTTGATGGAATGAGCCTCTAACTGTAGGTGCCTGAGGAAAATGAGATACACTGATAGTTACAGGGTTCACATGCTGCTGTTGATCCAGGGTAGTTTTCGGTTCAGAGTTTGATTGATATTGAGACAAGATAGACACCATTTTGCATGGCATAATGGGACAAGGCAGATTGGAAGGCATTATGGGACAAGGCAGATTGGAAGGCATTATGGGACAAGGCAGATTGGAAGGCATTCTGGATGCCAGTATGGATGGTCGGATGGATGGTCGTAAAGCAGCAGCCCTTCTTTTTTGAGGCGGCTGCAAAACCTCGTCATCAGTCAAAGCCTTCTCTTTATAAAGAGAAGGCACAAACAACTCGTCATCAGTCCTACAAATGGCACCCAGGGTGGGAACCCGGTGGTCATGGCTTATCGGGAGAGTCACAGTCAGGATCTTTTTGGTATTCCAGTAGGGGGGAAAAGACGTAACCCCGTCATCAGTCGCAGCCATGACAGACACAGGCCGCAGCTGTGCGGCCTGGTCGGGTTGTTGGTCGTGGCTAGTCGGGAAAGTCACAGTCGGGATCTTTTTGCTATTCCGGTAGGGGGGAAAAGACATAACCCCGTCATCAGTCATAGCCACGACATGGAGGGCAGCAGCAGCGGGGTCAGGCTGTTGGTTGTGGCTCGTCAGATTAGTCACGGTCAGCTCCTTTTTAGGTTGGGGAATAGAAGTAACCCCGTCAACAGTCTCAGCCACAACATCACCAGCAGTAGCTTGACGCCTATCCATTAGCCTCTTCTTCGCTGCTGCTGAACGGCGGGATGCCTTGGTGCGAGGCATCTGCAGATGAACAGGAGGGAGAAAAAAAAAGAAGAAAAAATACAAAACACCTCATTCCAACTTTACTTTGCAGTCATAATGTCAAATGCATATACATGGATGTGTTTTGTCAGGAGCGGTTCCAATGGTGGTCTTCTGTGAGACTCTACACCAACAACGTTCTGCCCTGTTTACACTCCTTAACCTATAATACATCTGTCTCAAATGACTTGATTTTTTAAAACAGAGACAGTAAACACTACAACAGGTAAGTCACACTGCCAAACATCCATATCACACACAGCAAGTTTTGCCTCAACACCCAGTGACCTAAATGTTTCACATGTATGCCGATTTGTCCCGTCAGTCTAATAGAATTTATTGAAAGACCTACAGATTTCTAATCCCATCGATACAAATACACTTTGGCTGCTTAAAATTAGTATTGTGGCCATTTCTCATATTGTGTGACAGCTTCTCTCTCACTACACATCCAATGTCTATGCAACACACAATGGCACAGCTGTTTCGTGTTAAGCAGTAAGATAATTACCATTAGAATACTACATTTCTACTGCTATAGCAAATCTATGCAGTTAAATAGTATGACATGAACAAGCAATGCAGGGTTCTCCAAGTGGACAAAGCATACCGCCTATCACTTTGTCTTCTCTAGTGTGTTAGTCCACCAGAAATCTGCAGAGAAAAAAAGACAACCAAGTTTCTTTGCGTCAACATTTCCCAACAGTCATCTTTGTTGAAAACATGTAAACTTGATATGCCTTTTAAGGTCATTCAAGCTGATTGACCAAAGCTAAAACATAATTGGTGATAAAGACATCGGCTTCAAAATATTCACCTTTGATGCGACAGCTCTTCAAAGTCTACAAAGACAACATGCATCAGTTAATGACTGACGTGCATTTATTGTACAAGCATTTCATTAGTATACACAGCAGTGTGATAAACTTCACATACACATACAGAAACATTTTCCACTGTAACAATCATAGCCGTGTGGTTGGTATGAACTTTATCAACTTGCATAACTAGTAACAAAAATAAAAAAAGGATAAATTAGGTTCTCACTTTAAGATCCAGCCACAGCAGTGAAATTGACAAAAATACAGTGAAAAAACATGGCTGGGACGTTATGCAGCCACACAGATTTGTTTCATGCTGGTTAGGGTTGCACAATATTGCAGGGGAAAGAAAAAAAAAAACACACATTACAATATTTATTATTTCTGCGATGTATATTGCGACACTATGATAAAAAAAAAATCTAATTAGTTCAACAGCTCTTTTGGTGTGATTAACCATTATAGAAAGATTTAACTGATTTTGCCCAAATATAATGGTAATAACCGAATCAGTACTAAAAGCGCGAGCATTAAACTAAGGAAGCTTATTGCATATAGGAGTTAACATAAGTGACAAATTAGATCAAACAGAACATTTTAATGTCCAATTAAACCTTTTTTATAGCCATGGTGAACATAATGGTCATTCCATGTCAAATCATCAGACATTCGGACCTTGTCGTCACTGATTTCAATGACACTTGGCATGGTGATTTGGTCAGATAATCAAGTCATGAAACTGAAATTGGGCATGTCTTTGATCAATATTGAGGGACAGAAAGTTTTAACTTTGCTCTCTGTATTGTGCATGGCGGACTTCTGCTCTGATGCGCACGCACAGACACATGCGCGGACATACACAAGCACATTCCCACCAGCGGACAGAGCGCACATCGGAAAATATGTTGCATCAACCACCTGAAAAGCAGACAAACATATCTCATAAAATAAATGTTCTGGTGATTAGTTCAGTTGTTATATTGACTGCTGTCCATGAACACCATGAATCCTGACGGTGTCCCACCCCCCAAAGCTAACAGCATTGTGAGGAATTGTGGTTTTGATACACATTTCAGATAAGTAATCGTATCTCAGCAACAACTCAAAATCCAAATTTTTTTATGAGCTAACTGTAGGAAAAAAATAACCACTTTTGAAATAGAAATTCAACACCAAAAAAACCTACCATTTTAATCAGCTTACATTAAGGTAAATATATGCAGTCATACTCCACCGCTCCCCCCACAAAAAAGTTAAAACTGTTTGCTTAAATCTCCCTCCCTCTGATCTAAGACACGCTAAATTTCAGTTTCATGAGTTACTCATCTGACCAAATCAGCATTCATTACAATCCGTGATGAGGTGGTCCAAAACTGATGATTTGACATGGAATGACCAATAACAAAGAATACACAACTTAAAAATACAAACTTAAAAATTATCACCAAATAATGACCATTGTTCCACACACTTAAATTAACTTTTACATATGTTCATTTTGGAAAACATACTTGCAAAACAAGAAACCAGTATGTCTCAAATAAAAAATACAGACGTTTAGCATGATAATTTAATTAATGAAATTAATGAAACTGCCATTTTCGGAAAACCAGTCTATTTCCACTCATGTCTATATGCAAGTCTTTATGCACTTCAATAAATACAGATATTTCAAAAGCAGGCTAATGTCGACACGTCTGCATTCAGTACTACTTTCTCTTTTAAAGTAAAAATAAAACACACAAAAAAAACTTGACTGTAAGATGAGTTTACTGTTGGTCACAAACCAACAACTTGTACCAAGAATGCGTATCTAACACATATTTCCCAACAGTAGTCGCTTATGCATCTCAGCAACTATCGCATTTATAAATCTACCACTGATAAGGTGACCACCCAATCCATGTCATGAGGGACACTACGAGCTATGACAGGATTTGCAAACTACCATTTTAACCATTTCAATTAAAAAGACCTGGATCTCAGTTAAGCACCGAGTTCTTGCTGTGTGTTGATTGGTCAGTCTCCTATAATCATGCATGTGTCACTAATGTTAAAGTGAAACAGCTGGATGAGTCTTTCAATCAAAGAAACCAACTAGTAAAAGTACAAGACAAACCAAACAATTTAGCATAGTAGGGGGAGCCTTTCATTAAAGTAGTTATCCTTAATATGGATACATGTAGGGTGACCACCTAATCCATGTCAGGAGAGAAAGCAGGAGCCAATTCAGGTTTTAAAAACTACTTCAATATAATACGTCTACCGTAGTTATAAATGTTAAAAACATAAAACAAAACATGCCACAGACACACAGCGTTTAAAACACACTCTGCGCTTCTGCACCAAAATTAATTTGGTCACTTGCACGTGATTTACTGCTGCCAAATCCATCGGCTGCATTACAAAATATATTACTTTAAAACATAGGCCTATATGAACAGGGATAATGTAAAGCGCCTTCAGACAATTTAATATTCTGACAGTGCGCTATACAAACAAAATTAAACTGAATAAAAGTATATTTTACTGAAAGACCGTATATGTGAAGATGCTTAGCAAATACAAGACACCTAAAATGGCTGCCACAGCTCTTCGTGGCGCATTTAACACTACAGAAACAAACGCTTACATTAGTGCTCAAACACTACTGCCTAAGACCGAACTAAAAATATTTTTTTATTACCTTACCACAAAATAAACCAACTACAATTAAAAACCAGCAAAGCATCAACAAACGAATAAAAACATAACATTACACATATGTAGCTTCTTACCTGTTGCAAGACTAGAAGTCAAATGTGAGGCAGGAGCCTTCCTATGACTGAGACCTGGGAGTGGTCACGTACGTCAGCCAATCAAAACTGTAAATACAGCTCCCTGCCTATTTGTCAACCTACCTCAGAGAAACCAAGAAACAAAATGGCCGCCACTAAAACGCCTCTTCACGGCTATTCTGAATTAATGCTTAATCAGCTTACCACTTTATGAAATTATTTCTTTACGCTAAATTATACAGACCTAACTATTGAAACATACAGCAGCAAACCTTCAACATACAATTAAAAACAAATTTCGCTGACAAAAAACTTAACCAAACTCTTAAAATGTAAAGTAATGAATTACTACAGTGACACTGACTAATTAGTATAACAGTAATCTTTTGCGCCCCGAAACGCTTTTTTTAATGTTAAAAATTGTCAAATTTTAACAGAAGCATTTCAAGCATCAGCTGCCTCTTTCAAAAGATCGTTTTCACAGAGGTCAACATAAAACATACATAGTCTTTAGAAACTTTAGTGAATAAATCTTGTTACTATTAAGGGTCCAAAGCACGTAGTGCTATGGAACCTTATTGTTTTTAAGATTATTTTTTTTATTATTAAGGGTCCAAAGCACATAGTGCTATGGAACCTTATTGTTTTTGTTAAGATTATTATTGTTATTAAGGGTCCAAAGCACATAGTGCTATGGAACCTTATTGTTTTTGTTAATTAAGGGTCCAAAGCACGTAGTGCTATGGAACCTTATTGTTTTTGTAAATTAAGGGTCCAAAGCACGTAGTGCTTTGTAACCTTATTGTTTTTGTTAAGATTATTAAGGGTCCAAAGCAGCCACTGGTTATATATGTCTAAGACCAACCTAGGCTAATTCAGCTAAAATGAGTTACCAGATCAGGTAGCAAGGTGTCTACCGATCCCACCAATCTTACCCAAAGCAGCGTGTGGCGCAGTCGGTTAAGTCCATGTGCCTGTAATCAGAGGGTCGCCAGTTCGAACCCAGCTTAGGTTGGTATTTCAGCTAGGTATCCTGATGTGCACAGTGTACTGTCTGATGTTGACTGGCCTGTTACACCTGCACTAAAAGCATCTCCATCATGTCTGCCTACTACTGAGACCGTCCTGCTCTGTCCTACATCTCCTATCCTGTTATGGCAGTCTAATTCTGTCTGACTTTCTACTACCATGGCTGCCGGTTCTCTGCCGTTATTCCTCTACTGTCCTACCAGTCCGATCGTCCTACGCTTTGGACCCTTTGGTAACTGCTTGCAGTTTCTAGTTATTATTATTATTTTTCTGCCCTAAAACTGAATGCCCAGCCTAAACCGTAAGTCCTAGGCCTACCAAATTTTGTAGGATGATTGGAATTCCTACCCACTACTCAGCGTGTCCGACGCGTCCGACTCAGCCAGAGGGGGGCGCCGTAGCGCCCCCCAACACGTTTTGGACGATATCTCCTGTCCAGTTTGTCCTACCTTCAAAATTCTTTTTTCTCCTGATACAGACAGCCATGCCCTACCAAAAAGTCAATGGGACCATGAAGCTCCGCCTACTTAGATTTTTTGCTAATTTGCATAATTTGCAAATCCTACTTTTTCCTTCAAGTCCTGGCTTGTCCTACCAAATCAGACAAATGAGGTGTCAGACGAATCAGAATTCTCAGCTGATCAAGAATCATTAAGAAAATTAAAACATTTTTATATCCTACGGCCATTAGCCACGCCCAAACAATGTTCAAATTTGGCCCGTTTTGGTCTGACGGCTATAACTTGGCCGTGCCTTGGCCTACCTTGACCAAATTTGAAATGCTACCTCCCTACACCATTCTGGGGACACGGTCCGAGGCGGGCCGCATTTCGCCCATAGGGGGCGCTACAATTAAAAACTGGCAATATCTCCTGACTGCCTTTGCCAACCTTACTGAAATTTGGCAGATATGTTCTAGGGCCCAGCCTTACATCAGCCACATACAATGGCAGTCATTATTCCTTAAAGAGTGGCCGCCATCAGCCAATCAAAATCAAGCAGCCATTTGACAGGCTTATCAATGACCAATCTAGACCAAATTTGGGTGCTATATTTGTCCTCCGACCCGCAGCCCACCATGCAAAGGACACCTCACTCAGCCACATGGGGGCACTACAGTGCCCTAATATACATTTCTGCCTATATCTTCAGAACTGTCATGCCTACAGTTGAAATTTTTTGCCATTCTAATCCACTATGTCATGCAAAATCAAACAATATATAGAGCAATTATATGCATCTTTGCATTATTGCACAATTTTGTATTTTTCTAAAAACAGGCTTTTTCATTATCCTCCTATGATTTTCGGCCAATCTACATAAGTCTGGTGTCATTCTAATCAGGAGACAGTCCTTTTAAAGACTTAGAGAAAAAACATAAACTTTCGGTAAGGTATGGCCACCAGGGACACCCTGACTGTGCTGGTGCCTCGCCCATTTCAATCAGACAGCTATATCTCAGGCATGTCTCACCAAATCATCACGAAACTTAAATCTATAATGTAAGACATTACTGCGGAAGGGCCCTCCAAATTTTGTGCCGATCGGTCAAACAGGGGCGCTACAGCAACATAACATGTCTGTGTAAACCTGCAAAATCAGTTCATCTTACATTTATCTAATTGTTGATCCAGTGACATATTACTGGTTAAAATCATTTGTCCAGCAATTTCAGTGATTCATGCCAAATCAAGATATATGCAATGTCGCATGATAGTCATTTGCATTCCCTTGTCATATTTATAAACTTAATAAGTAACATATTACTATCACTACTGCAATGTCCAGCCCAAGTAGGTCATTCTGGTAGTAGATCAATCAGGACACTGCCCTTATGTATAATTTATAAAGATAACTTCACCTGCCTGTACAGTATGGCCACCAGCCACATTGAATCTACAGCATTTCCATGCTTATTTAAATCAAACAGCTAAATCTGAGGCATTCTTCATCCAATCCTCATCAAATTTGACCGGCTAATGTAGCAGTGGACCCCAGACAGACCCTCCAACTTTGGTGCCGATCGGTCAAATGGGGGCGCAACAGCAATATAACATGTCTTTGTAAACCTGCAAAATCAGTTCAACTTACATTGTTGTCATTTTTGATCAAGTGACATATTACTGGTTAAAATCTTTTGTCCTGCAAGTTGTGTGAGTCATGCCAAATCAAGATGTATGCAATGTCCCATGATAGTCATTTGCATTCCCTTGTCATATTTAAAAACATAATAAATAACATATTACTATCACTACTGCAATGTCCAGCCCAAGTAGGTCATTCTGGTAGTAGATCAATCAGGACACTGCCCTTATGTATAATTTATAAAGATAACTTCACCTGCCTGTACAGTATGGCCACCAGCCACACTGAACCTACAGCATTTCCATGCTCATTTCAATCAAACAGCTAATTCTTAGGCATTCTTCATCAAATCCTCATCAAATTTGACCAGCTAATGTAGCAGGGGACCCCAGACAGACCATCCAAGTTTGGTGCCGATCAGTCAATTGGGGGCACGACAGCCACTGTCCATATATGTCTAAGACCCACCTTAGCAGATTCACCTGAAATGTCCTTATTCCTCATAAAACCTTCAAAGAATTGTTATCGTTCCCTTCACCTTAGTCCATATTTTTAATTTCCTTAAATTTTTCACCAATTTGCCTTATACAGCATTATCAGACTTCATTTCAAATGAGAAGGTCTGAAAGCATTTAATAGCATTTCTAAAATGGAGCGCTGACTCCACCTGCTGGCCACACCATTTCCATTCCCATTTCATTCAAACAGCTAAATCTCAGGCATGCTTCATCCAATCCATACAAAATTTGATTCACTTCGGTATCACTGGACTTCAGACAGACCTTCCAAGTTTGGTGGCGATCAGTCAAACGGGAGTGGTTCAGCTATTGTCCTAGTATGTCTAATAGCTACCTTGGCTAATTCAGCTGAAATATCCTTCATAATACTTTCAAAGACTTAACATTCTCTTCACCTCAGTCCATATTTTTAAGCTCCTTTAATTTTTCTGCTATTTGACTTATAGAAACTTATCAGATTTCATTTATAAGCCAGGCAGAATATATTGCAGATTTTTTGCATTTTTGTATTAAATTGGCCAGTAGGTGGAGATGGTGCTCTATTTATGTTGCACTTTTTTGGATTATTTTTTATGGATTCGCCAGCAGGTGGAGTTTGTCCTCTATTTCATTAATGCCATTTAATTATTTCAGGGCTTCTCATGTCTAAAAGAATACTTTACAAATGCAGTAAGCCACTGTTGTTTTAAATATAGAAGACAGCATGTGTTTATTGAGGTATTATAAAGTAAGCTTAACTTTTATGATTGAGACTTAAAATATTAGGTATGCAGGTGCCTATTTCTACCGACTACTTAGACCATCTGACACAAACCACACATTATTTTGGGCTAAGGCACTTCACCAAAGGGTTCTATATTATATCCTATATTGGTGTACTAAGGCTGCTTCTGCAAATGGCAGTAGTCAAACTGCCACACAAGGGACTGCATGCATACAGCAGGCTAATTTTATACATTATGGCCATTTACAATATAATGTCATTATAGTGTAGTGTGTTTTTCTTTAAATGTTGCTCAGGACATTGTAATACTTTCTGTATGTGTATTTCCTTTACTGCCTGTTTAATTGAAATTTATTGTGACATTTACATATTTTTTAACATGCTTAAGAATGATGACTTTATTAATGATTATAAAAATGTATTATTATTAATTATAGACATAATGGAAAACATATTACACACATTGTAAAATTAAAATAGACTACAGTTGTCTGAAACAAGCTACTATGCTTATGTTACTGTCTGAGGCAGCTGATAAAGGATTTCATAGTCACAATACTGGTAGCAGCACAACTAACATACTACTGCATATATGAGGCTAAAATCACATCTAAATGAAGAGCCTACAAAAACGACAAAGCATTACTGTAGTTCTGTTATATTGACCAACGCCCCAGGTCAGCAATATTGCTGTAAATTTGCATGACTAAGTTTACACAGCCACCATAAATCAAGCTTAACCTGTAACATCTACACCTACCAAATTAGGTAGGAAGTTGTCAATTTCGGAATACTACTGTCTGACTGTTTAATATGTTGGACATATAACACTTGTAAGTGAATTGGCTAGCAGACAGAGTCAGTGCTACATTTCATGAATGCCATTAAGTACTTTAAGGCCATCTCATGTCTAGATGAACAGTTTGTACAAAGGACAAAGTATGATCATACTGCTATTATATGGGCCATGTCCCAACAGAGCAATGCTGTGCAGAATATGCAAGAAAGTCTAAGCTTACACAGCAGCACAAACAAAGATTAACCTGTATGATCTACACCTACCAGAATAGGTAAGAAGCTGACTATTTCTACCTACTGTACTACTGAGCTACTCAGACTATCTCAACCAAATCAGACATCCAAAGCGAGGGAGCTGCTAGGTTTCTACATTCTGTCCTATATCTCCTCAGACATTAGGCCTAGACTGAAAAATCTATATCATGTCCAAGCACTGATTACTACTATCTGACATATTACTACAGTGGTCACCAGTAACAGTCAGTCCTCCAGGTCTTACATTATGTTCTGCAAATTATGCCTGTACTGTTTATTTAGGCAATGAAGCTTCTTTATTATAATTCAGACAGGCAAAGGCACTTCACCAAAGGGTTCAACATTCTATCCAACATCTACTGACCTGTTACACCTACACTAAAAGCATCTCATCAAAAGTTCTACCTAATACTACGACCATTTCACCAAAACCATTCCTGCTCTGTCTTACATCTACAATCTCATTAGAACTACACTTAATCTACATCCTGTTATAATATTATAGTTACGTCTGACTTTGTACTATGCTGTCCGCCAGTGACAGTCCTCCAGTTTTCTGCCGTTATTTCTCTATTACTTGTCGTACCTCTCCTACCTGTCCTACTTGTCCGAGCTTTGGACCCGTTCGTAACTGCCTGCAGTTTCTAGTTATTATTAAGGGTCCAAAGCATGAAATGCTATGGAACCTTATTGTTTTTCTTAGGATTATTAAGGGTCCAAAGCACGTAGTGCTATGGAACCTTATTGTTTTTGTTAGGATTATTATTTTTATTTTTATTTTTATTATTTTTCTTCCCTAAAACTGAATGCCCAGCCTAAACCGTAAGTCCTAGGCTGACCAAACTTGGTACGATGATTGGAATTCCTACCCACTACTCAGGTTGTCCGACCCGTCCGACTCAGCCAGAGGGGGGCGCCGTAGCGCCCCCCAACACGTTTCGGTCGATATCTCCTGTCCTGTTTGTCCTACAACCGAAATTCTTTTTTCTGCTGATACAGACAGCCATGCCCTACCAAAAAGTCAATGGGACCATGAAGCTCCGCCTACTTAGATTTTTTGCTAATTTGCATATTTTGCAAATACTACTTATCTCTTAAAGTCCTAGCTTGTCCTACCAAATCAGACAAATGAGTTGTCAAACGAATCAGAACTGTGAGCTAATCAAGAATTTCTAAAAAAATTTAGACATTTTTGTATTGTACGGCCATTAGCCACACCGAAACAATGTCCAAATTTGTCCTGTTTTGGTCTGATGGCTATAACTTGGCCGTGCCTTGGCCTACGTTGACCAAATTTGAAAAGCCAGCTCCGTACAGCATTCTGGGGACAATATCCAAAGCGGTCCGCATTTCGTCCATAGGGGGCGCTACAACTAAAAACTGCCAATATCTCCTGACTGCCTTGGCCAATCCAAGTGAAATTTGGCCCATATGTACTAGGTCCCAGCCTGAGGTCAGTCACCTACAAGGACAGTCATAAGTCCTGAAACAGTGGCCGTCATCAGCCAATCAATATCAAGCAGCAATTTGACTGGCTTAACCCTCAATGGTTCCTTGGGGTGCGTTCTGCACCCCCTGCCCATTTCTATGGCTACTACCATGTTGTTATTAAAATTACAGCAGTTATCCTCTAGGACATTGTAAGTGCACCAGTTTTACATACGGTCATGCAGAAAATGATAGAAAAAGTGTTGACGTCAATTATCGCTGGCATACTTTCTTCGGGGGTGCAAAATGCACCCCAAAAAAAACTTAATTTATGACAGATGTCTGTGGAGATTCTCAGTTATCCAGGTCATGGTTATCCTAAAAAAAGGTTATGCAATAGCAACTGGACTTTGTTTTTCATAGAAGAAGTGTTGCACTCCATCCAGAGTGCTTTCTCAATTCTGACTGACTGGTTGGCATAGCAGGTTGATGAACCCTGTAGAATCCTCAAGTCGTTAGCACTAGATGGTCACCTATGGGTTGTTGTTGTTCCCCCTGGCTTTCATGTGTTTCACTGATACCACCTGAGGCTGAGCGTGAACGACTGTGGAAGCGTCTGGGCAAAGTTGAAAGAACATGAAACACATGAAAGACAGGAGGAACAACAAAAACCCACAGGTGACCATCTAGTGCTAACAACTTGAGGATTTCACAGGGTTCATCAACCTGCTATGCCAGTCAGTCAGAATTGAGAAAGCACTCTGGATGGAGTGCAAAACGTCTTCTATGAAAAACAAAGTCCAGTTGCTATTACATAACCCTTTTTACGGTTAATTTATGACATTGATATGATCGACAAATTCAGTTAATTAGTGATAATTGCTACTATAATTTTTTATGTTATTATATTCTAGAACATTTTCGGATATTAAAAAAAGTCAGCCATTTTGTTTTGTTTACATTTCAACTGTTAGAAAAGATATAACAACATGGCTAGGTATTCCACAGCTAAAGCTCTTCGACACATTCTGCAAGAGGATACAGTCGGAATGTGCATTATATGACCAGTCCCCTCTGCTGCCCCCCCCCACTGCCGCAACCCCTTTAACTGCACTATCTCACTGCGTAAGCTGTGCAAGCATCATGCAGTTAACTAATAAATGTATCTTAACTTTAGTTAATTGAATTTGAGCTTGGTACCATTGAATTATATATGCCAATGGATAGGGGTGCAACTTGAACCCCAAGGACCTGGAACGTAACTTTCTGACAAGGACCCATTGAGGGTTAATGATGACCAATCCAAATCAAATTTAGCTGGTACATTTGTGCTCTGACCCTCAGCCCACCCTGTTAAGGACATCTCATTAGGCCAGATGGGGGCGTGACAGCACCCCCATCTGCATTTCTGCCTATTTCTCCAGAACTGCCAAGCTTACACTTTAATTTTATTGCCAGTCCAATTCACTATGTCCAGCTGAATGCAACTGCATATAGCACTTGGTTCTACATCTTTGCATTTTTGCATGATTTATATTTCTCTGAAAACAGGCTTTTTCATTATCCTCCTAGGATTTTCACCTCACCTGCATAAGTCTGTTGTCTTTAAAATCAGGAGACAGTCCTTTTAAATATTGAGAGAAAAAAAATTAAACTTTCGGTAAGGTACTGCCAAAAGCCACACCATGACCATACTTATGCCATGTCCATTTCAATCAGACAGCTATATCTAAGGCATTCTTCATCAAATCATTGCCAAATTTCTCTCACTATTGTAGGGCTCTACCACGGAGAGACCCTCCAAATTTTGTGTCGATTGGTCAAATGGGAGTGCTACGGCCACTGTTCATATGTTACTAAGACCAACCTAGGCCAATTCAGCTAAAATGAGTTACCAGATCAGGTAGGAAGGTGTCCAGCGATCTCACCCATTTTACCAACAGCAGCGGGTGGCTCAGTGGGCTAAACTTGCATGCTTGTAATCAGAGGGTCGCCGGTTCGAACCCAGCTTCGGTGGGTACTCGAGCTAGACAGCCCGATGTGCGCAGCATGCTCTCCGTAAAGCAAGTGGGGAGACGTAAAGGTGTTTTCCACATGAGGGAAAAAAAATACACAAAATTTTATTTAAACCAGCCATTCAGATGGGCTCAGGCTCTCTTCAAAACGGTTAGATAATAATTATTTTTCTTCCCTAAAACTGAATGCCCAGCCTAAACCATAAGACCTAGGCTGACCAAATTTGGCACCAAGATGCCTATTCCTACCCACTACTCAGCCCCTATGACCCGTCCCAGTCAGTCAGATGGGGGCGCTACAGCAGTCTGATTTGCATTTCTGCCTATATCTACAGAACTGTCAAGCCTACAGTTGAAATTTATTGCCAATCGAATTCACAACGTCATGTCAAACCTGACAACGTATAGAACTTGGTTCTGCATCTTTGTGTTTTTGCATGATTTATAGTTCTTTGAAAACAGGTTATTTCATTAAACTGCAAGGATTTTCACCGAACCTACATAAATCTGCTGTCTTTATAATCAGGAAACAGTCCTTTTAAAGACTTACAGAAAAAAACTTAAACTTTCGGCAAGGTACAGCCACCAGCCACACCCTGACTGTACTGGTACCTCGCCCATTTCAATCAGACAGCTATATCTCAGGGATGCTTCAGCCAATCATTACAAAATTTCTCTCGCAAATGTATGGCTGTACCGCAGAGATACCATACAAATTTTGTGTCGATCGGTCAAACGGTAATGCTATGGCCACTGTCTGTATGTGTCTAAGACCCACCTAGGCTCATTGAGCTAAAATGAGTTACCAGATCAGGTAGGAAGGTGTCTACCGATCTCACCCATTTTGCCCACGGCAGTGGGTGGCTCAGTGTGCTAAACTTGTATGCTTGTAATCAGAGGGTTGCAGGTTCGAACCCAGCTTCGGTGGGTACTCGAGCTACGCATCCCGATGTGCACAGCATACCCTCCATAAAGTGAGCTGGGGAGATGTGTATTAATGAAGCTTCTTTTTTTATAATTTTGACGGGCTCAGGGACTCCTTCATAGGGTTGAACAATAATTATTTTTCTTCCCTACAACTGAATGCCCAGCCTAAACCGTAAGTCCTAGACTGACCAAATTTGGCAACAAGATTCCTATTCCTACCCACTACTCAGTCCCACTGACCCGTCGCAGTCAGTCAGAGGGGGGTGCTACAGCACCCCGATTTGCATTTACGCCTATATCTACAGAACTGTCAAGCCTACAGTTGAAATTTATTGCCAGTCCAATTCACTATGTCATGACGAATTTCAACTGCATATAGAACTTGGTTCTACATCTTTGCCTTTTTGCATGATTTATAGTTGTTTGAAAATAGGTTATTTTGTTAACCTCGTAGGATTTTCGCCCAACATACATAAATCTGGTGTCATTAAAACCAGGAGACAGTCCTTTTAAAGACTTAGAGAAAAAACTTAAACTTTCAGTAAGATACAGCCACCAGCCACACCCTGACTGTACTGTTGTCTTGCCCATTTCAATCAGACAGCTATATCTCAGGGATGCTTCAGCCAATCATTACAAAATTTGGCTCACTGATGTATGACTGTACCGCAGAGAGACCCTTGAAATTTTGTGTCAATAGGTCAAACGGGAGCGCTATAGCCACTGTCCATATACATCTAAGACCCACCTAGGCTCATTGAGGTAAAATGAGTTTCCAGATCAGGTGGGAAGGTGTCCAGCGATCTCTCCCGTTTTACCAACAGCAGCGGGTGGCTCAGTGGGCTAAACTTGTATGCTTGTAATCAGAGGGTCGCAGGTTCGAACCCAGCTTCGGTGGGTACTCCAGCTAGGCAGCCCGATGTGCACAGCATACCCTCTGTGAAGTGAGCTGGGGAGACGTGAAGGCGTTTTCCCCACGCTGGTCAATGAAACTTATATTATTGTTAATTAAGACCTGCTCAGGCACTACTCCAGAGGGTTGAACAATAATTATTTTTCTTCCCTAAAACTGAATGCCCAGCCTAAACCGTAAGTCCTAGACTGACCAAATTTGGCAGCAAGATTCCTATTCCTACCCACTACTCAGTCCCACTGACCCATCCCAGTCAGTCAGATGTGGGCGCTACAGCACCCCGATTTGCATTTATGCCTATATCTACAGAACTGTCAAGCCTACAGTTGAAATTTATTGCGATTACAATTAACTATGTCATGACTAATCTTACAACATATATAATTTGGTTCTACCTCTTTCTGTTTTTACATAAATTATATTTGTCTGAAAACAGCTTTTCTTGTTAACCTCCTTTGATTTTCAGCAAACCTACATACATCTGTTGTCCTTCAAATCAGAATATAGTCCTTTTAAAGATTTAGAGAAAAAAATTAAACTTTTGGTAAGGTATGGCCACCAGCCATACCCTGACTCTACTGGTGCCACGTCCATTTCAATCAGACAGCTAAATCTCATGCACGCTTCAGCCAATCATTTCCAAATATCTATCTCTGATGAAAGGCTGTACCACAAAGAGACCCTCCAAATTTCATGTCAATAGGTCAAACGGGAGCGCTATTGCCACTGTCCATATATGTTTAAAACCAACCTAGTCTAATTGAGCTATAATTAGTTACCAGATCAAGTAGGAAGGTGTCTACCGATCTCACACATCTTACCAACAGCAATGGGTGGCTCAGTGTGCTAATCCTGTGTGCCTGTAATCAGAGGGTTGTCGGTTCGCACCCAGCTTCAGTGGGTATTTGAGCTAGGTAGCCCGATGCGCACAGCGTACTATCCGACGTTGACTGACATGTCACACCTGCACTAAAAGCATCTCCATCACAATTTCTGCCTATTACTTAGACCATCTCACCGAAACCAGTCCTACATGTCCTATCCCAACCTCCTATCCTCTACTTGTCCTACCTGTCCTATCATCCTACGCTTTGGACCCTTTCGTAACTGCCTGCAGTTTCTAGTTATTGTTTTTCTTAGGATTATTATTATTATTATTATTATTATTATTATTTTTCTGCCCTAAAACTGAATGCCCAGCCTAAACCGTAAGTCCTAGGCCTACCAAATTTGGTACGATGATTGGAATTCCTACCCACTACTCAGGTTTTCTGACCCGTCCGAATCAGCCAGAGGGGGGCGCCGTAGCGCCCCATAACACGTTTTGGACGATATCTCCTGTCCTGTTTGTCCTACCTTCAAAATTCTTTTTTCTCCTGATACAGACAGCCATGCCCTACCAAAAAGTCAATGGGACCATGAAGCTCCGCCTACTTAGATTTTTTGCTAATTTGCATAATCTGCAAATCATACTTTTTTCTTAAAGTCCTGGCTTGTCCTACCAAATCAGACAAATGAGGTGTCAGACGAATCAGAATTTTCAGCTGATCAAGAATCATCAACAAAATCCAGACATTTTTATATCCTATGGCCATTAGCCACACCCAAACAATGTCCAAATTTGGCCAATTTTGGTCTGATGGCTATAACTTGGCCGTGCCTTGGCCTACCTTGACCAAATTTGAAATGCTTCCTCCCTACACCATTCTGGGGACACGGTCCGAAGCGGGCCGCATTTCGTCAATAGGGGGCGCTACAACTAAAAACTGGCAATATCTCCTGACTGCCTTTGCCAATCTAACTGAAATTTGGCAGATATGTACTAGCACCCAGCCTGTGGTCAGTCACATACAATGACAGTCATCATTCCTTAAATAGTGGCCGCCATCGGCCAATCAAAATCAAGCAGGCATTTGACAGGCTTATAAATGACCAATCTATACCAAATTTTTGTGGTATATTTGTCCTCTGACCCGCAGCCCACCATGCAAAGGACACCTCACTCGGCCAGATGCGGGCGCTACAGTGACAACTTTTGCATTTCTGCCTATTTCTCGAAAAGGGTGAAGTCTACAATCGACATTTATTGCCAGGTCAATTCAGTACGACATGCCAAATCAAACAACATGTAGAACTTGCTTCTGCATCTTTGCGTTTTTGCATAATTCATATTGGTCTGAAAACAAGACATTTCGTTAACCTCCTAGGATTTTCACCAAACCTACACAAATCTGGTATCATTTAAATCAGGAGACAGTCATAATAAATAATTCATAAAAAAATCATAAACTTTGCATGAGGTATAGTCACCAGCCACACACAAACCATACAGGTGCCATGCCCAATTCAATCCGACAGCTATATCTCAGGCATGCTACAGCCAATCATTACCAAATTTCTCTCACTAATGTAGTGCTATACCACCGAGCGACCCTCCAAATTTTGTGTCGATCAGTCAAACGGGAGCGCTACGGCCACTGTTTATATTTATTATTATTATTTTTCTGCCCTAAAACTGAATGCCCAGCCTAAACCGTAAGTCCTAGGCCTACCAAATTTGGTAGGATGATTGGAATTCCTACCCACTACTCAGCATGTCCGACGCGTCCGACTCAGCCAGAGGGGGGCGCCGTAGCGCCCCCCAACACGTTTTGGACGATATCTCCTGTCCAGTTTGTCCTACCTTCGAAATTCTTTTTTCTCCTGATACAGACAGCCATGCCCTACCAAAAAGTCAATGGGACCATGAAGCTCCGCCTACTTAGATTTTTTGCTAATTTGCATAATTTGCAAATCCTACTTTTTCCTTCAAGTCCTGGCTTGTCCTACCAAATCAGACAAATGAGGTGTCAGACGAATCAGAATTCTCAGCTGATCAAGAATCATTAAGAAAATTCAGACATTTTTATATCCTACGGCCATTAGCCACGCCCAAACAATGTCCAAATTTGGCCCGTTTTGGTCTGACGGCTATAACTTGGCCGTGCCTTGGCCTACCTTGACCAAATTTGAAATGCTACCTCCCTACACCATTCTGGGGACACGGTCCGAGGCGGGCCGCATTTCGCCCATAGGGGGCGCTACAACTAAAAACTGGCAATATCTCCTGACTGCCTTGGCCAATCTGACTGAAATTTGGTAGATATGTGCTTGGACCCAGCCTGAGGTCAGCCACATACAATGGCAGTCATTAGTCCTTAGATCGTGGCCGCCATCGGCCAATCAAGATCAAGCAGCCATTTGACAGTCTTATCAATGACCAATCTAGACCAAATTTTGGTGGTATATTTGTCCTCCGACCCCCAGCCCAACATGCAAAGGACACCTCACTCGGCCACATGGGGGCGCTACAGTGACAACTTTTGCGTTTCTGCCTATTTCTCGAGAACGGTGAAGCCTACAATCGACATTTATTGCCAGGTCAATTCAGTACGACATGCAAAATCAAACAACATGTAGAGCTTGTTTATGCATCTTTGCGTTTTTGCATAATTGTTATTGTTCTGAAAACAAGACATTTCATTAACCTCCTAGGATTTTCACCAAACCTACCCAAATCTGATATCATTTAAATCAGGAGACAGTCATAATAAATAATTCATAAAAAAATCATAAACTTTCCATGAGGTATAGTCACCAGCCACACACAAACCATACAGGTGCCATGCCCAATTCAATCAGACAGCTATATCTCAGGCCTGCCTCAGCCAATCATCACCAAACTTTAATATATCCTGTAGAATAGTAGTCTGGAAGGGCCCTCCAAATTTGGTGCCGATCAATCAAACGGGGGCGCTACAACAATATAACATGTCTGTATAAACCTTGAAAATCAGTTCAACTTACATTTATCTCATTTCTGTTCTAGTGACATATTACTGGTTAAAATATTTTGTACTGCCAGTTCTGTGAGTCATGCCAAATCAAGACACATGCAATGCCGAATGATAGTAATTTTCATTCCCTTGTGATGTTTAAAAACTTAATAAATAACATATTACTGTAACTTCTACAATGTCCAGCCCAAGTAGGTCATTCTGGTAGTACATCAATCAGGACATTGCCCTTATGGAAAATTCATAAAAATATTTTGACGTGTATGCTATGGCCACCAGCTACAACAAACCTGCACCATATCCATGCTGATTTCAATCAACCATCTAAATCTCAGCCGTGCTTCAGCCAATCCTCATCAAATTTGACGGCCTAATGTAGTAAGGGACCACAGACAGACCCTCCAATTTTGGTGCCAATCGGTCAAACGGGGGCGCTACAGCCACTGTCCATATATTTCTAAGACCCACCTTAGCAAATTCAGCTGAAATGTCCTTATTTCTCATAAAACCTTGAAAGAATTGTTACCTTTCCCTTCACCTGAGTCCATATTTTTTAATCACTTTCATTTTTCACCGATTTGCCTCATAGAACATTATCAGACTTAATTTACACATAATAAGGCCTGAAAGTATTCAATACAATTTCTAAAATGGAGCGCTGACTCCACCTGCTGGCCACACTATTTCCATGCCCATTTCATTCAAATAGCTATATCTCTGGCATGCTTCATCCAATCCTCACAAAATTTGACGCACATCTGTGTTACTAGACTTCAGAAAGACCTTCCAAGTTTGGTGGCAATCGGTCAAACGGGGGCACGACAGCCACTGTCATAATATGTCTAAGACCACCCTTGGTTAATGCAGCTGAAATCTGCTTATTGTTTATTTAAAAATTAAAATATTAATCACCTTTCCCTTCATCTAAGTCCATATATTTAATCTGCTTATATTTTCCTGCCATTTGACTTTTACAAATCTTTCAAACTTCAATCTTTCTTCAGGCTGTGTACACTGCAGCAATTACAATTTTATAATAAATTGGCCAGCAGGTGGAGTCAGCGCTCCATTTCAATAATGCCTTCAATACTTTTAGCCTTTCTCCTGTCTAAATGTATAACCTAGAATATGATACAGCATGATATTCCTGCTGGTACATGTCACACTATGCAACTCAGCACTTTGTTAAGAATATGCAACACAGCCTATGTTTACACAGGCAGTATAAATAAGCAACTGTGTAATATCTAGACTTACCAGACCAGGTATGAAGGTGCCTAAATCTACCAACTAGTCAGGCCATCTGACCCAAACCATGCATTCAGTCAGGCTAAGGCACTCCACCACAGGGTTCTACATTCTGTCCTACATTTGCTGACCTGTTAGACCGACACTAAACAATCTGCATCCTGATTTCTACCTTCTACTAAAACCATCTGACCTAAACAAGTTCTGTTCTGTCTGACATCTGCTGACCTGTAGTTCTGTCTGACTTGTTAGTACCCTCCTCTACGGTTTGCCCTACATCTCCTGTCGCATTAGAGCTACGCTAAATCTTCATCCTGTTATGGCAGTCTAATTTTGTCTGACTTTCTACTACCCTGGCCGCTGGTTCTCTGCCGTTATTCCTCTACTGTCCTACCAGTCCGATCGTCCTACGCTTTGGACCCTTTCGTAACTGCTTGCAGTTTCTAGTTATTATTATTTTTCTGCCCTAAAACTGAATGCCCAGCCTAAACCGTAAGTCCTAGGCCTACCAAATTTGGTAGGATGATTGGAATTCCTACCCACTACTCAGGTTTTCCGACCCGTCCGACTCAGCCAGAGGGGGGCGCCGTAGCGCCCCATAACACGTTTTGGACGATATCTCCTGTCCTGTTTGTTGTACCTTCAAAATTCTTTTTTCTCCTGATACAGACAGCCATGCCCTACCAAAAAGTCAATGGGACCATGAAGCTCCGCCTACTTAGATTTTTTGCTAATTTGCATAATTTGCAAATCATACTTTTTCCTTAAAGTCCTGGCTTGTCCTACCAAATCAGACAAATGAGGTGTCAGACGAATCAGAATTCTCAGCTAATCAAGAAACATTAACAAAATTGAGACATTTTTATATCCTACGGCCATTTGCCACGCCCAAACAATGTCCAAATTTGGACCGTTTTGGTCTGATGGCTATAACTTGGCCGCGCCTTGGCGTACCTAGACCAAATTTGAAATCCTACCTTCCGACACCATTCTGGGGACAAGGTCCAAGGCGGGCTGCATTTCGTCCATAGGGGGCGCTACAACTAAAAACTGCCAATATCTCCTGACTGCCTTGGCCAATCCAACTGAAATTTTGCTGACATATACTACGACGTAGCCTGAGGACAGTCACATACAATGCCAGTCATCAATCATAAAAGCTTGGCTGCCATTAGCCAATCAACATCAAGCAGCCATTTGACAGGCTTAACAAAGACCAATCAAACCAAAATTTGGCTGCTACATTCAACTTCTGACCCTCTGCAAACCATGTAAAGGACAACTCACTAGGCCAGATGGGGGCGCTACAGTGGCCCCATTTGCATTTCTGCCTATTTCTACAAAACTGTCAAGCCTACAGTTAAAATTGATTGCCAGTCTAATTCAATATGTCATGGCAAATCTAAACACATATGTAACTTGGTTATATATCATTGCATTTTTGCATAATTTACAATTATCTGTAAACAGGCTTTTTCATTGCCCTCCTAGAATTTTTGCCCCACCTACTTAAATCTGCTGTCATTCAAATCAGGAGACAGTCCATTTAATGATTTAGAGAAAAAATCTTATGCTTTCAGTAAGGTATGGCCAAAAGCCAAACCATGACCATACTGGTGCCACGTACATTTCAATCAGACAGCTATATCTCAGTCATGCTTCAGCCAATCATTACCAAATTTCTCTCACTAATGCAGCGCTATACCAACGAGCGACCCTCCAAATTTTGTGTCGATCAGTCAAACGGGAGCGCTACGGCCACTGTTTATATGTTACTAAGACCAACCTATGCCAATTCAGCTATACTGAGTTACCAGATCAGTTATGAAAGTGTCTACTGATCTCACCCATCTTACCATCAGA
Organism: Paramormyrops kingsleyae; assembly: GCF_048594095.1. NCBI lineage: Eukaryota > Metazoa > Chordata > Actinopteri > Osteoglossiformes > Mormyridae > Paramormyrops > Paramormyrops kingsleyae. The sequence continues at coordinate 44,760,125 of NC_132797.1, read as the reverse complement.
AGCGGGTGGCTCAGTGGGCTAAATCTGTGTGCTTGTAATCAGAGGGTCACCGGTTTGAACCCAGCTTCAGTTTGTACTTGAGCTAGGCAGCCCGATGTGCACAGCATGCTCTCTGTAAAGCAAGCTGGGGAGACATATAGGCATTTTCCCCATGATGGTCAATGAAGCTTCTATTTTTGTTATTAACCCAGCCATTCAGACGGGCTTAGGCACTCCTCCGGAGGGTTCGATTATAATTATTTTTCTTCCCTAACACTGAATGCCCAGCCTAAACCGTAAGTCCTAGGCCGTCCAAATTTGGCAGTAAGATTCCTATTGCTATCCACTACTGAGCCTCTCTGACCCATCCCAGTCAATCAGAGGAGGGCACCGTTGCGCCCCACAACACGTTTTGGTCGATATCTCCTGAACTACTTGTCCTACACTTAAATTTTATTGGCAGTCAAATTTACTATGTCGTACCAAATCCAGGAACATATATAGTCATATCGCATTAGACCTATGCCAAAATTTCCATCATGTTATGGCTGACTAATTCTGTCTGACTTTCTACTACCCTGGCCGCCAGATCTCTGCCCTTATTCCTCTACTGTCCTACCAGTCCAATTGTCCTACGCTTTGGACCCTTTAGTAACTGCTTGCAGTTTCTAGTTATTATTATTATTTTTCGCGCCCTAAAACTGAATGCACAGCCTAAACCGTAAGTGCTAGACCAACCAAACTTGGTAATATGATGTCAATTCCTACCCGCTACTCAGATTCTCTGACCCACGCCTGTCAGCCAGATGGGGGCGCTCTAGCGCCCCCCAACGCATTTCAGTCCATAGCTCCTGTCCTATTAGTCCTATAATTGAAATTATTTTTTCTGCTGATACAGACAGCTTTGCTCTACCAACTGGCTATTTGGACTATGAAGCTCCGCCTACTTAGATTTTTTGCTAATTTGCATAATTTGTGAAACTGACTTCTGCCTTCAAGTCCTACAATATTGGACCAAATCAGACAAATGAGGTGTCAAACCGATCAGTCCACTTAGCTGATCAAAATAGATTCAAGAAAGTCTGACATTTGTCTATTTTATGGCCACTAGCCATGCCCAAATCCCACCTAAATTTGGCCTATTTCAGTCTGAATGCTATAACTTCTCCATACCTTAGCCTACCTGAACCAAACTTACAATCCAACCTCCCTGCTCTATTATGGGGTCAACATACAATGCGGCCCACATTTCGTCAATAGGGGGCGCTACAACTAATAACTGCCAATATTTCCTGACTACCTTAACCAATCTAATTGAAATTTGGCAGATATGGACTATGTACAAGCCTGAGGTCAGAGAAGTAAAATGGCAGTCATTAGTTGTAAAATCCTGGCCACCATTAGCCAATCAAAATCAAGCAGCCATTTGACCAGCTAAACAATGAGCAATCCAAACCAAATTTGGCTTATACATTTGTATTCTGACCCTGAGCCCACCCTGTAAAGGACATGTCAGTCTGCCATATGGGGGCGCTACAGCACATTTCTGCCTATTTCTCCTGGACTGTTAATTATAAAATTGACAATTGTTGCTTAAGCTATCCACTAGCTCATGACAAATTTAATGGTATAAAGAACTTCATCATATCTCTTGCCATATTTTTCTATTTTGTAAAAGTCTTAAAACAGTACTTTTTCTTATCCTCCTAGGATTTTCACCAAACCTACACAAATCTGGTATCATTTAAATCAGGAGACAGTCCCTATATAAAATTATTAAAAAAATCATAAACTTTCCATGAGGTATGGCCACCAGCCACACCCAAACCATAGTGGTGCCACACCCATTTCAATCAGACAGCTATATCTCAGGCCTGCCTCAACCAATCATCATCAAACTTAAATATATAATGTAGGATATTACTGGAGAAGGGCCCTCCAAATTTGGTGCCGATCAGTCAAACGGGGGCGCTACAGCAATATAACATCACTGTATAAACTGCAAAATCAGCTCAACTTACATTTATCTCATTTTTGATCCAGTGACATATTACTGGTTAAAATCTTTTGCCCTGCAAGTTCTGTGAGTCATGTCAAATCAAGAAATATGCAATGTCCCATGATAGTCATTTGCATTCCCTTGTCATATTTAAAAACTTAATTAATAACATATTACTGTAACTACTGCAATGTCCAGCCTAAGTAGGTCAATCTGGTAGTAGAAAAATCAGGACACTGCCCATATGTATAATTTATAAAGATAACTTCACTTGCCTGTACAGTATAGCCACCAGCCACACTGAACCTACAGCATTTCCATGATCATTTCAATGAAACAGCTAAATCAGAAGCATACTTCATCTGATCATCACCAAATTTGACCCACTAATGTAGCACTGCACCTCAGACAGACCCTGCAAATTTGGTGCCGATCGGTCAAATGGGGGCGTGACAGCCACTGTCCATATATGTGTAAGACCCACCTTAGCAGATTCAGCTGAAATGTCCTTATTCCTCATGAAATCTTCAAATAGTTGTTACCTTTCCCTTCAGCTGAGTCCATATTTTTAATTTCCTTTAATTTTTCACCAATTTGCCTTATACAACATTATCAGACTTCATTTACAAATGAGAAGGTCAGAAAGCATTTAATATCTTTTCTAAAATGGAGCGCTGACTCCACCTGCTGGCCACAACATTTCCATTCCCATTTCATTCAAACAGCTAAATCTCAGGCATGCTTCATCCGATCCTTCCAAAATTTTATTCACTTCTGTAAGTCTGGACTACAGACAGATCTTCCAAGTTTGGTGGCGATCAGTCAATCTGGAGCAGTACAGCCACTGTCCTAGTATGTCTAATACCTACCTTGGGTAATTCAGCTGAAATATCCTTCATAATAGTTTCAAGTAATTAACTTTCCCTTCACCTCAGTCCATATTTTTAAGCTCTTTTCATTTTTATGCTGTTTGATTCATAGAAAATTATCAGATTTTATTTATAAGCCAGGCAGTATATATTGCAGATTTTTCACTTTTTTGTATTAAATTGGCCAGTAGGTGGAGATGGTGCTCTATTTATATTGCAGTTTTTTGGATTTTTTTTATACATTAGCCAGCAGGTGTAGTTCGTCCTGTATTTCATTAATAGCATTAAATTCTTTCAGGGCTTCTTATGTCTAGAAGAATACTTTACAAATGCAGTAAGCCACTGTTGTTTTTTTTAATATACAAGACAGCATGTGTTCACTGAGGTACTATAAAGTAAGCTTAACTTGTATGATCTAGACTTAAAATATTAGGTATGCAGGTGCCTATTTCTACCGTCTACTTAGACCATCTGACACAAAAAACAAATTCTTTTGGGCTGAGGCACTTCAGCAAATGGTTATATATTATATCTTATATTGTTGTACTATGGCTGCTTCTGCTAATGGCAGTAGTCAAACTGCCACACCAGGGACTGCATGCTACCAATTATCAAATGTAGCGCTAACTCCACCTGCTGGCCTCACTATTTCCATACCGAATTCATTAAGTCTGCTAAACCTCATTCATACTTCATCGAAATCTCACAAAATTTGACTCACTTCTGTAGCACTGGACTATGAATAGACCATCTAACTTTGGTGACATTCGGTTAAATGGGGGCGCTTCTGCCACTGTCAAAATATATTAATAGTTAATGCAGCTGAAATTTATTTTTCATCAAACCTTCAAAGATTATTGACATTTTCATTTCATTTCACTTTTAGAAATGTATCAAAGTTCAGAGATACTTCAGGCTGTGTACAGTGCAACAATTGCAATTTCTTCCAACAGCTAGTCACCACATGTCCCTTCTGTTTCTCATCTACCATATTCCCTTTATCGTACCTTAATCAACATATCAAAGTCAATGTTCAAAATGTCAGATATTATCTTATCATAGAAGCATTTCCTACTTTCTGACTATTTAAATGCATTGGCCATCAGTTACAGTCCGTACTTCATTTCAAATTTAGCCACTGTCCTAATACTGTATGTCTAAGACCAACCTTGGTTAATGCAGCTGACATCTCCTTATTATTTTTTTAAACATTTAAATATTATTCACCTTTCCTTTCTTCAAAGTCCATATTTTTAATCTGCTTATAGAATCATGCCATTTCACTTTTAGAAATCTATCAAACTTCAATGTTACTTTAGCCTGTGTACACTGCAGCAATTGCAATATTTCTCCAACAGCTAGTCACCACATTTCCCTTCGGTTTCTCATCTACCATTTTCCTTTATCATACCTTGATAAACATTTCCACAATAATGTTTTAATGTTAGCTATCATCTCATAGTAGCATTTCGTATTTTCTGACTATTTAAATGCATTGGCCATCAGTTACAGTCTATACTTCTTTTACAATTTAGCCACTGTCCTAATATGTCTAACAACAACCTTGGTTAATGCAGCTGACATCTCCTTATTGTTTATTTAAACATTTAAATATTAATCACCTTTCCCTTCATCTAAGTCCATATTTTTAATCTGCTTATAAATTCCTGCCATTTGACTTTTAGAAATCCATCAAACTTCAATGTTACTTCAGCCTGTGTACACTGCAGCAATTGCAATATTTCTCCAACAGCTAGTCACCACATTTCCCTTCTGTTTCTCATCTACCTTTTTCCCTTTATCGTACCTTGTTAAACATTTCCAAATGTAATGTTTAAATGTTAGATATCATCTCATAGTAGCATTTCATATTTTCTACCAATTTAAATGCATTGCTCATCAATTACAGTACAGTCTGTACTTCATTTACAAATAAAAGGTGAACTTCTAATTTTATGCCATTAACTTCTTTCCTCTTCATTGCTTCTTTCCATTAGCTTTGGACCCGATTGTCACTGCTTGCAGTTATCTTTATTATTATTTTTCTGCCCTAAAACTGAATGCCCAGCCTAAACCGTAAGTCCTAGCCCTACCAAATTTGGTAGGATGATTGGAATTTTTCCCACTACTCAGCGTGTCCGACGCGTCCGACTCAGCCAGAGGGGGGCGCCGTAGCGCCCCCCAACACGTTTTGGACGATATCTCCTGTCCTGTTTGTCCGACCATCGAAATTCTTTTTTCTCCTGATGCAGACAGCCATGCCCTACCAAAAAGTCAATGGGACCATGAAGCTCCGCCTACTTTGATTTTTTGCTAATTTGCATAATTTGCAAATCCTTCTTTTTCCTTCAAGTCCTGGCTTGTCCTACCAAATCAGAAAAATGAGGTGTCAGACGAATCAGAATTCTCTGCTGTTCAAGAATCATCAACAAAATTCAGACATTTTTATATCCTACGGCCATTAGCCACGCCCAAACAATGTCCAAATTTGGCCCGTTTTGGTCTGACGGCTATAACTTGGCCGTGCCTTGGCCTACCTTGACCAAATTTGAAATGCTACCTCCCTACACCATTCTGGGGACACGGTCCGAGGCGGGCCGCATTTCGTCAATAGGGGGCGCTACAACTAAAAACTGGCAATATCTCCTGACTGCCTTTGCCAATCTAACTGAAATTTGGCAGATATGTACTAGGACCCAGCCTGTGGTCAGTCACATACAATGGCAGTCATCATTACTTAAAGAGTGGCCGCTATCGGCCAATCAAAATCAAGCAGGCATTTGACAGGCTTCTCAATGACCAATCTAAATCAAATTTAGGTGATACATTTGTGCTCTGACCCTCTGCCTACCCTGTAAAGGACACCTCACTCGGCCAGATGGGGGCGCTACAGTGACAACTTTTGCGTTTCTGCCTATTTCTCGAGAACGGTGAAGCCTACAATCGACATTTATTGCCAGGTCAATTAAGTACGACATGCCAAATCAAAAAACATGTAGAACTTGCTTCTGCATCTTTGTGTTTTTGAATAATTCATTTTGGTCGGAAAACAAGACATTTTGTTAACCTCCTAGGATTTTCACCAAACCTACGCAAATCTGGTATCATTTAAATCAGGAGACAGTCATAATAAATAATTCATAAAAAAATCATAAACTTTCCATGAGGTATAGTCACCAGCCACACACAAACCATACAGGTGTCATGCCCAATTCAATCAGACAGCTATATCTCAGGCCTGCCTCAGCCAATCATCACCAACCTTTAATATATACTGTAGAATAGAAGTCCAGAAGGGCCCTCCAAATTTGGTGCCGATCGGTCAAACAGGGGCGCTACAACAATATAACATGTCTGTATAAACCTTGAAAATCAGTTCAACTTACATTTATCACATTTCTGTTCTAGTGACATATTACTGGTTAAAATATTTTGTACTGCCAGTTCTGTGAGTCATGCCAAATCAAGACATATGCAATGCCGAATGAAAGTCATTTTCATTCCCTTGTGATGTTTAAAAACTTAATAAATAACATATTACTGTAACTTCTACAATGTCCAGCCCAAGTAGGTCATTCTGGTAGTACATCAATCAGGACATTGCCCTTATGGATAATTCATAAAAATATCTTGACCTACCTGTATGCTATGGCCACCAGCTACACTAAACCTGCACCATATCCATGCTCATTTCAATCAACCATCTAAATCTCAGCCGTGCTTCAGCCAATCCTCATCAAATTTGACGGCCTAATGTAGTAAGGGACCTCAGACAGTCACTCCATTTTTGGTGCCAATCGGTCAAACGGGGGCGCTACAGCCACTGTCCATATATGTCTAAGACCAACCTTAGCAAATTCAGCTGAAATGTCCTTATTTCTCATAAAACCTTGAAAGAATTGTTACCTTTCCCTTCACCTGAGTCCATATTTTTTATTTACTTTCATTTTTCACAAATTTGCCTCATAGAACATTATCAGACTTAATTTACACATAAGAAGGCCTGAAAGTATTGAATACAATTTCTAAAATGGAGCTATGACTCCACCTGCTAGCCACACTATTTCCATGCCCATTTCATTCAAATAGCTATATCTCTGGCATGCTTCATCCAAAACTCACAAAATTTGACGCACATCTGTGTTACAAGACTTCAGAAAGACCTTCCAAGTTTGGTGGCAATCGGTAAAACGGGGGCGCTACAGCCACTGTCCATATATTTCTAAGACCCACCTTAGCAAATTCAGCTGAAATGTCCTTATTTCTCATAAAACCTTGAAAGAATTGTTACCTTTCCCTTCACCTGAGTCCATATTTTTAATTCACTTTCATTTTTCACCCATTTGCCTCATAGAACATTATCAGACTTAATTTACACATTAGAAGGCCTGAAAGTATTTAATGGAATTTCTAAAATGGAGCGCTGACTCCACCTGCTGGCCACACCAATTCCATGCCCATTTCAATCAAACAGCTATATCTCTGGCATGCTTCATCCAATCCTCACAAAATTTGACGCACATCTGTGTTACTAGACTTCAGAAAGACCTTCCAAGTTTGGTGGCAATCGGTCAAACGGGGGCACTACAGCCACTGTCCTAATATGTCTAAGACCAACCTTGGTTAATGCAGCTGAAATCTGCTTATTGTTTATTTAAAAATTAAAATATTAATCACCTTTCCCTTCATCTAAGTCCATATTTTTAATCTGCTTATATTTTCCTGCCATTTGACTTTTACAAATCTTTCAAACTTTAATCTTTCTTCAGGCTGTGTACACTGCAGCAATTACAATTTTATAATAAATTGGCCAGCAGGTGGAGTCAGCGCTCCATTTCAATAATGCCTTCAATACTTTTAGCCTTTCTCCTGTCTAAATGTACAACCTAGAATAGGATACAGCATGATATTACTGCTGTTACATGTCACACTCCTGCAACTCAGCACTTTGTTAAGAATATGCAACGCAGCCTATGTTTACACAGGCAGTATTAAAAAGCATCTCTGTAATATCTAGACTTACCAGACCAGGTATGAAGGTGCCTAAATCTACCAACTAGTCAGGCCATCTGACCAAAACCATGCATTAAGTCAGGCTAAGGCACTCCACCACAGGGTTCTACATTCTGTCCTACATTTGCTGACCTGTTAGACCGATAGTAACTAATCTATATCCTGATTTCTACCTACTTCTCAGACCATCTGACCAAAACAATGCATTCAGTCAGGTTCAGGCACTACACCACAGGGTTCTACATTCTGTCCTACATTTCCTGACCTGTTAGACCGACACTCAACAATCTACATCATGATTTCTACCTTCTACTCAAACCATCTGACCCAAACAAGTTCTGTTCTGTCTGACATCTGCTGACCTGTAGTTCTGTCTGACTTGTTAGTATCCTCCTCTACGGTTTGCCCTACATCTCCTGTCGCATTGGAGCTATGCTAAATCTCCATCCTGTTATGGCAGTCTAATTCTGTCTGACTTTCTTCTACCCTGGCCGCCCGATCTCTGCCCTTATTCCTCTACTGTCCTACCAGTCCGATTGTCCTACGCTTTGGACCCTTTCGTAACTGCTTGCAGTTTCTAGTTATTATTATTTTTCGCGCCCTAAAACTGAATGTACAGCCTAAACTGTAAGAGCTAGACCAACCAAACTTGGCAATATGATGTCAATTCCTACCCCCTACTCAGATTCTCCGACCCAGGCCTGTCAGCCAGATGGGGGCGCTCTAGCGCCCCCCAATGCGTTTCAGTCCATATCTCCTGTCCTATTAGTCCTACAATTGAAATTCTTTTTTTTCTGATACAGACAGCTTTGCTCTACCAACTTGCCATTTGGACTATGAAGCTCCGCCTACTAAGATTTTTTGCTAATTTGCATAATTTGTGAAACTGACTTCTGCCTTCAAGTCCTACACTATTGGACCAAATCAGACGAATGAGGTGTCAAACCGGTCAGTCCACTGAGCTGATCAAAAGATATTCAAGAAAGTCTGACATTTGTCTATTTTATGGCCACTAGCCACGCCCAAATCCCACCTAAATTTGGCCTATTTCAGTCTGACTGCTATAACTTCTCCATACCTTAGCCTACCTGAACCAAACTTACAATGCTACCTCCTTGCTCCATTATGAGGTCAACATACAATGCGGCCCACATTTCGTCAATAGGGGGCGCTACAACTAAAAACTGCCAATATCTCCTGACTGCCTTGACCAATCTAATTGAAATTTGGCAGATATGTAATACGTACAAGCCTGAGGTCAGACAACTATCATGGCAGTCATTAGTTGTAAAATCCTGGCCACCATTAGCCAATAAAAATCAAGCAGCCATTTGACTGGCTAAACAATGAGCAATCCAAACCAAATTTAGGTTGTAGATTTGTCCTCTGACCGTAAGCCCAACCTGTAAAGGACATGTCAGTCTGCCATATGGGGGCGCTACAGCGCATTTCTGCCTATTTCTCCTAAACTGTTAATTATAAAATTGACAATTGTTGCTTAAGCTATCCACTAGCTCATGACAAATTTAATGTTATAAAGAACTTCATCATATCTCTTGCCATTTTTGCCTATTTTGTAAAAGTTTTAAAACAGTACTTTTTCTTAACCTCCTTGGATTTTCACCAAACCTTAATATTTCTGTGATCATTTTAATCAGGAGACAGTCCTTTTAAAGAAATATTAACAAAATCTGAAACTTTCCATGTGGTATGGCCACCAGCCACACCGAAACCATACTGGTGCCACACCCATTTCAATCAGACAGCTATATCTGAGGCGTGCCTCAGCCAATCATCACCAAACTTTAATATATACTGTAGGACATTACTGGGGAAGAGCCCTCCAAATTATGTGCCGATTGCTCAATCGGGGGCGCTACAGCAATATAACATGTCTGTATAAACCTGGAAAATCAGCTCAACTTACATTGTTCTTATTTCTGTTACAGTCACATATTACTGATAAAAATCTTTTGTCCTGCAAGTTCTGTGTGTCTTTCCAAATCAAGATATATGCAATGTCCCATGATAGTCATTTGCATTCCCTTGTGATATTTAAAAACTTAATAAATTACATATTGCTATAACTACTACAATGTCCAGCCGAAGTAGGTCATTCTGGTAGTAGATCAATCATGACACGGCCCTTATAGATAATTTATAAAAATTACTTGACCTACCTGTATGCTATGGCCACCAACTACACCAAACCTGCACCATTTCCATGCTCATTTCAATCAAACAGCTAAATCTGAGGCATTCTTCATCCTATCCTCATCAAATTTGACCAGCTAATGTAACTATGGACCCCAGACAGACCCTCCAACTTTGGTGCCGATCAGTCAAATGGGGGCGTGACAACCACTGTCCATATATGTGTAAGACCCACCTTAGCAGATTCAGCTGAAATGTCCTTATTCCTCATGAAACCTTCAAATAATTGTTACCTTTCCCTTCAGCTGAGTCCATATTTTTAATTTCCTTTCATTTTTCACCAATTTGCCTCATACAACATTATCAGACTTCATTTACAAATGAGAAGGTCAGAAAGCATTTAATATCATTTCTAAAATGGAATGCTGACTCCACCTGCTGGCCACACCATTTCAATTCCCATTTCATTCAAACAGCTAAATCTCAGGCATGCTTCATCTGATCCACTTCTGTATGACTGGACTACAGACAAATCTTCCAAGTTTGGTGGCGATCAGTCAATCTGGAGAGGTACAGCCACTGTCCTAGTATGTCTAATATCTACCTTGGCTAATTCAGCTGAAATATCCTTCATAATACTTTCAAGGAATTAACTTTCCCTTCACCTCAGTCCATATTTTTAAGCTCCTTTCATTTTTATGCTATTTCACTTATAGAAAATTGTCAGATTTTATTTATAAGCCAGGCAGTATATATTGCAGATTTTTCGCTTTTTTGTATTAAATTGGCCAGTAGGTGGAGATGGTGCTCTATTTATATTGCAGTTTTTTTTATTTTTTTTTATAGATTAGCCAGCAGGTGGAGTTCGTCCTGTATTTCATTAATGGCATTAAATTCTTTCAGGGCTTCTTATGTCTAGAAGAATACTTTACAAATGCAGTAAGCCACTGTTGTTTTTTTTAATATACAAGACAGCATGTGTTCACTGAGGTACTATAAAGTAAGCTTAACTTGTATGATCTAGACTTAAAATATTAGGTATGCAGGTGCCTATTTCTACCGTCTACTTAGACCATCTGACACAAAAAACAAATTCTTTTAGGCTGAGGCACTTCAGCAAATAGTTATATATTGTATCTTATATTGTTGTACTAAGGCTGCTTCTGCTAATGGCAGTAGTCAAACTGCCACACCAGGGACTGCATACTACCAATTATCAAATGTAGCGCTAACTCCACCTGCTGGCCTCACTATTTCCATACCGAATTCATTAAGTCTGCTAAACCTCATTCATACTTCATCGAATTCTCACAAAATTTGACTCACTTCTGTAGCACTGGACTATGAATAGACCATCTAACTTTGGTGACATTCGGTTAAACAGGGGCGCTTCTGCCACTGTCAAAATATACTCATAGTCAATGCAGCTGAAATTTCTTTATTTTTTATCAAACCTTCAAAGATTATTGACATTTTCATTTCATTTCACTTTTAGAAATGTATCAAAGTTCAGAGACACTTCAGGCTGTGTACAGTATAACAATTGCAATTTCTTCCAACAGCTAGTCACCACATGTCCCTTCTGTTTCTCATCTACCATATTCCCTTTATCGTACCTTAATCAACATATCAAAGTCAATGTTCAAAATGTCAGGTATTATCTTATCATAGAAGCATTTCCTACTTTCTGACTATTTAAATGCATTGGCCATCAGTTACAGTCTATACTTCTTTTACAATTTAGCCACTGTCCTAATATGTCTAACAACAACCTTGGTTAATGCAGCTGACATCTCCTTATTGTTTTTTTAAACATTTAAATATTATTCACCTTTCCCTTCTTCAAAGTCCATATTTTTAATCTGCTTATAGAATCATGCCATTTCGCTTTTAGAAATCTATCAAACTTCAATGTTACTTTAGCCTGTGTACACTGCAGCAATTGCAATATTTCTCCAACAGCTAGTCACCACATTTCCCTTCTGTTTCTCATCTACCTTTTTCCCTTTATCATACCTTGATAAACATTTCCACAATAATGTTTAAATGTTAGATATCATCTCATAGTAGCATTTCGTATTTTCTGACTATTTAAATGCATTGGCCATCAGTTACAGTCTGTACTTCATTTCAAATAATTAGTGAACTTCTAATTTTAAGCCATTCACTTCTTTCCTCTTCATTGCTTCTTTCCATTAGCTTTGGACCCGATTGTCACTGCTTGCAGTTATCTTTAGAATCAGCTTTATTGCCAGGTATGTTGACACATACGAGGAATTTGTTGTAGTGGCAGAACTCTACCGTGCAACAGAAAGACAGAAAGACAGTGACAAGACAAGACACAGGTAATAAAAAGAGTTATATACAGATATACAAAGATCTACAAAGTAGCATGCAAAATAGCAAGAAGACATTCCAGTATGATGTGTTTGTATAGGTATGTTGATATGTGAAAATATGAAAAATAAATAAGCGTGTGTGTTAAATAATTTGTTTTAGTGTTGTGTGTACCACGTGTATTGTTAAGTGTACATGACATTGTTAAGTGTTCATGACATGGACTGCCTGGGGGAAGAAACTGTTCCTGTGTCTGGTCGTTTTGGTGCTAAGTGCTCTGTAGCGTCGACCAGATGGCAGCAGATTAAAGAGGGAGTGTGCTGGGTGTGAGGGGTCCAGGGTGATTTTCTTAGCCCTTTTGTTCACTCTGGATAAGTACAAATCTTGGAGAGTGGGGAGGGATGTTCCAATGATTCTCGCAGCAGTCCTGACTACCCTCTGCAGTCTTCTAAGGTCAGATTTGGTAGTTGAGCCGAACCAGACAGTTATAGAAGAGCAGAGGACGGATTCAATGATTGCGGTGTAGAACCGTATCAGCAACTCCTGTGGCAGGTTGAATTTCCTCATCTGACGAAGGAAGTATAACCTCTGTTGGGCCTTTTTCACAATGGAGTCAATGTGAGTGTCCCACTTCAGGTCCTGGGAGATGATGGTCCCCAGGAACCTGAGTGACTCTATTGTAGCCACAGTGCTGTCCATGATGGTGAGTGGGGGGAGAGCAGGGGGGTTCCTCCTGAAGTCCACGATCATCTCCACTGTTTTGAGCATGTTGAGCTCCAGGTTGTTAAGACTGCACCAGGCAGCCAGCTTTTTTGCCTCCTGTCTATAAGCAGACTCATCGCCGTCCTGGATGAGGCCGATGAGTGTAGTGTCGTCTGCAAATTTCAGGAGCTTGACAGAGGGGCCTTTAGAGGTGCAGTCGTTGGTGTACAGGGAGAAGAGCAGTGGGGAGAGAACACAACCTTGAGGGGCGCCAGTGTTGGTCATACGGGTGCTGGATGTGATTTTACCCATTCTCACTAGCTGTTGCCTATCTGTCAGAAAGCTGGTAATCCACTGACAGACAGAGCTAGGTACAGAGAGCTGGGTTAATTTGGGATGGAGGAGTGATGGGACGATGGTATTAAAGGCAGAGCTGAAGTCCACAAACAGGATCCTCACGTAAGTCCCTGGTTTGTCCAGATGTTGCAGTACATAATGCAGTCCTATATTGACTGCATCATCCACAGACCTGTTTGCTCTATAAGCAAACTGCAGGGGGTCCAGTAAGGGTCCAGTGAAGTCCTTCAGATAATCCAACACCAGTCTTTCAAATGATTTCATGACCACAGACGTTAGAGCTACAGGTCTGTAGTCATTAAGTCCAGTAATTTTGGGTTTCTTTGGGACAGGAATGATGGTGGAGCGTTTGAAGCAAGAGGGGACTTCACACAGCTCCAGTGATCTGTTGAAGATCTGAGTGAAGATGGGGGCCAGCTGGTCAGCACAGGTTTTCAGACAGGCTGGAGTCACACCATCTGGGCCTGGTGCCTTCCTTCTTTTGTTCTTCTTGAAGACCTGGCGCACCTCATCTTCACTGATCAATACAGCAGGAGTGGGGGAGAGGGGGGTTGCAGGAGGTGTAAATGGTGTTCTCTCAGGAGTTGGGGAGAGGGGGGGTGCAGGAGGTGAGAATGGTGTTCTCTCAAACCTGCAATAGAACTCGTTCAGATATAGAACTCGTTCAGATTATTATTATTTTTCGCGCCCTAAAACTGAATGTACAGCCTATACTGTAAGAGCTTGACCAACCAAACTTGGTAATATGATGTCAATTCCTACCCGCTACTCAGATTCTCCGACCCAGGCCTGTCAGCCAGATGGGGGCGCTCTAGCGCCCCCCAACGCGTTTCAGTCCATATCTCCTGTCCTATTAGTCCTACAATTGAATTTTTTTTTCTGCTGATACAGACAGCATTGCTCTACCAACTTGCCATTTGGACTATGAAGCTCCGCCTACTTAGATTTTTTGCTAATTTGCATAATTTGTGAAACTGACTTCTGCATTCAAGTCGTACACTATTGGACCAAATCACACAAATGAGGTGTCAAACCGATCAGTCCACTGAGCTGATCAAAATATATTCAAGAAAGTCTGACATTTGTCTATTTTATGGCCACTAGCCATGCCCAAATCCCACCTAAATTTGGCCTATTTCAGTCTGACTGCTATAACTTCTCCATACCTTAGCCTACCTGAACCAAACTTACAATCTTACCTCCCTGCTCTATTATGTGGTCAAAATACAATGCGGCCCACATTTCGTCAATAGGGGGCGCTACAACTAAAAACTGCCAATATCTCCTGACTGCCTTGACCAATCAAACTAAAATTTGGCAAATTCATACTACGACCAATTATGAGATCAGACATATATCATAGCAGTCATTGATCATAAAATCATGGTCATCATCACCCAATGAAATTTAAGCAGCCATTTGACAGGCTAAACAATACCGAATCTCAACCAAAACAGGCTGTCACATTTGATTCCCGAACCTTAGCATACCCTGTTAAGGTCACCACAATCAGCCAGATGGGGGCCCTACAGCAACAAGTTTTGCATTTCTGCCTATTTCTCCTGAACTGTTAAAGATTAAATTGACAATTGTTGCGAATCCTATCCACTAGATCATGGCAAATTTAATGGTTTAAAGAATTTCATCATAACTCTTGCCCTTTTTGCCTATTTTGTAAATGTCTGAAAACAGGGCTTTTTGTTAGCCTCCTATGGTTTTCACGAGTCCTACACATATCTGGTATCATTTAAATCAGGAGACAGTCCATATATAAAATTATCCAAAAAATCATATACTTTCCATGAGGTACAGCCACCAGCCACACCCAAACCATACTGGTGCCACACCCATTTCAATCAGACAGCTATATCTCAGGTGTACCTCTGCCAATCATCACCAATCTTAAATATATAATGTAGGACATTATTGCGGAAGGGCCCTCCAAATTTGGTGCCGATCGATCAAACGGGGGCGCTACAGCAATATAACATGTCTGTATAAACCTGCAAAATCAGTTCAACTTACTTTGTTCTCATTTTTGATCAAGTGACATAATACTGGCTAAAATCTTTTTCCCTGCAAGATCTGTGAGTCATGCCAAATCAAAATATATGCAATTTCCCATGATAGTCATTTGCATTCCCTTGTGATATTTAAAAACTTAATAAATAACATATTACTATAACTACTGCAATGTCCAGCCAAAGTAGGTCATTCTGGTAGCAGATCAATCAGGACACTGCCCTTATGGATAATTTATAAAGATAACTTCATCTGCCTGTACAGTATGGCCACCAGCCACACTGAACCTACAGCATTTCCATGCTCATTTCAATCAAACAGCTAAATCTGACGCATTCTTCATCCAATCCTCCTCAAATTTGACCAGTTTATGTAGCAGTGGACCACAGACAGACCCTCCAACTTTGGTGCTGATCGGTCAAATGGGGGCGCTACAGCTTCTGTCCATATATGTCTAAGACCCACCTTAGTAGATTCAGCTGAAATGTCCTTATTCCTCATATAACCTTCAAAGAATTGTTACATTTCCCTTCACCTGCATCGATAATTTTAATTTCCTTTCAATTTTCACCAATTTGCCTTATAAAACATTATCAGACTTCATTTACAAATGAGAAGGTCAGAAAGCATTTAATATCATTTGTAAAATGTAGCGCTGTCTCCACCTGCTGGCCAAACCATTTCCATGCCCATTTCAATCAAACAGCTATATCTCTGGCATGCTTCAT
Organism: Paramormyrops kingsleyae; assembly: GCF_048594095.1. Lineage (NCBI taxonomy): Eukaryota > Metazoa > Chordata > Actinopteri > Osteoglossiformes > Mormyridae > Paramormyrops > Paramormyrops kingsleyae. Next base: position 44,743,965 of record NC_132797.1, on the reverse strand, counting down.
CCAATCCTCTGAAAATTTATCCCACTGATTTATCACTGGCCCACAGACAGACCCTCCGCCTTTCGTGCTGATTGGTCAAATGGGGGCGTTATGGCTACTGTCTAAATATGTCTAAGACCTACCTTGGCTAATGCAGCTGACATTACCTTATTTCTCATCAAATATTTAAAGATTAATCACCTTTCCCTTCATCTCAGTCTATATTTTTAAATTGCTTTCATTTTCCTGCCATTAGACTTTTAGAAATGTATCAAACTTCAGTGATACTTCAGGCTGTGTAAAGTGCAGCAATTGCAATTTCTTTGAACAGGTAGTCACCACAATTCCCTTCTGTTTCTCATCTACCATTTTCCCTTTATCATACCTTAATCAACATTTCTACCGTAATGTTCAAATGTCAGGTATCATCTTATCATAGTAGCATTTCAAACTTTCTGACTATTTAAATGCATTGGCCATCAATTACAGTCTGTACTTCATTTCCAATTTAGCCACTGTCCTAATATGTCTAAGACCAACCTTGGTTAATGAAACTGAAATTAGCTTATTTCTCATCAAATATTTAAATATCAATCACCTTTCCCTTCACCTCAGTCAATATTATTAAATTGGTTTCATTTTCCTGCCATTTGACTTTTAGAAATGTATCAAACTTCAGTGATGTACACTGCAGCAATTTCAATTTTTTCCAACGGCTAGTCACCACATGTCCGTTCTTTCTTATGTACCATTTTCCTATTTTCTGACTATTTAAATGCATTGGCCATCAGTTACAGTCTGTACTTCATTTCCAATTTAGCCACTGTCCTAATATGTCTAACACCAACCTTGGTTAATGCAGGTGTCATCTCCTTATTGATTATTTAAACATTTAAATATTATTCACCTTTCCCTTCATCTAAGTCCATATTTTTAACTCTATGGAGGGCACCAGGGGCCCCTTGCATGGGGGGGCATTTCTTCCCTCTTTGGAATAATTACCTTATAACTTCAGATATAAAAGTCACAGACACATGCCTGATACCTAAAATCAGAGTTGACCCCTTTACAATTGATTGTAGGAAGTTCAATAACGAAATGAATAACCTGTGTATAATTTATGGACATGCGAATATAACAAAAACAGCTGGAAAAATACAAAAACCTGTCTTTGTGTCTTGGATTTTTGTAAATATTTCAAAAACTACATGATGGAATAGGTCCAATTTTAAAAATCTGGTTCCCAAACTTGTTTTCTACATGTGTGCCCAATTTCATATCATTTGATGCAGCCCAACAGGTTTTACGGAGGAAAGAGCAAATGGTGCAACTGGGAGCCTTTCCTATCCAAAACCTAACCTAAACTAATCTGAAACTTATCCAAAATGGCAATAGTGTAACTAGCAGTGTTTTTTGGGGTAGCAACTTTCTTTCTAAATGCATTACCACTTATAGGTCATAAGTAACAATTTGTCACACATCATCACCACACATTTGTAGGAAAATCTATATTTTATTCACACGACTTGTGCCAAACTTATCCAAAACCTATCCAAAACCTATCCAAACTGGCCACAGTGTAACTAGCAGTGTTTTTTGGGGTAGCGTCTTTCTTTCTAAATGCATTACCACTTATGGGTCATAAGTAACATTTTGTCACACAAAATCACCACACATTTGTAGGAATTAAAAAAATCTATATTTTATTCACACGACTTGTGCCAAAACCTATCCAAAATGGCCGCAGTGTAACTAGCAGTGTTTTGGGATAGCGTCTTTCTTTCTAAATGCATTACCACTTATGGGTCATAAGAAACATTTTGTTTCTAACCCTAACCCTGCATAACTGTGCCCAAACAAAGCCCGACAAGTGCCCCGCATAACTGTGCCCAAACAAAGCCCGACAAGTGCCCCGCATAACTTTGCCCAAACAAAGCCCGACAAGTGCCCCGCATAACTTTGCCCAAACAAAGCTGACAAGTGCCCCGCATAACTTTGCCCAAACAAAGCCGACAAGTACCGTACATAATGTTGCCCAAACAAAGCCGACAAGTACTGTACATAACTTTGCTCAAACAAGGCCGACAAGTGCCCCGCATAACTTTGCCCAAACAAAGCCCCGCGTAACTTTGCCCAAGTGAAAGCCAAAAGCGCTGCATTACTTTGCACACTTCAAAGCTTCACAAAGGCGATGCGGAACTTTTCCCAATGTACCACAATACAAGTGTTACCAAAGCAAATGTTAATTGTAATTTACTGAATCACGGAATTATAAAAATCTATAGAATAGAAATGTCGGCTTTGTTTGGGCAAAGTTATGCGGGGCACTTGTCGGGCTTTGTTTGGGCACAGTTATGCGGGGCACTTGTCGGGCTTTGTTTGGGCACAGTTATGCGGGGCACTTGTCGGGTTTTGTTTGGGCACAGTTATGCAGGGTTATGGTTAGAAACAAAATGTTTCTTATGACCCATAAGTGGTAATGCATTTAGAAAGAAAGACGCTACCCCAAAAAACACTGCTAGTTACACTGTGGCCAGTTTGGATAGGTTTTGGATAGGTTTTGGATAAGTTTGGCACAAGTCGTGTGAATAAAATATAGATTTTCCTACAAATGTGTGGTGATGATGTGTGACAAATTGTTACTTATGACCTATAAGTGGTAATGCATTTAGAAAGAAAGTTGCTACCCCAAAAACACTGCTAGTTACACTATTGCCATTTTGGATAAGTTTCAGATTAGTTTAGGTTAGGTTTTGGATAGGAAAGGCTCCCAGTTGCACCATTTGCTCTTTCCTCCGTAAAACCTGTTGGGCTGCATCAAATGATATGAAATTGGGCACACATGTAGAAAACAAGTTTGGGAACCAGATTTTTAAAATTGGACCTATTCCATCATGTAGTTTTTGAAATATTTACAAAAGTCCAAGACACAAAGACAGATTTTGTATTTTTCCAGCTGTTTTTGTTATATTCGCATGTCCATAAATTGTACACAGGTTATTCATTTCGTTATTGAACTTTCTACAATCAATTGTAAAGGGGTCAACTTTGATTTTAGGTATCAGGCATGTGTCTGTGACTTTTATATCTGAAGTTATAAGGTAATTATTCCAAAGAGGGAAGAAATGCCCCCCCATGCAAGGGGCCCCTGGTGCACTCCATAGGGTTAAACCAACAAAATAAAATAAAGTAGAACTGGGGCCTGTCAATGGGTAACTGGAAGGGTGTAGTGAACCACGGGAATAGTTACCCACGACAAAATAAACAACCAAAAATTGTTCCCTGGGAGAAGTTGTTGCAAGTTAGAACAGTGTGAGTTACTCTAGGTCCTGAGAGATGCCCTAGTGAGGGGGAAAGGATAAAGCCTTATCCTGGAAATTGCAGATCTGTGGCTATTGACAGTGTCAGAAGACCACAGGAGAAGTTGGGAACAGGAAATGAGAAATAACAGCTTCAAACCAATGGGACTGCATTCAAACGTAGCTTGCTGTTGCAGATCAGATTAACCCTGGGTTGGGCTCTGTCGTACAACTCCGCTTTGACCAGAAGAGGGAACACTAGCAGGTTCTGCTTTATTTGTCCCTATATGAGGTGTTGCGGTGTTAAGCTAGTCATGCAGTTAGAGAGGTTTGAATGCTGTCAGGTGTCCCTCCTGAGTAGGGCACGTCCCACAAGCTCAATCCCAGCCAAGCAGGCCCAAGTCCAGCTCCCACTCCCCCGATCCCCAGCAATGTCAACTTGGAAGGGGGTGTTCTGTACGCACAACTGAGACAACCCAGGTGGGGCTCAGCTTATTGCCTGCACTACCTGAGACCTGACTCGACCAAGGCTGGCAAAATAGCCTTCAGGTGTCACCCACCCTAGTGAGAGTCCAAGCTAGGGCCGTTCTCAGAACTCACCCTAGACGAGGTCCTGCTCAAAAGTTGTAGTGACTGCCTGAGGTACCTGTCAGCCTTGCCCTTAATGAGTCAGCGGGTGCAGCCAGGCTGGCGCGCTTTTGGGCGTCCAATTGCTGAGAACTCCCCTTTGGTTCTGACAAACTGTACGATCGTAAGCAGTGACAGCAGAGCTACAGGCAAACTCAACCAACAGAGAGCGAATGGTAAGCACCTAGTACAGGAAGAGCTCAACCGATCACGTCCAAAACCTCAACGACTCCCTGATGTGATTGTATATGTAACTGGTTTACTGTTATTAACCCTTAGGAGTCTGAAGGTGATTTGGAGCCCTGAAGAGATTCTGACATGTCCTGACATTTGTGTATTTTTCAGTTACATATAAATGTCTAAAGTCTGATAACATTGTATTCAGTAGAAACTGGGCTACAATAATATATGAGCAGCATGTATGTACAAGTCGTTATATTGGAGAAAAAAACAGTTATGCGTGATTATTGAAAACAACAAAAAAATAAGTCACTGAGATTAGACCACAAAACACATTCATGACATTTGTGTACAAGACTTTTGTGACCTGGATCTTGTAGTGTAGAGGTTTTACTTCAAAATGATCAATCATCTCACTCACTCATTTACAGAAAACGATACATTCATTTAAATTTTCTACAACACTTTTTGTTTAGAAAGGCCATATGCGAGGAGGTGGGAATGCTCATGAATAATGCTGTAGTTCACACCAGAGAAGACAAAGACCTGCATAATGAGCTGTATAATTACCCCTTTCAGTCAGGTATGGGACAGAGGAAAGTGCTACAAGAAAATAATTTGAGGACAGAAACGTATTTCTTGGTTTGTGGTTTATTTAGCATGCATGTCCCGATGTGAGGTGCTGGTGAAGGCAAGGGTGATGCAGACAAATAAATAAAAAAATGTTAGCATCTCAAACATTTACACCCGAAATGTTTGTGCTAAATAACATTACCGATAGCAGTATTATAGGCTAACCAAAACGGAGCCAAATATATATTAGCAACCATAATCTAAAGCTATCCAAAACGAGGTGAAATACATTAGAACATTTACAAATATCTGTAAACTCCATAAGGCATTATCTTAGCCACCAGGAAACAACATGTTTGCTACATAAGGCAGCATGTTAGCAGAGTTATCTACATGCTACACTAACCTATGTAAATGGCATTGAAAGCCAATGTTTCACATAAGCTGACAAAAGTGTAGGAATTATTAGCTCAAATAAATTTTAATATTCTCCACCAATATGTTTGAATTAATTAAAGTTTAATTAATTATTATTTAATGCCGATTATTAATCAATTGTTATGCCGAATGGTCGGCTCCTCCAAACTCGATTGCGGTATCCCCGTGAGTCTGTTAATGTGAGACTTAAATGGGATTCACTAATTACCAGTATCGCTTAGTAACCTGGGTTAGAAGGCTCGTCCACCGAGCTGCGTCACCAGGTAATGTAAACAATGGGTAGCGAAGCCCCCCTCACGGCCGATGAGAGAGAGTCTCGCGATGTTTCAGGCGAGTTTGAGGTTCAGAGCGTGTAGCAAGATCGCACAAAGGCAGGAACTTATTATGAGTCACTCAATGACGGAGGCTAAAGTTGTGTAAAAGACATGCATTTATTCCTAGCTAACACTACAACTAACATAAGACAGACATTACACCTAACACAACAACAAACACGAAATAACGGAATAAAACAAACAATGTAATTATGAAAATGCAATGACCGGATTTAAATGAGTAACCTTAAATGGGAAATACTGTTCTGCAAAGCAAGCACAGTTTGTGGAAACACGACCCTAAAGTCTTATAGCAGGTTAACAGAACAGCTTAAGTTGTTAGAATGAAAGGAAGTTGGTTTACTTGGTTGAAGGGGGGGGGGGGGGGGTCTTGGCAGTTGATGGCAGAGCTGCTGAGCCGATGGCACTCAGGAAGGCGCTGCGTTTGAAGCAGTGGAGTGGAGCCCCTTTGGATTCTCTCTCCTGGTGAAGCTTTGTCTTGGGTGCTGTTCTCTGTTCAGCTGGGCCTTCACCGGAGGGTTTCTGGTGGGCTTCTCGTCTCCCAGGATGATGGTCTTTTCTGTACGGCTGCTGGGTGTTCTCTATGCTGCTTTGTTCTGAGGTCCAGGTTTTTTATGGTCTAAAGTTCATGAATAGGGATGACCAGGAATTCGAATCCTGGCCCAATGGCTGGCCATCCATTTGGCGGGCTTTCGGAAGGGGGTCTGTATCAGTCCTTTTGGGATTTATGGCCCGCCTGATTCTCCCTTTACTGATGATTTTCATTAAGCTGTTATAACTTTTGATACATCCACTTTTATGGTAATCACTGACCAGATTTGGAATCAGGGGTGATTAACAATCAGTTTGATACCAAACATGCCATACCAGCTTCACAGGTACATACCTCATACCATCTGCATTAATTGATTAAACAATTAATTATTGTATCTATGTGACTGATTCACATCAGTATAGGATACAGGGGTTTTGGGTTGCACCTCAACAGATGTTACACTTTGTGCGGATATTACATCGAATATTCCTATTACAAACAGCACATCTTATCCATAGATAGGCGTGGCCGTTAGTTTGTGGTAATATCAATATAAGTTGCACATCTGGAAACAACATATTTTGTTTGGTGTGGCTTGTGCCAATTCATCTTCTCCAGAATGGATAAGATACACCTTAATTCAGTTCTTTTAACATAGCATGGTAGAAGCAAAGAAACTTGGTGACTGTCCACCAAGATCAGATAAGGACCACAAAGGAATGTTGGAAGAGAAGGGGGGGTTTTTAACAAAGCAGACTCTCTAAAAGTTAGGACACATTGATTACACTCACTTTCCAGATTCTTCTGGTATACCATGAGAACATACAAAAAATGGTAGCTATACCTATCTATTTATTTAAATTTATATGTGTTCAACTGCAAAGGGGTGAAATAGGTGATACTCCGTGAACATGGTTATAAGGGTGGCACACCAAACACTAAGATTGTCTAAGGACACATACAAACATAACGTATCTGTATTTTGAGACTAGTAGTCGTGAGTAAATCAATATACAGGGTATACAAAAGCCAAACTTAACTGAAATTTCCTTTAGGGTGTTCGTCTGTTGGGTGAGTGAGATGTAAGGCAGAGTGTATGTGGAGCGGGGTTGTGTGCCAAGTCGAGGGACCCCTGTCCGTGAAGTCCACTCTGCTTGTCTGTAGGTCCCTAAATCTTTGGGCAATAAAAGTTGGAGTGCTAGCCTCCCTGGTTATCTGTGTGTGTGTGTTTGTCTGTGTAACCCCCCTTTGGTGCCTCTCGTACCAGGCTCGGCCTTGTCTCAGGCCACCTGGAATTTAGGCCCTGTGATATGTGCATGTGTGATCCTACAAAAGCTAGCTGAAGTGAGGAAAATATTTACTAATATTAGTTTAATATTATCAGAATAAGAGTTATATAAGACTTAATAACTTACCCCAGGGCTGTCAAGTTTTGAAGACAGGCAAGAGTGACATTCCACAGGATGCCTTTTCATTGGTTGTTGTGTTGTATTTTACCCAGATACAATAGTACTATTTTCTGATTGGCTATTGTGTAGGCCCTTTCTTTTTTTTTGATTGGCTGGTAAGTGACAGGCTCTTGGGGCAAATCTTGTCCAACTTCAACGTCATGAAAGAGACGTGTTTCCGATGGGAAGCGACGTTTTTCTTGACGTTTCGTGACGTTTTCATCCGAGTTCTGACTTGGAGAGAAATAGTCGAAAGCACCATAATGTCACTCAACTCAGAATTTCCCAGATCCAAGAGAAAAACGAACGCACCATTAGACTGTATGTGTTTTTAAGCCGGGGGGCGTGGCCTTGTACGCATGCTGCCCGGACTGTTTTCCGTGTGAATGGCTGTGGGCGTGCCCTGCCTCAGGTCATTAGCAGATAATGAAGTGCGACAGAAATTCTGTGCCTCTCCTTGGTTTCACATGGATTACATAAAATGAAAATATTTATTTTTCATTTAAATTGCTTTATTTAAAAGTAGACACTTTAAGCTTTCTATAGATATATTTCTCATGTTTGCCTGTGCAGTATTCGTGGAGTTTCAGTTCATTTCAGTGACGTGTTTCAAAAAGATTTTCACGGAGACTGAGACGGCTGAAAGCGCACCCTGTTTATTTTCATTATTTTACAAAAACACAATGTTTCGTGGATATTGTGAGTATACATGAATAAAAGTAGACCATTTACAGATTAAAATTATGTACTACACTTACGTGTATGATCAAACATGACGACGCATTTTAAGTTCTTTTCACGGTTACCAGAAAAAAATACAAGTGTCCCCGCCGGCGGGTACGCCGACTCCCAAGGGTTAATAATGGTTGAACTTCTATGCAAGTCTTCTTGTTGGGGGAGAGGGAGTGAATGAAAGCATAAAATGAAGTAAAACCTAAAATAAATCAAAAAGGTAAAACGGAAATCAAACCAAATTAATTGTTTCTTATTGTTTAATTGTAAACATCAATTAGTTATGCAGCAATAACCTAATTAGATGTTAATGTGTTGTGATCTAATCGATTTGGTCTGTGGAGTTGATTCCTGCTTTCAGGCAAGAACCTGTGTGTCCAATTATGTGTGTTGGTATTACCGGTGTTGACCACTAGAGACCCAACTCAGATGTTGTTATACTACTATGGCTGACCACTAGAGGCGCAATTTCGAAATGGACTGGTAGTTCTATGCCTGACCACTAGAGGCGCACTTTTGAAATGGAGTGGTAGTTCTATGCCTGACAACTAGAGGCGCAATTTCGAAATGGAGTGGTAGTCCAATGCCTGACCACTAGAGGCGCAATTTTGAAATGGAGTGGTAGTTCTATGCCTGACCACTAGAGGCGCAATTGGGTGTTGCTCCATTTGTGGGGGGGGGTCCCCGACAAGTGAGCCTATAAGGGGTGGGGTCACTGGTGACCCAGGAGAAAAAAAACAAACAAATGGCGTCAGGCAGGCCTTCAGGGCTCTGACCTATAAGTGGTTAGAGTGGCGTTCGCTGACTGCACTCGTAACCAAGACGGTTGCTAGGCGGTTGCCGACGCTAGATGAGTGACATACACTTTTAATGTATGCACACGCAGCTTGCGGCTAATTCTGTGTCTTGCGCAGTTTAAAACCCCTTAAAACAACTGCTGAAGCGAGACAGCACTCACGTTACGGCGACGGATCTAAATAGCGAGTGCACTATATCTCGTCGCAAATGGTGCTTAACCACGGCGGGTCTCAAGCACTGGAGACTCCCAAATTCTAAATAACACACACACTTGGCTCACAGCGCAAAGCGGTGTTAAACTTGCTTTGTCTAAAGCAGGTACACACATATGAGAAAGATCCTGATAGGTAGCTAAGCTATCGGTCTTATCTCAGGGAGTACAAACGCAAAAGAATTCAGGTTAGAATCTCGTAACAAGAATTCCTGTTCGCTAATAGAGAGAGAGAGAGATCTCTGCCAGGATATATAGAAACGGAGAAACTCGTCCGAATCGATCCTGGAAACAACGCGCTATACCTGAGAATCTCGTCAGATATAGGGTTTAAGTTTATTGCAGTTTAACCCCCTGGGGTCGGCGGTCCCGCCGGCGGGATCTGACAGAAATTTCGCAAAACCGTTTAAATAACTCCGTGAGTTTTTGTCATATACACATTTTAAAAATACTCTCAGAAACCTTGGATGGTCTACTTTTCAAATATATATAGGTAGAAACTAAATATATTTTTACAGCTTCGTGATACGAATTGAAAGAACAAGAGTGACTGACTTAAGCGTCTGCGTCTCGAAGCGGCTCTGATCGCCCACCCACTTGCAAATCGCGGTATTCGCATGATAATAACATGATAATCCGACAGTTAGTATCGGGTAAAGAAATATGTGAATACGCCCATTTTGACCGAAATAAACAAGAGCACATGTCTGGGTAGTGTTTACACTGATCGGCTACAATATAGCACACGGATACGTCTCTGCTGCTGAAGCTTTGTGCCAGTGTTGCCACTTTCAGCAGCGAAGTTCATAACTGCGTTTATGGCTCAGTGGGCTAAGCCTGTGTGCCTGCAATCACGTGGTCGCCGATTCAAACGCAGCGTATTTAGAACGGGAATAGCGATCTTCCGCTGAGAGCGGTCCTACACGCTCCCGATACAAGTAAAACAAAGAAAGGTGACATGATTTGCTTTTTTGCCTATTTAACCTAATTTTAAAAACTTTAATACTTCTGACAATGGAAGTTTTGAAAAGAAGACAGATAACGGATTTAGTCAGTGTTTTTTTCATGATTTTACATAATGATTTCAGCGAGATATAAACTGAAATACACGAGAAAGATACGCGGTCGACGATGCCCTCGTCCCCAGAGCGTTAATAATAGTCACTGCATCATATTTATCGCTTTCCATATTTATATAGTCACAGTTTTTCATTTTTCATTCCATCTACCAATAAACTGTGAAAGGGATTTTATTGTTGCTACTTTTCTTGCGTTTCAAACTGCCTTTCCAAAGTGATGGGTGTGGGGTGCAGTGACATTCCAGACTGATGGGCCATTGACAGTATGCAAACTACTACAGGTGTGAGGACACCTATCTCATCAATATTCATTGTGAAGGCCACTGACTTTGAGAAAAAGAGTGTCAATCTAAAGTGCTAACACTTTAGTAATCAAAATACATAAAATTTCAGAATGTCACTTTCACCTATGTGTAGCCAACCCCTGTCTATAAGCTTCAGAGCTCAATAGTCTTACCTAGAAATGTCTATAATGTGATTTTTTACAATTTCTCGGCATGTCTGAAAATAAGTTTTTGAGAACTATATTTTAAAGTTGATTTTAACAAAAAATAGAATAATAACATTCTAAGAGGTCTCAGATTATTGGTGCTGAGTTTGTGCTAAATAAAAGCAAATGTAACACTTTGGGATAAATGTTTTTTAGATAGGTGAAATATTTAAAAATGTCAAGGCATGTCAGACTACCTCGAAAGTGGAAAAGAGGCCTCAGGCCCCAGGGGGTTAAACTAGGGACTGGGGGGGCAGGGAGGTCAGTTAAGAATTTATGTGGGGAGAGACGGAAAGCCCAAATAAATATTAAAAGTAGACACTGTAAAAGGCCTACCATTAGTGGTCTGTATTTGAATGCTAGGAGTATTAGAAACAAAATTAATGACTTAGAGGCTTTAATTTCTTCAGACAATTACGACATTATAGGAATAGCTGAAACATGGAGGAGTGACAATGATGGTGATGAATATAATGTGGACGATTATACGTTGTTCCGTAGAGACCGGATAGGCAGGAAGGGAGGTGGTGTTGCAGTATACGTAAAAGAAAACTTGCAGGCAAGGGAAATAAAAATAAAAATTCAGAAGCTGTATGGATAAAACTTGATGCTAATGATTCAAATGGCCTAATTGTTGGGGTTTGTTATAGAGCACCTAATGTAGATGTAGAGGAAAGCAGAATGTTATATGATGATATCAGGATTATGAGTAATAAAAATGATGTGGTGGTTATGGGTGATTTTAATTTACCTGGGATACAGTGGGACACAGTCTCTGGCTCTTCTGTAAATTAACTTGAGATGGTGGAATTAGTACAGGATTGTTTTTTTACTCAGTTTGTTAATACTCATACCAGGGGAGATGACCCTCTTGATCTTGTTTTCTCTAATAACCATGATAGGACTGGAAAATTAGAGGTTTTAGACCCATTGTATCATAACATGGTAAAATTCGAGGTTAATTTTAGTGTCCGAAGAGCAAAGTCGAAATTAAAAGTATACAATGTTAGGAAGGCTAACTTTAATGGTATGAGACGGAAATTAGAAACTATTGGGATACAGTGGACTGAATGGAATGAAAAATGAAAAACTAAATTAAAGACTAAATATAGAAAGCGATAAATATGATGCAGTGACTATTATTGACGCTCTGGGGACGAGGGCATCATCGACCGCGTATCTTTCTCGTGTATTTCAGTTTATATGTCGCTGAAATCATTATGTAGAATCATGAAAAAACACTGACTAAATCCGTTATCTGTCTTCTTTTCAAAACTTCCATTGTCAGAAGTATTAAAGTTTTTAAAATTAGGTTAAATAGGCAAAAAGCAAATCGTGTCACCTTTCTTTGTTTTACTTGCGTCGGGAGCGTGTAGGACCGCTCTCAGCGGAAGATCACTATTCACGTTCTAAATACGCTGCGTTTGAATCGGCGACCACGTGATTGCAGGCACACAGGCTTAGCCCACTGAGCTATGAACACAGGTATGAACTTCGCTGCTGAAAGTGGCAACACTGGCGCAAAGCTTCAGCGGCAGAGACGTATCCGTGTGCTATATTGTAGCCGATCAGTGTAAACACTACCCAGACATGTGCTCTTGTTTATTTCGGTCACAATGGGCGTATTCACATATTTCTTCACCCAATACTAACTGTCGGATTATCATGTTATTATCATGCGAATAGCGCGATTTGCAAGTGGGTGGGTGATCAGAGCCGCTTCGAGACGCAGACGCTTAAGTCAGTCACTCTTGTTCTTTCTATTCGTATCACGAAGCTGTAAAAATATATTTAGTTTCTACCTATATATATTTGAAAAGTAGACGGTCCAAAGTTTCTGAGGGTATTTTTAAAATGTGTATATGACAAAAACTCGTGGAGTTATTTAAACGGTCTCGCGAGAATTCTGTCAGATCCCGCCGGCGGGATCGCCGACCCCAGGGGGTTAAACATTCCTCAACTATTCTGCACATACGCCTCACTAATTCACTGGTTCCCCTATGGTTCAGATACAACCCATCCGGCTGGAACAGGTCCCACCTGTTCCAGAAGGTCTTCCAGTGCCCCATAAGCCTGAACCCCTCTTTCCTACACCAGTGCCACGCATTTAATCCCCTTATCTCAGCTAACTTAGCCTGCCTTGCACGTGGCACGGGAAGTATTCCAGAGAATACCACCGTGGATATTCTGTGTAGGATCACACATGCACATATCACAGGGCCTAAATTCCAGGTGGCCTGAGACAAGGCCGAGCCTGGTACGAGAGGCACCAAAGGGGGGTTACACACACAAACACACACACACAGATAACCAGGGAGGCTAGCACTCCAACTTTTATTGCCCAAAGATTTAGGGAGCTACAGACAAGCAGAGTGGACTTCACAGACAGGGGTCCCTCGACTTGGCACACAACCCCGCTCCACATACACTATGCCTTACATCTCACTCACCCAACAGACGAACACCCTAAAGGAAATTTCATTTAAGTTTGGCTTTTGTATACCCTGTATATTGATTTACTCACGACTACTAGTCTCAATATACAGATACGTTATGTTTGTATGTGTCCTTAGACAATCTTAGTGTTTTGTGTGCCACCCTTATAACCATGTTCACGGAGTATCACCTATTTCACCCCTTTGCACTTGAATACATATAGATTTAAATATATAGATCGGTATAGCTACCATTGTATATATGTTCTCATGGTATACCAGAAGAATCTGGAAAGTGAGTGTAACCAATGTGTCCTAACTTTTAGAGAGTCTTCTTTGTTAAAACCCCCCCTTCTCTTCCAACATTCCTTTGTGGTCCTTATCTGATCTTGGTGGACAGTCACCAAGTTTCTTTGTTTCTACCATGCTATGTTAAAAGAACTGAATTAAGGTGTATCTTATCCATTGAGGAGAAGTTGAATTGGCATAAGCCACACCAAACAAAATATGTTGTTTCCAGATGTGCAACTTATATTGATATTACCACAAACTAATGGCCACGCCTATCTATGGATAAGATGTGCTGTTTGTAATAGGAATATTTGATGTAATATCCGCACAAAGTGTAACATCTGTTGAGGTGCAACCCAAAACATCTGTATCCTATACTGATGTGAATCAGTCACATCGATAAAATAATTAATTGTTTAATCAATTAATACAGAGGGTATGAGGTATGTACCTGTGAAGCTGGTATGGCATGTTTGGTGTCAAACTGATTGTTAATCACCCCTGATTCCAAATCTGGTCAGTGATTACCATAAAAGTGGATGTATCAAAAGTTATAACAGCTGAATGAAAATCATCAGTAAAGGGAGAATCAGTCGGGCCATAAATCCAAAAAGGACTGATACAGACCCCCTTCCGAAAGCCCACCAAATGGATGGCCAGCCATTGGGCCAGGAGTCGAATTCCTGGTCATCCCTATTCATGAACTTTAGACCATAAAAATCTAGCACCTCAGAACAAAGGTGCGCAGAGAATAACCACCAGCCCGAAGGAGAACATCAGCCCGGGAGGAGAGAAGCCCACAGAAGCCCTCCGGTGAAGGCCCAGCTGAACAGAGAACAGCACCCAAGACAAAGCTTCACCAGGAGAGAGAATCTAAAGGGACTCCACTCCACTGCTCCAAACGCCGCGCCTTCCTGAGTGCCATCAGCTCAGCAGCTCTGCCATCAACTGCCAAGACCCCCCCCCCACCCACTCTTCAACCAAGTAAATGTTATGTTATGTTCTTATGTTCTTATGTAAACCAACTTCCTTTCATTCTAACAACTTAAGCTGTTCTGTTAACCTGCTATAAGACTTTTGGGTCGTGTTTCCACAAACTGTGCTTGCTTTGCAGAACAGTATTTCCCATTTCAGGTTACTCATTTAAATCCGGTCATTGCATTTTCATAATTACATTGTTTGTTTTATTCCGTTATTTCGTGTTTGTTGTTTGTGTTAGGTGTAATGTCTGTCTTATGTCAGTTGTAGTGTTAGCTAGGAATAAATGCATGTCTTTTACACAACTTTAGCCTCCGTCATTGTGTGTCTCATAATAAGTTCCTGCCTTTGTGCGATCTTGCTACACGCTCTGAACCTCAAACTCGCCTGAAACATCGCGAGACTCTCTCTCATTGGCCGTGAGGGGAGCTTCGCTACCAATCGTGTACATTACCTGGTGATGCAGCTCACTGGACGAGCCTTCTAACCCAGGTTACTAAGCGATACTGGTAATTAGTGAATCCCATTTAAGTCTCACATTAACAGACTCACAGGGATAACGCAATTGAGTTTGGAGGAGCCGACCATTCGGCATAACAATTAATAATTAATAATTAATTAAACTTTAATTAATTCAAACATATTGGTGGAGAATATAAAAATTTATTTGAGCTAATAATTCCTACACTATCATTGTATATATGTTCTCATGGTATACCAGAAGAATGTGGAAAATTAGTGTAACCAATGTGTCCTAACTTTTAGAGAGTCTTCTTTGTTAACAACCCCCCTTCTCTTCCAACATTCCTTTGCGGTCCTTATCTGATCTTGGTGGACCGTTACCAAGTTTCGTGGTTCTAACATACTATGTTAAAAGAACTGAATTAAGGTGTATCTTATCCATTCTGGAGAAGATGAATTGGCATAAGCCACACCAAACAAAATATGTTGTTTACAGATGTGCAACTTATATTGATATTACCACAAATTAACTGCCACGCCTATCTATGTATAAGATGTGCTGTTTGTAATATGAATATTTGATGTAATGTCTGCACAAAGTGTAACATCTGTTGAGGTGCAACCCAAAACACCTGTATCCTATACTGATGTGAATCAGTCACATAGATGAAATAATTAATTGTTTAATTGTTTAATCAATTAATACAAATACCTGTGAAGCTGGGAGAATCAGTCAGGGAGAATCAGTCAGGCCATAAATCCCAAAAGGACTGATACAGACCCCCTTCCGAAAGCCCGCCAAATGGATGGCCAGCCATTGACCTTGCCATCAACTGCCAAGACCACCCCCCCCCTCTCTTCAACCAAGTAAACCAACTTCCTTTCATTCTAACAACTTAAGCTGTTCTGTTAACCTGTTATAAGACTTTAGGGTCGTGTTTCCACAAACTGTGCTTGTTTTGCAGAACATTATTTCCCAATTAAGGTTACTCATTTAAATCCGGTCATTGAATTTTCATAATTACATCGTTTGTTCTATTCCGTTATTTCGTGTTTGTTGTGTTTGTTAGGTGTAATGTCTGTCTTATGTTAGTTGTAGTGTTAGTTAGGAATAAATGCATGTCTTTTACACAACTTCAGCCTCCGTCATTGAGTACTTACACTAAGTCCCTGCCTCTGTGCGATCTTGCTACACGCTCTGAACCTCAAACTCGCCTGAAACATCGCGAGACTCTCTCTCATCGGCCATGAGGGGAGCTTCGCTACCAATTGTTTACATTACCTGGTGACGCAGCTCGGTGGACGAGCCTTCTAACCCAGGTTACTAAGTGATACTGGTAATTAGTGAATCCCATTTAAGTCTCACATTAACAGACTCACGGGGATACCGCAATCGAGTTTGGAGGAGCCGACCATTCGGCATAACAATTAATAATTATCAGCATTAAATAATAATTAATTAAACTTTAATTAATTCAAACATATTGGTGGAGATATTAAAATTTACCTGAGCTAATAATTCCTACATAATTGGTGGAAGAACGCGGGCACAAGGTTTAAACTTTTTGTGAGCACACAATTTAAACTTTTTTTGACCGAACGTGCAGTTGAATAAGCGCTACTGTGAACAGGTTGCAAAGTTGAGGATTAATTGCACTTACGGCAGTCCGAAGGCATTTAAGCGGTATTATACGGGCTTATTATTTTTTATTTTTATTATTAGTAGTTATTTTCTTTTGTTTTATTTTCGGTTATTTTATTTTAGTTTGCATTCGTTTTAATATTCCAGAAATCGTTATCTGTGGGTGTGGTACCATCAGATTGGAAGCATGCTAATATAACACCCATATTCAAAAAAGGGGATAGAAGTAATCCAGCAAACTATAGGCCAATCAGTTTAACTAGCATTACTGGAAAAATAATGGAAGCTATAATTCAAGTGAAAATGGTAGATTACCTAGATGCAAATAACATTATAAAGGATAGCCAACATGGATTTAGGAGAGGTAGATCCTGCTTAACGAATCTACTTGAGTTCTTTGAGGAAGCTACAAGTGAAATTGATCTCAAAAAGGCCTATGATGAGATTTACTTAGATTTCCAGAAGGCCTTTGATGTTGTCCCCCACAAACGGCTCTTGCTAAAGCTTCAAGCTGCAGGGATTTTAGGAACTGTGGCAGCTTGGATCGAAAACTGGCTAACTGACAGGAAGCAGCAAGTAGTTATTAGAGGCACAATGTCACAGTGGGCCTCCGTTCATAGTGGGGTACCGCAGGGTTCAATTTTAGGACCACTATTGTTTCTAATACATTAATTTACATTAATGATATTGACACAAATACATACAGTAAACTGGTTAAATTTGCAGACGACACCAAGGTGGGCGGTGTAGCAGATACTGATCTAGCAGCAGAGAGGCTTCAACGGGATCTGGATTTAATTAGCGAATGGGCTGATACTTGGCAGATGAAATTTAACACAGATAAATGTAAGGTAATCCATGCAGGGAGCAGAAATATAAAGTGCAGATATTTTATGGGTTCCACTGAAATAAAGGTAGCTGAATACGAGAAAGATCTCGGTATGTATGTTGATGCTTCCATGTCCCACTCTCGCCAGTGTGGGGAAGCAATAAAAAAGGCCAACAGAATGTTGGGTTATATCTCTAGGTGTGTGGAGTTTAAGTCAAGGGAGGTGATGTTACACTTAGACCCCACCTAGAATTCTGTGCGCAGGTTTGGTCACCATACCTCAAGAAGGACATTGCTGCCTTAGAAAAGGTGCAACGAAGAGCTACGAGAATGATTCCTGGTCTTAGAGGAATGTCTTATGAGGAGAGGTTAGCGGAACTGAATCTGTTTAGCCTTGAGCAAAGGAGACTAAGGGGGGATATGATTCAGGTCTATAAGATTCTAACGGGTCTGGATGCTGTTCAGCCAAATGACTATTTCAATATTAGTCTAAATACTAGAACTCGTGGCCATAAGTGGAAATTAGCGGGAGAACATTTTAAAACAAATTTGAGGAAGCACTTCTTTACACAGTGTGTAGTTAGAGTATGGAATAGTCTTCCTGCTAGTGTAGCGGAAGCTAAAACCATGGGTTCCTTTAAATCAGAGCTAGATAAGATTTTAACAACTCTGAGCTATTAGTTAAGTTCTCCCCAAACGAGCTTGATGGGCCGAATGGCCTCCTCTCGTTTGTAAATTTCTTATGTTCTTATGAAACAGGTTTAAGTCTATCATGAGCAGTGCTTGAAGTGCGAAAAAATAAGTGCAGGAACTCTAATTTTCCGACATTTGACATTTGTGCGGTGAAAAAAAAATCAAGTCTTTAGGATGTGTTGGTTCAAAAACTATTTTAATTTAATCATTCTTCCAAGCAATAACCTATAGGCATAGGCTACTTTTTTCTAATTCACAAATGGAATACTGAAAAACCATTAAAACAACATGAACCAGACCAGTGTGATACTTGTAGGCCTAACAATAGACTAGGGCTAAAGCTGATGCGATTGGTTGGGACTCAGTGGAGGCATATGATAGGGCACTGTCGTGGCTCGTGGGTAATGTAGTATTTTATCGGTCTTGTGATATTGTCTATTCTCTGGCCACTGTCACTGCGTCGGATCAGTTTCAGTAAGTACCGGAACGCAGAAAAAAGTGGCGGAACCCAAAAGACAAAAATACAGAAGTTCCGCTGCGTTCCGGCCCACTTCAAGCACTGATCATGAGCACTGTGCAGTTCTGGGAAGGAGTACATCATAACAGGCTGGCCCAATGCCATGTCACCATTTGATCTTGGCCTGATTTTGTATGAATTCCACGCGTTGACAACTTCATCAAGTTCATCCTGCATAGAAAGAAGAATAGTAAGTATAGACTACAAGCGATGTGAAACAGGTCTGTATAAATTGCTGTTTTGTCACTGTATTTCTCCATCAGCTAATGACAATCCAACTATCACAGGAAAAGACTTTAAACAGTGATTACTGCAAAAAATAAAAATAAAAAAACACTACAGTAAATCAGAGCAGGTGAACTGACAACCATACAGCTGCCTTAATAATCACAGTGTTATAAAGGGGGGCAATACATGTTATTCTGAGCTCAGGGAAAATCACTGACTATATAATTGAGGTGGCATGGATGAAGCCACACTGTCCACACATCTGTGTGTCTCTCCTTGATGAAGGATTGATTGATTGAAAAGTACTTATGTTCATAAACTTGTATCTAACCGAAATTTAGATGTTTCTAAAAACTAAAGTTCTACAAATAAATGAATTCAGATATATGCTTGGATATTGACTGTGTGCATAAGGAAATTAAATATTGTGTCAGACAGCCCCTTTGGGCTCAGCAGCAGGAGGGGAGGAATCAGAGAGAAAGTCAGTTACTTAAAGAAAACCGGCCAGAAAAAGGTTAAGTTTAAAGAGCTACTACATTAACTGACTCAGAGTAACAGTTCTTTCTAGAACTGAATCCCAGAAATTTGCAAGCTTGTGTCTGGCTAAGACTCACAGTTTTGACTAAACACTCTTTCTGAACCCAGAATTTCAATCCACGTATTGACCTACACTCACCTAAAGGATTATTAGGAACACCTGTTCAATTTCTCATAAATGCGATTATCTAATCAACCAATCACATGGCAGTTGCTTCAATGCATTTAGGGGTGTGGTCCTGGTCAAGACAATCTCCTGAACTCCAAACTGAATGTCAGAATGGGAAAGAAAGGTGATTTAAGCAATTTTAAGCGTGGCATGGTTGTTGGTGCCAGATGGGCCGGTCTGAGTATTTCACAGTCTGCTCAGTTACTGGGATTTTCACGCACAACCATTTCTAGGGTTTACAAAGAATGGTGTGCAAAGGGAAAAACATCCAGTATACGTCAGTCCTGTGGGCAAAAATGCCTTGTTGATGCTAGAGGTCAGAGGAGAATGGGCCGACTGATTCAAGCTGATAGAAGAGCAACTTTGACTGAAATAACCACTTGTTACAACCGAGGTATGCAGCAAAGCATTTGTGAAGCCACAACACGCACAACCTTGAGGTGGATGGGATACAACAGCAGAAGACCCCACCGGGTACCACTCATCTCCACTACAAATAGGAAAAAGAGGCTACAATTTGCACAAGCTCACCAAAATTGGACAGTTGAAGACTGGAAAAATGTTGCCTGGTCTGATGAGTCTGGATTTCTGTTGAGACATTCAAATGGTAGAGTCAGAATTTGGCGTAAACAGAATGAGAACATGGATCCATCATGCCTTGTTACCACTGTGCAGGCTGGTGGTGGTGGTGTAATGGTGTGGGGGATGTTTTCTTGGCACACTTTAGGCCCCTTAGTGCCAATTGGGCATCATTTAAATGCCATGGCCTACCTGAGCATTGTTTCTGACCATGTCCATCCCTTTATGACCACCATGTACCCATCCTCTGATGGCTACATCCAGCAGGATAATGCACCATGTCACAAAGCTCGAATCATTTCAAATTGGTTTCTTGAACATGACAATGAGTTCACTGTACTAAAATGACCCCTACAGTCACCAGATCTCAACCCAATAGAGCATCTTTGGGATGTGGTGGAACGGGAGCTTCGTGCCCTGGATGTGCATCCCACAAATCTCCATCAACTGCAAGATGCTATCCTATCAATATGGGCCAACATTTCTAAAGAATGCTTTCAGCACCTTGTTGAATCAATGCCACGTAGAAATAAGGCAGTTCTGAAGACGAAAGGGGGTCAAACACCGTATTAGTATGGTGTTCCTAATAATCCTTTAGGTGAGTGTATATGCTCATGCCCTACAATACAAGGCCTGCTATGTGACAATAAAAACAAATGTGCCCTATGTACCTGTCCAGAGAAAGGTGGAGTTGATATCATTGGTATAGTGAATTAAATTCAGTGCCATCAAAGTATAAAAAAAGAAACAATGTTCACTTGACTTTGACTGAGAGGGCTTGTAAACATTTTCTACATACAACCAAAAGCACTATAAGTACATTTTTAGAATACATATTTTTATAAAAATATCATTAATATCGGAATTATTTTTACTATTTTTATTGCTGAAGAGGGTGAGGAAAGACTTTTACCTGAAGAAGATTGAGGAAACAGAACCGAATAAGATTTTTGTCCAAAAAGTCTCCTGTGAAGTGACCATCATCCTGAAAGGTTAGAAATAAGTTTATCCAGAACTGTGCATTTTGTTTGCAGAGGGTACCCCACCATCCCTCAATGCGCTGGTTTGCTGTACTTCTTCCATAAAGAAAACTTCTCTCCCCTGCATGGTTTCTGCGCAAAAACATCTGCATTTCTTCTATACAGTCGTTTTCTGTACCCCTGTCTACACAAATCCTCTCTGGACATCCACCTATGGAAACTGTTTTGATGAAGTAGCTGCATAACACGTAACGGCTGAAACCATCTATACAGCCATTAATGGCAATGCCATAGGGTTTTAATTTATCATAGCCGTCCATGTGCCAAAGTGCATTTGGTCCTCTACAGCTGTACTGGCGTCTTCTCAAACGCCGTGATCGTCTTAATTACACACCTTGTGGGTCAACCAATTTGATGATGCGTCTTATTGTATCTTGTAACACATCAAATCCCCATTGAACTGCGCGAAGATGTAGCCAGCGGTAACCCTGCATCTGTCCATTAGTCCATAAATCTCATGTTGGACAAAAGCCAGCACTTCGTCCAGGTCTGACTGGTTTCTCATTCTGAACAGACCAAGTCTTCTGCAAATTCTTTTTAGAGTTCAGACACTTATGACTATGTGATTGTTGTGTGCTAAAAGTGTGAGTATTTCTTTGTTAGTAAAAGAAAGTCTGAAGTACAGTCTGATTAAGTCATCCACATATGGCATGGCAGGCATTGTTGTAAGCAGAAAAACTGATAAAACTTATGTGATCATTTCAAATTAAGACTTTTGCAGAAATTGAAGAGGGCAATTCAGTCTCCATAGGAAGGGATATAATTTGACAGAGTTGCGTCATCCATCAGCCCAATGACTTCACTGTCAATCTACATGGAAGAAGAAAGAAAGGACTGTAA
This sequence comes from Paramormyrops kingsleyae, assembly GCF_048594095.1. Taxonomy (NCBI): domain Eukaryota; kingdom Metazoa; phylum Chordata; class Actinopteri; order Osteoglossiformes; family Mormyridae; genus Paramormyrops; species Paramormyrops kingsleyae. The sequence continues at coordinate 44,722,001 of NC_132797.1, read as the reverse complement.
TTTGTTGGAGAGCTTTCTATGCAGGTATCAGTACAATAATGAAACAACAGAAAAAATAAAGGTATTAATAAAACATGCATTTTATTTATACAAATATATATATACAGTATATATATATATATATATATATACACTCACCTAAAGGATTATTAGGAACACCATACTAATACGGTGTTTGACCCCCTTTCGCCTTCAGAACTGCCTTAATTCTACGTGGAATTGATTCAACAAGGTGCTGAAAGCATTCTTTAGAAATGTTGGCCCATATTGATAGGATAGCATCTTGCAGTTGATGGAGATTTGTGGGATACACATCCAGGGCACGAAGCTCCTGTTCCACCACATCCCAAAGATGCTCTATTGGGTTGAGATCTGGTGACTGTGGGGGCCATTTTAGTACAGTAAACTCATTGTCATGTTCAAGAAATCAATTTGAAATGATTCGAGCTTTGTGACATGGTGCATTATCCTGCTGGAAGTAGCCATCAGAGGATGGGTACATGGTGGTCATAAAGGGATGGACATGGTCAGAAACAATGCTCAGGTAGGTCGTGGCATTTAAACGATGCCCAATTGGCACTAAGGGGCCTAAAGTGTGCCAAGAAAACATCCCCCACACCATTACACCACCACCACCAGCCTGCACAGTGGTAACAAGGCATGATGGATCCATGTTCTCATTCTGTTTACGCCAAATTCTGACTCTACCATTTGAATGTCTCAACAGAAATCGAGACTCATCAGACCAGGCAACATTTTTCCAGTCTTCAACTGTCCAATTTTGGTGAGGTCGTGCAAATTGTAGCCTCTTTTTCCTATTTGTAGTGGAGATGAGTGGTACCCAGTGGGGTCTTCTGCTGTTGTAGCCCATCCGCCTCAAGGTTGTGCGTGTTGTGGCTTCACAAATGCTTTGCTGCATACCTCGGTTGTAACGAGTGGTTATTTCAGTCAAAGTTGCTCTTTTATCAGCTTGAATCAGTCGGCCCATTCTCCTCTGACCTCTAGCATCAACAAGGCATTTTCGCCCACAGGACTGCCGCATACTGGATGTTTTTCCCTTTGCACACCATTCTTTGTAAACCCTAGAAATGGTTGTGCGTGAAAATCCCAGTAACTGAGCAGATTGTGAAATACTCAGACCGGCCCGTCTGGCACCAACAACCATGCCACGCTCAAAATTGCTTAAATCACCTTTCTTTCCCATTCTGACATTCAGTTTGGAGTTCAGGAGATTGTCTTGACCAGGACCACACCCCTAAATGCATTGAAGCAACTGCCATGTGATTGGTTGATTAGATAATTGCATTAATGAGAAATTGAACAGGTGTTCCTAATAATCCTTTAGGTGAGTGTATATATATATATATTTTTTTTTTTTTTCCCCCAATAACCAGGACATCTGCCTCTCCGGCTTCAAAAAGAAAGGGCATGGGAGTGTTAAACCCTCTCAATGTGAGATTTCACACTAAGTAACAGGTTCCAGTAGATTACCTGAATAAGTCTGGTCACTCAAAATATATGATTACAATCTGTGCTGCTTTTCAGTTCTTTCCAATTGTTTGTGATTCCAAAATTATAAATATTTTGCACAGTAGCTCTCTGAAAGTATGTCATGCATCTAAAATTTTTGTGTGAATAAAAAGTGTACCTGCTATCTAGCTGTTAAAAAATTATATTTACTAGATTATATTACATTATAATCGTAGCACCCTACTGTTCTAATACCCTTGAGAGTTCAGCAATGTTGCGATATTCTAAGTATTTGTTTTTCTCAATGTTATAAGTTTCTGCTATTTTGTCAAATGATATCATGCGATTGTCTTGGATTATATGTTCGAGGTGCTTGATTCCTTTATTATGCCAAGCCAGGAAGTTATCACTTTTTTATTTAACAAGATGTCAGGGTTGTTCCAGATGGGTGTCAGTTTGCATGGGACCAGTGAAGTTTGGTTAGTTCTAAGAAATTCCCACCAGGCTGTCAGCGATGTGCTGATGTTGATGCTCTTAAAACAGCCATGTCCTTTAAGTATATGACTGATAAATGGCAGGTCCTGGACTCGAATATCATTACAGAAAGTTTGCTCAATATCCAGCCAGTTAAGGTCTAAGTTATTTTGCGTAGTCCATTTTAGGACATATATCAATCTATTGGCAAGAAAGTAGTTGTAGAAATTGGGAAGCTCCAAACCCCCACAGTTTTTGGGTTTCTGTAAAGTTTTTAAACTTATTCGTGGTGGTTTGGATTTCCATAGATATTTTGAAATTAAGGAGTCCAGTGATTTAAACCAAGTCCGCGGAGGTTGACTCGGAACCATTGAGAACATGTAGTTAATTTTTGGTAGGATCATCATTTTGATTGTTGCTACTCTTCCCAGAAGTGATGTGGGTAGATTAAATTTGCTTGAATACCTTTCGAATGAATCAGAACTCCAACCTGCAGCTATTACAGTACAAAATTTTACACAGAACACACTACACAGGGCAGAGGATGTTCCAGATGGGTATCAGAGATACTGACATATGCCTAACTTGTAAGAAGGATGCACCAGATAATTACCTGCATGCTTTCTGTTATTGCACAGCGTCAACGAATTCTGGCAAAGGATTTGTGAAGACTTATCGACACACCTGGGGCATCCCATCCCACCTTCCCCCTCTCTCTGCCTGCTTGGGGACCTCACTAACACTAATATGGACACAAATAAATCTTGCATGCTTCTCACAGTACTAACCATTGCCAAGAAAACAATCCTTCTGAACTGGAAGCCAAAAGAGAATTTAAACATAAATCTGTTCAAAAATCTACTCTTGGATAATGTTTCCATGGAGAGGATGTCTGCCTGTAAGAAAAATCATTTGATCGATTTTGAAGATAGTTGGACTATAATAATAAATTTTTTAATGTAATGTCGTCAGGGGTGGTGGGGCCTTGCCGTCACCATCCCGGGCTGGGGGCGGGGGGGCTGGGTTGTTGGGGTCCTCTGGTGTTTCTCTTGGCTGAGGGCGCGTGGTCGGTGTCTCTGGGTGGCCGCTGGCCTGGCCTGTTGGGGGCGGTGCGGGGGATGGGGGGTTCTGCCCCCCCGGGGTGGGTGGCGTGCTGGGGGGGGGTCGGGGGGTGGGGCCTCTGGGTTCCGCCTGGGCCGCTGCGCTGGGGTGTGTGGGTTTGGGGGCGTGGGCTCTATCTGCTGGGGCCGCTGCTCCGGCTCCCGGGCGGGTGGTTGCCCGCATGCTGGGGGGCCTGGTCTGCCCGGGCCCGTTGCCTGGTGGGGATGGGTTGTTGTCTGCCGTTGGCGATTCCGGCGCGGGGCCCTCGGGCGCTGTGGGGTGGTTTGGGGGGGGGGCGGTGGGGGGAGGGGGGTTACCCCCCTGGCTGGACCGGCTCCCCGTTTGCCGGGGGGTCTGGGGTTGTCCCGTCCTTGGCTGCTAGGTGGGGTCTCATCGGGCGTGGTGGGGTGGGTCTCTCCCGGTCTGCGCCTGGGGGGGGGAGCGGTTCCCTGCTGCCAGGCTGCCTGTGGCGCCCCTGAACACCTCGGTTGGCCGTCCCTGCCGGCTGTGCGGGGTTGGGGATGGGGACTAATCGTGGCCAGTGGGGAGGTGCGCCGAGACACTGCCCCTCAATTTTTACTTGCATGTTAGACACCACATGACACTAGGGCTGAGGAGGTGGGTTGAGGCAGGTGGGGCTCTGCCGTCTGCCAGCGTCATGCCTCAACTGCTCGCCCACTTTTTGCACCTTAGTCATATACACAGTCCATATTACATTAGGGCCTTGGGGGTGCGGGGAGGGGGATGGGGGATTCTGCCATCTGCCAGTGGTGGGGCCCTCATACCCCAACTGCACCCACTAATTTTAATGCATTGTAGACATAAACACACAACTCTCTCACACATATACATGCACACTTCACACCAACATGGGTCTCTGTCTCTGACCCTGCGCAGGTGGGGTGTTCCGCCGGGTGGAAGATCCATCTTGGGGGGGTTCGGGCGGCCCTGGTGGGTGTGGGCGGCCTCATCTCTTGGGCCGCGGGCCGGGTGGTGTTTGGCTCTGCTGCGCCGTGATGGGGCCCTGGCGGGCAGTCTGGGGAATCTTGGGACTCTCTGGGCCCTGCTAGGCGGATTGGGGGGTTCGGTTTGGGCTGGGCAGGGGGTCTGCCGCTCCCCGGTCGCTGCGGGTCCGCTCCTGGGTGGGGGGGGGGGCTCTTTGTATGGGATCATCCTGCAGCGTTGAGGGGGAGGCATGGCAGGTCGCTGCGTTGGGCTGGGGCCCCTCCGGTGTATGGGGGGCCGTCCGCCGGGGGGGGGGGGGGGGGGAGTGGTCCCGGTTGGTGGTCGCTCGCCGCCCGTCCTCCCTCTGCGGGCCTCCCTGTACGGGGGTTGGTGGGCCCTTGTGCTGGGAGGTGGCCTCGGTTGCCTGGTTCTCCTGCCTTTGCCTTGGGCCTGGGGTGGGGGGGTGCTGTTGCCTCCCCTGACGGCATCAAATAAGAATTGAAATATACATGTATAAGGGTATGATCACGTGTGTGTATGCTACATATATATAATACCGATTTGTCACATTATTAATTATTATTATTATCACTGATGTTATAATTTTTGTTGTTTGATGAGTGTTATGTTTCTTATGGTTGTTTGTATTCTGTATTCCCCTATACTAAATTTTTTTCCATCCCACCTACATTATTAGTGTTATTATTTCTGTATACCTTTTTTTTTTTTTCTTCTCCCCCTCTTCCCCATGGTGATTGATGTCTGTTATTGTTACGCTTGTTGTTTCTGTATCCCCCCCGTTTTTTTTTTTTTTCCTTTTTCCACAGTACGGGTGAGTTCGGAGCGGCCACACTCTTTGCTCTTGAATGTAATGTAAAATAAAGTTGTCCTTCGAAGAGGGGGGGTGGTGGTGGGCAAATAAATAAATAAATAGGCAATGTTGCGATCCCCAGTTTAGGGTTAGGGATCGACAGAAAGGAAAGGGAAAGGGTTAGGGCAGGGTTATTCAAATCACGGTCCTCGAGGTCCAAGCACTGCTGGTTTTCCAGCCTTCCTTTACCTGTCAGTCAGGTGTGAAGTCTCTGACCAATAAGAATCAGTAATTATTAAATTAACTACCTGGGAGAACTGAAAACAAGGCCTGGATTTGGAATCGAGGTCCAAATTTGAAGAACCCTGCGTTAGGGAATGACAAGACAAACGGGAACAGAAAAAGGGATCATGAGACACAAAGGGATCTTTTTTTTAATCGTTTTTTTTAATATTTCATTCACAGACATTTCACAACAGTAGGTGCAACAGACTTCGGGAGTGACAGTGGCCAAAATAAACAAAACGCATCTAACGAGCAAAACCCAAACTAAGCTAAACATAAGTGTAACAAAAACAAGTGGAAACTAAACAACAATACTTAAACTATCTCCATAACCAAACGTACAATAAATTACCACGTCTCGCAAAACAAAAAAGGCAGTCACTCCTTACGCACCAAGTTACAAACACACAGAAGCAAACACACAATCCAAAGCAACAGTGTCCGAGGGGGCAAGCAAAAGAATAGTCCACAACAGGTGGGAGATCAAACCAGAAAAGAAATCAAACCAAAAGCGAAAGTACAAAAGGGCAAAACGGAAAATCAGAAACCAATAACCAAAACTGTCATACACCAAGTCCAAAACCAATAAAGCAAACCACAATAATCAAAAACAATGAGCAGAGCTCTCGAGGTTCCGAACTGTGGCCTTTTCTTTGCGCAAGCAGGAAACAGGAAGCAGCGCCGGATACGGGAGGGGCTTGGCCAGGTCCGAGAGGGTGGCACATACTTACGGCACATACCTTCCTTACGGCACGTACCAGCAAAATATTCTTAAAGTGATTAACAGTCTTGTGCAAGCTCACACAAAATACAATGGAGTACTTCATGTTCAGGGCTCATAGCTCTGGAATTTTAATGAACTACTATACATTGATTTTTCTGACAGTAGAAAATGTAATTTTCACTAGATACTATTGTTGTTGGTGGCAGTTGCGGCTTCAGTGATTCATAGACCATTCGGCTCTTGCAAAACGCCACTGTCCGACGCTCTGTTCGGTTCCTGAACGCCTCGGTCACAGACACCGGTGGCCTGTACTACGAAGCGGGGTTACTGGCTTATCGGGGTAACTTTGCGAATAACTTGATGACGTGTGGTGTAACTTTGTGATTAACCCGTACTACGAAAGGTGGGTAGGTTTTACTCGAAGCATGCTGCTATGGCAATTTACGCTAAGTCTCAAACCTGCTCCGAGCAGTTTTTGTTCTTGGTTAAGTTGAGGTTTCTGCGTAAGCCAGCCCTATATGAGCACCACCCCTCCAACTACAATTTCTCAGAAAACAATGCTGGCATACTTGGATGACCCATACAACATTAGCACGCAAATCGTGAGGGGCTCTCTCTGTCAGTATGTATGAAATGTAGCAATGGCATATAATATGCATACAATGTATTAATTAGTAACTGTTAGTAGGTATGTGACTAACGCTCCCGGTGAGCTGCCGAGTCATGGCACCTGCAGCCCGAGTGCAGCCGAGTGCACTGGTCAATGGGGCGCATCATTGTTTTGCATTTAGATAATGTTTTCCGGAGTTATTCGGCGAAACACCGATATTAATGACGTAGTTCACATGTTCTTCTGCAGCCTCGTGATCGAATTTTTTTTTTGCGAAAAAACTCATCAAAGTCAACATTATATTACCTGAAGGTAAGTTACAATAGCTTTGATACCATATACAGTGGTGTGAAAAACTATTTGCCCCCTTCCTGATTTCTTATTCTTTTGCATGTGTGTCACACAAAATGTTTCTGATCATCAAAAACCGTTACCTATTAGTCAAAGATAAAACAAGTAAACACAAAATGCAGTTCTTAAATGAAGGTTTTTATTATTCAGGGAGAAAAAAATATCCAAACCTACATGGCCCTGTGTGAAAAAGTAATTGCCCCCTGAACCTAATAACTGGTTGGGCCACCCTTAGCAGCAATAACTGCAATCAAGCGTTTGCGATAACTTGCAACGAGTCTTCTACAGCGCTCTGGAGGAATTTTGGCCCACTCATCTTTGCAGAATTGTTGTAATTCAGTTTTATTTGAGGGTTTTCTAGCATGAACCGCCTTTTTAAGGTCATGCCACAGCATCTCAATAGGATTCAGGTCAGGACTTTGACTAGGCCACTCCAAAGTCTTCATTTTGTTTTTCTTCAGCCATTCAGAGGTGGATTTGCTGGTGTGTTTTGGGTCATTGTCCTGCTGCAGCACCCAAGATCGCTTCAGCTTGAGTTGACGAACAGATGGCCAAACATTCTCCTTCAGGATTTTTTCGTAGACAGTAGAATTCATGGTTCCATCTATCACAGCAAGCCTTCCAGTTCCCGAAGCAGCAAAACAACCCCAGACCATCACACTACCACCACTATATTTTACTGTTGGTATGATGTTCTTTTTCTGAAATGCTGTGTTACTTTTACGCCAGATGTAACGGGACACGCGCCTTCCAAAAAGTTCAACTTTTGTCTCATCAGTCCACAAGGTATTTTCCCAAAAGTCTTGGCAATCATTGAGATGTTTTTTAGCAAAATTGAGACGAGCCTTAATGTTCTTTTTGCTTAACAGTGGTTTGCGTCTTGGAAATCTGACATGCAGGCTGTTTTTGCCCAGTCTCTTTCTTATGGTGGAGTCGTGAACACTGACCTTAATTGAGGCAAGTGAGGCCTGCAGTTCTTTAGATGTTGTCCTGGGGTCTTTTGTGACCTCTCGGATGAGTTGTCTCTGCGCTCTTGGGGTAATTTTGGTCGGCCGGCCGCTCCTGGGAAGGTTCACCACTGTTCCATGTTTTTGCCATTTGTGGATGATGGCTCTCACTGTGGTTCGCTGGAATCCCAAAGCTTTAGAAATGGCTTTATAACCTTTACCAGACCGATAAATCTCAATTACATTTGTTCTCATTTGTTCCTGAATTTCTTTGGATCTTGGCATGATGTCTAGCTTTTGAGGTGCTTTTGGTCTACTTCTCTGTGTCAGGCAGCTCCTATTTAAGTGATTTCTTGATTGAAACAGGTGTGGCAGTAATCAGGCCTGGGGGTGGCTACAGAAATTGAACTCAGGTGTGATAAACCACACAGTTATTTTTTAACAATTACTTTTTCACACTGGGCCATGTAGGTTTGGATATTTTTTCTCCCTGAATAATAAAAACCTTCATTTAAGAACTGCATTTTGTGTTATCTTTGACTAATAGGTAACGGTTTTTGATGATCAGAAACATTTTGTGTGACACACATGCAAAAGAATAAGAATAAGAAAATTTTCACACCACTGTATATTTGTTAATATACATATTTGTCTACATCTGTGATTAATTTGAAGCATAGTACAGTTCACCTCTCCCAAATGAAGCGGACAAGGAGGGAGGCTAAATTATGTCAGTGACACCTGACTTTCTTACAAATAACGCACATTTCATTCAAAATATTATAAACACAGACCAATAATTTGCACTTTTTTCATTTATTTAATTGTGTGAAATGGCTAATAAAAATAGGTAATAAAAAACGATTATGATGTGGAGGTGAATTGGTTTAGTCTTGACTTTTGGTCGTGAGTGACAGCGTTGGGGGATGGGAAATCTGTTGATTGTCGAATCGTCCATTACAAAGTAAACACAGCGATGGAGAGAAAAAGGCCAAAGGCTAAGCTGTCAGGTGCCCAATTTAGGAAAAAAAGAAAAGAAGATGAGGAGAAACGGGCAAAAGATAAAGGTATGCAACAATGTTCTCTCTGTATGATTAAGGTATTCATGTCATTATGTTAATTAGTGGTATAACATTAACTCTTAGGTTTGTTAGCCTTCTTGCTTATGATGCTTGCTATGCTTACCTTGCTAAAAAAAAAACCACAATAAAAGCCTAATATACAAACCACAGAACACAGAAGAGACACCTGCCACCAGCAGCACTTCAGTCTTGTCTTTCCTGCAGAAAAAGAAATCGGCTATTCCAATGAGGACACATTTACCATCAGGTGATGTGGAGGCCTACCTGGCAGATGGGGACATCAGCCTTACCGATGACCCAGTGAAATACTGGTCAGGCAAGCTTCAGTGCTGGCCCAATCTTACACGCTTTGCACTGCAGCATCTCAGTTGTCCACCCACAAGTGTCCAGTCTGAGCGTGTTTTTAGCACAGCTGGAAATGTGGTCAGTCCACAGCGTGCAAACTTAGACCCTAGCCATGTGGAACAACTGGTCTTCATTAAAGTCAATGCAGATCTGAAAAACAGCATCGGACTATTTGATCCGTAGAACACAGTCCCCCCCGCCCCCCTCTCTCTCTTTCTCTCTCTCTCTCTTACTCACTCACTCACTCACTCACATACCTGGTGTGGAAATAAAAAAAATAAAAAAGAACCAACAAAAAAAAGAAATCACACTGATCATAATAAAATTAAAAGTTAAAAAAAGAAAGTTATGTTGAGATGAAAACTTTTGTTGATTACATTTTACTTCATAATTGCAACCGTATGTGTTGTATTCATTGTTGCAAAACTTGTTCTGTATATAGTTAGTTTGTTATCGTGATCAAAACCACTGATCTGAAGCTCAATGCTGATGCTGTCATGTAAATAGTTTTCTAATCAGCAATAAATATAACAATTTCTGATCAACCCATATCAATTGCATGCTTAAAATAACAGCCCAGCCCATTTCAAGACAACCCGACCCACTTCCCGGTTAAATCCCGCCCACTTCCGGGTTAGGCCCCGCCCAGTCCGAGTACAGATACAGATAATTCATATGGTTTACAGATACAAGTAATGCTGTACTCGCTCATCCCTAATATTTATTCTATATTTTATTTGTATATTATTCTTAATAATTTAAAACATTTTTTCTTAAATAATATTTGATCAGACTATATTAGTCCTATTGTTTTTCCATTGAAACAATTGACCAAAATTGGCTTTGGAAGACAAATTACAAAATTTCATAACTTTCTTGTTATTTGTCACAGAAAGATGATCCAGGTATCATTGGAAAGGTATTTTCAAGCCCTGTGTTCAGATCTGTCAACGTTGAAATATCTTGTCACATACCTACTGTTAGAGAGAAAGTTATTCTGAAAACCCAAGGGGTGTGCATTGTTCCATGTTGTCCACTGGTCAATCACTAGATGTGCCTGTCTTGTCTAGTTTTAAAATTATTAACCCATTCATGTATTATTCCATTGCACATTATACAGATACATTCGAACATTCAAAAATTAATTAAAATTCGTACGTAAAGCAATCTGGGATACAAAGGGGTGTGCAACAGTTGCCATGAGCCCAAAATGCTAAACCAACATGTCATTACAGCTGAAAGGACCTATTATATTAGCTATTAACACGATTTGGCACAAATCACGAAATGGATTGAAGCGCAAAAATAATCGGTGTGCATCGTTGTCTGTGTACTGGGCATCACAATTCCGTCATTAAAAGTTTTTAAAACCAAAGTTATTAAAGCCAAAAAACTGATTATCGAATATGAGGCTAATAACTTAACCGCGGTGACATGGTTCCTAGTCATTTTCTCAGTACACATATGCTTCTGTTTTGTCCAGTTGTAAATCATTTATTTAACAATGGCTCACCTTCTATTAAGTGTAATATGAACAGACACCTTTTTCTTATCAGCTGTAAAACATAGAAACACATTATTAAGTGGAGGCTATACACAACAAATCTTGAAATGATGTTTTTATATTTCATCTTGACAGTTAAGTTATTAACATTAGGTTTACATTACATTATCAAAAGTAATGGAACTTTAGGGAGCATTACATTACTTAACAGCAAATAATGGGTGACTTTTGAATTGTGTCGCATCTGTGAGCTTCTGTATTTATTAACAGTTTTTCAATTCTTTTCAGAAAACACTTCATTGTCTAATACTCGGTCGTGAGATATTTTAGACCACGTTTTATGACCATGAAAATATACCTATGCATTTTCTCCATCGGCAATACTTTGCCAAAAAGCCTGCCTGCTTTTGCAGGCTGCAGTGTTATTGGACTTTCTTTGCAGTGTTGATATAAGCTCCTCATAACCCTGCATAATTAGCATGCAGTCTTCCTCCGTGAAATATGGACATTGCACCAAGAGTGAAACGGTGACTTGCGCTGCCGAACGATCTCCATTTACGTGAACGCGCACAAACTCCAGTGCAGTTAACACCGGTGTAACAAATCAACTTCTTAACTGGCGTCGTAGTACCGATTGAGACAACCCGATTTTGTCAACCCAGCATTTGCAAATTAACTCCAGGTTAAATCTGATTTGGTTAAACCCCCTTCGTAGTACAAGCCACGGGGTGAGGGTAAAATGCGGACCGTTTACAAACAATGGATTCCGTGTTTATAAACAGATGTGTCGCAAAAGACGCACGACGCATAGACAGATCGCATAGAAAGAAACCCATACGACATTACCTAATCACGGGGTGCGTTCGAGGTGTGTCTGCAGCTGATGTGACTTGGGGCGCGATCTGCCGTTGGCTGCAGGGGTGGAGTATACGCTGGACGTAAACAAAGGAGTATTCGAGGAGCTCAGCAAGGCGCAGCAGCTGCGCGTTCAGCCAGTGCAATTTTGTCATCCATATTACAGAGGCCCCCTGTGGGCTGGGCAGGGCTCGGGCAGAGCGGCGGCGGCCCCCTGTGGGCCGGGCAGGGCTCGGGCAGAGCGGCGGCGGCGGCTTCCCCTGTGGGCAGGGCTCGGGCAGAGCGGCGGCGGCTTCCCCTGTGGGCAGGGCTCGGGCAGAGCGGCGGCGGCTTCCCCTGTGGGCAGGGCTCGGGCAGAGCGGCGGCGGCTTCCCCTGTGGGCAGGGCTCGGGCAGAGCGGCGGCGGCTTCCCCTGTGGGCAGGGCTCGGGCAGAGCGGCGGCGACTTCCCCTGTGGGCAGGGCTCGGGCAGAGCGGCGGAGGCCCCCTGTGGGCAGGGCTCGGGCAGGGCGGCGGAGGCCCCCTGTGGGCAGGGCTCGGGCAGGGCAGCGGAAGCGGCAGCTTCCCCTGGGCAGGGCTCGGGCATCGCGACGGCTGCGGCTCGGCCAGACACTGGAGACAAGAGACCCTTGGCCCAATCCATCAGCCGGCGATTGAGGGACTCCAGCCCATCCTCCCCCTCAACAGGCGATGTTGCTGGAACACCTGGAGGCAGACAAGGAAGAACTGGGCCCTCTAGAGGCAGAGGCTCCACTGATAAAACTGATGGAGCTTTCCTCCCCTTTCTAGGGAACTTGGGGATTTGAAGGATGGCATCCACAGGAGACTGGGAACATTTCAAAGCCAGACGGGTACCGTAATAGGCACTTAGAGAACGGACAGGATCAGGAACAGGCCCAGTGGCTGGTGCTAGGGACACATATCCCAGCATGAGGGGTGTTGTGGAGCCTGGGGATCGTCCCTTTGAGTGGTTCATTCTGTCAAGGATTCGGGCGGCTCGGGCACGGGAACGAGGCATAGTGCAGGCACAGAAGAAGGGCGGACGACCCACTGGCAGCTCCAGGAACAAAAAAAAGAGGTTTATTAAATATAACAGAAAAGACTACAAACACAATGAAACCAAAAGGACCACAAGGGGTCAAAACTAAAGGGGATAAACTAAGACTAACTCAAAAACCGAATACACATCAAACACTGAAAATCGCAAAACCATTGAACATCACAAACAACACAGCACACAGACAACAATGAACCACTGGTGAACTAAACAGAAGCAGGAACTAAAATACTAAAGGGGTAACGAGACTAACACAGGACAGGTGAGACTAATTAACAAAGACCAGGGAAACAGGGCACAGGTGAAACTAATAACTCAATACTTATAAACCAACACTAGGGAATTAAACAGGTAAAGACACAAGCAGGGGCACAAGGAACAAAACCAAAACCAACTACAAAATCAGACACAAGAACTAAAGAAACTCAAATGAAACACTAGGGAGCAAAATACAAAAACAGGGAGGTGGGATTCAAACATAGGACAGAAGGGTACACAGACAACCACATGCTCAACACATTGAGCCACATAACCAGACAGGTAACAGGGGAGAACAAAGACTAACATGAAGGACGGGATGACCAGTGTAGGAATTATTAGCTCAGGTAAATTTTAATATCTCCACCAATATGTTTGAATTAATTAAAGTTTAATTAATTATTATTTAATGCTGATTATTAATCAATTGTTATGCCGAATGGTCGGCTCCTCCAAACTCGATTGCGTTATCCCCGTGAGTCTGTTAATGTGAGACTTAAACGGGATTCACTAATTACCAATATCACTTAGTAACCTGGGTTAGAAGGCTCGTCCACCGAGCTACGTCACCAGGTAATGTAAACAATTGGTAGCAGAGCCCCCCCTCACGGCCGATTAGAGAGAGTCTTGCGATGTTTCAGGCGAGTTTGAGGTTCAGAGCGTGTAGCAAGATCGCACAGAGGCAAGAACTTAGTGTGAGTACTCAATGACGGAGGCTGAAGTTGTGTAAAAGACATGCATTTATTCCTAGCTAACACTACAACTAACATAAGACAGACATTACACCTAACACAAACAACAAACACAAAATAACGGAATAAAACAAACGATGTAATTATGAAAATGCAATGACCGGATTTAAATGAGTAACCTTAAATGGGAAATATATGAAAGGAAGTTGGTTTACTTGGTTGAAGAGTGGTGGGGGGGGGGGGGTCTTGGCAGTTGATGGCAGAGCTGCTGAGCTGATGGCACTCAGGAAGGCGTGGCGTTTGGAGCAGTGGAGTGGAGTCCCTTTAGATTCTCTCTCCTGGTGAAGCTTTGTCTTGGGTGCTGTTCTCTGTTCAGCTGGGCCTTCACCGGAAGGTTCTTGTGGGCTTCTCTTCTCCCGGGCTGATGGTCTTTTCTGCGCTTGATGATCTGTTTGCCCCGGCTGATGTTCTCCTTCGGGCTGGCGGTTATTCTCTGCGCACCTTTGTTCTGAGGTGCTAGATTTTTATGGTCTAAAGTTCATGAATAGGGATGACCAGGAATTCGACTCCTGGCCCAATGGCTGGCCATCCATTTGGCGGGCTTTCGGAAGGGGGTCTGTATCAGTCCTTTTGGGATTTATGGCCCGACTGATTCTCCCTTTACTTCATTAAGCTGTTATAACTTTTGATACATCCACTTTTATGGTAATCACTGACCAGATTTGGAATCAGGGGTGATTAACAATCAGTTTGACACCAAACATGCCATACCAGCTTCACAGGTACATACCTCATACCCTCTGTATTAATTGATTAAACAATTAATTATTTTATCTATGTGACTGATTCACATCAGTATAGGATACAGGTGTTTTGGGTTGCACCTCAACAGATGTTACACTTTGTGCGGATATTACATCAAATATTCCTATTACAAACAGCACATCTTATCCATAGATAGGCGTGGCCGTTAGTTTGTGGTAATATCAATATAAGTTGCACATCTGGAAACAACATATTTTGTTTGGTGTGGCTTATGCCAATTCATCTTCTCCAGAATGGATAAAATACACCTTAATTCAGTTCTTTTAACATAGCATGGTAGAAACAAAGAAACTTGGTGAGGTCCACCAAGATCAGATAAGGACCACAAAGGAATGTTGGAAGAGAAGGGGGGGGGTTTAACAAAGAAGACTCTCTAAAAGTTAGGACACATTGGTTACACTCACTTTCCAGATTCTTCTGGTATACCATGAGAACATATATACGATGGTAGCTATACCGATCTATTTATTTAAATTTATATGTGTTCAAGTACAAAGGGGTAAAATAGGTGATACTCCGTGAACATGGTTATAAGGGTGGCACACAAAACACTAAGATTGTCTAAGGACACATACAAACATAACGTATCTGTATATTGAGACTAGTAGTCGTGAGTAAATCAATATACAGGGTATACAAAAGCCAAACTTAAATGAAATTTCCTTTAGGGTGTTCGTCTGTTGGGTGAGTGAGATGTAAGGCAGAGTGTATGTGGAGCGGGGTTGTGTGCCAAGTCAAGGGCAATAAAAGCTGGAGTGCTGGCCTCCCTTGTTATCTGTGTGTGTGTGTTCATGTGTGTAACCCCCCTTTGGTGCCTCTCGTACCAGGCTCGGCCTTGTCTCAGGCCACCTGGAATTTAGGCCCTGTGATATGTGCATGTGTGATCCTACACCAGCAACACCTGCTGGTCAAACAGGGAAGGGACACGGTAGGACCACAGCAGGGGCTGACCCTGACAACACCATTGGCAGGCCTCCTCAAGAGATACTGTAAGGAAATAAGCATGAACTTACTGGTGAGCAGGCATTCATCATTATACTTATCACCCAGTTTGCCAAGCATGTTCACACACCCTTCTGACTGACATTGCCTGAGTCACTTGCCCTTTATTGTGCTGTTGTGGGTTTTTTTCACTGTAACACAATTCAGTCTTCAAATGACTTTTACACATACCGTATGATGTTATCTGTCATTGCGACCACACATCCATTCCTCTCACACTGTTTTTTGCATTATCTCAAATTAGTTCTACCCCTGACTGAGTCTGTTAGAACATAGCTAAAAGGCCCTTCTGTCAAAAGGGGCTGACAGACATTCGCTATAGTCATGTTAATATAATATAATATAAAATTCTTTAAAACATGTTAAGTCTAAAACTGTAAGAGTAGGTGTACTTGTTTACAAAACAAAAAACAAAAGTTGTCTTACATAACTTTTGTAGTATTTGAAGGATTTTATACCCCATTTTAAGCACAACTGTACAATTGATTAACCCTGCCCATAACAGCCTTTTACCTCTAACTGTGCAGTATCTGTATAAACTGGACACATCTGGTTTGACCGCCCCAAAGAGCTTTGGTAAGTTAAAGTTTACCTTGCCTTATGTTTCTGTTACAGTTTTTCTGAATTGCTAAAAGACTAAACCTCATTCTTGGAACAAAACTTCCAATTGCCAAAACTCATTTATTGAATCAATCACTCTTTTGGTGAAACTTTAAACACAATTTGCAGATTTGAGCAAAACTCTAAACACATTCCCATTCATCAAAACACATTTTGCACTGTGGTGAACGTTGATGCAAAATAGAAAACACAGGCTGCAGAAGTTCAGCACAGCCACCATGCAGTAGTCATCATTTAAACACAATGACTCAAAACTGTTAACACATGTTTCTAAACATGAGAAGAAGCCAAAGAGTGACTAGAACATACAATATGTGCTAGATGAGAGTGCAAGTGCCACTGGTGAGTTGAAGTTTGACGTCAACGTACAGATGGGTCACACAGAGGATTCTTCCCGCATCACCCAGCAAGGTGTCCCTATTGCTCACTACCGACAGTTACGGTACTTATGACCAGAGACCCACACAACAATTATGTTTCAAACTACATTTTCAGACAACTTCACATTATATGTGATCGTAGAGCTAAATTATTCCCTATTAGTTATGAAAGATTATTAAATGTTTTACTTACACAGTGACTATACACTTCTTAGAATGCATTTTCCACCATTGCTGATGTATTTACCCGGGACTAAGCTTCTAACTACAGCTCGTGAGTTGTTCGAACTACACAACTTAATGACAGTGTTTGCGAACGTTCGTTCGAACTATGGTCTTGGGAAACGCACCACAGAACGGAAAGGTTAAGGAAGAGCTTTTTCCCCCAGGTCATAATGCTCCTAAATCAGGACAATACTCAATGCCTCTAGGTACTGCTTCACCCTGTCCAAATCATTGGCACATATCTCAGGCCTCTTGCATACCTCT
The DNA here is from genome assembly GCF_048594095.1 of Paramormyrops kingsleyae. Classification (NCBI taxonomy): domain Eukaryota; kingdom Metazoa; phylum Chordata; class Actinopteri; order Osteoglossiformes; family Mormyridae; genus Paramormyrops; species Paramormyrops kingsleyae. Next base: position 44,705,174 of record NC_132797.1, on the reverse strand, counting down.
TATATACCTCTTACCTATCACTTATGTATAGATTATGTACAGCTGAACATTTTATATATTTTTTATCTTATTATTTGTCTTATTTGTTCTATATTTTTTACTCTCTTATCATGCACAGCTGCTCAGAGTGACCAGGGTTACATTACACTACATGTTGTGTGTGTACAACTGTGTACGTGACGAATAAACCTTTTGAATCTTGAATCTTCAATCTTGAATTTTCGTAAAGTACAAATTCCGATCTTCCTGGCAATATATCACATGTGCTGGGGCCTCACTTCTACATGCCACTTCCGTGGACTTTTAGTTTTTGATTATGGATGGCAGCTTCCACATTGTTACAGTGTACAGGGTGAAATGCACATTTAGAAATCCTGCGCTGGGAACTTTCATGCATTTTCGTATAGTACAAATTGCGAGCTTTCCGGCAGTATATCACATGTCCCTGGACAGGATTTCTACGTGCCACTTCCGTGGACTTTTAGTTTAAGATTATGGATGGCAGCTTCCCCATGGTTACAGTGTACAGGGCGAAATGCACATTTAGAAAAACTGCCCCGGGAACTTTCATGCATTTTCGTATAGTACAAATTGCGAGCTTCCTATCACATGTCCCGGGGCAGGATTTCTACGTAGCACTTCCATGTTTCAATATAACAGATGCTTTGCAATATACTTTTTCTTTTATTTATTTCATGTATTAATTCTGATAAAATGGCTTGTAGAGTGGCAACCACGTTTCTACAATAGTATAGATATTTCACAGGAGTGCTTGCAAGCTGTACAGTATAGCTGTACTTATATGAGAAAATTTAATCAGATAACACCAAAACAGTTCAATAGTGCTTGGATATGAGATCTACAGAAATACAGAATTACAATAAAATACTGACATGTTTGGTGAAAGACATATTTATTTATTATGATTTATTTTATTCGTCAGGATCAGGCATCCATAAACAGTGACGTTGGTGGCCATGGACATCCACATCTGTCTGACTGGACAAGAGAGGGGAAAAATGCAGATTATCCTCGATCAGAGAACGCTCAACAGATAATATATATACAACATTTTCACATGTTTAACAAATTAACAATTAAATTAATGTTAACATTAAGAACAATACGATTTCGGACAACCGTATTGTACTGACTGCGCAGTTACATCGCATTGCTGACTTCCTCGAAGGCTCTTTTGTTTACGTCCGGCGGAATCCGCATTTTACCCTCACCCCAAGCCACGGGTGTAGAGGAGTAGCGTCAGGGAGAGCTAGCTAGCGGCACAGAATATAGCGACACACATCACAGCGGCAGCTGCTGCATCGACATTCACATCATTCATTCATGTTCTTTAGCTGCAAAAGGTTCTGTAGCTTTCCCGAGATCACTGCTAATGAGCGTGTTCATGCACAACACTGAAACGGACTAATTTGCAGTAAGCTTAATTGTAGTACCTGCACTTAGCATCCTTCATATCAGTATCCGCTTTTCTATGTTTTCAACAAACGCAAGCCACTAAACCAACACATATCTGTTTTTCACTTACCTTTTGCTCTTCCATTATTGAGATAGCTTCTTCTGAAACCCCTCAAGCCCAGAAAAACTCACTTAATGCCGACATTTTCGATCAGCGTGTGGTTCCTCTGCTGCATAAAAAAACCGCTCTCTCACTGAAGTTGGTGCCTTACAAGTAACCATATTTCTGACTTTAATCTCAGAATTCTGAGAAAAAAGTCAGAATTCTGAGATTAAAGCCAGTATTCTGAGGAAAAAAGACAGAATTCAAATAATATTTTCATGGTGGCCCTAATCCTCTTCCGTATTTAAGTGCCCTGGTTGTTACTGCTTGGATTTTTTTGTGGAGTGTGCAAAACCGAAACCGCCTGCAGTCCGTAAAGAAAACTTATGAATGAATGTTATATTTTGATCAACATGTATACTGAAATATTTTGTGGTGGTTGTATGTCAAGAATGAAGGTTAATTGTAAATCCCATTAAGAGTTTTTGTTTTTCAAACCCCTCTCAAGTTAAAGGCTTACTTGTACTCTAATCCCGAGTGACCCGTTCGGTTTTCTGTATGGGAAATATATAGTTATTAAAATATCCTATTAAGCTGAGTAATATTCATAAATATTTTGCAGTTATGCCCAGGGGACTTTGTAGCTATTGAAAAGATCAGGGGGTAAATCAAATTTACCTGGGGCTTGACTTTTTTTTTCTTGAAGGAAGATTGGCATCGGGGTTAAAATACTCAGGGATATATCCCAGAGTGATGGGATCATACGACGCCCAAGGTTATGCATTTCCTAAAATTCCACCGAAGTGTATTTTGGAATGTAGCTGTATCTTTCCTTGCGGTCACCATGACTAATGAAGCACCTTTAAACTCGGAACACTGGTTGGAAGTTGTATGAAAGATGTATGCCAGTTTGATTACGAATAAGCATTTTATAGCACATGACATATTTCTACGTTAACTTTACATTTTATTGTATATTTTGTACACAAAGTCAACTAAATATTGATTAGTGACAGATATAATTGTCTAAAATTAATTGTCTTTGTAGATAGTTCGTGTGTAGGTGACATGCTTTTGGGGGGTATGTGATGGTTTAGGACAGGGGTCACCAACCTTTTTGAAACTGAGAGCTACTTCAAAGGTAGGCCTACTGAGCCATACAAAGGGCTACCAGTTAGAAACGCCCTCTAAACTTATCTAAACGTCATGTATAATAAACATGTTTTAAATGCTTTTTTTTTTTAGATATTGTTACTTTCAAATCTATATAAATGCAAATGTGATTAAAGAAAAATAGCAACAGGATAAAATTAAATTTTAGATGTTGCTCACTGGTGAGTTGTGCTATTTTTAGAACAGGTCCACGGGCGACTCATATGGTCCTTGGGGGCATCCTGGTGCCCGCGGGCACCATGTTGGTGACCCCTGGTTTAGGAACATGAGCTTTTGGTGTTCGTGTGTCACACCCTGCTCGTCCGATCCTCCTGTGTACCACGCCCCCTCGTTTACCTCATGTGAAATCCCCATGTCATAAACTGTTTTGAGTTGTTTTCATTAGTCCTGAGTATTTAAGTCCATGTCAGAGTATGTTTCCCTAGTTCTGTCATTGAAGTCATTATTTGTTTTGCCCTGCATGCCTCTCTGATTGCCTATTAAATCCCTCATTCCCCGATCCTTCGTCTCCTTCTCTTGCTTCCCGGGTCCGTGATATCAGTTCATGATATCGTGTGCATTTGTGGATAGTTCCCGAATTTAAAACGCAGTTGTCATTAAATATAAGTATAACCTTTCAGATTTTGTCTTTACGTTGTTACTCTGAATGAGGCAAATAACCCAGTAATACAACTTTTCCCCTCATAACAAAAAAATTCTTGGTTTGTAGATACAGTGGTACCTCATTTCTCGAACTCATTAGAACTGGAATTTCGTAGAAGTCGAACCAACCAGTTCGAAAAAAAATGACCTAGAACTCGATCTGAATCTCAGAAGTCAAACTGTGAATGCCGACCTAAACCTCTATGGGACTTATTAAGGATATTCATTTTAAAAAATGAATAATATTTGATTTTAAGTGTTTTAAGGCCTAAAATACATTTCCTGTGCTCAGTTTTACAAATTGACCTTTCACCTTTATTTTGGGGAACCGTCATTCATAAATGACTTTGTCCCATTAGGGTATATATTTTTTCATGTTTTCTTAATGTACTGTAGAAGCAATGGCTTCATTATCCATGAACATATTTTATTGAAAAACACTCAACACTTTTCATTTCAGAAGGATTCTAAAAGTATTCTAAAAGTTTGCTATGAATTATATAATTGATGTGATGGTAAAGGTTCGTTAAACAAATTTGTTACATCACTGATGAAACTGAACCAGGCAGTTCTTCTTTGGTGTGAAGCACAGGTGAACATCACATTTGCTGCACGTCACACGTGTTTGCCCAGAGCAGTTTCCATTCTTGCATCTGCCTTGCTTTTCTGTGTAATATGGCCAGTGGGCCATGCCATCTTTTCTAACTTCTTTTTGAGGGAGTGATTCCCTCTTCTTACATGCCTGCTTTCGGGGAATCTCCTCATGGCTTGGTCGCCCCCGTTTGGCCTTTTCTCTGCCCTCTGAGCAGAGAACATCAGCAATGACCGCCTTGAACTCCCTTAGACTGAGTTCCCCTCTCTGTGAATGACCACTTGTCTCACAATCTCGACGGTAGAGTAACCATGAATTGACACAAATCATGTCCATGACATGAAAAAAGATTAGAATGTACCACTTGCGTGACCTGATCTTCGTTCGATACAGTGCTATGAGTGAATCCATCAAATCAACGCCTCCCATATGTTTATTGTAGACTGAAACAGAAGTGGGGCAAGTCACATTGATTGTTTCTTTTTTGGTTTTGTCCCATCTTTCGACTTGCAACACTGGGTGTGCACCTGTGAAAGTGCTGAGCAGAGTAACACTACGGTTGTCTTGCCACTTGTTAGCAATGATCTGCACCCCATCATATGTAGCAACCTTCTCCTCAAAAGAGCCCCTTCCCATTTTTTTCATTTCCTTGTCTGTTTTCAAGGGACATCCTTTCAATCTGTTTGTTCTGACTGTGCCAAGGCAGTGGATGCCTCTCTTTGCCATTTCTACTTCCAGCCCTATGCTAGTAAACCAGTTGTCATGGTATAGCTTGAAATTCTGGTAGGAAGGTATTATGGATGCTACACGCAGGACTATATTGCTGCTTGCACCCAGGTCAGGCATCCTACTGACTGGTTGAATTTTGCCAACATGGAATTCAAAGTTGTAAGCCATACCCTTGGAGTCACACAGCAAATACACCTTGTATCCCGATTTATGGGGCTTACTGGGATTATACTGTTTCAAATGACTCTTCCCTTTATATGGGATTGTTTGCTCATCAGCACTTAGATGCTCTGTCAGCTGTGAAATTAAGAAATGGTCTGAGCTTAAACAGTGAATCTTGGCCTAGATTATGAGTGACCTCCATAGTGTTGTCATTGAAATGGAGGTTGGCTTTGATCTGTTCCCATCTTCTCATTGGCATCACGTCAGCAATTTTTTCAAGACGGGAGCGTGTCTGCCAGCACATGCGTGTTGAAGGCACACCATAGATGGACATCTGAAAGGCACAACCAATGAACTGCTCTATCTCTTTCTCTGAACAATTCAGGGGTGTGTTTACATTGCTCTGTACAGAGTAAAGATTGGTTTGCTCTACAATGTGTTTGAGGCTCTCAGAGGTGAACATCTGTCTAAAATAATAGGTTGGGGAATGCACCCTTTCTGCTGTGGCCAGACATATCTTCCAGGTGGGGACTGGATAATGAACACGGATCCCTGTCTTCCACAACAACCTACGGCCTATCCCTGGTTGAAGATTCTCCTCACTGCCTGGCTCATCATTCTCGTCCTGTCCTTCATCACTACCATCTGCCTCATTGTCGCTGTCTTCCTGTTGCTCATAGCTTACACTGGGCTTCATTCTTATAACTACCTCGGCCTCATCACTGCTTGATTCACTGTCCTCACTGCCCTCAGGAATAGGCATAGCTGTCCCTTTCACCTTTCCATAAAACTTGGAAACATCCTAAGAAAGATGTATGAAAAATAGTTTGACCCTGCATTATAGAAGTAAAAGTCATCCGAATGACAGCAGATTACGGAAATTTCAATCACTTCATAGGACTTTGTCATTTATGCATGACATGCCCTTTTCGACAGTTTTAATGAATAATTTGTATTTTTTTTTCATATGAAATGAATAAAATAGTTAAACAGTTTAGACTATTCAGTAATATTTTTGTTAGTGATTTATATGTGTTTTATAGTTTAAAAATGGACTTACCATGATGCTACTCGTGCATGTCACCCAACATGTGCTCCTGTCTTGTGTACTTCCTTGTTGCAGACCATGACATCATTTATTTTAAATAATCTTTGATTTTATTGGTTAAAGGGGATTTTAGGTGATAAATTTAAGGTACAATATGATTGGTTAGAGGGTTGTGTTATTTTTTGAAGCAGTTTTTTTAAGCGTCATTTATAAATGACGAAGGCCCATAGAGGGCTAAGATTACTTGTACGCGCGGGGAAATGAGTCACGTAGCACGTCTCTCAGCGGTAATGCTTCAGTCACAGCCTCGCATTCGCTGTGATAGCATCATGCATGTTTACACTAGTTGAATACATATTTTTAGACAGTAAAATACATTTAGCCAATGATAGACAGTAACAGTAATTATTATTATATAATAAAATGCATTTAAAAATAAAGATTTCTTATTTTAATATTAATAATAAACCATTCATACATTTAATTATAATAATATTGTTGTGCCCAGCAGGGACGGAATGGAGACAAAGGCGCAGACGTCTGGTTATCAGGGAATACGGGGCTTAATTACAGGTAAGGCAGGCAAAACGCAGACGAACAATACAATGACCGGACTGGGGAAACAAACTGAAACGTGGACTAAATATAGAGGACTAATGACAACAACCAGAAACAGCTGATAAACACGGGAGTTCCACATGGGGTTAACAAGGGGGCGTGGCACACAGAAGGAGCAGACAATCGGGGGAGGACATATTGTTTGGATAGGTGTCCCCCGAGCCCTGGGCAAGGTGATCGAGGGTGAGCCAGGGGGCAGGGCGGGCGAGGGCAGAAAAGTCATTAGGGATGGCCCCGAGGGGTCCTACTCAAGCTCCTCCTCCTCCAAGGAGAAAGGAGCGGTGGTCAAGATGTCTGGGACCTCCTCGGGGACATGGACTGGGGTCACGGGCACCGGGGCAGGAGTCACAGGCGCGGGCAGAGTCGTAGGTGGCACTGAGATCTCGGGTGCTGCAAAGGGCGGAGCAGCAGCTGGAGGCAGGGATTCAGGCAGAGCAGCAGCATGAGGAGGCAGCGCCGGGACCTCGGGCGTGGCTGCAGGCGGAGGCGGTGCCGGGACCTCGGGCGTGGCTGCAGGTGGAGGCGGCGCCGGCGAGTCAGGCGGCATGGGCAGGACAGGCACGTTGGGCAGCAGCGGGACGGGCAGGACAGACAGATCATGTGCCGGTGGGACAGGCAGATCAGGAACATCAAGAGGCGCCAGGATCGCCACCGCAGGAACAGGCATTGTCCCTTTAAAAGTTCTGGGTACGCGGGGAATGGCGTCCCAAACCGTGCTGACCCCTTTATAGGCTAGGCGTGCCTCTCAGAAATGATACGCCGCCCAGGGCGGCGGCATCTCTTCGGTGGGACTGGCGAGGGGTACCGGCAGACCGGAAGTGGTGATGACATCCGGGGTGAAGGCAGCAGCCTCTGCAGGACATACCTCTGGGCACCGGGTGAAGAGGTACTCCTTTGGAGCAGCAGTGGAGAGAGAGCAAGCCCTCAGTTCCTCTTCCTGTCTCTCTTCTCTTTTTCTTCCTCCGGCTTTGGCGGGTCTTTGGAGGCGTGGTCGCCTCAGAGGGAGCAAGCAGCTGGACCCGCCCCTCGGTTACCCTTGTCACTAGCTGCCGGAAGTTTTCGCGCACTTCCACGATACAGTGTGCGTTCCCGGATGGCGACATCTCACTTAGGAGAGTCCCGCTCCGGCTGGCCAAATCAAGAGCGACAGGGTCCTCCCGGACTCAGCCAGTATAGTACCTCTTGCAGCAAGCCGATCTGCTGGCTTTTGGCTTGCTGCGGTGAGTCATCTTTGAGATCCGTCATTCTGTCACGATCACTGTAAATGGACAGGCAGGAAGCGGGGAAGGACGAGGCAGGAAAGCGAAAATCAAAATGTAAACGGGTTTATTACCATGAACAGGGCAGACAGCGACGCACATCAATGACGGATCTGGGGAAACTAACTCAGACGCAAACTAAAATACACAGGACAAGCTGAAAACAACAGGCAACAGGTGATCACAATCGGGAATTAACACGAGGTAACGAGGGGGGCGTGGCACACAGGAGGACTGGACGCGCAGGTCATGACACATTATTTCTTATGGGGAAAATTCGATCAGGACTCAAACTTTTTAGGATTCGATCCGGAGTTCTGAGCGGATTAAGTTTGAGTTCTGAGGTACCACTGTAGTTATGATTACCACTCAGATTATTTTGAATATCCGTTATGGCAAATATTCAAATTCAGCCTTTCAGTTTATAGCATTTTAAACTGACATTAACATAATACATTGTATTTTATCATCCTTGAGATGATATATTGAGAGATATATAAATTATTAAATATGTTTTATATTTGCTCAAAAATTTATATTTGAATGATCCAGTTTTGCTTGTGTATACTGGTAAAATTTGATGCCTGCCAATTTAAATGGAGAGATTAAATAGCACATTATATTTAGGTCAATATTAAAAAGAGCAAAATGTAAAACACCAAAACTGAACTTGTAAGCCTGTTCAAGCCAATCAAACTGTTCACTTTTTTTATTTGAGCATATTATGCAAATCTATGCAAATTCAAGAAAGCAATAGTTATCCACAGCTTTTCAGATAATGTAACATTGCTGCTGTCTGTCTGCCGGACTTCAGATGTGTTCAATGCCTGCAGAGTAGGTTGAATTTCACAGCAAATATGTTAACAAGAACTCAAGATGGTGATGGGTCTCCAGGCTTGCTACATGCTCAGTGTGATGGTGGGAGGCAGTGGGCCGAGGAACTGGATCCTGCTGAAGCCTCAAGCTGGCAGCTTCAAGTGCCATGCCTGGATCAGATCGGTGTCTCCCGGGGAAGAAACATGTACACTGAGGGACCCGGGCATAAGACATTGGAGATTTCCCAGCAAAACAGCGAACTGGAAATCTGCCAGATGGATGATCAGGAGCAATACTGTAATACTCACCAACTTGCACACACTCCACAGGTGAATCCGACACAGCCTGCTCTCGTGACAAGCACTAGATTCTGGACTAGTGCAGGGAATGACCGATACAGCACTTCCCTGGAACAGAGCCTTTTGGAAACTTCCAGCACAGTCCAGATAGTCGTGGGACATGCTGAGTTGGAGGAACTCAAGCCAGAGGCTCCAAAAACAGCAGCTACAAAAGTGCCCCGTGCACACTCCTCTCGCTGCTCAGACTGTGGAAAGTGCAAGTGTGATGAATGCACCCGACGGCAGATGTTGCCTTCCTGCTGGGTGTGCAGCCGTCGCTGCATCTTCTCAATGGAGAACCTGGTGGAGTATGGCACATGCCTCTGCTGCATAAAGGGCCTGTTTTACCACTGCTCCCCTGACGACGAGGACGAGTGCGCCGACGACCCCTGCTCCTGCAGCCAGTCGCGATGCTGTGTGCGCTGGTGCATCATGGGCATGGTGTCCCTCTTTCTGCCCTGCCTGTTCTGCTACTTCCCGCTCAAAGGGTGCCTAAAGGTCTTCCAGGCTTGCTATGACTGTGCACGACGTCCCGGCTGCAGGTGCAAGAACAGCAATGTTGTCCACTGCAATACCGCTTGGAAGCCAGCGTAGATGCCTCATAAAGGATGTCACTTTGGGTTCCTAGTGATATTTCATTTGCCTTATTTTGATTCAGATTATCCAGAATACTGAACGTTAATTCTTGTGTGATTTAATTCTAAGCAACACAATAATACAATATATACACAATAAACACATCCATATACACATTGCCAGTCATACAATACACTTTCTTTCTCTCTCTCTCTCTCTCTCTATATATATATATATATATATAGAGAGAGAGAGAGAGAGAGAGTATGTGTATATTTGACACTGACTATACCACACTTTGAATTTATAGTCAATTGAATGTGAAACATTCAACATAAATCTATAATACAGCCTTATAAACTAATCTCTACATGAAACCTTGTAGCTATACCTTTCAAGCACATTGCATGTGATTTGGAGTTTCTAAAGCATGTTTAATGTAAAGAGTACTTCGTACATTTATTTAATTTTATAAAAGGTGTAAAAACATCACAGTTAGTATACTATTAATGCTGCACACAAAGGGAGAGGGCTATCAAGTCTGAAGCATAAGTATACTACAAAAAGAATTTTTGTTTTCAGATTAAATTTGGATCGTCATTTCTATGTTATGCCTTCGGCCTTATCTTGTTTTCCCAAAACAGATCATAGGTAATGGTAGGTACACCTTGCACAAACAGTGGTTATATTATTGCAGGAATAATGCATTACAGATTAGAAATAAGTAAAACTAATTAGAAGCTCTAATTCAAGGTGCATGGAGAATGAAATGTACTTAATCAGTGTGCCTTGGAAGCAAATTTAAAATAATCACAGCTAATCAGACTAAATATATATCAGGGCCTGTATTCACAAAGTATTTTATCTTACCACTAAGAGTACTCCTAAATCGCACTAAAAGTTTTTAACTAAGTATTTTTTCCCCGCAACCTATTCACAAAGTGGCTTAGAGCAACTTTTAGTTAGGAAAAGAACCAACTCCTAAACTAAGAGTTAATAAAATTCAGTACATAGAGACACTGTCAATTTTATTACCATATACAGTGTTAATGTAATAAATATACAAATGTCAATCAGATGGTAATCTGCCCGTGACATAAACAAAAAAGAAAGAAAAAAAAGGTTATATTGATCACTATAAGCGGTTTCCACTGTATAAGACTAAGTTGTTTCTCTTTGTTGGAGATATTATTCCATCCGTCACAAGCTCCACAACAATCATTCCCTCCCAGCCGGTACCAGCTTCACGGGGGAAGAGAAATATAAAAATGTGTTCTTTTCCCGAGGATATATTTTTTCATTTTATTTTTAGTTTTATTTTTTGCAAAAATTTATCTTTGATTTGTGCATATACATAACAAAAATATAAATATTCTCTGACTCTGTGCATACAATCACCGTTCATACGAACGGAGACGATCATCCAATAAGTGTTAACCTTGATATTTTTATATGATGTTGGAGTCTAACGTACACATTTTGGCGGTCACCCAGTTTACTATATGCATTTCTGTAAGTGTATCTACAAAGAGACTTTGCTGTCTGTACATAAACTGAACATAATATCAACAACAATTTATCATCTTATTTGTCATCTTAATTGTTCGTACCAGTTTTCAATCTTTTATTTAGCAAAACATTTAGATATTTTGATAGGTTGCTAGCTAACTATATTGGTTAGCTGAACACACTAGTTAGCTAGCTAGTCGGCAACACCGCTCTTTTCTTCTCGAGTTACGGCAGGTCACTGTTACCGAGAGCTGGAACTGGGCCTGCTCCCAGCTAAGGTGGTATCCCTTAAGTAATTCAGTGTTCATTTAATGCTTCCAAGACTTTGCAACGTGGATTAACAGCAGCCATTTTGCGACTATTTGTGAACTGGTCTTAGTGACTTAGGAGTCCTCTCAGCCACTTTTTAGTTCTCCCAGACTTAATTGCTACTTTTAGCACTAACCGGCTTTGTGAATTGCTCTTAGTCAAAAAAATTTAGGACTGACAAGCCCATTATTTTTAGGAGTTTCTCCTAAATCGGCAAGTTAGGAGCCATTTTTATCTTAAGATGCTTTGTGAATACAGGCCCTGGAACATTAAAATTCTCATGCCAAACCATGCTGGAAACTGTCTAGCAAACATGCTTCAGAGGCGGGTTAAAAGTTCCTGTTCACATGTTTTTCAGCTATGGTAAAATATATTATAATCAATTATTACAATAATGAAATATGTTATTTCCTGAGGGTCTGTCATCTCTCTAATTACCCAATAAACCTGAATGACCTCTGTTTAAAGATGCAGTGTACTGAAGCTTAATGTTGCAGTTTGGAAATACACCTCATACGACGAACCAACCAGTTCGGAAAAAAAATTACCTAGAACTCAATCTGAATCGCAGAAGTCAAACCATGAACGCTGACCTAAGATAACTTGTACGCGCGGGGAAATGAGTCACGCGGCACGTCTCTCCGTGGAAACAAAGGGTAACGATTCAGTCTCAGCCTTGCATTCGCTGTGGTAGCATCATGCATGTTTACACTAGCTGAATACATGACAGACAGTAACAGTAATTATCATTATTATATAATAAAATACATTTTAAAATAAAGATTTCTTATAAATTATTTTAATATTAATAATAAACCATGAATACATTTAATTATAATAATATTGTCGTGCCCAGTGGGGACGGAACGGAGACAAAGCCGCAGACGTCAGGGTATTGGGGAATATGGGGTTTAATTACAGGTAAGGCAGGCAAAACGCAGACGGACAATACAATGACTGGACTGGCGAAACAAACTAAAATGTGGACTAAATACAGAGGACTAATGACAACAACCAGAAACAGCTGATCACATGGGGATTCCACACGGGGTTAATGAGGGGGCGTGGCACACGGAAGGCGCGGACGATCGGGGCAGGACACATTGTTTGGATACATTAATTTTCTTACTTTAAAATTACTGTTTTGATAAATGTGCTTGGATGTGTTTAGTACAGTATATGCTTTTCTTGTTTTGTCTGGTTCATTTTGTGTTTAAATGCTAAAAAAAAAAAAACATATTTCGGTGTAATTTTTTGGGCCGGGAACCAATTAATTGGTTTTCCATTATTTCTTATGGGGAAAATTCGATCAGAACTCAAAATATTTAGGATTCGATCCGGAGTTCTGAACGGATTAAGTTCGAGTTCTGAGGTACCACTGTAAATGTTTGTCCATCATATGTGTAACTCTTGTGACCAAAAATAAATGGGAAACAGAAGCTAGTTAGCCAAAGTTGGCTGTAACTGTTTTATTAACACACACTCCGGAAATACTAAAAAGCTAGTTATCAGCTAGTATATAAACATACTCTTGCATGTAACCTGGGGGGTATTCCAGAAAGCTTGGTTAACTTGCCATTTGGTAAATCTTAACCTCTGGGTTGATATACCCCAAACCCGCATACCATGAGTATGTCGGTTCCAAAACACCTGAGAAGAGTAAGTTCAATCAACCTCCTATTGGTTACCCAGAGTTAATGCGCGTGCACCGTGCATACATAAAGACGTTTTCAATTGATCGCCGATTTCACGAGTCAAACCCGTCTGAAGCCCGTCTAACTGGCGGTGGCCCACCACCACCTCCCCTCACCCCATCTGAGGGCAACCAGTGGTAACCAGCATTGTACTGTCCTGTAATGATTACCTATAGTTAGTGGAAAAAAGTCATGAGTTTGATGATTTTAACAAGGCAAAAAATTAAGGATACAAAATCAAGTTACCTGCACATTGATACTATGAATAGATTTCCTATTAACATAGTCTCCCTCATTTATTGAAGGAGCTTTAATAGGAATGTAGGTGCCATCAATGCACCCAATTATGAATGAATGAATGAATGAATGAATGCCTTTTATTGTCACTATACATGTATTACATTTATTCCAAATTACATTTGGAAACCCTGAAATAGAAAGTCATATATGGAAGTATCAAGTGTGTGTGTGTGCAGGATGAATACATGTAGGCTATAGATATAAATAGTATGACTACATATTAAATATGCATCATAGATTTTACTACAAAGGACAAACCTACCACTCTGTGGAATTCCTCTTTAATAACACGCAGAGCTTTATGTACAGGGAACTGTACAAACGTGTGTAAGAAGCGTTAAGTACCAGACATACTGTGCGAACGGCTCTACACACAGTTGCCTTTCCTATATGCTCTGCGTCGCCCATATTGTACAAAAAATGCCCTGACGCAAAAAACCGAAGTGCTATGCACAGAATGTTTTTTGTGCTAAGCGCAGACCCGTGGTTTGGGTTTGTGACATTTGCAATATGCGGTTTCAAGAGATGTTAATTAAATGAACGATTCTTTTGAAAACTGATAACGCTTTTTCAAATAATCATTAGGAAATGAAAAGACATCAATATGCGGTCTTACTGTATAACTCTCTCCCGGCGAAAAAAACCTTGTATAATTTATGCCTCCACGTCCACAGGATCGTCATCAAAAGGGCACGCCATGCTCAGTAACCTTCTGCAACAAACTGACCCTGCAACATAACCTGCTCAGTAGCAGGTTATCTTCAGAGAGTAAGCTGCTATGGTTACGTACATACCCAGAAAGTTAACCTCCGTTTTTGGAACCGAAAGTTGAGGTTATCCACTAACTTACCCTTAAACTTACCCGGGTATGTCACATAACCTGCTTTCTGGAATACCCCCCTGTTATGCAATGAGAAGTGTTTGTAACTTTTAACCGTGGTCATTTTACCCAGCATCTGCCCGAGTCATTGTCAGACTGATGATGGTGTGTATTACTTTCCAAAATGAGTGAAATACCTTTTAAAAAAAATCACATTTTTTGTATCTTTATACAACGGAAGGAATGTACAAAAGCTGGTCCATTCTCCTTCTAAATGGTTGCAATTTTAACCGTAATATTTCCTAGAGAGCATCTGGGAGCTGTTGATGCACTGGATGATTCCATAGCATTCTTGCCAAGGGCAGGACACTAGGTGCCTGTGTACCACGTTTGTATTAAGTTGCATAACTTTAACTTTTATCCAAACCAACAATATTTTTACCTGTTTGTACCACCTGATATTTAACTGGAAGAACCTCAGCATTTCAACCTGGTGTCTTAGCCTACAAAGCCATATCCTTTACAAATATACTGCCCATTGTTGTCTAAAAGGCCATTGACTAAATACCATGACCTTTGAATGACCTCACTTAGTCAATGTCTAAGTGCCCAGTCCACATTCACCAAATAACCTAAAGATATAGAGAAAAAAATCTGAATGAAAATGAATGATAATTTCAATCACTAGGAGAAAAATTTAGTCTATGTAAAGAAATAACAAATGTTGGGAACAATTTTTCTTGAATTTTACTAATTAATTAATTAATCTTAATATAGAAATAATTGTCCTGTTGTGTTGGGTGCATCTTTGTTATGTTTGTACTTTTACCTCTTTTTAATTGAAGGAAGATTGAAGCGAAAGAGAAATTACTTTCCTTCATTGTAGAAATTGACAAATGCTAGAAACAGTGGGGGGTTTGGTGGCCATGGAGGCAAATGTTCAAAGACATCACTTTTAAATGAAAAAAAGTATTAGGTTTACCCCACATTTCAGCTTTTATGTGCTTATACTGTTTTCTTCCCTTTCCCCTGATGGTTTTGGCTGTACTGGGTCTATGTGTCTTTCCACCAGCTATAAAGCTACCTGCACCTATTTGGAATTTTTGGGGGGTGACTATCAATTTGCATGTGTTTTGCAATTTGTATGGTAATGGGGATGAGTTTGCCATTTAATGCAACAGGAAGCTCAGCTTGGAGAGGAGTCAGAGCTCCAAGTTGTCGTTAACCCTCTGGGGCCTGAGGCCTCTTTTCCACTTTCGGGGTAGTCTGACATGCCTCGACATTTTAAAATATTTCACCTATCTAAAAAAGATTTATCCCAAAGTGTTACATGTGCTTTTATTCAGCACAAACTCAGCACCAATAACCTGAGACCACTTAAAATGTTATTATTCTATTTTTTGTTAAAATCAACTTTAAACATATACTTTTCAAAAACCTATTTTCAGAAATGCTGAGAAATTGTAAAAATGTCCCGAATGTCCACGCGATGCTGCAGATGCGTGTCAACCAGGACAGCCCCACAGCATCCAGAGCCTTAAGGAACTCTGGGCGGATCTCATCCACCCCCGGGGCCCGGCCACTGAGGAGCTTTTTAACCACCTCAGCGACCTCCGCCCTAGAACGTAAGAACATAAGAACTACACAAACGAGAGGAGGCCATTCGGCCCATCAAGCTCGCTTGGGGAGAACTTAACTAATAGCTCAGAGTTGTTAAAATCTTATCTAGCTCTGATTTAAAGTAACCCAAGGATTCAGCTTGCACTACGTAATCAGGAAGACTATTACATACTCTGACTACACGCTGTGTAAAGAAGTGCTTCCTTAAATCCAGTTTGAAACGTTCTACCGCTAATTTCCACCTATGGCCACGAGTTCTTGTATTTGAACTAATGCTGAAGTAACTATTTGGTTGAACAGCATCCAAACCTGTTAGAATCTTATAGACCTGGATCATGTCCCCCCTTAGTCTCCTTTGCTTGAGGCTGAAAAGATTTAGCTCAACTAACCTTTCCTCGTATGACATTCATCTAAGACCAGGAATTTTTCTTGTGGCCCTATGCTGCACCTTTTCTAAGGCCGCAATGTCCTTTTTAAGATATGGTGACCAAAGCTGCACACAATATTCTGGGTGAGGTCTCACCAAGGAATTGTATAATCTTAGCATTACCTCCCTTGACTTAAACTCCACACACCTGGAGATATACCCCAACATCCTATTGGCCTTTTTTATTACTTCCCCGCACTGGCGAGAATGAGACATGGAAGCATCAACATACACAGCAAGGTCTTTCTCATAATCAGCTACCTTTATTTCAGTAGGTCCCATAAAATACCTGTACTTTATATTTCTGCTCCCTATATGGAGTACCTTACATTTCTCTATGTTAAATTTCATCTGCCAGGTATCGGCCCAGAAACTAATTAAATCAAGATCCCGCTGTAGCTGCTGAGCCACTAGTTCAGTATCTGCTACACCACCCACCTTGGTGTCATCTGCAAATTTCACCAGTTTACTGTATATATTGGTGTCTATATCATTTATGTAAATTAGGAACAATAGTGGTCCTAAAATTGAACCCTGCGGTACCCCACTATGAACACAGGCCCACTGTGACATTGTGCCTCTTATAATGACTCGCTGCTTCCTATCTGTTAACCAGTTATCAATCCAGGTCGCTACAGTTCCTAAAATACCTGTCGCTTTGAGTTTAAGTAAGAGCCTCTTGTGGGGGACAACATCAAAAGCCTTTTGGAAATCTAAGTAGATGACATCATAGGCCTTCTTATTATCAACTTCCTGAGTAGCTTCCTCAAAAAACTCCAATAGATTTGTTAAACAGGATCTACCTCTCCTAAATCCATGTTAGCTATCCCTTAAAATGTTATTTGAGTCCAGGTAATCTACCATTTTCTCTTTGATTATAGCCTCCATAACTTTACCAGTTATACAAGTTAGACTGATTGGCCTATAGTTTGACAAATGACTTCTATCCCCTTTTTTGAAAATGGGCGTTATGTTGGCATGCTTCCAATCAGAAGGTACCACACCTTCAGATAAGGTTTTTTGAAACAGTAAAGTTAAGGGTCGGCAAATAATATCCCTCATCTCTTTTAACACTATAGGTAAGATGCCATCAGGGCCCTGAGATTTATTTATTTTGAGCTTAGCTAGGCTTTGCAAAACATCACCTTCAGTTATATGTACACTCTAAAAACTCCTGGGTTATTTCTTTAACCCATTTTCTGGGTTACTTGTGTTGGGTTAAAATTATGGGTTATTTTTTCAGAGAGTAACCATTTTCTGGTTTATAGGGCTAATATTTTGACCCAATTCCTGGGTTGTTTAGGTTTATGGGTTATTTTTCAAAGAATAACCCATGTTCTGGGTTCATGACCCTTCCCCCCGCCCCCCGCCGTTCTGGAATTTTCTCACAACAGTCGTTTGAAATAACCGTCACTTGAACTTCGCGCTCGATCCTTTTTGGCCTGGGCTTCTTCGGTGCAACTTCGTCGCGTATTCAAGGTAAGCAAGTATTTTCAGTGTCAATGTAACGTAAACTTTTCTGTGTCCATGTCCCCGTTGGTAGTTTAGCACCATTTGCTGAAAAAATGACCATGGCTTACCGTGCTAATTCTGTGGTTAGCATGTAGTCGCCCGCGGATATCGCGACATGTAACTAGTTTAAAGTCCGTGTAAAGTCAAAATAAATATGTGTTTTGAGTTTTTCAGACTAAAGAAGAAATTGTTATTAACCACCGAACCAAATTTGAATGATTAAAAATAACGATTAGTTCATGAAATTGGATGTCAAAATGGTTGAAATGCTTTTTACACATCGTTGAGAAATACATGTAACGTTATGACCTATTTAATGTGTTTAGAAGAAAATGACTGAATTCACTTTACACGGTGTTTAAATTCTATTTTTCATAAATTGTGCTGTACTTATCTCATGTTATAATACTGGTGGTAATACGATAAGTACAGTGCAGCTAGTGGCGACTTCATGCCGCGTTAAGGGGGTCAAACATCGGACGAGAAGCGCCGCCCTCGTCGCGTCTAGGACAACTCGAGGTATCGCGTACTTTCTCAGTTTATGGCCAGCAATATTGTTATGTTTAAGGACATTATGGATTTAGATAATGCCAGTACTATGTTATGATTGTACCGTATAATTAAATACAACCGTTGCTGAGTCTGCAGTCTGAACACTTTACCTCAGAGCGTCTGTTAACTGAATGAATTGAGAATATCACCTGAAAATCCAATAACATCAGCAATTTTCAATCAAGTAGCCGATTTCTGTAAATTAATGTAAAACGAAATTTATATTGCAGCACATGGTGAAGTCAGTATATACATTAACGACGATTTGAGACAAATAAGTGTAAATTTAATATAAGACTATGTACATGGCGCCGAATGGCGCCGCCGGTGTGTGTACACTCATGGAGAATAATGTGTTTGAATTTTAAATACACTTCTCGTCCAGTGTGCAAACCCCCTTTAGCCGCGGCTAGAGCGACGAGGCATCACAATAGTTGAGTTATGTTAACCAGCTGCGCTGTGCTTATCATATTATACAGTGCTCTACTGGCTTAAGTAGTAAGAGTTAAAGAAGCGTGTCAAGTCTTCAAATTGTTGCTAACTTCTATTGCTATGTTTTCTCCAGGTCATTTTAAATGGACAGCTTTGTCGCTGATAAGCTAACTGAGTGGCGGCTGTCTGAGTTGATAGAGAATTTTAGAGGTGAGCGTTTTACTCTTAACTGCCCTCATATCATCTCTCTATACCTAAACATTTTTCTTTAATATGGCTTAAATGTGTCAGTGCAAGATTTTGTGACAGTCACAACTTCTTCGACAGTGGGGAATGCATATCTATAATAACCCTTACAGTTAAAAGATACTTGTGCCTTGTCTTTTAGCTGTGATGCATAATAATGGGCCAGATATTCACCTTTGCATTAATGTCATTATTACACTTGTTAATGAAAGAAAAGAAGGACAGTATAGACTGTCATTCACACAAAATGGGTAATGCTGCAAAAGAACCACATTAGTTAACTAGCAATTTGGGCCACGTTTTTTAAAAAACAAAACAAAAAAACAACAGCATTCCCTTAAAAGTGATTATTTGTTACTTTGGTAATCAAGGAGTGTCTGGTGAGTGGTTCTCAATCCACATTTTCTTTTACACATTCATGACCCACTCAAAATGAACACACCAATTAAGAACCACAGTTCATTTGGCTTCCTTGTACAGTTAGTATCAGCATTATAACACAAACTGGTAGTCTATTATCTTGCTTACAATTCACCTTCTACACAATATTCACATTCTTTTGTGTATCTTTCTGTCTCTGTCTGTTTTAGGTTGGAACAAATATGGTGGAATACCTCTTGCAATCGAAGCCATTCCCCTCTGTCCTGGCGCTGGGAGATCCCCAGCAATGTGCTTCTCAGGCATTTGTGATATTAGCTGGTCAGGCACTCCCTCAGAGCACACTGCTTCGGGCAGTTGACATGTGTTTCAAGGCATTTTATGTTCTTGATATCAACTACCCCAAGCAGTGTGCTCCCGCATGGGAGTTTCTGCAGCAAGTTGTATATCAGATTGAGGGATCTGAATCAAAACCTGTCAAATTTCTTAAGATTTGCAGAACTGTTTAATTGTGTTAAGCTGCAGTAAATGACACAACCAATGTTTGAAGACTTTAAGCCTCAAGTTCAATCCAGTTATTGAATGTTGTCAAATGTTTGAGAGAGAATGAGTTGTTTATTTTTCTATTTTTGTAATGTCTAATGTTATTACAGTGTGACCTAAAATAAATAGGTCCAAGTGTGTTTTTTTATATAGAGTTTAATTTAATTTAATGCAATAAAAATGTAAAAGTGCTTGAAGTGTGTAAGTGCCTGAAGTTTTATTTTCTGAAATAAGGCATACTGGCATAGTAACCCAAGTTAGGTTATTTTTGACCTTTGACCTTTGGTTAAAAAGGGGCCTACTAATTTCTGGGTTATTTCAACCCAGATATTGGGGTTGTTCTTTTGAAGTTGGGTTATATTAACTACAATGTTGGGTTATTGTAACCCAGCATTTGGGTCAGGTACTTAACCCAGAAGTTGGGTCAAAAAGAATAACCCATTTTTCTGGGTTGAAATAACCCAGAAATTAGTTGGTCCCTTTTTAACCCAGGATTTGGGTCAAAAATAACCCATTATGGGTTATTTTTGACCCAGGAGTTTTTAGTGTGTATATATTAGTTATAGACGATGCTGGATTAGTAATAAGAACTGGTAAGTTACTAGTGTCCTCAACAGTGAATACCCGTGCAAAACTATCATTGAACTCATTTACTATATCAATGTCATTTTCAGTTATAAGACCCTTACTATCCTGCAGATTAGTAATTTCAGCTTTTAGAGTTAAAATACTGGAAGAAACTTTTAACGTCCTCCTTAGCCTCCAATGCAATCTTCCTTTCGACATTCCTTTTAGTTCATCTAATGTCATTTTTTAACTCAGCCTGTAGATTTAGATACTCTTGCTTTATTGTGTCATCATCAGTTATTTTCCATTTCTGGAACAAAGCCCTTTTCCTCCTTACTTTATACTTTATTTCCCTAGTAAACCACCTAGGTTGCAATTTCCTAGGTTTATTCTTGCTGGAAACAGGTATGAAGTCCTCTTGCACTTGCAGTAATGTGCTTTTAAAAAATTCCCATGCCTCTTCAACAGTTTTGTTATTTAACTCCATCCAGTTCACAATTTCTAGTTTTAATCTCATACAATTGAAGTTAGGAAGGCTAACATTATATATTTTTGATTTGGACTAAACTTAGCCTCAAATTTAACCATGTTATGATCGCTACTGTGAAGTGGTTCTAAAACGTCTAATTTACCAATCCTGTCCTGTTTATTAGAGAAAACAAGATCAAGAATGGCATCTCCCCTGGTAGGGGTGTTAAACTGAGTAAAAAAACAATCCTGTACTAATTCCACCATCTCCAGTTCATTTTCAGAAGAGCTAGCGACAATGTCCCACTGCATCCCCGGTAGATTAAAATCACCCATAACTACCACATAATTTTTATTGCTCATAATCCTAATATCACTGTATGACAATCTGCTTTCCTCAGCAGCTACATTAGGTGCTCTGTAACGAACACCGACAATTAGTGTCACGATCCGCTCCGTTCGATCCCGATGTGTGCCACGCCCCCTCATTATCCACGTGTGCTTCCCCGATCGTGCCCAGCTGTTCCTTGTTATTTCGGCTTGTCTTTTGTATTTAGTCCGTGTCTGAGTCAGTCTTCCCCAGATCCGTCATTAATGTTCGTGAATGTTTATTGGTGTCTTGGTCCCGTCCACCCGAATAAACCCTTTGCCTGCATTCTCGGCTTGCCTCGCTTGCTTCCCGGCTCGCTCGCTCCGCCAGTCGCAACAATTAGGCTATTTGAGTTTTTAGCATCTAATTTTACCCATGTAGCTTCCGCAGTTTTACTTATATCAGTAAGCTCCCTTGCCTGCAAATTTTCCTTTACATATTGTAATGATCACCCTAGGATGATGTCAGAGGGCGTCGCTCTCTTGCCTTTTTTCCGTTTCCGCCCCCATATACACTTTTCAGCGCGTATGGAGGTATTTTGCTTTTACTGGCTGACGATGTTAAACCTGAGCATCGTGCATGAGTCTATTGTATCCTGCAGTGTAATAAACGAGGGACAGCACCATTTCTTCGTGTTTGGCTGAGTTATATACACTCACCTAAAGGATTATTAGGAACACCTGTTCAATTTCTCATTAATGCAATTATCTAATCAACCAATCACATGGCAGTTGCTTCAATGCATTTAGGGGTGTGGTCCTGGTCAAGACAATCTCCTGAACTCCAAACTGAATGTCAGAATGGGAAAGAAAGGTGATTTAAGCAATTTTGAGCGTGGCATGGTTGTTGGTGCCAGACGGGCCGGTCTGAGTATTTCACAATCTGCTCAGTTACTGGGATTTTCACGCACAACCATTTCTAGGGTTTACAAAGAATGGTGTGCAAAGGGAAAAACATCCAGTATGCGGCAGTCCTGTGGGCGAAAATGCCTTGTTGATGCTAGAGGTCAGAGGAGAATGGGCCGACTGATTCAAGCTGATAGAAGAGCAACTTTGACTGAAATAACCACTCGTTACAACCGAGGTATGCAGCAAAGCATTTGTGAAGCCACAACACGCACAACCTTGTGGCGGATGGGCTACAACAGCAGAAGACCCCACCGGGTACCACTCATCTCCATTACAAATAGGAAAAAGAGGCTACAAATTGCACGAGCTCACCAAAATTGGACAGTTGAAGACTGGAAAAATGTTGCCTGGTCTGATGAGTCTCGATTTCTGTTGAGACATTCAAATGGTAGAGTCAGAATTTGGTGTAAACAGAATGAGAACATGGATCCATCATGCCTTGTTACCACTGTGCAGGCTGGTGGTGGTGGTGTAATGGTGTGGGGGATGTTTTCTTGGCACACTTTAGGCCCCTTAGTGCCAATTGGGCATCGTTTAAATGCCACGGCCTACCTGAGCATTGTTTATGACCATGTCCATCCCTTTATGACCACCATGCACCCATCCTCTGATGGCTACTTCCAGCAGGATAATGCATAGGGTGACCAGATAATCCATGTCAGGGAGGACACTCTGAGCTAGGACAGGAATTGTAAATTACCATTTCAATTAAACGGACCTGGATTTCACTTGAGCACTGAGTTCTTGCTGTGTGCTGATTGGTCAGTCTCCTATAATCATGCATGTGTCACTAATGTTAATGTGAAACAGCTGGATGAGTCTTTCAGTCAAGGAAATAAACCAGTCAAAGCACAAGAAGAGCTGAACTAATTAGCCGAGCACAGGAGCCTTTCAATTTGAAAGTAGTTTGTAAAACCTGAAGTAGCTCAAAGTGTCCTCCCTGACATGGATTATCTGGTCACCCTAATAATGCACCATGTCACAAAGCTCGAATCATTTCAAATTGGTTTCTTGAACATGACAATGAGTTCACTGTACTAAAATGGCCCCCAGTCACCAGATCTCAACTCAATAAAGCATCTTTGGGATGTGGTGGAACGGGAGCTTCGTGCCCTGGATGTGCATCCCACAAATCTCCATCAACTGCAAGATGCTATCCTATCAATATGGGCCAACATTTCTAAAGAATGATTTCAGCACCTTGTTGAATCAATGCCACGTAGAATTAAGGCAGTTCTGAAGGCGACAGGGGGTCAAACACCGTATTAGTATGGTGTTCCTAATAATCCTTTAGGTGAGTGTATTTTCTTAACTGTGGTGTTTGCTTAAACTAGACATTACAATATCACCTTACACACACAGACACACACAGAAGGACAGATAACGCAACGTGTTTAGTGTTGTTCACTTTCGGATTCATCGGTCGTAACAAACATGTAACTGATCGCAGTGTAAACGCGAGTCATAGATGTGATATCAAAACGCCAAAGCATTTACACTTGTATAATACACAGTTTACTGCATTCAAGTGCATTTCTTTAGCGTTCAGCGGCAGCCATATACACTGAACTTAGAGGTCATTTTAGAGTAGCCTAAAACAAATGCTTTGAACAGTTAACACGCATGTGTAAAATTATGCTTTTTTTCTTCAGATCAAAAAGCTCAGGTAGGCCTGGTCAGAAGCGAAACCGCTACCCACCAAAGAAATTGATATGTGAACTTGAACCAGAACAAGAACCAGATGGTAATATTATACATTCATACATATATGGGCTGCCACTTTTGTTTGTTATTATAATATAACAAGACAATAATCATTTTCATCGGGCAAATTTTTGATTAATCTATTACTTGTTTTAGAATATTCAAAGTGCAATTTGTATAGATTTGAACTCTGGCAGAACTCAGCTAGATTGAAATATATTATAATTGTATGTATCAATTCTAACATCATTCATTGGATAATATAATTCTCCGAATGAGAATTAAGGTCCACAGAACACCGCAGTAGGTGTATGTTTTACATGCTGCCTATTGGTACTTTGCTTTATGACTTTCTGCTATGTTGGACCTTATAAGACATAGATTAACATATTTTTCGTACAAATCACATCTTATTTACTTTCCCTCTTTTAGGCCACTTTGTATTTGTGGCATTTCAGGATGGATATACAGCAAAGATTTCCAACACTTCAGATGTTCTAAAAGAGGATGAATCACCTATTGGAAACCTCAGGCATCTGAAACTTGGAGAAAAAATTCTGGCAAAATGGTCAAATAATAAGTTTTATAATGCGGTTGTATATTGCACCGGCTCACCTGATCAAAAGCAGGATTCAAACAAGAGGCCTAAAAAGGATAACACAGTACATGAAGCAGCTGCTCTGAGATTCTACAGTTCTTCATCAGTAACCTCCACAGCCCAGCACAGTTCTCCACAAAGGACTTTCCAAGCTACAGAGCACAGCTTTAACCCATCTAGCTGAGTACCAACCTTTTCATGTCTACCCACAGTTTCCTCCAATTCTGCACCAGCCTTCATTCATATCACCCCAGCACCAGCTGTCATTTCCACCTGCTCAACACCAGTATGCGTTTGCACAGTCAAAGGGACCAAATTCCTCTGAACAGAGGCAAGAATCAGTTATTATTGATTTAGATGACCAGCGGTCAAAAGACATTACAAATTGTCCAACTACCAGAGAATCCTTCTTGCAAAATCTTATCACACCAGCAGTCCATCGTTCTCATTCCCAACTGCCACCACTTCCAAAGCAGACTGAGGACTCCACTTCATCATTTGATACAGCAGTCATAGAGTGTGAGGTACTACCATCTATGGAAAGCCAATGGGAGCCATGTGAGGCTTGCAAGCCGAAGATAAAACCATTGATGGAGGAGAATAAAAGGATAAAAAATTGACTGTCAAGTATCGGTAAGTCATATTTTAAAATTTGTTGTGGGAGCTAAAAAAACACTCATGCTGACATGATTCTCTTTTGTCTAACTATAGATTTGTGATCATTTAGCATTACAAGACTACTGATCTACATCTCGCTTACCTGAAAGTTCATGCATCAGGTTTATATGACCTGCCTGTGGCCCATTGCCTCCAACTTGCATCTAGATGCATGTCCCAGTGCAGCAAGTTTAGCAATATACTGGGTCAAGTCATGCAAATAATGAGATATTCAGCGACTGAAAGAAAACAATATGTGGCAGGAAATAACACCCAGGTCTTCTATATTTTCTGTTTCAGGGGTTGAACAGCTGCAAACAGTGAAAGATTTCATTGAGAAAACTGAAGAATTAAAAGCTTCCAATAGTGGAGTGCAAGTGGCTAAACAAATGCCAAAGCAACAAGAGCTGTTTGAAAACAGTGGCCTTATCATTTCCCCTACCAAACTGGCAGCCATTCACCAGGAGGCAGAGAAAGACTGCCTTGATCTCTTTCATCTACTATTTGAAGAGTTTTTTATGCATGAAGAATGCGTCAATGCAGTGGCGTTTGGAAAACATGGCAGAGTTCCAGAAGGGAAAAAGGTGTTGGATAGAACCAAAGTCAACGCATTACTAAGTAAGTTAAAAAATCTTTCTCTCTCAGATACATAAGCCACACACTGTCTAATAAATTAATTTGTATTAATAATAATTAATCTGGGCATCTTAACAATATGTCTTTATAAAATATAAATAAATTCAACCAAAAAACGTTTAATGCTTTGCATTTGTAATGTATATTAAATACATCTATTTCCTTATAATGTACAATTCAAATAGGCATGGATATTGCCATTACAATATATTCAAGAAGGCAAACCTCATTGTGTGTGCATGTTCACTTGAATCACATGATTGTGTGATTGAATGCATCAAAAGGGTTAAAAGTTTATGCTCAAAGCTTTCCATTAGGTATTTCTCCTTATTGAATAACAGGCATTACTGCCCAAATGTCTCTGTAAAGAAAAAACCTTTACATTTAATAAAATTGGTCTTTGCTGGTCCCAAATAGGAAACATGCTTATATGTAAGTAAATAAAATAATACCATTAAGTGACTGGATTAACTGTGAAAGTTTCAAACCAATGATACAAAAACAGAAATTTTATGTGACTTCCCATGCATTACAGGACAAATAGGTTGTCCTGTAATGCAGAAAATACCTCTGAGTCTTTTCTGCAGACTGACAAGTATAATCAAATAATGTACCACAATATATAGCTCCCACAGATGGTATTTTACAATATTGTATTGCATGTGAATTACTGCTTGAGTACTGTATATCACACAGTATGTGATGTCTTATACTGTATGACAGTGATGGCGTAGTGATTAGTGAGTTGGTCCTGTGATTGGAGGGTTGCTGGATTTACTCCCAGACCGGTAAAGGTAACCTAGAGGTACCTGTGAGCACAGAAGTGTCCCCAAGCACTGCTCCCTTCAGCTGCCCACTGCTCCTTCAGAGATGGGTCAAATGCAGAGGTCATATTTTCTTGGGGTGCAATGTGTGCTGTGCTGCGGTGTGTTCACAATAACAATCAGTCACTTTCATTCACTTTTTTCCCAATTGCAGCTTATGTCATGAGCTGTGGCAGACTGAGTGGATGGACACCAGTTGAGAAGGCCAAGCTCAAGAAGGCTTTGATAAATAAGTGTCGTGCAAGGGCCGGAATGGCTGGTACCTAAATGTACCTGTTTGTTTTAATTAAATTTTGTTGACCTTGGATTTGCTGCAAATATTGCTTTCTTATGTGAATTATTTGTATTTGTTCAACACCCATCTTTATTACCTATTGCATTTTAAGTTGTATTTTTTTTTTATATATAAGGTATCTTATTGGACAGTTTTTTGTTTTCTCACGTGGTAACCTGTAAAGCAAATCAGTATAGACGTGTTGAGTTCCTCTGCATTTTAAGATATTTAAGTACCTGCAGGTCACTGTCCAGATTCGTTTACATTGTTTAAGGTGTGATGACAAGTTTTTTTTTTTTTTTTGCAATGTATTGCAAAAATAGAAAGGTAAAAAGATATATTATTGCTTGTGTTTGAGAACTTATTATGATTAGAGTTAATAGTTAATTTAAATAAAGTTAATTAAATGTATAATAATGCTGGATTGTCAGTACAAAGGAGTACAGCAAAAGAGCTAGTTTTCCCTTCATTAGTACTATACTATTTAAAACAATGAAGTGTCTTATGCCTCTTTTTTGTCTGAAGTTGTTTCTCCTAAGCAATTTTAGGAGAAAAACCTGAGACACAGTTAATACTTAACTGAAACTTAACCGAGTATCACCATTTAATCTCATGAGCTAGGAATGATCAGACTTTAAGCAATAAAACAGTCCTTTCGAAGACTCTCATTTTTCGCTCTCTATACCTCAAAAGTGTCTCAATGTCTCTTTTTTGTCTTAAGCTGTTTCTCCTAAGCAATTTTAGGAGAAAAACACGAGACAAAGTTGATATTTAACTGACACTTAACTGAGAATCATCATTAAGTCTCAGGAGCTAGGAATGATCTAACTTTAGGCAATAAAATTTTCCTGTGGGTCGTGCCAAAAGCGAACATATATAAACTAGTTTGAGATAAAAGTGATCAATGTGTGCAACCCCTAAATATTATCCAATCTTCTTGAAATTTGGCATATATATTTTTACATCACTGAGACTCGGGGCGTAAGCAAAGTCATATGAAAATCACATCTTTGGAAAAATGAAACACCCTAGTGAACAGGTTTCTCGAAATTGCTCACATTGTGTAAGTATGTGTGCTGTGGTGTCCTCTGCCTCATGACCTGTGCTTCCTGTGATTGACTCCAGGCTCACTATAACAATGTGCTAGACAAGTGGTTATGGAAGATGTATTAATGAGTGAGACAAGTGTAAATTGATGTTGAAACAGCTGATAGTCCTTGAAAATGTCTTTTTTGCTTTGTTTAATCATACACACCAGGGCCATTGTTAGACCACTGTCCCAGAAGTTCTCTACTCTAAACTTACTCCGCTCACTGTACTAGCCCCCATCTGTCAGTGGATCACAAACTTCATGACAAATAGGAAGCAGGAGGTGAGGCTGGGGAAAAACCTCCTACACCTGGATGACCCTAGCAAGCGCCCTCCCAGGGGTGTGTTGTCTCCCCTCTGCTCTTCTTTATCTACACAAATGACTGCATCTCAGGGGACTCATATTTTAAGCTCCTGAAGTTTTCAAACAACATGACGGTCATTGGCCTCATCAGGGATACAGATATGAGGCTGAACAGTAGACTTCAGGAAGTGCCCACCAACAATGCCCCTCCTCACCCTACGCAACAACACTTTGTCTACAGTGGAAACTTTCAGGTTACTGAAATCCACAATCTCCCAGGACCTAATGAGGGCAGCCAACATAGACATAATTGTCAAAATGGCCCAGCAGGAATATCAATTATTGGCTTTGGTCACTCTTATGGCTGCCATGCTCAGGGAGCAGCTGTTGCTATGGCAGATTGGCTCCTCTCAATGGTGTCTGATGTGACTCCTTTCGATGAGTGTTTTAATATGAGGCTCAGGTTATTGCATTTCTGGGTTTCTTGTCTGTTGTCTCAGTGTATGTTCCGACTATGGTGAGTGATGCCTCGATGTTTTATTCCAAACTTTGCTTGGTTGAAGATGGGTGCCCACGAGGTGACACTCCTCTGGTCATGGGTGATTTCAGTGTGACCACTGGCACTGACAAGGCTGGCTATGATTATTGTACCAGTCCGCATGGGTCTGGCGACCATAGTGAAAGTGGATCCATGTTCCTTGACTTTGCAAAAAGTCAGTGGCTATGGATTGCTGTATCCTGGTCCCAGCACCCTGAGCCACATCGTTGGGCTTGGTGCTCCAATACTGGTGGTGTGGCGAAGGAGCTCGATCACATCCTCATGGGCAAATGCTGGATGCTCCTACAGAACTGCAGGATCTACAGGAATGCGAAGTGAATTCTGTCCAAACACTTGCTGTTGCTACTCTGAAGATTCAGCTTGGGTTGAGGAGGCTACCGCCTACTAAGAGAATGAGGCTGGACCTGGCCAAACTCTAAGATCAAGCTGTTTCTAATGAGGTTGCAGGTAGTTTGTGTGAGGAACTTGCAGACTTGGGTGCGACTGCTAATTCTAATGTGATGTGAGACCTTTTGTGACAAGACCCTGAAGGTTGTGTTGGTGTTGCCAGTGTTCCCAAAAGGAGGTGTTTTATCTTGCTGGACACCCTGGGTATTATTGAGAGCATCATATGGCTTGATGGCAACTCCACTCTTTACTGGAAACTGAGAAGGACAGCTGTGAGTGTTCTGAGGGCAGATAAGGAGACGTTTATTAGTTACACACCATCGATGGTCTAGTGACCCACATCCTGCTTACAGAGAAAATGAAGCATTACAAACATCCAGATCTGTTCCTCAGAGAGTCGCAGTCAGGGTGAGTCATGGAATTTTCCTTACGGGTAACACTGCATTTGTGGCCTGTACTACTTGAGCAGCTGTTTAAAGAGCTGACCCTCCAGCTGGATGTTAGATACCTCTGGGTCCACAGTTCTTGAGGCTGATCTTCTGATTAGCTGTGAACCACCCAATTTTTTGGCTGCACAGGTGGTGAGCCAGGTGAGGGTACGGAAGGCTGCAGGCATCTATGGTATCTGGGGTGAACTTCTCCAAGTTGGTGATAAGGCTGTCCTCCTGGCATTGCAAGCAATCTTTTCTTCCATTTGGGATATGGGCTTTATCCTAACTGACTGGAAAACGGGACTTGTTGTCCCTATTTGAAAAGCGAAGGGTGATCAAGGGAAGGGGGATAACACTGTTCTCAGTTCTGCCAAGTAAGGTCCTTGCTAGGGTCATCCTGAACAGGATCTGTGATCACTTGCTTGCCTGCCAGAGTCCGTAGCAGTATGATTTTATGCCTAAACATTCTTATGAAAGATAGGTGCGCTCAGACTCCAAAAAATCTCAAAAATGACTTAGGGAGCGAGTTAACGACATCAAAATACAAAAAAGGAACCGCACTCACAAGATACTTCTCATACTATTTAGAAAAAAAAGTTTATTGCACCATACCACATGCGTTCCTGTGAGTGCGGTTCCTTTTTTGTATTTTGATGCCTAAACATTCTACCATCAATCGCATCCTGGCACTGGGGGTCTATGTTAGGGTCAGCACCCATCTGACCTTACCCTTCATGCCTCTACCCTCTTTGGCCAGCAGTTGATGCTGGCTATCCCACATTTTCACTCCCTGTCTAACCATTGGGTGTTCCCCGGCACTTTGGACTGCTGCATGGCTCAGGGGATTGAGTGCAGCGCATGGATACTGGAACCCTAAAATCAAGGGTTCAAAACCAGCCTTCCTGGTTTTGTTTAGTTATTAATTTTTGTTGTTCCTACTGTATGTTATTTATTCTTTGTTCCCTGTTTTGGTTTGCCCTGCTTGTGTCCTGTTTGAATTAGATTTTTTATCCTTTTGGTGTAGTCAGCCCTCTGTTATGTTCCCTAGTACTGTAGCAGATACTGAACTAGCGGCTCAGCAGCTACAGCGGGATCTTGATTTAATTAGTGACTGGGCCGATACCTGGCAGATGAAATTTAACATAGACAAATGTAAGGTACTCCATGTAGGGAGCAGAAATATAAAGTACAGGTATTTTATGGGACCTACTGAAATAAAGGTAGCTGATTATGAGAAAGACCTTGGTGTGTATGTTGATGCTTCCATGTCTCATTCTCGCCAGTGCGGGGAAGCAATAAAAAAGGCCAATAGGATGTTGGGGTATATCTCCAGGTGTGTGGAGTTTAAGTCAAGGGAGGTAATGCTAAGATTATACAATTCCTTGGTGAAACCTCACCTAGAATATTGTGTGCAGCTTTGGTCACCGTATCTTAACCCCCTGGGGCCTGAGGCCATTTTTCCACTTTCGAGGTAGTCTGACATGCCTTGACATTTTAAAATATTTCACCTATCTAAAAAACATTTATCCCAAAGTGATACATTTGCTTTTATTCAGCACAAAATCTGAGACCTCTTAGAATGTTATTATTCAATTTTTTGTTAAAATCAACTTTAAACATATACTTTTCAAAAACCTATTTTCAGACATGCTGAGAAATTGTAAAAAATCACATTATAGACATTTCTAGGTAAGACTTTTGAGCTCTGAAGCTTATAGACACAGGGGTTGGCTACACATAGGTGAAAGTGACATTCTGAAATTTTATGTAGTTTGATTACTAAAGTGTTAGAACTTTGGAGTGACACTCTTTTTCTCAAAGTCAGTGGTCTTCACAATGAATATTGATGAGATAGGTGTCCTCACACCTGTAGTAGTTTGCATACTGTCAATGGCCCATCAGTCTGGAATGTCACTGCACCCCACACCCATCAC
The DNA here is from genome assembly GCF_048594095.1 of Paramormyrops kingsleyae. Classification (NCBI taxonomy): domain Eukaryota; kingdom Metazoa; phylum Chordata; class Actinopteri; order Osteoglossiformes; family Mormyridae; genus Paramormyrops; species Paramormyrops kingsleyae. The sequence goes on along the minus strand of NC_132797.1, from coordinate 44,673,650 downwards.
TTTGGAAAGGCAGTTTGAAACGCAAGAAAAGTAGCAACAATAAAATCCCTTTCACAGTTTATTGATAGATGGAATGAAAAATGAAAAACTGTGACTATATAAATATAGAAAGCGATAAATATGATGCAGTGACTATTATTGACGCTCTGGGGACGAGGGCATCATCGACCGCGTATCTTTCTTGTGTATTTCAGTTTATATCTCGCTGAAATCATTATGTAGAATCATGAAAAAAACACTGACTAAATCCGTTATCTGTCTTCTTTTCAAAACTTCCATTGTCAGAAGTATTAACGTTTTTAAAATTAGGTTAAATAGGCAAAAAAGCAAATGGTGTCATCTTTCTTTGTTTTACTTGCGTCGGGAGCGTGTAGGACCGCTCTCAGCGGAAGATCGCTATTCACGTTCTAAATACGCTGCGTTTGAATCGGCGACCACGTGATTGCAGGCACACAGGCTTAGCCCACTGAGCTATGAACACAGGTATGAGCTTCGCTGCTGAAAGTGGCAACACTGGCGCAAAGCTTCAGCGGCAGAGACGTATCCGTGTGCTATATTGTAGCCAATCAGTGTAAACACTACCCAGACATGTGCTCTTGTTTATTTCGGTCACAATGGCCGTATTCACATATTTCACAAATTCAAATTCACAAATACTAACTGTCGGATTATCATGTTATTATCATGCGAATAGCGCGATTTGCAAGTGGGTGGGCGATCAGAGCCGCTTCGAGACGCAGACGCTTAAGTCAGTCACTCTTGTTCTTTCAATTCGTATCACGAAGCTGTAAAAATATATTTAGTTTCTACCTATATATATTTGAAAAGTAGACCGTCCAAGGTTTCTGAGAGTATTTTTAAAATGTGTATATGACAAAAACTCGCGGAGTTATTTAAACGGTTTTGCTAAATTTCTGTCAGATCCCGCCGGCGGGATCGCCGGTCCCAAGGGGTTAAAAAGGACATTGCGGCCTTAGAAAAGGTGCAGCGTAGGGCCACAAGAATGATTCCTGGTCTTAGATGAATGTCATATGAGGAAAGGTTAGTTGAGCTAAATCTGTTCAGCCTCAAGCAAAGGAGACTGAGGGGGGACATGATCCAGGTCTATAAGATTCTAACAGGTTTGGATGCTGTTCAACCAAATAGTTACTTCAGCATTAGTTCAAATACAAGAACTCGTGGCCATAGGTGGAAATTAGCGGGAGAACATTTCAAACTGGATTTAAGGAAGCACTTCTTTACACAGCGTGTAGTCAAAGTATGGAATAGTCTTCCTGATAACATAGTGCAAGCTGAATCCTTGGGTTCCTTTAAATCAGAGCTAGATAAGATTTTAACAACTCTGAGCTATTAGTTAAGTTCTCCCCAAGCGAGCTCGATGGGCCGAATGGCCTCCTCTCGTTTGTATAGTTCTTTTGTTCTTATGTTCTTAGTGTATAGCACTTCCCTGACTTGGTGGTCATTATACTTCCCTAGTCCTTGTACTCATTTAGTGTGTCCACTTCCACCTGTTTCTCATTGTTCCTATGTCTCTCTCTAGATTGGTTAATTGATTATTAATTGCACCTGTCCCTTTTAGTCCGGTGTCCTTGGTATTAGTTAATTTATTATGATTCTCACCTGTCATACATTGTGTCTTGTTAGCTGTGTATTTAAGTGCCTGCCTTTGCCTTGCTTTTTAGTCTGCCATTTTGAATATTAAAATGTGTTTGTTCCTCTGTTCTCCTGTCCAGTTTTTTCCCTGTGATTTTCTTAGTTTCTTAGTTAAACTAAGATTTTCTTAGTTTTGCTTTGTTTCATGGTTTTAGTTGATTTGGTATTATTCCTTGTTTGTTTCCATGATCCCGCATGGTCCTTTTGTGTTTTTAGTTTTGTCCTGTGTGTCCAGTTTCCCCAATAAGCCCTATTTGTCTTGTAACCGCAAGTAGATTGTCACCTTCCTTTTCCCGCCTGCGCCAAGCTGTACTATAACTGTTTTCATTGAGTGCAAATGTGAGTATCGGCAGAGTTTCTTTGCAGCTTTGCCAATTTTTCATAAACTGACTCAATTGACTGAGCTGCCCTGTGGGACATCCTGAGACTTCACAGGATCCCCCTGAACATCATGGATGGCCAGTTCACTGGTACTGTGAGTGTTGTTCAGAGGCTTTCCTGGAGCCGACACCTTATCGTGGTGGAGGGGTTTGCGTGTTCCAATGATCCCAGGAGCTAAGTTGCCCGGGACTTTATGCCCTTGGTAGGGTCACCCAAGGCAAACAGGTCCTGGGTGAGTAACCAGACGAAGTGCGGCTCACAAGACCCCAATGAAGAAAAAGATAATGGAACCACGGTTTCCCTTGCTCAGACGCGGGTCACCGGGCCCCCCCCCCTGGAGCCAGGCCTGGGGGTGGGGCTCGATGGCGAGCGCCTGGTGGCCAGGCCTGTACTAATGGGGCCTAGTCGGGCACAGCCCGAACAAGGCACGTGGGTCCCCCCTCCAATAGGCTCACCACCTATAGGAGGGGCCATAGGGGTTGGGTGCGATGTGAGCTGGGCAGTGGCCAAAGGCAGGGACCTTGGCGGTCCGATCCTCGGCTGCAGAAGCTAGCTCTAGGGACATGGAATGTCACCTCCCTGATGGGGATGGAGCCTGAGCTGATGCGCGAGGTTGTGAATTTCCTGCTAGATATAGTCGGGCTCACCTCGACGCATGGCTTGGGCTCGGGACCCAGTCTCCTTGAAGGGGGTTGGACCCTCTTCCACTCTGGAGTTGCCCGTGGGGAGAGGCGCTGATCGGGGGTGGGCATACTTATTGCCCCCTGGCTGGGCGCCTGTACATTGGGGTTTACTGCAGTGGATGAGAGGGTAGCCTCCCTTCGCCTTCGGATGGGGGGATGGGTTCTGACTGTTGTTTGCGCTTATACGCCAAGTGGCAGTTCAGAATACCCACCCTTTTTGGAGGCCTTGGAAGGGGTGTTGGAGAGCACTCCTCCTGGGGACTCTCTTGTTCTGCTGGGGGACTTCAATGCTCATGTGGGCAATGACAGCGAGACCTGGAGTGGCGTGATTGGGAGGAATACCCCCCCCCCTCGATCTGAACCTGAGCGGTGCTTTGTTGTTGGACTTCTGTGCTCGTCACGGATTGTCCATAATGAACACCATGTTCAGGCATAAGGGTGTCCATATGTGCACTTGGCACCAGGACACCCTAGGCCACGGTTCGATGATCGACTTTGTAGTCGTGTTATCGGACTTGCGGCCGCATGTCTTGGACACTCGGGTGAAGAGAGGGGCGGAGCTGTCAACTGATCACTACCTGGTGGTGGGTTGGCTCCGCTGGTGGGGGAGGAAGTCGGCCAGGCCTGGCAGGCCCAAGCGTATAGTACGGGTCTGCTGGGAACATCTGGTGGAATCCCCTTTCAGGAGAAGTTTCAACTCCTACCTCCGGCAGAACTTCTCCCATGTCCCGGGAGAGGCGGGGGACATTGAATCCAAATGGGCCATGTTCCATGCCTCCATCATGGAGGCGGCTGACCGGAGCTGTGGCGGTAAGGTGGTCGGTGCTTGTCGTGGCGGCAATCCCCGAACCCGCTGGTGGACACCGGTAGTGAGGGATGCCGTCAAGCTGAAGAAGGAGTCCTATCGGGCCTTTTTAGCCTGTGGGACTCCAGAGGCAGCTGACAGCTACCGGCAGGCCAAGCGGGATGCAGCTTCGGCGGTCGCTGAGGCAAAAACTCGGGTGTGGGAGGAGTTTGGTGAGGCCATGGAAAACGACTTCCGGACGGCTTTGAGACGATTCTGGTCCACCATCTGGCGGCTCCGGGCAAGAAAGCGGTGCAACATCAACACTGTTTATGGTGGGGATGGGGCACTGCTGACCTCAACTCGGGACGTTTTGGGTTGGTGGAGGGACCACTTCGAAGACCTCCTCAATCCCACCAACACGCCTTCCAATGTGGAAGCAGAGTATGGGGACTTGGGTGTGGACTTCCAGATCGTGTGGGCAAGCTTTTGGCCCCAGCTGGGATGGATCCAGTTGTCGTGGTGCATGTTGGCACCAACGATATAGGCAAGGGTAGGAGGGCTGTTCTGCAGGATAAATTTATAGAAGTCGCCAATATGCTTAGAAGCAGAGCGTCCATGGTGGTATTCTCTGAAATACTCCCCGTGCCACGCGCAAGTCCAGCTAAGTTAGCTGAGATAAGGAGATTAAATGAGTGGCTAAAAGGATGGTGTAGGAAAGAGGGGTTTAGGTTTATGGGGCACTGGAGGACCTTCTGGAACGGGTGGGACCTGTTCAAGCCGGATGGGTTGCATCTGAACCGGAGGGGAACCAGTGTACTGGGAAGGCGTATGTGTAGAGTAGTTGAGGAATGTTTAAACTAGGGACTGGGGGAGCAGGGAGGTTAGTTAAGTATGTACTGTAAGTGGGGGGAAACGGAAAGTCCCAAAAAATCATATTATAAATGGGCACCGTAATAGGCCTACCCTTTGTTGTCTGTATTTAAATGCCAGGAGCATTAGGAATAAAATTCATGATTTAGAGGCTTTTATCTCATCGGACTCTTATGATATTATAGGAATAACTGAAACGTGGTTGAGAGAAAAGGATGGACAAGAATATAATATGGATGGTTACACGTTGTTCCGTAAAGACCGTATAGGTAAGAAGGGAGGTGGTGTTGCAGTATATTGTAAAGGTCCGACTAGAGATCCTCACGGTTTCCTCGGAAAAGTATATATAACTCAGCCAAACACGAAGAAATGGTGCTGTCCCTCATTTATTACACTGCAGGATACAGTATACTCATGCACGATGCACAGGTTTAACATCGTCAGCCAGTAAAAGCAAAATACCTCCATACGCGCTGAAAAGTGTATATGGGGGTGAAAACGGAAAAAAGGCAAGAGAGCGACGCCCTCTGACGTCATCCTAGGGCAATCATTACATATCCCCCCTACTTAAGATGAGGGCTGTCCTCAGACCATAATAAAAAAGGAAATTTGACAGTACCCAGGTGCCTGTGTAACACCAGTGATAACCAGGGGTACAAAGAGTAAAGAAAGACAATTGAAAAAAAACATCACCTCAGTATTCAAATTTAGAAGTAAAGTAAGGGTTTGTCCACCTATTAACATCCCAGTTACCGGTAATCCTTGGTGTGTGTCTAGGGTGGAGAAAGTATGAATGTGCCCCTGTGTGAGTGGGCTGTGTGTGTGTAAGGTGAGAAACACCTGTGCGTATAGGGTAAAGGGGGTATGAGTGTGTTTGCAAATTCACCAGTTGTGGGTGTATGGGCTGAACCTCAGTGTGGGGCAAGGGAGAGACCATAGTGGGTGTGACAACAGGCACATCAGCAGAAGCCTGTGTAACATCCGTGAACTGGTCTTGGGGTCCTGTTTCCCCAAACATGAAATCAAATCCATACTCCTCCTGTTCATCAGGGCCAGCCACCACTCTGTTCCGTCCCCCAGTTTCTGTCAACTGTTGAGGCATGTACCCCAGATCCTCCTTGCCTCCGTCCCAAGTAAAAAAAGGAACAAGGTTGCAGACATGGTGAACACCACCCTCAGCACCATCCGGCACTCTGGTTATCTTGTAATCCAAGTCCGACATCACTTCTGTAATCCTGTATGGGCCTTTGTAGACAGGAGCCAGCTTGGCGGAAAAACTCGCTGAGGCATCTGACCGAGGGTGAGCTTTCAGCCTAACCAAATCACCGACACGGAATGAAACCCCCCGGCGTTTCTTATCATAGTGTTTCTTCTGTGTCGTCTGACTGCTTGCCAATGATTCCCTCACGTGGTCATACGCCTCACGCAAGGCTGAAACAAGCAGTATCTTGTAATCGTGAACAGAGTCAGCCATGTACCCTGGGCTGGGTGACATCCGTTCTGTCTGGTTAGATTGTGGGTGGTATGCTGTGGTCAGTCTGTGGTCTGTGCCAAGGGCTGAAACTACGACTTCAAAAAGGTCACTCACAAACTGGACACCCCTGTCTGAGACCAGGTGTGTGGGAGCCCCATGTCTTGCAAACACCTCTGAGATGAAATTCCGTGCTGCAACCACAGCCGTGGCCTCTTTAACAGGACAAATTTCAACCCATTTGGTGAAATAGTCAACGAAGACTAGAATGTACTCAGTCCCCCGTGAGGACTTGGGTAAGGGGCCCACGAATTCAACGCCAGTGAACTCCCATGGGTAAGCAGCTACCACTGGTTTTAGGTAGCCTCCAGGCTTCTGGTTGGTTGGCTTGGACAGCTGGCAAGCTACACAGGACAAGACATAGTTCTTAATACTTAGACATAGTTCATAGGGCAGTGGTGGCTTGATGGTTAGGGTAGCACACTTGTAATTGAAAGATTGCAGGTTCGAATCCCCCACCAGCAAGTCACCACTGAGGTACCCTGAGCAAGGTACCGTCCCCAAGCACTGCTCCCTGGGCGCTAAATTAGCTGCCCCCTGCTATGTCACGAAAGTCACATATGGGTCAAATGCAGAGGACACATTTTGTTGTTGCGCACTGTGTGCTGTGGTGTGTTGACAATGACCACTGATCACTAAATTCTAATTCTAATTCTAATTCTAACATCCCCCCGCATACCAGGCCAGTATACTTGTCTCTGCAGATGCCCCATAGTCTTAGTTACGCCCAAGTGGCCAGCCATGGGATGATCATGGAAGTACCTCAGCAGAGTGCCACACAGAGACTCTGGTGTATAAAAACGTAAGTCCTTTTCTGGATGCAACCGGCAGGAAGCTCTCTTGTCCCTGTAGTAGACTACCCCATCCCGTATACAGAATCCTGATAAGTCCACACAGGAGCCACTCTCCAGGTCAGTGTATAATGCTGAAATTACTTGGTCAGCTTGCTGGATCGACCGCAGCTGTTCCTTGTCTTCCAATACTAATGGCAGCTGATGTCTAAGGTTCAAAGAGGCTACAGTGGCATAAGGCGGTAACAGGTCCACTGGCTCACTGGGATTGCTGATAGGGTTACGTGACAGGGCATCCGGCACTAAATTGGCAGAGCCAGGTCTGTGTACAACTTCAAAGTCAAAGTCCTGCAGTCGTAAGCACCATCGTGCCAGCCGGCCTGAGGGGGAGGGCCTCGTCATCAGCCACCTTAAGCTGTTGTGGTCCGTCACCACTATGACACTAGAGCCTTCAATATAAGGTCGGAAATGCTCCAGAGCCCAGATCACCCCTAAGCACTCCTTCTCTGAAGTGGAATACGGACGTTCAGATTTGTGCAGCGTTCGACTCGCAAAAGCGACAGGTCTCTCCAAGCCATCCTCCGCAATCTGGGTCAGTGCAGCGCCAAGGCCAACACCGCAAGTGTCCGTGTGCACTGTAAAAGGCTTTTCAAAGTCCGGCAATACGAGGATTGGCGCACTGACTAGCTGCTGTTTCAAACGATCAAATGACTCCTGGCACTCAGTGGACCACACAAATGAGGCATCCTCCTTCATGAGGGCAATCATCGGCTCTGCAATACGGGCATAGCCTGAGATGAACCTACGGTAGTAACTTGTCATACCCAGGAATTGCTGTACATTTTTAACTGTCTTTGGCACGGGGAATTGTCTGATCGCTGCTACTTTACCCTCGGCAGGGCCAATGCCTTCCGGAGTCACCAGGTAACCCAAGTAAAGCAACTTCAGCGTACAGAAATGGCATTTGGCCAGTTTCAAGGAAAGACCAGCATCTGCCAACCGCCCCAACACTGCTAAGGTCCGTTAGGTGCTGGTCAAAGATCGGCGAGGCGATTACAATGTCATCGAGATACACCATACAACAGTTATGGGTGAGTCCTGCCAGAACAGTATTCATCAATCTTTTGGAATGTCGCAGGAGCATTTGACAATCCAAAAGGCATCACTTTAAACTGTTAAAGCCCTTTGTGTGACACAAAAGCTGTCTTTGGTTTTGAGTCTGGAGCCACTGAAACCTGCCAGTAACCCCGTGCAAGGTCTAGCGTGGAAATAAACTTACCACGTGCTAAAAAATCCAGAGAGTCATCCACCTTTGGGAGTGGGTATGAGTCCCTCACTGTAACCTTGTTAACCATCCTAAAATCCACACAAAATCTCGGGTCTGTGCCTGGCTTTTCAACTATTACAACTGGGGAGACCCAGGGCCCTGAGGCAGGTTCAATAATTCCATCCTCCAACATCTTGGCAATCCGCTCTTCAATAACCTTCCTTTTCACAGGTGAAGCACGGTAAGGAGGAAGAGACACTGGTTTTGTTGTTCCAGTATCTATTGTATGTTCTACCAAATAAGTTCGCCCCAGTTTTCCCCCAAAGAGATGTGCGAAGTCCCTCAACAGGTTTGCCAGCTTTTCTTTGTCTCCTGCAGGTAGTGCTGCCTGTTCCGCCAGTGGGCCCAGGTCAATTTGAGCATCCTTAAAGGTCAGGCAAGCTACATGTCCTTCCAAATCCTCAAACTCCTCCCCAAACATGCTTAGATCTGGGCCTGTATTCACAAAGCTTCTTAAGCCTAAAAGTTGCTCCTAGTGATGAAATTCTAAGAAAAATCTTAGAATTATGGCATTTTCCTAGAATTTCCCCTTAAATTTAGGATTAAATCTTAGTAAAGATAAAAATGATTCACAAAACATCTTAGCCCTAAAAACAGCTCCTAAGGTAAAATTTGTTAAGAGTAGAGAGGAGGACTTTTAAGAGGCTTAAGAGTTTCTATAGCAGAGGACGAAATGGCGGACAGAAGAAATATTCTCCAAACACTGAATGATCGTGAGTTAATTAAACGCTACAGATTGGATCATGATGGGATAATGTTTGTGGTCGAACTTATTAGAGATGCGCTCACATCTCCCACTCAACGTAGTAATGCCATAACGCCAGAAATGAAAGTGATTACAACACTGAGGTATTTGGCAACTGGAAAAATGCAACAGTGCAGTAGTGATGACTTGTGTCTGTCACAACCTTCCATCAGCAGAGTGATCACACAAACTATTGAAGCGCTTTCACAGTACATATAGTGAAACAGTTCATTTCATTTCGACTGGATGTTCGCACTCTGCAGGCTCACAAAAGGGCATTCATGGACATAGCGGGGTTTCCCGGTGTTGTCGGTGTAATTGATGGGACACACATCTGCATAATCACACCATCGGAAAATGAAGATGTTTTTGTCAACAGAAAGAGGTTCCACAGCATCAATACACAACTTGTTTTCAGTGCAGATTACAATATTTTACACATTGTTGCAAAGTGGCCAGGCTCAACACATAATGCCAGGATACTGTCTGAGAGTGGCCTGAAACAGCTTTTTTGAAGGACATTATGTGCCAGTTAACTGTCATTTGTTAGGGGACAGTGGCTATCTATGCAAACCATGGCTCCTCACACCTTGCCTCCACCCAGACCCAGGACCACAGCTAAACTACAACAGGTACTAAACAGTAGACTAACAGCGAATCATTGTGCATGAAAATAAAGTGTAGTTACAAATGTGAATATACTACAAACAAGAGAAGGCTCTTTAATCAAACATATCCACATTATTGTTGAGTACATTAGGCCACCTTAACTTATATCTTTTGATATTTTCTCTTTTAGAGCCCACAAGAAAACATGTTCAGTAGTTGAGCGGGGTATTGGCCAGCTGAAGAGGAGGTTTCATGTGTTGCATGGAGAAGTGCGCCTGTCACCAGCTAAGGTCTGCAAAGTCATTACAGCCTGTGCAGTGCTTCACAACATCTGTAAAGTACGACAAATCCCCAAACCTCTCGAAAGCAGCCATGGTAACAGTGATGAAGGTGATTGTAATAAATATGATGAAGACATTCAGTTTACCCAGGGGAGAGACATGTCCCAGAGTGGGCTTCGTCACAGAGCTCAATTAACAAATTTGCATTTTAGGTAAGTGACAGTAACTGCTGTCTGTAGCCCATTGAACAAATATTCCATACAACTATAGTTGAACACAAATGCTGTTATAAAGACCACATGACCATGATACACTTTTTATTTTTCATTCTTTTTATATTTTAGCAGCTCAATTTTTAGCTTATAATACTCCTCCTGTAAACAGAAAACTTTTTTGTGCTGTGTGAGAGTATCAATTTTGATCTCCAATTTTCTGTCCAGCAGGGATGGTGTTGAGGTGGCTGCAGCAGGCTGGCTTATCTGATACACTCGCTGAGGGTCGCACACCTGCGATGTTGACGGTCGCGGTTCCTCTGACGGTTCCATGCTGCAAAAAATGCAGAAAACAATTCTTTTGTTTATTGTTTTGTTTTGTTCACATGCGAGTGCACAAAAGATGGCACATTGCCTATATATTAAACAGCACTTGTTCTTGACAAATAAAATTTGACTTGAATTTGAATTTGAAATGTCACATACACAGTCATACAGTCATACACTGTACGATATGCAGTGAAATGGTTATATGACCGCCCGTGACCTTAAAAATAAAAGCATATTAATAGGAAATAAATATGAATAAAAAGAAATACAATAGAAAATACATTTAGCTAGGATAGAAAATATTCTGTACAATATAGAAAATATAGAAATTTTAGTATAAATAAAAAATATCTATTTGCCTATTGTACACTTTAAAAATTTTGTCCTACCTTTGTTGTATTCCCATTAGCTGGATCATTGAGCTGTCTGTGCCTTCCTTCAGCCAAGTGACAGATATTTCTGAGTGTCCAAGTACATTAAATACAGTTTCCGCTACCTGTGACAGTTGTTTAGCAGGTGGTCCTCCACCTAAAAGCACAGTAGTTTAGGTGTGTAGTTCTGTAGGCATATTCAATCAAGCCAGATATAGTAACAAACTGCAATAATCACTCACCTGTGCTTGAAGAATCCTGTTTGTGTGCTGCAATCTCCCTCCTGGCTTGAGACTGCAACACATACCACCGCTTTTCACATTCCTCACTGATGCGCACAACCAGAGGGAAAGAGGAGTTTATCTGCTGAGATATTTTCTCCCAGGTCTGCCTCTTTCCTTGAGATGTGACACCGGAGCCAAATTTACCTTTTAAAATTGCTTTCTTTTCTTCAACTAACTGAGCTAAAAATAAACACTGCTCTTCTGTCCAATTTGGTTTTCGTGGTCTTTTACTTCCCTTCCATCTCTCTTGGATTGTTGGCTACATACCATCCAAAAGTGCATCTTAAATAGACTGGCCTGCAATCATGTACATTGGTAAAAGCTGAGCCATTTTGCTCCAATCAATCTGAAATGGATTACAAGTAATAAAATCAGTATGGTAAATAAATGTAAGAACGTAAATATAGTAACTGCTGCGTGGAAATTGGTTGCTTTAAAAATAGACACATTTTCAACATTTGGCTATTTTAATTAACTTTAATATACACTCACCTAAAGGATTATTAGGAACACCTGTTCAATTTCTCATTAATGCAATTATCTAATCAACCAATCACATGGCAGTTGCTTCAATGCATTTAGGGCTGTGGTCCTGGTCAAGACAATCTCCTGAACTCCAAACTGAATGTCAGAATGGGAAAGAAAGGTGATTTAAGCAATTTTGAGCGTGGCATGGTTGTCGGTGCCAGACGGGCCGGTCTGAGTATTTCACAATCTGCTCAGTTACTGGGATTTTCACGCACGACCATTTCTACGGTTTACAAAGAATGGTGTGCAAAGGGAAAAACATCCAGTATGCGGCAGTCCTGTGGGCGAAAATGCCTTGTTGATGCTAGAGGTCAGAGGAGAATGGGCCGACTGATTCAAGCTGATAGAAGAGCAACTTTGACTGAAATAACCACTCGTTACAACCGAGGTATGCAGCAAAGCATTTGTGAAGCCACAACACGCACAACCTTGTGGCGGATGGGCTACAACAGCAGAAGACCCCACCGGGTACCACTCATCTCCACTACAAATAGGAAAAAGAGGTTACAATTTGCACGAGCTCACCAAAATTGGACAGTTGAAGACTGGAAAAATGTTGCCTGGTCTGATGAGTCTCGATTTCTGTTGAGACATTCAAATGGTAGAGTCAGAATTTGGTGTAAACAGAATGAGAACATGGATCCATCATGCCTTGTTACCACTGTGCAGGCTGGTGGTGGTGGTGTAATGGTGTGGGGGATGTTTTCTTGGCACACTTTAGGCCCCTTAGTGCCAATTGGGCATCGTTTAAATGCCACGGCCTACCTGAGCATTGTTTATGACCATGTCCATCCCTTTATGACCACCATGCACCCATCCTCTGATGACTACTTCCAGCAGGATAATGCACCATGTCACAAAGCTCGAATCATTTCAAATTGGTTTCTTGAACATGACAATGAGTTCACTGTACTAAAATGGCCCCCACAGTCACCAGATCTCAACCCAATAGAGCATCTTTGGGATGTGGTGGAACGGGAGCTTCGTGCCCTGGATGTGCATCCCACAAATCTCCATCAACTGCAAGATGCTATCCTATCAATATGGGCCAACATTTCTAAAGAATGCTTTCAGCACCTTGTTGAATCAATGCCACGTAGAATTAAGGCAGTTCTGAAGGCGAAAGGGGGTCAAACACCGTATTAGTATGGTGTTCCTAATAATCCTTTTGGTGAGTGTATTTTGCCTATAACAGAAACTTTGCATAAAGTATCCTGTAGTCATGATTATACAATTTCTTTATATACAAACATTATGATTTCACTGTCTATTCTATTATCATATATTCTATTTTTACCGAGTCCATTTAAGACCTTTACAGATTTTTTTTTGTTATCAACCAATCACAGTCCTTGAATTGCTGCATCATCCCTAGCAACGGAGTCGACCACACCTCCTCACTAAGATAAAGGTTTTTGTGCTTTCCTTACTCAGAGTTGCTCTAAGAAGTTTTCTAAATCACTTTTAGTTTAAGACTCCCAGCTAGGACTTTTTAGGCTAAGATATGAGCTCTCTGAGAGCATTCTAAGAAGCTTTGTGAATACGGGCCCTGGTGCTGAAGAGGCATCGTCTCCCAATCTAACACCACCTGTTGCTGGGTGAATGTGAACATCTGCTTGAATCATGAAATCTGTCCCCAAAAGAATGGGACAAGACAGGTCTGGGATTACCGCAAAGCGATGAGTGAACGGATGCCCCATTAACAGAACAGGCAGCCACACCACACCAGATGGGGTGCACCGTTTTGAGTCAGCCAACTCAAGTGGGTAAAAATTCCAAGGGAGAACAGCATCATCTTTTATTCCGCATTTCACAAGAGTGGATGGATGGACTGCTGAAATGGATGCACCTGTATCAAGGGTGGCCCTCAATGAAACCTGATTGACAACTACCATCGATGTCAATGGGGTACTCCCCAACCTCCTTGGGCTATTTTGAACAAACTTAACTGTGTGAGAACCCTCTGCCTGTTGTGCCCTTTTCCTCGACTCTACTTCCTGCTTAACATCATGACTCCCTTGAAACTTACGTGGTCTAGCCCCAGTTTCTCTTTTAGGGCCTCCAGAAGTGTTTGGAGTGCTTGAAGTCTCCTGACCAGACATAGAATTCACCGTCATTCCCCTGCCAAATTCAGCTTTGAAATCTTGCCTATTCTTTTTACAATTGTCACAATTACGTGTGGTGACCCCAGCAGACAAGCACTTATAGCAGTGTAAGTCTTGGCGCCGAGCTGTCAGGGAGGCAGTGGAGGTTCTGTTATAGGAAATAGGCCCTAAAGCAGCATGGAGCTCGTGAGTGGTCAGAAGTAACTCTGCTAGAGTAGAGGGAGCAGCAGAATGGAGTGCTAGTCTATACTGATCAGAGACATGTCGGCAGATTACTTCAATCTGTTCTCGCTCAGAGGGGGGTTGCTTTAGCCGCTTAAACTCAGTCACTAGATGAGCGACAAAAGTGGGGAGTGGCTCATTTGAAGTTTGAACTCTGTCCAAAATTCCCTCTCCAGATCTTTTCTTCATTATCTGTTGGCAGGAACGCCTGTCGGAAAAGATCTGAAAAATGACTCCATGAGTGTAGGTGGGGTTGCATGGCACAGTACCACTTCCGAGGCTCCTCTTCAAACAGTCTTGTCAACTCAAGGAAGAACTGAGAATCAGACAACCCCAGTGTTGTCTTGTACAAGGAGACAGACCGTAGCCACTCTTCTGGGTCAAGAGACTTGCCCCCATCAAACTTGGGTGGAACCAGACCCAGTAGTAGTGCTGAGTTAACAGCAGGGGCTGTAGTAGGTGTAAGGTGTTTGCTTGTGTCTTGTGAATATTGAGAAATCTGATCATCCTGAACATTGTGACAAGGGAGTATGCGTGTAGCCGGGGTTGAAGTAAGTATAGGGCAAGCCATTGCATCTTGTCTACGTGAGTGCTGAGAATTCTGGTATTCCAACTGTTGCAGTAAGCTGCATTGTAAATCAACAGACATACTAAATGCAGATGTCAGTGTGTCTACCTGTCGCTGCAACCTATCTACCTGAGCTGCTAGACGCTGAACTATTAAAGATTCAGCACTGTCAGAGAACACAAAATTACCCTCCTTGCTACCACCCCCATTGGTAAATGAGTTAGTACGCCTAGCCATCACAAAAGCTGTGGGTGAATCACGAAGAAAATATGGTAACGCTAAGTACAGTACTTCAGGACATTTCAACAGAACGAAGGGAAATATATATATATGCACACACATTCTATATTTACATCTCTAACTCTAGTAAAACATCAGCCCTTAGATAACAGCAGTATATAATGTAAGACAGTTGGGGACTATAATTATCAGTGACACTCATGCATTCACTGCATGTGTCCCTTTTTAACCTTAACAGAAACAGTTCAAACAAATAGGCAATCGTTTTGTTTTTTTTTTTCTCACATATACCTATTAACCATGCGATGTTTTTTTTTTTTTCCGGACGTGTAGAAATGTTTAACTCTTGCAGATTCCAGTCTCGCCAAATCCTGTGGCTCCTTCTCTCCCATACCAAGCTGTAGTGCCAGAGGCTCGCGGAGATGCGTCGACCAATCTGGAGCGTGCATTTAACTTCCAAAGTTCCATCATTGCTATTTGTAAGTCTTTAGTGTCTCTGCACAAAATCCTCGGTGAATTCCATCACATCAACGGTCCTTTTTCCCAAACACGCCAACTCCAATAAAACGCAGAAAAACATATTCAAGAAAGAAAAATCACAATTTCAAAATAAAATACTAAATAGCTGGCAATTCGCGCAGAAACCTCCGCGGCATCACCCTCAGTCCTAACAGTGAGTGAGACGCTAGGGCTGCCACAGTGTTCCACTAGCATGCAGACAAGTTAACGCTGTTAGCGAAAAGTTCACCACGAACACATCTCACTTCACTTACTGTCCAGCCAGTGTCCAAACTTTTCAGTCCGAGGTAGTTCATTCACGGTTCGGGCGCCATTTGTAAGGATCCGACTAGAGATCCTCACGGTTTCCTCGGAAAGTATACACTCACCTAAAGGATTATTAGGAACACCATACTAATACGGTGTTTGACCCCCTTTCGCCTTCAGAACTGCCTTAATTCTACGTGGCATTGATTCAACAAGGTGCTGAAAGCATTCTTTAGAAATGTTGGCCCATATTGATAGGATAGCATCTTGCAGTTGATGGAGATTTGTGGGATGCACATCCAGGGCACGAAGCTCCCGTTCCACCACATCCCAAAGATGCTCTATTGGGTTGAGATCTGGTGACTGTGGGGGCCATTTTAGTACAGTGAACTCATTGTCATGTTCAAGAAACCAATTTGAAATGATTCGAGCTTTGTGACATGGTGCATTATCCTGCTGGAAGTAGTCATCAGAGGATGGGTGCATGGTGGTCATAAAGGGATGGACATGGTCATAAACAATGCTCAGGTAGGCCGTGGCATTTAAACGATGCCCAATTGGCACTAAGGGGCCTAAAGTGTGCCAAGAAAACATCCCCCACACCATTACACCACCACCACCAGCCTGCACAGTGGTAACAAGGCATGATGGATCCATGTTCTCATTCTGTTTACACCAAATTCTGACTCTACCATTTGAATGTCTCAACAGAAATCGAGACTCATCAGACCAGGCAACATTTTTCCAGTCTTCAACTGTCCAATTTTGGTGAGCTCGTGCAAATTGTAACCTCTTTTTCCTATTTGTAGTGGAGATGAGTGGTACCCGGTGGGGTCTTCTGCTGTTGTAGCCCATCCGCCACAAGGTTGTGCGTGTTGTGGCTTCACAAATGCTTTGCTGCATACCTCGGTTGTAACGAGTGGTTATTTCAGTCAAAGTTGCTCTTCTATCAGCTTGAATCAGTCGGCCCATTCTCCTCTGACCTCTAGCATCAACAAGGCATTTTCGCCCACAGGACTGCCGCATACTGGATGTTTTTCCCTTTGCACACCATTCTTTGTAAACCCTAGAAATGGTTGTGCGTGAAAATCACAGTAACTGAGCAGATTGTGAAATACTCAGACCGGCCCGTCTGGCACCAACAACCATGCCACGCTCAAAATTGCTTAAATCACCTTTCTTTCCCATTCTGACATTCAGTTTGGAGTTCAGGAGATTGTCTTGACCAGGACCACACCCCTAAATGCATTGAAGCAACTGCCATGTGATTGGTTGATTAGATAATTGCATTAATGAGAAATTGAACAGGTGTTCCTAATAATCCTTTAGGTGAGTGTATATAACTCAGCCAAACACGAAGAAATGGTGCTGTCCCTCGTTTATTACACTGCAGGATACAATAGACTCATGCACGATGCACAGGTTTAACATCGTCAGCCAGTAAAAGCAAAATACCTCCATACGCGCTGAAAAGTGTATATGGGGGCGGAAACGGAAAAAAGGCAAGAGAGCGACGCCCTCTGACGTCATCCTAGGGCGATTATTACAATATGTAAAGGAAAATTTGCAGGCAAGGGAGCTTACTGATATAAGTAAAACTGCGGAAGCTATATGGGTAAAATTAGATGCTAAAAACTCAAATAGCCTAATTGTCGGTGTTCGTTACAGAGCACCTAATGTAGCTGCTGAGGAAAGCAGATTGTCATACAGTGATATTAGGATTATGAGCAATAAAAATTATGTGGTAGTTATGGGTGATTTTAATCTACCGGGGATGCAGTGGGACATTGTCGCTAGCTCTTCTGAAAATGAACTGGAGATGGTGTAATTAGTACAGGATTGTTTTTTTACTCAGTTTGTTAACACCCCAACCAGGGGAGATGCCATTCTTGATCTTGTTTTCTCTAATAAACAGGACAGGATTGGTAAATTAGACGTTTTAGAACCACTTCACAGTAGCGATCATAACATGGTTAAATTTGAGGCTAAGTTTAGTCCAAATCAAAAATATATAATGTTAGCCTTCCTAACTTCAATTGTATGAGATTAAAACTAGAAATTGTGAACTGGATGGAGTTAAATAACAAAACTGTTGAAGAGGCATGGGAATTTTTTAAAAGCACATTACTGCAAGTGCAAGAGGACTTCATACCTGTTTCCAGCAAGAATAAACCTAGGAAATTGCAACCTAGGTGGTTTACTAGGGAAATAAAGTATAAAGTAAGGAGGAAAAGGGCTTTGTTCCAGAAATGGAAAATAACTGATGATGACACAATAAAGCAAGAGTATCTAAATCTACAGGCTGAGTTAAAAAATGACATTAGATGAACTAAAAGGAATGTCGAAAGGAAGATTGCATTGGAGGCTAAGGAGGACGTTAAAAGTTTCTTCCAGTATTTTAACTCTAAAAGCTGAAATTACTAATCTGCAGGATAGTAAGGGTCTTATAACTGAAAATGACATTGATATAGTAAATGAGTTCAATGATAGTTTTGCACGGGTATTCACTGTTGAGGACACTAGTAACTTACCAGTTCTTATTACTAATCCAGCATCGTCTATAACTAATATATACACACTAAAAACTCCTGGGTCAAAAATAACCCATAATGGGTTATTTTTGACCCAAATCCTGGGTTAAAAAGGGACCAACTAATTTCTGGGTTATTTCAACCCAGAAAAATGGGTTATTCTTTTTGACCCAACTTCTGGGTTAAATACCTGACCCAAATGCTGGGTTACAATAACCCAACATTGTAGTTAATATAACCCAATTTCAAAAGAACAACCCCAATATCTGGGTTGAAATAACCCAGAAATTAGTAGGCCCCTTTTTAACCAAAGGTCAAAGGTCAAAAATAACCTAACTTGGGTTACTATGCCAGTATGCCTTATTTCAGAAAATAAAACTTCAGGCACTTACACACTTCAAGCACTTTTACATTTTTATTGCATTAAATTAAATTAAACTCTATATAAAAAAACACACTTGGACCTATTTATTTTAGGTCACACCGTAATAACATTAGACATTACAAAAATAGAAAAATAAACAACTCATTCTCTCTCAAACATTTGACAACATTCAATAACTGGATTGAACTTGAGGCTTAAAGTCTTCAAACATTGGTTGTGTCATTTACTGCAGCTTAACACAATTAAACAGTTCTGCAAATCTTAAGAAATTTGACAGGTTTTGATTCAGATCCCTCAATCTGATATACAACTTGCTGCAGAAACTCCCATGCGGGAGCACACTGCTTGGGGTAGTTGATATCAAGAACATAAAATGCCTTGAAACACATGTCAACTGCCCGAAGCAGTGTGCTCTGAGGGAGTGCCTGACCAGCTAATATCACAAATGCCTGAGAAGCACATTGCTGGGGATCTCCCAGCGCCAGGACAGAGGGGAATGGCTTCGATTGCAAGAGGTATTCCACCATATTTGTTCCAACCTAAAACAGACAGAGACAGAAAGATACACAAAAGAATGTGAATATTGTGTAGAAGGTGAATTGTAAGCAAGATAATAGACTACCAGTTTGTGTTATAATGCTGATACTAACTGTACAAGGAAGCCAAATGAACTGTGGTTCTAAATTGGTGTGTTCATTTTGAGTGGGTCATGAATGTGTAAAAGAAAATGTGGATTGAGAACCACTCACCAGACACTCCTTGATTACCAAAGTAACAAATAATCACTTTTAAGGGAATGCTGTTGTTTTTTTGTTTTGTTTTTTAAAAAACATGGCCCAAATTGCTAGTTAACTAATGTGGTTCTTTTGCAGCATTACCCATTTTGTGTGAATGACAGTCTATACTGTCCTTCTTTTCTTTCATTAACAAGTGTAATAATGACATTAATGCAAAGGTGAATATCTGGCCCATTATTATGCATAACAGCTAAAAGACAAGGCACAAGTATCTTTTAACTATAAGGGTTATTATAGATATGCATTCCCCACTGTCGAAGAAGTTGTGACTGTCACAAAATCTTGCACTTACACATTTAAGCCATATTAAAGAAAAATGTTTAGGTATAGAGAGATGATATGAGGGCAGTTAAGAGTAAAACGCTCACCTCTAAAATTCTCTATCAACTCAGACAGCCGCCACTCAGTTAGCTTATCAGCGACAAAGCTGTCCATTTAAAATGACCTGGAGAAAACATAGCAATAGAAGTTAGCAACAATTTGAAGACTTGACACGCTTCTTTAACTCTTACTACTTAAGCCAGTAGAGCACTGTATAATATGATAAGCACAGCGCAGCTGGTTAACATAACTCAACTATTGTGTTGCCTCGTCGCTCTAGCCGCGGCTAAAGGGGGTTGCACACTGGACGAGAAGCGTATTTAAAATTCAAACACATTATTCTCCATGAGTGTACACACACCGGCGGCGCCATTCGGCGCCATGTACATAGTCTTATATTAAATTTACACTTATTTGTCTCAAATCGTCGTTAATGTATATACTGACTTCACCATGTGCTGCAATATAAATTTCGTTTTACATTAATTTACAGAAATCGGCTACTTGATTGAAAATTGCTGATGTTATTGGATTTTCAGGTGATATTCTCAATTCATTCAGTTAACAGACGCTCTGAGGTAAAGTGTTCAGACTGCAGACTCAGCAACGGTTGTATTTAATTATACAGTACAATCATAACATAGTACTGGCATTATCTAAATCCATAATGTCCTTAAACATAACAATATTGCTGGCCATAAACTGAGAAAGTACGCGATACCTCGAGTTGTCCTAGACGTGGCGAGGGCGGCGCTTCTCGTCCGATGTTTGACCCCCTTAACGCGGCATGAAGTCGCCACTAGCTGCACTGTACTTATCGTATTACCACCAGTATTATAACAATGAGATAAGTACAGCACAATTTATGAAAAATAGAATTTAAACACCGTGTAAAGTGAATTCAGTCATTTTCTTCTAAACACATTAAATAGGTCATAACGTTACATGTATTTCTCAACGATGTGTAAAAAGCATTTCAACCATTTTGACATCCAATTTCATGAACTTATCGTTATTTTTAATCATTCAAATTTGGCTCGGTGGTTAATAACAATTTCTTCTTTAGTCTGAAAAACTCAAAACACATATTTATTTTGACTTTACATGGACTTTAAACTAGTTACATGTCGCGATATCCGATTATTTCAAACGAGTGTTATGAGAAAATTCCAGAACAGCGGGGGGCGGGGGGAAGGGTCGTGAACCCAGAACATGGGTTATTCTTTGAAAAATAACCCATAAACCTAAACAACCCAGGAATTGGGTCAAAATATTAGCCCTATAACCCAGAAAATGGTTACTCTCTGAAAAAATAACCCATAATTTTAACCCAACACAAATAACCCAGAAAATGGGTTAAAGAAATAACCCAGGAGTTTTTAGAGTGTGGGAGGTAGACGGAGGGGACGATCGTCCCGGCAAGGAGGAAGGGGCAGCCAGCGCAGGTGACCAAGCAGCCGAAGCCGGTGATGGTGCTGTCCACCGACGTGCCGAATCGGCTGAAGAGGAGGGCCGAGGAGGTGCCGTCGACAGGCCTGCAGGGGGCCGATGAAGCGGCTGAGGTGGGGCCAAGCATGGTTGACTAGCCCTTGGAGAAGAATCCGTTGGTGAGCCCCGACCTCTACGCCGGTGTCCCTTCCTCTTGCGTGACAACAAGAGACGGAAGTTGGGTCGGCTTTGACCCTTCTGAGGCGCTGGTGGAGGAGTACTCCTCCTAGGAGAGTCCGTTGGCACCCTTGCGAGGGTCCTGTAGGAGCCCTTTCAAAGTTCCTCATCTCCTCCCAGCAAGGGAGGAAGAGCGATGGTCCCACAGTCGTAGCCATCCAGGAGTATAGGGCCAGGAGTTTGAGGAGCTGGTGAGGCCGGAGTCAGGCCTGGAACCAGGGGAATTGGGGCCGGAAGTGCCAGAGACGGCTCAGGCGGCACAGAGACCATTCGGGCTGGAGCTGGGGTTTGTACTGCGGGAGCAGGTCCCGTGTGGACCCGTGGGATAGCAGCCCCCCCACACCTGGCCCTCTTCAGAGCCCAGTGAGTCCCCGAAAAGGGGTGAGCTACGCCTCGTTGTCCCCTCCCTTTCCGGGACATTGATAGGCGGGGCTCTGGCTGGGATCGACCATGCTGGGGAGAGGGCGGCAGCAGGCAAGCGGGTTGCGAGCGTAGCGGCGGCAGCAGGCACCGGCAACTCGTGGCCAGCAGGGGGTGCCGCAGCAGCCAGAGCCTCACTGGGCGGTGCGGCGGCCGCCGCAACAAGCGGGACGGGCATGACAGGTGGTGCTGGTTAGTCAGGTGGGATGGACAGGACAGACAGAACGGGTACCAGAACAGGTAAGTCAGGCAAAGCAGAACCATGTACTGCAGGGGGCAGTGCACTGACTGTCGGCGTAGTAGCCACGGTGAACAGAACATCAACCGCTGGGACCACTGACATTGTCCCTTTAAGCCCCTGCGTGACCCGTGGGATGGCATTCCATACTGCTCTCGCCCCTTTATGGGCCAGGCGGGCTACCCGGCGGCTTGGCGGGCTTTGAATACTTGCTGGGACGCGGCGGTGGTGATGTCCAAGGTGATCGGGGATTTCCTCTGAGCACTGGTCAGGAGAGAAGCCGCTGAGAGAGAGCATGTGCCCAAGACGATCGTCGGGACTTCCTCTGGTCTCTCCTTCGGCTTCTTCTTTCTCCTGCGGGTGGCTGTCGGCAATGGTTGCGCCATTTCCGAAGGGACAGACGGCGGGTTTACCTTGGAGAGAGCAAGCGGCTGGAGCCGCCTCTCCGTCACCCTCTCGAACAGCCGCCTGTCACCCTCTCGAACAAGTCTGTCATTCTGTTATGACTGTGTGCGGGCGAGCGAGCGGGGAAACAGGCAAGAGAGCCGTAAATGCGGGTAACAGGATTTTATTCAGGACTGACGGGAAGACTGGGGCACACACGGCAAAACACATCAATGACAGACCTGGGGAAACAGACTTGAACGCAGACTAAATACACAAGACAAGCAGAAAATAACAGGCAACAGGTGATCACAATCGGGATAGCACGCGTAGGTGATGAGGGGGCGTGGCACACACGAGGATCATACGAGCAGGTCATGACACTATTAATCTTAGTGTCTAGTTTTAATATTATTTTAAGTTTGTGATTTCTAGTTTTCCCAATAAAAGTAATTAACATTGAAAAATTGTATTTTTTGCCTACTTTTACAAAACTGATCAAAGTGTGCAACCTCTAAATATTATCCAATCTTCTTAAAATTTGGCATATATATCTTTTATATCACTGAGACTCAGGGCGTAAGCAAGGCCTGCAAAAATTTTACATTTTATTTTTTGCCTTAGAAAATGAAACACCCTACTGTTCACCTAAACTGCATATTTTTGGACTGCAGTGGAAACACACACAAACCTGGGGAGAACATGCACACTTCACGCACGCAAAGCCAGGAGCAGGAAATCTAACACTGGATGTCTGAAGCTACAGTGAAATCACTTGGTATTTAGCACACTTTGATGCTTACATATTAAAAACAACTGTAGTAACTAAAAAATTTGCAGGTCCAGTTATCTGGCAAGGAATTGATGAGAAGTACAGTAGCCTAGAATGACCCTTTGTTGCTCTTCGCTGGCGTTGTCATGCAGCATGACTGCAGCATGGAGAGCTATTGAATTGTTCACCTAGGCAGAATGCCAGACAGGAAGGGAAGAAGAGGACTGCTATTCTTTACACTCATCTTCAGTCTTAAGGAGCCAGGCAGCCTTTTGGGGCCAAGCAGGGACAGACATGCTCTAGCATGATCAGGTGGTACCAGGAGAGAAACCACCAGAATCCAAAACACCATCTGCTACAACGTGCAATAATAATGATGACTTCATATAATTTCATTGTTAATTTATCATGTTTTGGATACAAATTTCCTGGGCTGTTGATGCAATATTACCTGTCTGCTAAGACAACCATGTGAAAACATACTTTTTTCCTTGTGTAGGTTTAAAATGAAATTCAGAATTCAGATTTTGAATTTTAACAATGAATAGCATACTAGAAATTATGCCAAAAAAAATTAAACATTTATAATTTGGGTATTTTGTCTCTGGTTTTTAATGACAAAGATAATGGGAAAGAATTCATTTTAAACTCAACAGCCATAGGCAGGCATGGGTGCAGCTAGCTTAATTAAAGCAGTGACATCACACTGTGAAAGAAAAGGTTGATGGCAGCTCTTCAAATTCCTCCAAGTAACAGACAATGGCATTTGCAAAGCAAGACCAATAACAGGATTTTGTATAAATCTTCCACAGGAATTGAACAGTTGTATTAGCTTAAAAACGCTGCAAAGAACCAAGGACAAAGGAGGACTAGATCTGCCTAACTTTCACCACTACTTCTTAGCCAACAGGCTTCAAAACATCTCAGGATGGCTAAAACATACCCTCTTAGATGAACCTTGGCTAGACGTAGAACAGGCTCTATGTGTTACGATCGCGGGCAAGCGAGCAGGAAAGCAGGCGATCGGAGCCAGGACGTCAGGTACAAACGGGGATTTATTAGGGCAACAGGACCGGGGAAGCACGACAGGCAACATCAATGGTGAGTCTGGGGTACGGAGACGGAGACACGGACTAAATACACCAGACCAGGCAGACAAAACAGGAAACAGCAGGGCACAATCAGGAAACCACACGTGGAGAATGAGGGGGCGTGGCACACACTAGGAGCGGACGGAGCATGACGTAACATAACCCCCCCCCAAAGGCGCGCACACCGGGCGCGCCCGGGAGGAGGCGACGGACGGGACGAGGGAACAGGACCTGAAAGACAAGAACAAAACCCTCAACAAGACCCGGGAAACAAGACCGAGAGACAAAACAGAAAGAGGGACGAGAAGAAGGACAGGACCTGACAGAGGACGGGGAAAACAGACAGACAGAGAGAAAAAGGAGACACAGCGGGGACACCCACAGGCGACACGAAGGGGCCAGGGGTGCACAGAGGAGGAACAAAGGGACGAGGAGCAGAAACAGGCAGGACCAAAGGAAAGGGAGGAGGAAGCAGGGGAGCCTGAGGGAGCCCAGGCGGGCGACAGGCAGCGGCCGGAGGGGCCGCAGGGGAGAGGGAGAAGGGAGCAGGAGGGGACACCCAGGGGCCAAGGGAACAGGACGAGGGAGTGACGGAGGGGACACGGAGGGAGCAGGAGGGAACACCGGTGCAGGCAGGCAGGAGGGGGAAGCCGCGGCAGGCGGAGGCGCAGCCGGAGCCGGCGAAGGCGCCGTCCGATGCCCAGCCGGAACAGGGGGGCCCGGAGGCGGCTGACAAGGACCCGGAGGCGGGACCGAGGACCGGCACCGAGGATCCAGGGGGGGACCCGGAGGAGACCGCCGAGCCGGAGGACCCGCAGGCAGCCACCGAGCCACAGCCAGGGGCCGAACGGGCGAGCCAGGGGGCAGGGAGGGCGGGACCCGGGCCCGACGCCTATGTCCCCGTCCCTTACGGGACACCGAAAGGCGGGGTCCTGGGTGGCGTTGGCCTTGCCGGGGTAAGGGCGAGGGAGTCAGGGCAGCGGGCGTGGTCGCAGGCGGGGCAGCCAGAGCCGCGGGCGTGGTCGCAGGCGGGGCAGCCAGAGCCGCGGGCGTGGTCGCAGGCGGGGCAGCCAGGGCCTCGGGCAGGACGGGAGAGGCGACCTCAGGCGGGGCCGCGGGCAGGACGGGAGAGGCGGCCTCAGGCGGGGCCGCGGGCGTGTGGCCAGCAGGAGGCGCCTCGGCGGGCACCTCAGGCAGATCAGGAGCCGGCAAGACAGGCGAGACGGGCAGAACAGGCAAGACGGGCTTGGGTGTGCGGCCAGCAGGAGGTGCCGCAGGCAGAGCAGGCACCTCGGCGAGTGTGGGTGCAGGCGGAGGCGGCACGTGGCCAACAGGGGGCGGCGCAGCAGGCACCACCAGCACGTGGCCAACAGGGGGCACCGCAGCAGGCACCACCAGCACGTGGCCAGCAGGGGGCGCCGCAGCAGGCACCACCAGCACGTGGCCAGCAGGGGGTGCCGCAGCAGGCACCACCAGCACGTGGCCAGCAGGGGGCGGCGCAGCAGGCACCACCAGCACGTGGCCAGCAGGGGGCGCAGCCGCAGCCACCTCAGGCAGTTCAGGCGCCGGCAGGACCGGCGAGACAGGCAGTTCAAGTGCCGGCAGGACAGGCAAGACAGGCAGTTCAGGTGCCGGCAGGACAGGCAGTTCAGGTGCCGGCAAGACAGGCAAGACAGGTAGTTCAGGTGCCAGCAAGATGGGCGCCGCAGTCACGTGGCTAGCAAGGGGTGCCTCAGCGGGCACCTCCGTCGTGCGGCCGACAGGGGGCGCCTCGGCGGGCGCCGCCATCACGCGGCCAGCAGGGGGCGCCTCGGCGGGCGCCGCCATCACGCGGCCAGCAGGGGGCGCCGTCGTGGGCGCCGCCATCACGCGGCCAGTAGGGGGCGCAACCGCGGTCACCTCGGGCAGTTCAGGCGCCAGCAGGGCAGGCGAAACAGGCAGGACAGGCGGGTCAAGCAGGACAGACTTTTCCACGGCGTCTCTTTTTGGTGTGGGGGAGTGCGGAGCCCTCTGGGACCCAGGGCAGCTCCCCACAGCGGGGAAGCGGAGCGGCCGTAGCCGCGTGACGCTCAGGATTGCGCGTTTTATTCCCAGCCCTTTTGGAGACCGGGAAGGTGGCCGGTAGCGAGTGGGGGGGCGGTTCCCGGGCAGCACACCCCAGGTGTGGTAGCCAAACCGCTGCTCTCGCCCTCAGCTGCCGCAGGTGTTCGTCCACCTGCTCGTGCAGCTGCTCCTCGCCGATGTGGAACCTCCTATTCAGGAGCTTCCAGCAGCTGTCCACCAGCCGGCGGGCTACGGGATCCGGGTAGAGCTCCAGCTGGTTCGTCCAGGAGATCACCTCTTCCTCCATGGGGAGAACCTCCCCGGTAGCGCTGAGCGTGTTGTGGAGACTCACCATTCTGTTACGATCGCGGGCAAGCGAGCAGGAAAGCAGGCGATCGGAGCCAGGACGTCAGGTACAAACGGGGATTTATTAGGGCAACAGGACCAGGGAAGCACGACAGGCAACATCAATGGTGAGTCTGGGAGACGGAGACACGGACTAAATACACCAGACCAGGCAGACAAAACAGGAAACAGCAGGGCACAATCAGGAAACCACACGTGGAGAATGAGGGGGCGTGGCACACACTAGGAGCGGACGGAGCATGACGTAACACTATGCAATAACATAGAGATTTCGGATCTACCATTCATTAGCTCAAACATTAAATGACATGAATGCTTCAAAAGCATCAGTATCAGCTCTTCTCTGACAGCATGGTGGGAGTTTCTTAAAATGACTGAGTCTTCATTAATCCCATGCAAACGTACTCCCATCTGGAACAACCCTAACATACTACTAAACAATAATATGATAAATTTCCTGGATTGGAGTTGTAAAGGTATTAAATACTTGGAACATATATTCGAAGAAATAGACTTTATCCCCTTTGACTTATTAGTTAAAAGACATGGGATGAACAAGAATAGATTTTTAGAATATCAACAAGTTAAATCTATAGTAAAAAGGAAATTCAAGTCTAATCAAATCAAATTACAAATACCACCAAGGGTGGCAGAATTCCTTAATCTCAAAAACCCCAAATTACTGTCTAAAATATACAGGACACTTTCCAAAATGGATGATTCAATATCCCTTCCTATTGCAAAATGGGAGGCAGATTTATCAATCAGCTGGAACCACAATTTCTGGTCTAAGACATGCTTAAAAACCTTTGGAACTGATTAGAAGTCCCAATTTACAATTAATACAATACAAAATCCTGCATACAGTGCACTATACAGGGTATCGGATGTTCAGGATGGGTTTTACTTCTTCTAACAACTGCTCACACTGTCAAGGGGATACACCTGACAATTACATCCATGCTCTTTGGTTCTGTCCACCTGTTCAGATGTTTTGGCGCAGGATCTGTGAGGACTTATCAAAGTGTCTGAAATGTATCATTCCAGCCTCTCCTTCAGTCTGCTTGTTGGGCGACCTAGATGGTGTCACTACCGAGATTAACACAACCCACATGGCTTTCACCGCTTTATGCATTGCTAAGAAGACTGTCCTCATGAACTGGAAAAATAAAAATAACCTTAATATCAACCAATATAGAGAGAGTTTGCTGGACCATATTAGTCTTGATACAGCTTCTGCCGCCACATTAGACCAATCTCTCTGGGCTCCTTTGATCAGCTCCATCACCTAGTGGCGGGGGGGGTCGCAGGTTTGTCCCGCTTCGGTCTTTGTTGTTGGTGTGGGGGGGGGCATATGGGCTTGGGGTGTCTGGGGGTTCCCTGGGGGGGGGGGGGGGGGTTTCTGGGGGGGTTCGGCGCTGGGACTGCGGTCCTGGCCTGGATGGGGCTTTGGTGGCTCTTGGGTGGCGTCTTTCTGGCGGCTGCATGCAGCGCTGCTGGGGTAGCCTGTGCCGGCGGACGTAGGTTGCCGGCCTGGCGGCCGTGCTGCTCCTGGGTGGGTACGGGGCGGGCTTGGGGTTCTGGGGGTGCTCTGCCTCCGGGCTGGGGTTCCGGCTGGGCTGGGGGGGCTTGGGTCCTGGTGGGTGGGTCGCCGGGGTGTGGGCTGGCGCGTGCACTGGGGCCCGGCCCCGGCGCGGGGACCTTCGGCGCATTGGAGGGGCTGGGGGCCTCTTTAGCTGGTGGGGAGGTTGTTACCATCTGTCCGCAGGTGGTCCCTGCCTTAGGGGTATCCACTCTGCGGGGGTGGGGGGGAATCCAATAGAGTAGGAGAATGTCTATTGTCTTATGTAGTCTGGGAGTTGACTGAATGGTGGGGTGGGTGTAGTTTTTCCCTCTATGGTGGGGTCTGGTTGGCTGGCCCGGGCTCTGTGGTGCCCGGTGGTGCCGCTGCTCTGGGCCCCCGGACTGGATGGGCCTCGGCTCTCCCGCCCTGGGTGGATTTCGGGGAACGGGGGTGCTTATGGGGGTCAGCGGGGGGGCTGGCTCCAGAGGAGGGGTACTTTGCCGCCCCCGATTCTTTCCTCCCCATCCCTAAATGCTTCCCTCCTCCCGCTCCGTCACCAACACACATGTAGGGCTTTGAGGTGCAGGTGCGTCGCTGGGATGCAGGGGAGGTATTCCTCCTCTGTCCCCCCGTGACCACCTGTGTCTCAATCACACATCACAACTTAGACACTCTCATTACTTACTCTCTCATGACACATACATTTAGGGCCTTGGGGGTGGGCACAAGGAATGGCGTCCAGAGGGCGGTCTGTTCATTCAGCCTTACCTCTGGTGCCAGTGCCCACTTCTCAATTTTAAGTTGCACATAGACATTGAGGGTTCTGGGGAGGGGCCGAGCTGACACCAGCTGCTGATTGGCAGAGGGTGGTTAGCACCATGCCCTTCCCCTGTTTTGAAGCACTTTAGAACAACACGCACCAACACCACATATGAGCGGGCGGAGGGAAGCATGGGGTCTTTTCACACCCCCGTTCTCTGTTCACCATCTGGGGCCGGGGGCTGGGAGGAGCTGGCCGTCCGGTCGGGGTCTGGGCTCGTGGGCTTCTCGGCTGCTGTGGGGTCCGGGGTGGTCTTCTTGTCCCCATGCCAGAGGAAAAAAGGGATCCATCTCCGAGGTCTGGTGGCGGATTGCCCCTCTGGGGGCGGTGGTGCCTAGATCTCGGAGTATAGAGTATATATGGGGAGTGTGAATGTGCGTACGGCGTTCATTTCTGTGTCTTCATGTTGGGCGAATGGGTGAATATTTGTTTATGTGCGCATGAGGGAGGGAACGTATGCTTGTGTATGTGTACGCCTGTTTGTCTATACGTATGTGTCAGGTTGGGTCTTAGACTCCACCTGGAATAACATCTCAGGCTCTATTCCCCCCCGCCACACTCCCTGCTGGTGGATGAGGCCCCCGGCTGCCGATGCGTTGGTGGTTCTCGATGTCCGGGGCTGGATGCTCTGGTGTGTGCTGGCTCACTCTCGGCGGTTGCCTGCCGGGGCCTGGCCCTTCCGGCTCTGTCGGGGCCCTGGCTGGGGGGTGGGGGGGCCCTTGGATCTCTGGGCCCGGGGTCCGGTCTGCCCTGGGGTGGCCGGCCGCCGACGGGGCCTGCGTGCTCGTCGCCACGGCCCCCTGGGGCTCCTGTGATGTGGCTGCCGGATGGCCCCCCTCCGGAGCGCTCCTCTGCCCTTTTCTCGGTGGGGGCTGCAATTGTCCCTGCGGTGGTCCTCCTGGGGTTCCCGTGCCCTGGGGGGCCTCTGGATATCTGGGGCCTGGGTCTCCTCCGTGTCGACTTCATGTCCTGGGTGGGCAGGGCTGTGGCTCCCCACACACGCTACTAGACAATTACATGGAGAAACCTTAGGAACACCAGTGTGCTGACACACAGGTGTACACACAGGTGCTCACGGACACATGCTCACGGACACACACTGTCTTGATCGGCTGTTGTTTCTGGGCATGGGTTGTAATGCTGGTTGTGTGTGCTGTTCAACAACATTTAACGTTTGATGGTCGTTGTGATTAGTACAGATGTCGTATGTTGTCTTTCTCTTTTCAACAGACATGGATGCAGATTATCTGTTTTGTTTTTTTTTTTTTTCTTTTTTCTTTCCATTCCTCTCTCTCCCTCTCTCTCTCTTCCCTCCTTCTCCTTTGTCCCCCCCCCCCTCTCCTTCTTTTGAGGAAGTAAATAAAAATATTAAAAAAATAATAATAATAATTATAAAAAATATATATATAATAAAATAAATTAATAAATAAATAAATAGATACAGATAAAGTAGTCCTACGCAGAGGGGGGGGGTGGAGGAGGGAATATTAAAAAAAAATTTAAAAAAAAGGAATTGAACAGTTGTACTGGCAAATAATTAACCTGGGAATGTTTAACAGTGGCATCAGTATACTTAATATTCCTTTCATCTATGGGCAGTGGTTATCCTGAAAGCCTCAGAGATCTCCATTGCTTGCCAAGCAATTTAAAGGGTACCACGGTATATTTTCTGTGGGGTTTTAACACCACAGGATATCACTGTGCTACATTTATTTTCACCTTGTTTTGAGGTGAATGTTTTCAGTTTCCATTCCAGATTAATTTTTGGAATGACTGGGAAATTGTGGTATTTTCTGTGATTTTAACAGCAGTGGTAGTTGTAGTTCAGTGCCCATGTTAAAAGCAGAATTTTAGAGCTGAGGATTAACATCTAATTCTTGTTCGGGCAGATATATTAGGGTTGCAAGCTTTGGTCAGCTCACTGAAGTGAGATTTTCCATTCGAGACAAGTCTGCACACACATTTGCATATATGTAAAAGTTTTATTACCTTGTAAATAGTCTGTAGGCTTTGTAAACTGTCCAGTGCTTTTGATGTAGTTTGTTTTAGGTTTATAATGGAATAATATAGATTTGCCATAAGATTTCTTGCGTGAGCATGAGAGTCTGAAAGTGTGAGTGTCACGCCAGATCCGTGAGAGTTTGCAACCCTGTATATGCGGGGGGACTCAGCAGGTAGCCCTGTTGTTTCACACCTCCAGAGTTACAGGTTTTCTTGTGCAGAGTTTGTGTATTTTTTTAGGTAGTGTAACTGTCTGCAGAGTCAATAGCTACAGACCTCCAAACTTCATGTGACCTTCAGATTAGCTCAAGAACAGTGCATAGAGAACTTCATGCAATGGGTTTCCTTGGCCGAGCAGCTGCATCCAAGCCTTACATAACTAAGTGCAATGCAAGGCATCAGATGCAGTAGTGTAAAGCACGCCACCACTGGACTCTAGAGCAGGGGAGATGTGTTCTCTGGTGTGACAAATCATGCTTCTCTGTCTGGCAAATTCGATGGACGAGTCTGGGTTTGGCGGTTGCCAGGAGAACGGTACTTGCCTGACTGCATTGTGTAAAGTTTGGTTGGAGGGGGGATTTTGGTGTGGGGTTGTTTTTCAGGGGTTAGGCTTGGCCCTTTTGTTCCAGTGAAAGGAACTCTTAATGCTTCAGCATTCAAAACCATTTTAGACAATTTCTAAAATAGCTCCAAACTTTGTGGGAACATTATGGGGATGGCCCCTTCCTGCTTCAACATGACTGCGCACCAGTGCACAAAGCAAGGTACATAAGAGGACATGGAGGAACTTGACTGGTCTGCACAGAGCCCTGACCTCAACCCGATAGAACACCTTTTAGATAAATTAGAGTGGAGACCATGAGCCAGGCCTTCTCGTCCAACATCAGTGCGTGACCTCACAAATGCTCTCCTGGAAGAAAGGTCAAATATTTCATAAACACACTCTTAAACCTTTTGGTCAGCCTTCACAGAAGAGTTGAAGCTATTATAGCTGCAAAGGGTGGCCAACTCCATATCAAAGCCTATGTATTAAGAATGGGATGTCATTAAAGTTCATTTGTGTGTAAAGGTAGGTGTCCCAATACTTTTGACAATACAGTGTACTTTGTAGTGCTATCTGTAAACCTTTCACCAGGATCAGTGACAAGTTCCTGTTATGAAAATAAATTTACATTTATGTAAATTCTTTAAACAAATAACTCTGTACTGAAGCATAGCTATGTGTTTGGGTTAATGTAGATGGTGTGATACTGATTGCACTTTTGTATTTCCCCCTTGTAAGAATAGAGAAATCATTCATGACCATCATGTAACGTGCATCAGCCCTGAAACACCCTTTTCATTCCTGAATTATATATTTAAATCAAATGTAGAGGAAAGATCAAAAGAGGAGAGAATTTGTAAACCACATAATAATATAACATAATACATTGTTTTCGCTATTCGCTACAACACTTTTACACATCATGTAAACCTCAACTGCTCAAAACAGACTTGAGTTTTGAAGCTAAATGAAAAAAAGCATAAATTACATTCCTGGAACTGGAGTAAATAGCTAAAATAAAGAAAATAGAATAGAAGCATTTGGTTTGTGAAATTAGGGTGAGATTTCTTTATCTGGATACTGAATTATGACTATTTTCAGTTTTAAATCTTACAACATATGGGTAAGAGCTCCTGTGTGCAGATGACTTGACATAGGTAAAATATAGTAAAAGTATAAGACTATTGTTTGCTTTATTAAGAGTGTTTCATCAGGCAAATAAACACATAACGAGGTAATTCAACTGGTTTGTGTATGTGTGATCCTTTACTTTTTATAATAGTTGCTGAATTACTGTCCATTATGATAAAGAACAGTGGAGCAGAATACTTTAATATATTGGGGAAACACAATATAATAACACAATTTGCAGATGATACAACTTTTTGTATTTTTGGGAAAATGCCATTGCATTAGGAAAGCTGGCATGATTAAGAGTAGTGAGGAAGGTGGCATGAATGTGATAGATTTTTCTGTGATGAATAGTGTACTAAAGTTGAAATGGTTGAATTCCTTCGTTAGTCATAAGGACTCCTTCTGGTTTAACATACCTAATGCAGTTTTTGGAAAACTGGGTGGAATTGAATTTTTGTTGTACTATGATTATGATTTACAAAAACTGCCGGTGAAATTATCAGATTTCCACCAGCAGGTTCTTCGATACTGGAACTTAATATTTAAACACAATTTCACTTCACATAATACACCCCTGTGGAACAATAGATGTATTCTTAGTAATCAAAAATCTTTATTTAAAGGGAGCTGGATGGAAAAAGGAATATGGATGATATCACATTTGATGGATGGTTATGGTCATTTTTTTATGTTATAATGATTTGTGTGATAAATTTAATCTGCATTGCTCAATTAGAGAATATAACAATGTAATGAAGGCCATCCCAGTATCCCTACAAACAATGATTCAACAATTTGTACTGTACTCTATTACTATACCAGAAATGAGATCACTTTGTATTGAAGGCATAAATTTAAAGAGCAAACAATTTACAAACAAGTTTATCAGAAAACTATTAATTAAACAATACTTCCCAGTCAACTGAAAAGAAAATATGTTCTTCAAGAATTTAGTGAAGAAGAGGCAAAAAAAATAAGGAAGAGGTATTTAGTATATCCGATTCTACCTAAGGCCAAAGAAGTGACATTTAAAATTCTAAATGACATTTATCCTTGTAATAACTTTTTGCATGAAAAATTTAATTGGGAGAACAATTCATGTGGGTTTTGTGAGAAAGACATTGAAACGGTAGAACATTTGTTTTTCCAATGTGATCTTGTGCATCATCCACTGAAGTGAGGTTTAACCTTTAAATACTTACATCGATGAATAAAGTGTTTGCACAAAATAATTAGGTTATTTGTCAGAAAGTCTAGGTTCTTATCCTTCAGCAATACTCCAACTTTAATTGAGACCATCGTCAAAGGGTATATTGGTATATGTTTGGAATGAAGCCAGTTTTGAAATCCAAGCCAGAAATGAAAGAATGACCTGAAGATAATTGCGAAACTCTTGATTACATGATGAACAAAAACACCCAGAAACTCTTAGATAATTTGAACTCTTTTTTTGTTGTTAGAATAAGACCCTACCCTTCTTCATTTTTGTTTTGTTTAGTTCTCCTGCTACATTGTACTTCTTTGTTCTTTTTGTTTTTCTTTTTTTTTCCATTTGCTGTATCAACACTAACAATACAGTATGTGTTCAGTCATTGAACTGTGCTGCTAAAATTTGTATTTGAATTGTAAACTCTACACATTAATAATAAAAAAAAGCAATTAAAAAAAAATTATAAATCTTTTAAAATGTTTATTTTGTTAAATGTATTAATAGTTATAAATGTAATTGCACATGTTCGATTTAGAGAATACCATATCACAACTGCAAACAGTATCCTAGCATGCAATATCAGATTTTTACCAGACTTGTTAGCATCTTTTGTTTGTTTGTAGTTTGTTTGCCTCTCGAAAAAAGAATATCGCTCTGAATGTACTAAAATATTTTATAAAGCTTTTAATGTGGTTTGACTAGTTCGTATTTCTTGTTTGTTTGTCTCTCGGAAAAAATAATCTCACTCCAAATCTGCTAAAATATAAAGCAACAACACACAGCAGCGTGTTCATGGAGGCAGCCATGTTTGTTCCGAGATGTGGGTAGCTCGAACGAGAGATTGTCGGACGTGATGTCACTCAACTCAGAATTTCCGAGTTCCGAGAGAAAAACGAACGCACCATTATACTACAGCGGAGACGCGCTTGTTTTATAGTGAGGCGTTACTGTGCCGCGGTCTGAGAAATATTGGGCGCTGCGGCATATTATATACAAATGATTTTTCCGCGTGAGAAATACAATGTGTGGCAGGAGTGCGTGACAAATGTAGGATCACGCAGGCCCCACAGCCAGTATTTTATGGCCGCTGAGGGAGTGAGTCGGCCATGCCAAGATCTCCCTCCGTACCTCTTTGACCCAGGGACCCTCTCCAGGAAGCCGAAGCCCGCATTCCAATGTTTATGGCCCTCAAACGGAGGACCCAGATAGTGGAAAGGGGGGGAGATCCTGCATCTCTCTGGAGTGGGACAAAGCTAAAATCATATGCCATCTATTGTGTATTTGATTGTGTGTTATCCTCACTATTATTTGGCTTCATTACTGTAAACTTGGTGGATGTGTATGTGTCAGTCACCATTGTCTTTTATTCCTCTTATGAATGTCCCGTTGTATCTTCACCACTTGGACAATTATATACATATATATATATATATATATATATACATATATATATATATATTAATATGCACAGATAGGTAAACACTGGGGTTATCCAACCACGTGCTCACACCTCTCTCAGAGAATAGGGGAAATGAGTTTAAGTGGTGTAACCAAGTAGGTAGAAATGTTTGAGCACATAGTTATTTAGTTAATAGAACTAAGGAAGGCCCCCACCCCTCACCAAAAGGGGGGGGGAAGGGGTAGAAATGCGGTTGCTTATCTATACCTTACAGTCGTAAATCAGAGATTCGCGCTCTTTTCCTGCCTCCCTTTGTCTGAAAGAGACTATGCAATGTATGTGAAAACTTGTGTACTGAACCCTTTTTTTTAATAGCCCGATTTGCTACATTTTATAATTTGGCAATGTATAATCAACCCTGTTCTTTTACTGAAGTAAAGAAAGTTACCCAAGCCATCCTTAATTAGGACACACTGTATGCAATGGGGTACAGCTTCAGTAAAATATACCTGAACTAGTCACAGCTGTGAGATATGCCACCTAGCCATGTATTCTGTACATTGATGGCAATAATAAGCATGCACCTCATAAGAGGAATTATAAATCAATCAATGAAAATTAGCAAAGGTTTGGATCAAAGGTGGAATATCATGTTTGGTATCAATGTCATCCTAAATTATGTCCGAATGTGAATCCGGGGACGGATTATTACACAATTGAACCTATCCAAAGCTAAATTACTTAATTAAAATCAGCACAAAAGTTGGCCAAAGACCACCATAAATCTATGGGGACATTCGGGGAGCCTGCAACCGGCCCCTCGGATCCAGGTACCAATTCTCATTGGGTATGAGTTGGACCCTGGGTCATGAATATTCATGGGACCCATGGGGCATAAAAACCTCACACCCAGAGAATCAAAAAAGGAGAAGGAGGAGAAAACATCAAAAAGAAAAGAAGAAAACGCGAAGCCTCCAATCCAAGACTGCGGGAGAAACTACGCGCAGAGAAGATTAAATCTACCATCGAAACTACGAAGCCTCTTCGCCGCGAGTTTCAACAAAAGATAAAGCTGATCCCCGCAGCAATCACGTAAACTCACCGTCAACTCTCTCATAGGCAACTAGTACCGGCTGATTTACACTGAAATCTGGGTTGCCTGTTTAGATCCTAGGCTTGCCGTTGCAGAACAGTATTTAATCAAAGCTGATGACTGTTTCCTACTGTAAATCCATTTCCCGTAATTTCGTTATTGTGTTTGTATGTATTATGTTATGTTTAATGTTTGTCCTGTTTTAGTGTAGTATTAGAATAAACGCATGCTGTTCACATTTTAGATCTCCCTCTCTGTGCTTACAATAAGTCACTTTATTGGTCTGAATCCCGTTACTGAGCTTTGAAGTCCCACTCGCGTCCTCAAGTATCGCGAGACTCTCTCTTTGGCCAAGAGCTGAGTCGCTAGGTTACAGAGAGAAGCTAACCCGGTGGACGGGCAGCTATCTTAGACTGAGTAGTGATACCAACGAATGAATTCCATTCACATTCTGGACTTAAATCATCCAGCTCTTTACCAAGTGGGACTAATATAAAGACTGTGATATCGGAACAACAACTCAAACCTAATATTCCCTATTTAATTGTGGATGAATTAATCATTAATTAATTCATAATCAATTCCCCTGAACATTGGTGGAAAACCACCCCCATTTGAGCTGTTCAATTCCTACATAATTGGTGGAGAATTGCGGGTACCGATTTAAACTTATTGTGAGCACAAAATTTAAACTTTTTTACAAGTAAACAGTCGAATAGGCATTACTGTTAACGGATTGCATTGGTTGACGATTGAGCGAACCGCAGTCAAAGGCATCAGAACGGAACTACGTGGGTTCCCTACTGTGCCTTACTAGTAATAGTTTGTTTAAATTTTGCGTTTTATTTAAGCATTTTATTTTAGGTTTCGTTTTCTTAACTGCAGTAAACGCTTATCCTATATCTGACGAGATTCTCAGGTATAGTGCGTTGTTTCCAGGATAGATTCGGACGAGGTTCTCCGTCTCTAACATCCTGCCAGAGATCTCTAAATTAGCCAACAGGAATTCCCGTTACGAGTTTCTAACCTGAATTCTGTTGTGCTTAGACTCCCTGAGTTAAGACCGATAGCGTAGCTAACTATCCTCTTACTCACACGTTTGTGCCTGCTTTAGAGAAGAGCAAGCTTAACGCCACCACGGGCAAATAGCCGGAGGGTGTGTGTGTTATTTAACGGGAGTCTGGTGCAGAAAACCCGCCGTGGTATAAGCACCATTCGCGACGTGACGCGACAGCACACTCGCTGCTTGGATCCGTCGCCAAAAGGCAAGCGCCGCCTTGCTGTCGTAGTAAGGTTCAGAGGTCTTAAGCCGCGCACCGCGCAGACCATAGTGTGCTTGCATTAAAGGTCGATTTTCTAGCATTGGCAAACCAGCATTGTCTAGCGATCGCCTCGATTACGAGTGCCGCCCACGAACGCCACCGTAGTCACATCTGGGTCGGATAAGGCCGCAGGCCTGCCCCGACACCACTGCAAGGGTCACAAACGCCTCCCACCGAGGGAGTAACGCCATTTTGGATTGCGCCTCTAGGCGTCAACCATAGAAGTACAACGCCATTTTGGATTGCGCCTCTAGGGGTCAACCATAGAAGTACCACGCCGTTTTGTTTTTTTTTTTTTTTTTTTTTTCCTTTTTAATGACACTTTATTGATCCCTTGTGGGGAAATTCTCTTTTTGCCTACCCCATCTTGCTCTCCAAGAGACACGTATTGGTGAGAGGAGACATGGCAGTAAAGGGCAGCCACCATAGACCTGAGGGTTTAAGGTCAAGGGCCCACAGACATGTGACTATTCTTTTTTTTTTTTTTTTTTATTGCCCACCACCACCCCCCCTCTTCGGAGGACAACTTTATTTTACATTACATTCAAGAGTAAAGATTGTGGCCGCTCCGAACTCACCAGTACCGTGGAAAAGGAGAAAAACAGGGGGGGTACAAAAACAACAGCGTAACAATAACAGACATCAATCACCATGGGGAGAGGGGGAGAGAGAAAAGAAAAAAAAAAAGGTATACAGAAATAATAACACTAATAATGTAGGCGGGATGGAAAAAAGATGAAGTATAGGGGAATACAGAATACAAACAACCATAAGAAACATAACACTCATCAAACAACAAGAATTATAACAACATCAGTGATACTAATAATAATTAATACAAATCGGTATTATATATATGTAGCATACACACACGTAATCGTACCGTTATATATGTATATTTCAATTCCTAAATCTATAACATACCCTAAAAAGTAATAATAATAATGATATTGATCGCTCAACCATTCTTGTATGCATGTGCAAGTGTAGGTGTGACCTGATTTGTCATTGGATGTGCTGGCATTTAATGCCGTCAGGGGAGGCGGCAGCACCCCCCCCCCCCCAGGCCCAAGGCGAAGGCAGGAGAACCAGGCAACCGAGGCCACCCTACTGCCCCCCCGGCACAAGGGCCCACAGCCACGCATCCCAGAGACAACCACCCGCCCAACCCGAGAGGGAGCCCGCGAGGGACTAAGGGGGCGCCAACCCCCGCACAGGGAGGCCCGCAGAGGGAGGACGGGCGGCGAGCCCCCCAGCCCCACCCGCAACCCCCCCACCGGGGCAGGCGGGTCCAGGGCCGAAGGGCCCCACCCACCGGGACCACCCCCCCCACCCCCCGGCGGACGGCCCCCCACACACCGGGGGAGCCCCAGCCCCCCCAGCCCGTCCCCCGGGAGGACGGGCCGCCGCCCACCGCAGCGACCCGGCACGCCTCCCCCCCAACACTGCAGGATGATCCAAGGGGGGCCCATACAAAGAGCCCCCCCCCCACCCGGGAGCGGACCCGCGGCGACCGGGGAGCAGCAGACACCCCGCCCAGCCCAGACCGAACCCCCCAATCCGCCTAGCAGGGCCCAGAGTGTCCCAAGATTCCCCGGACCGCCCGCCAGGGCCCCACCACGGCGCAGCAGAGCCAAGCACCACCCGGCCCGCGGCCCAAGAGAGGAGGCCGCCCATACCCGCCAGGGCCACCCGAACCCCCCCATGATGGGTCTTCCCCCCGGCGGGCCACCCCACCCGCACAGGGCCAGAGACAGAGAGTTAGGGGGGGCCCCTCAGCCCCCATCCCCTCCCTGACCCATGTTGGTGTGAAGTGTGCATGTACATGTGTGAGAGAGTTGTGTGTTTATGTCTACAATGCATTAAAATTAGTGGGTGCAGTTCGGGTATGAGGGCCCCACCACTGGCAGATGGCAGAGTCCCCCATCCCCCTCCCCGCACCCCCAAGGCCCTAATGTAATATGGACTGAGTATATGACTAAGGTGCAAAAAGTGGGCGAGCAGTTGAGGCATGGGCACCCCACCGCTGGCAGACGGCAGAGCCCCACCTGCCTCAACCCACCTCCTCAGCCCTAGTGTCATGTGGTGTCTAACATGTAAGTAAAAATTGAGGGGCAGTGTCTCGGCGCACCTCCCCACCGCCCCTCAAGGCCCTAGTGTTGTGTGAAATGTGGTGTTGGACCCAGGGGAGCAATAAGGGCGTGCCAGGAGTGGGCCCCCCCCGGCACCGGGGCCAGATCCCCGACTGGCCCCGATTAGTCCCCATCCCTGACC
This sequence comes from Paramormyrops kingsleyae, assembly GCF_048594095.1. NCBI lineage: Eukaryota > Metazoa > Chordata > Actinopteri > Osteoglossiformes > Mormyridae > Paramormyrops > Paramormyrops kingsleyae. Next base: position 44,633,993 of record NC_132797.1, on the reverse strand, counting down.
CCTCACAGCCGGCAGGGACGGCCAACCGAGGTGTTCAGGGGCGGCACAGGCAGCCCAGCAGCAGGGAACGCCCCCCCCCCCCCAGGCGCAGACCGGGAGAGACCCACCACACCACGCCCGATGAGACCCCAGCTAGCGGCCAAGGATGGGACAACCCCAGACCCCCACGGCAAACGGGGAGCCGGACCAGCCAGGCGGGGTGACCCCCGCCCCCCGGCCACCCCAGGCCCCCCCCCAGGCGAGGCAGAGGCTCCCCCCACCGCCCCCCCCAAACCACCCCACAGCGCCCGAGGGCCCCGCGCCGGAATCGCCAACGGCAGACAACGACCCGTCCCCACCAGGCAACGGGCCCGGGCAGACCAGGCCCCCCAGCATGCGGGCGACCACCCGCCCGGGAGCCGGAGCAGCGGCCCCAGCAGATAGAGCCCACGCCCCCAAACCCACGCACCCCAGCGCAGCGGCCCAGGCGGAACCCAGAGGCCCCACCCCCCGATCCCCCCCCAGCGTGCCACCCACCCCGCGGGGGCAGAACCCCCCCACCCCCCGCACCGCCCCCACCAGGCCAGGCCAGCGGCCACCCAGAGACACTGACCACGCGCCCTCAGCCAAGAGAAACACCAGAGGACCCCAACAACCCAGCCCCCCCACCCCCAGCCCCCAACCCGGGACGGTGACGGCAAGGCCCCACCACCCCTGACGACATTACGTTAAAAAATTCATTATTGGAGTCCAACTGTCTTCAAAATCGATCAATTGATTTTTCTTACAGGCAGACATCCTCTCCATGGAAACATAATCCCAGAGTAGATTTTTGAACAGATTTATGTTTAAATTCTCTTTTGACTTCCAGTTCAGAAGGATTGTTTTCTTAGCAATGGTTAGTACTGTGAGAAGCATGCAAGATTTATTCATGTCCATATTAGTGTCAGTGAGGTCCCCAAGCAGGCAGAGTGAGGGGGAGGGTGGGATGGGATGCCCTAGGTGTGTCGATAAGTCTTCACAAATCCTTTGCCAGAATTCGTTGACCGGTGTGCAATACCAGAAAGCATGCAGGTAATTATCTGGTGCATCCGTCTTACAAGTTAGGCATATGTCAGTATCTCTGATACCCATCTGGAACATCCTCTGCCCTGTGTAGTGTGTTCTGTGTAAAATTTTGTATTGTAAAAGCTGCAGGTTGGAGTTCCGATTCATTCGAAAGGTATTCAAGCAAATTTGCCTCCAGAAGTTAGTGTCTTGATTGATAAGTAAATCCCTTTCCCATTTGTGGGTAGGGAGTGAGAGCGTTGTATCAGATTCTGCTAGATGCACGTAAATCCTAGACAGTAGTTTTTTAGTTGGAGTTATTAAGAAGTTTGCTATTTTAGGTGAAAGCTCCAGATCTAATTGCTTACGGCACCATCTATTGTGTATTATTGATTTAAGTTGAAGATATTCTAAGTATTTGTTTTTCTCAATGTTATAAGTTTCTGTAATTTTGTCAAATGATATCATGCAATTGTCTTGGATTATATGTTCGAGGCGCTTGATTCCTTTATTATGCCAAGCCAGGAAGTTTATCACTTTTTTATTTAACAGGATGTCAGGGTTGTTCCAGATGGGTGTCAGTTTGCATGGGACCACTGAAGTTTGGTTTATTCTAAGAAATTCCCACCAGGCTGTCAGCGATGTGCTGATGTTGATGCTCTTAAAACAGCAATGTCGTTTAAGTATATGACTGATAAATGGCAGGTCCTCGACTCGAATATCATTACAGAAAGTTTGCTCAATATCCAACCAGTTAAGGTCTAAGTTATTTTGCGTAGTCCATTTTAGGACATATATCAATCTATTGGCAAGAAAGTAGTTGTAGAAATTGGGAAGCTCCAAACCCCCACAGTTTTTGGATTTCTGTAAAGTTTTTAAACTTATTCGTGGTGGTTTGGATTTCCATAGATATTTTGAAACTAAGGAGTCCAATGATTTAAACCAAGTCCGCGGAGGTTGACTCGGAACCATTGAGAACATGTAGTTAATTTTTGGTAGGATCATCATTTTGATTGTAGCTACTCTTCCCAGAAGTGATGTGGGTAGATTGTTCCACCGTGCAAGGTCATCTTCTATCTTTTTAAGCAGCGGACTATAATTTAATCGCGTCAGATCTGACAGCTTGGCAGAAATGTTAATACCCAGATATCTAATGTTCCCAGATTGAAGTGGGATAGTTGGATTGGACTGGAAGTCACAAGATATTGGAAGAGTAGTCGACTTGTTCCAATTAATAGAGTAATCTGATATGGAGGAGAATTTATCTATAAGTCTTATCGTCTCCGTGAGGGAACCCTGTGTATTTTGAAGAAAAAGTAATACATCATCTGCATAAAGACTAATTTTATGGGTTATACTTGCTGTTTGAATACCTTTGATATTATTATTATTCCGAATTGCTGCTGCCAATGGTTCAATAAATATAGCAAATAGTGATGGAGAAAGTGGACAACCTTGCCTAGTGCCCCTTCTGAGAGTGAAGCTTGGGGAGATTTGATCATTCGTTTTTACACAGGCTTTAGGTGAACTGTATAAAATTTTAATCCAGGTTACGAAGTTCTCACGAAATCCAAATTTTAGTAAGGTTGCCATTAGAAATTTCCAGTTGACCCTGTCAAAAGCCTTTTCTGCGTCCAATGACATGATTATGGCTTCCTTATTTTGAATGTTGCAGTAGTCTATTACGCCAATTAGTCTCCTCATGTTGTTAGTGGACTGTCTGCCTTTAATGAAACCCGTTTGATCTGGATGTATTATATAAGGTGTCACTTTTTCAATTCTACTAGCCAGTGCCTTGCTGATGATTTTAAGGTCCGCATTTATAAGTGATATTGGTCGGTAGCTAGAGGGGAGAGCAGGATCTTTGTCAGGTTTGAGGAGCAGGTTAATGTCTGCACAATTCATATTTGGAGGGATGCTGCCAGTTTCTTTAATTTCTATAACCATTCTATGGAAGAGTGGTGCTAGCAGAGGCCAAAATGTTTTGTAGAATTCTGCTGGAAATCCATCTGGACCTGGGGCTTTCCCGTTAGGCATACATTGTAGTGCATCATGAAGTTCCACTATTGAGAGAGGTAACTCTAATGCCGTTATTTGTTCATTATTTAATATTGGTAGGTCGATGTTATTTAAGAACTCTTCTATTTCAGAATTGGTTGGATTAATATCAGGTGAGTATAATTTTTTATAGAAGTCCCTAAATATCCTATTTATCTCTCCTAGGCTATGAGTTGCCTTCCCATTGGGGTCTGTAACTGAAGAGATTGCTGCCTTCTCCTTATTCTGTTTTAGTTGGTTTGCTAAAAATTTACTTGATTTATTACTATGTTCAAAATTGTCCAAGCATAATCTCTGTATGTAAAACTGAGTTTTTTTGTCTCTTAATTCTTGCAATTTAATTTTATTTTTTCTCAGGTCATTGAGAAGGTGTTTTTCTTGGGAGGCAACATGTGCTGATTCTAAAGTTTTAATTTTCTGTTCTAGTTCAGTTTCGAGTGCTTTTTCTTTCTTCTTTTTATGTACTGAATATGAAATTATTCTGCCTCGTATTACAGCCTTTGCTGTCTCCCAGAGAATGCACGCAGAGATACCTGGCAGGTCATTTGTTTCAATAAATGTTGTCCAATCTTTTTTAATAACTTCTAGAAACTCTGAGTCCGTTAGTAATGACGTATTCAGTCTCCACCGTTTAAAAGGTGGTGCACTAACTTTTGCAGTGACCGTCATAGTGACAGGTGCGTGGTCACTGATTGTTATAGGGTGAATTTGTGTGTCAGATATATCTTTCATAACTGTATTGCTCGTAAGAAAAAAGTCTATCCGGGAGTAAGAATGATGGACTGGTGAGAAAAACGTGTATTCTCTGAGCGTGGTGTGAAAAGTACGCCAGACATCGCATAGGCCGAAATCATTCATATATTGTTTTACTGTTTCAGATGATTGGCAAGTACGGTAACTAGCTGCTGTACTACGTCTGTCAGATTCTGGGTTAAGTACTAAGTTGAAGTCCCCTCCCAGTATAAGTTCTGTGTCTGAGTGCGATGATATTTCAGCAAAAAGGTGGTGGAAGAAGGAGGAGTCATCACTATTTGGACCGTATATATTGGCAATACATATCTCTTTGTTATATGCTGAAATTTGAATAATTATGAATCTACCTTCTGGGTCTGCGATAGTGTCTTAACATCAACAAAACATATTCTTTTGTTGATTAAAATTGCTACACCTCTCTGTTTTGAATTATAACTAGCTAAGTATACGTGTGGAAATTCTGGTGAATTTAATGTACACTGTCCTGTTTTGGCTAAGTGAGTTTCCTGCAGTAGGACAATGTCTGCCTGTAATGTTGTTAGATATTCTAAGATTTTATGTCTCTTAGCAATTGAGCCAATACCACGCACGTTCCAAGTGACAAAGCGTAGTGAATTCATGCTGTCCTAACGTAGACCCCCTGAGTGCAATTTAATGTTAAAATGGATGGATGTGTGTGTATGTGAAAGACTCTGTGTGAATGAGTCTGAATATGTCAGGATTAGTGTGTGTGCAAATATCAATGTGTGAATGCCTCCATGTGTGTTATTAAGGTGAGGAGATCTGTCTGAGCTTGAGTGGGCATGTGTATATGTGAGTGTATGAATGCATACATGTGTGATGTTAAGATGAGGGGGTGCGTGTATGTTTGAGTGGGCATCTATGCATGCGAGTGTGTGACTACCTACGTGTCGGTGTGGGTGTATAGTATCTGGTAGACTGCTTCCAGATAAAACATTTTTGAGCGTCAATATCGATATGCAACAATTAACATAACAACCAAATTGACAATGATGGCCATAACAATAACAACAACAACTGCGACTGTAGTGAGACATTAAACAAGGGGGTTGAGGAACAGTAAGGGATATAAAGTGAACCAGCCTTAATAGTCTTTAGACAAAGCCGTCTAGTGTGCAGCGTGCGCTAAAAACCTGTATTAACTGCCAAACTTTAAAGTCAGTTTGTTAAATGCGTGTTACCTTAGTCGGAAGTGGTTTCAGTAGAGCCAAGCAGTGGTGTTCTGGTCGCGAAATAGTTGTCCATTAACATACAGTCTGTCTACCGCGATGACAGCTCGGGCTCCCTCCGCAATGAATTTTTTCCTGAGCTGGAACAGGATTCTGCGACGATCCAGGATTTCTTTGGGAAATTGGTCGTTGACGCTGAAGTCCGTTCCTCTGAGCTCCCTGCCTCGGCTTTTCACCAGTTCCTTTTGCTTGAAATGTTCAAACTTGGCCACGATAGGTCTTGGACGCTGAGCTTCTTTCCTCACCCCTCCTATGCGGTGGACCCGATGAAACGTGATGTTGTTGACGGTGTCCCGAGGAAGTTTAAGTTCTTGTTGCATGAAGTTTCTGATGGTAGCTTCTGCGTCTTCCTCTGCGCGCTCCGGAATTCCGGCGAACACTAAATTGTCCCGCATACTTCTTGCTTGAATATCAAGCAGGGACTCTTTCATGCGCTTATGTTCTGTGGAGAGTTTCGCCATACCTTCCGTGAGGGATGTTACGGAGTCTCTGAGAATCTTGTTTTCAGATGCTAGCGATTCAACCTGTTGTTGACTGTACTCCAGAGATTCCCGTAATGCTTGAAATTCCTTGTGTAGGATTTCTACAAGCGCCAGTCGGGCGTCAAAACTGGAAAGTTTGTTGTTAATGGACTCTAGGATATCTCCGTATTCCTTATCAGGCGATGAAGGGCTACTTGAGGGGCTGTTTGAGGTACAGTCCGAGCGTGTTCTCTTCGTGGACGGAGTCGCTTGGTTCTTCTTCATGATGAGTCGTTCGTAACACTCGTCCACGTAATCCTGTAAATCTTCCAAGCTTTCTTCGTCCAGGATGTAAATGAGTGAACTTATTTATCCGATAAAGTACTATAAATACTATTATTAATATTTTGGCTTGGTTAAGTTGGCTATCGAAGTAAGTTTTGTTTTGTTTTTTTTTAGTAGGACGCTGCCATGTTGGATTACGCACAGCTCTCGCGAGATCTCACAGCATTACTGCTCTCTCTCTTCCCACGCCGTTTTGGATCGCGCCTCTAGGGGTCAACCATAGAAGTACCACGCCATTTAAATTGCGCCTCTAGTGGTCAGCTCTGAAAACATTGAATTGGATCCCAAGGCATTGTACTCTGAGCAGAAGTCAACCATAGGACTACTTTTATTCAACTTGGTGGCATCTAATTAGTTAATTGTTACACAATCAACTTAGGTTTATGATAAATTAATTAGAATCTCATTTGGTTTAATTTGACTTTTCCTCTCCCTGTTTCATTTTAATTTGGGCTTTTGACATTTTATGATTTTAATTACTCCCTTCCCCAACACAAGGACTTAGGCAAGGGTTTGAATTAAATACATAAAATCAATAATAATAAATCAGTTACTTGCCCTACCACCTCAGGCAGCGGTTGGGGTTCTGAGTGTGATCAGTCAAGCTTTTCCGGTACTGGGTGTTTACCATCCGCTCTAATTGGTGGAGCTTGTCCGAGTTGCTGCTGTCACTGCTTGCGATCTTACAGTTTGTCAGAACTGAAAGGGAAGTTCTCAGCAATTGGACCAAAAGCGCGCCAGCTGGGCTGCACCCACTGACTCATTAAGGGCAAGGTTGGCAGGTATCTCGGGAGGTCATTACAAGTTTGAGCAGGACCTCGTCTAGGGCAAAGTTCAGGAGAACAGGCCTAGCTTGGACTCTCAATCGGTTGGGTGACACCCGAGTGCCGTTGCGCCGTCTCTTGTTCGAGTCAGGGCCAGGCAGTGCGCCCAATAAGCTGAGCCCCACCTGGGTTGTCTCAGTTGTGCGTACAGAACACGCCCTTTTCCAAGTTGACATTGCTGGGGATCGGGGGAGTGGGAGCCGGGCTCGGGCCTGCTTGGCTAAGATTGAGCTGTGGGACGTGCCTTGTCCGGGAGAGACACCTGACAGCATTCAAACCCCTCCACTCCAGTAGATAGCTTAACACCACGACACACCGCATAAAGACAAGCAGAACAGAACCTGCCAATTTTTCCTCTTCTGGTTAGATCTGATCTGCAACGGCAAGCCAGGTTTTGAACGCGGTCCCACTGCTATTGCCGCTGGAAATTCTCCTTGTTCCCCCAACTTCCCTTCTCTCTCCTGACAGCCCATCAGTAGTCACACCCACAGCCGGTGGTGTGACTCCTTCCAGACTTAGCTGTCGTTTCTTCTCCCTACCACAGACACTCACAGGGAACAACTTTTCTTCATTTATATTGTCTGGGTAACCAGTTTCATGGTTCAATACACCCGCCCTGTTACCCATTGACCGGCCCTAGTCCTATTTGTTTTTTTACTTTCTTTGATTTGTCACCTCAGTTTCAGGTAGCAGGCCACCCGCCTAGCCCATACCCGCCTGAGAGCAACAGACCTCTAGTGTCACCCTTCAGTCAATCAAGTCACTATGGCCCACAGAGAAAGCCCCCTGGACCAATGGAAAGCCTTAGGCACCTGGCTGGACGTCATGACTGGTGATTTCCTGCCCGGTCACACGGAGCTCATACAGGAAAAAGGCATGGACCAAATTGATGAGGACATTGCTGAACTCATGGCCACGCCACCTACTCAGAAGCCCGGGAGCAAAGAGCTAACCAAAGTACTCGGCTCCCTAGCACACAAGCTTCTAGCCAGGCTGATGATGGGTGAAGAAGAAACATCCCGCCTCCAGGAACAGGTGCAAATCCTCAAGCAACGGGATGGAGACACCCGAAGACTACTGGCCGAGAGTCATCAAGATGCTATCCAAGCACAAGATCGCATCGAGAAGTTGGAGCAAGAACTCCAGCAAAAGAGGACCCCATCCCCAGAGGGGGAGGAGACCATAGAAGATGACACACATAAACTCACTGAAGAGCTTCAACAGGCCCTGGAAGAGCTCCGAGTTCAGGCTGATCAACGAGAACAGAAAGCCAGAGCCACCCGAGAGGACCTCACGGCCAAACTCAACCAGGTTGAAACCCTGTTGGATAGAGCCCACAAAGAGCTCCATGAAAGGAACAACCGAATCCAAACCCTGGAGGACCATCGGGTTGAAGGCCAAAGGCAAGTTCGCGAGCTCAGGCACCAGGTGACGGATCTCCGAGAACAGCTCAGTGATGCTAAGAAGAAGCACCAGGCTGATGCTACGGAACTTGACCAGTTGAGCCAAGAACTCGAACGGGCGCGCGCAACGAAGGCAGAATATGAAACGCCGTACAACCCAGCAAGAGCACCAGGGTCCCCTCCTGCCACACTGCCGCCCCCAAGGCAGTTGTATCCGGCTCCAGTAACTACTCACAGGGTGGAAGGACCACCCCACCTATCCAGCAACTTCAAGGAACCAAGCGCCTGGAGGGCCCATTTCAAGGAAGACTCCCCAGACAGCACGAGCCTACCAAGACTAGTCCCTCACCGCTACAGACTCACCACCAAAGAGCTGGATAAGGTAGCCCGGAACGTGAACAAGTTCACCCCTGACCCTACGGGCGGCCACGACATACATGCCTACTTACAAGATGTTAACTTCCACCTCCAAAGGCTGGACAATGTGACCCATGAAGATAGACTCTACCTCATCAGGATCACCTCCAGCCTAGAGGTCCGCAGCTTCTTGGATCGACAGCCAGATCAAGTCAAGATGGACCCCAAGCTGCTACATGAAGCACTGACTCGAGAATTCTCTGATCCAGAGTCAGAACAAGGTCTTACTACGGCACTCGACGTCAGACAGAGTAGACAAGAAACGTCCCAAGTCTACTACAACCGCTTACGGCGAGCCTACTTCGGGTCCAAAAATGAGCCAGGCATGGAAGAAGATGTAAACTTCAAGATTCTCTTCCTCCGGAATCTCCATCCCACCGTGAATCATCACATCGGGCTCATGGCGTGCCCCCACACCATGACCAGCCAGCGGCTGCGAGACTTGGCAATCAAGGCCTATAACAAGCAACGAGCAGCAACAACAGAGAAACCACCCAAGCCTACCACAGTGCTGAACCTGGTGACGCAAGACCCCAGCCTACCCTTAGAAGGTGGCCACTCTCAACCCCCTGCTCCAACCCGTAACCATGGTTGGAAGGTCACGGGCCCCAGAGAGCGATACCCCAGCTCACGCCCTCAGCAGGCAAAGACCCAGCCAGGTCAGTGGGAGAAACAACGCCACCATAACAAGGGCAAGCCACAAGCACGGGATTCGTGGAACAAGGAGGAAGACCGGCGTCTTAACTCCGGCTCTCCCCCGAGACCGCGAAGAACCCTACCACGGAACCAGTCCAATGGAACAAGGGATTTGGAACGGGATGCAAAGCCGGAACCGTCCCAGAAAGAGGAGGAGTCCGCCCTGCTTCAAATGCTGCGCGACTTCTTCGAACGGAATTCCCCCAAGAGTCCCGGGAATTTTCGAGAGAAAGAGCCCAAGTGACTAGGACGAGGGGGCCAGCCGTCACCTGAACCCGCACCTGACCATACCCGTGAATTGCCTTGGCCTTCAACCCCAGGCAACATTCGAACCCCACCGGTCATTCCTATCATAACCAGGGAAGAAGCCCTGCCTCCAATAGGAAAACCTGCGGACTCACACCTCGTTGTCACAGTTGATGTTGCTGCCCCCACCACAGAACCCGACCAGGGAGATGAGCCCTCGCCTGTGCCTGACAGCGTTGTTCTTGTGGTGTGTCGTGATTCGGAACACCAACCCGACGATGGCAACACCTCGCCAATCTCCGTCCAGGCCCCTGCACCGCGATTCCTGGGGGACTTAGTGGAAAGGGGGGTTGCCAAGAAGCTGTATCTATCCCTCACCCTAGAGGATGTGATCACCTTGGAGGCCCTCATCGACACGGCAGCAGACATCACGCTCATGTCTACCAGCCTCTTCCTACAGGTGCAACACCTAGCTGCTTGGGAGAACAAAACCCTCCAGCCCAAGAAGTGCTCCCTGGACCTGCAGGCTTATTCACCAATAGGCACCAGGATCGAACACGTGATGCCACTCAACTTGTCCATTGGCCCAATGAACGTGATGCACCCCATATACATCTCCCAACTCGAATCCATCCCTCTCCTCATTGGAAAAGACCTCCTGAACCGGTTTGAGCCACTGCTGGACCTGCAGCGCTTAAAAATCTGGGCTCAGGTCCGAGAACCACTGCCCTTACCGGCATCCAACACCGTCATGGGGGAATGCCAAACCTTGGCTGTCTCCCCAGACTTCACTCCGCACCAAGGAGAAGACTCCCCTCCAGATCAGCATCTCAACGCAGGAGACCCATACCAGCGACATGACTCCTTCCTGTGCAGCCTGGATCCTACGCCGGGACCCTATCGTCCCAAGGTCCCACTCCCCGCATACAGGAAAGGCATCTCGATGCGCCTGAACATGCAGAAAGGCCAAACGCTAGACCACTCCATGGCCTTTTTCCAGCCGTCCGCCCAAGCAACGGAATTGGGACTCACCCTGGAGGCCATGCCGCTCCTGGAGGTAACAGGTCGGACAGTGTATGTGCTGGTCAATAACTGCACGGCAGCCGACATCACTGTACCCAGGGCAACCAGGGTAGGATGGCTCATCAGCCAACAGTTCCATGATTTTGACCTAGCACTTCCGGTGATTGGTCAGATCCCCACTAACTTGCTGACAGCCCAGCTGGACAGAGATCGGCTGTTCACAGCACCGACCGGCGCCATCGCCATTACTTCCACCGTACCGGTGACGAAGGAGGCGGTATGTAGAGTTGAACTCACAGATGAGCAACATCTCACAATTTGTGCCATAACCACAGACTCAGAAGCGGTCAAACCCCCAAATCAGTCGATGCCGAAGTCCACAGAGGAAATCAGTGAACCCTACACTGGATTTGAGGCGGAAGTACGGCAAATCCTCAAAGACGCCGACGCTATTGACTGTGATGAAGATCGGCAAAAGCTTCGTCAAGTCATCTATAAGTATAAGGACTTCTTCGCCAAAGATTCTCTGGACTGTGGACTCACGGACATTCACATGGTCCGCATCCCCACTCGACCAGGGGCCCCACCAACATTCGTGAAGCAGTACAAGATACCCATCGCTTCATACGAGCCTGTGCAGGACATCGTCGATGCCATGTTGGAAAAGGGGGTCATCCGACCATGCAACAGCACATACTCAGCCCCCATCTGGCCAGTTCTCAAACCGAATGGGAAATGGCGCCCCACCATCGACTACAGGAAACTGAACCAGCAAGTGCCTCTGTCCCGTTGGCCCATGACACAGCTGGAACAAGACCTCCCCAGAGTCGGGGGTGCCAGAATCTTCTCCACTATGGATGTGGCCTCAGGATTCTGGACCATCCCAGTGCACCCTGAAGACCAACATAAGTTGGCATTCACCTTTGCCAACAGACAATACACCTTCACCAGGTGCCCCTTTGGTTATGCCAACTCGCCGGCTGAGTTCAACATTTTCCTGAACAAGGCACTGCCTGACGCAAGAGCTCGAGGAAACCTTGTCTATGTGGATGACATTCTGGTCTGAAGCACCACAATGGACGCTCATCTGCTTGAACTTGACCATGTTTTAGGACAACTGGCTACAGCAGGTGCTAAAATTGCCCTCCACAAAGGCCAGTGGTGCAAAACCAAGGTCAATTATGTTGGCCTGTTGGTGGGCCCAAACGGTGTTCAGCCCCAGTCCAGCCGCACCCAGGCCATCCAGAACATCAAGGCGCCCTCTAACCTGTCAGAATTGCGCAGTTTCCTAGGGGTGTGCAACTACTCCAGACAGTTTATCGAAAACTACGCGGACGTTGCCAGACCACTGACCACCCTTCTGAAGAAGGATATCCCATTTCAGTGGACCACAGAACAAGAAGAGGCCATGACAGAACTGAAACGGCTTTTGTGCTCAGCACCCTGCCTGGCTTACCCAAACCCGGACAAGGAGTTCCACTTGGAAGCAGGCTTCTCGAAGGACTGTCTGAGCGCAGGGCTGTATCAAGTCTATGACCAAGACAGGCGTGTAGTTGCCTATGCCAGCAAAACCCTTCTGGCACCAGAACGCAAGTATTCCGATTGTGAAAAGGCACTACTCTGCACCGTTTGGGCAATGACGCATTTCTCCAACTACATTGGGGGACAGAAGACCATCATTGAAACTAACCATCAACCTGTCACGTTCCTCAACAGCCAGCGCATCAGAGATGGGGTGGTCACTAATTCACGCATAGCCACCTGGCTGATGACACTCCAGGGCCGTGACATCGACATCCGGTATGCCTAAACCCAAAAGCTACCCCTTGGGACAGGACTAGCTAGCTGCCAAAACTGCTCTCAGGATGAACCATCAGCAATCAGTGTCCCTGACCCACAGACGGTGATGGAGCCATCTCACCATCACTACTTTGATGAGAACGTCTGTAAGGACATGGCCACCGTTTATGTGGACGGGTGTGCTTTCAACCATCAAGGAAACCTGAAAGCCGGGGCAGGTCTCACATGGCTCCGAGACGATCCACTCCCACCACAGCAGTTCAAGCTGGGCCCCCGCACGTCACAGTATGCGGAACTAGCAGCAATTTTGATTGCCTTGGAATTGGCTGCCAAACAGGGCATAAAGGATTTGCTGATCTGCACGGACTCCAACTATGCACGACTCAGCTTCCTATGCCATCTCCCTCACTGGCAGCAGAATGGCTTCAAGACATCAGGTAACAAGCCAGTCAAACACCAGGAACTGCTGCAGACGTGTGACGCACTGATAACGTCGCACGACATGCACATTTATTGGAAAAAGGTCCGTGGTCACTCCAGACTCCCAGGCCTGGACAAGACATACAATGACCAAACAGATGCGCTCGCCAAAGCTGGAGCGTTGAACGGAGACCCGTGGGAGTTTCAAGCCCCCCCACCCAACCCTGCTGTGCATGCCATCACTCGCTGCCAAGCTCGTGAGCTGGCCTTGGCTCCAGCATCTTCCTTCCTGGACCTCGGCCCTCAGCTTACTGACTCAGACGTTGTCTCCCTCCAATCTGCTGATGCTGTGCTCAGCAAGATCTCCGATCACCTCCGCGACCCCGCCACCAACCCGATTTCGGCCACGGATCTCGACGCCTCCGCAGATCTCCGCGTCCTCATCCAACTCCTCGCCTTTCTGCGTCTGGTCAAGGGCGTACTTCTCTACGTCCCCGAGGATCACACTTCGCCAAGGCTCGTGGTCCCTCGGGACCAAAGGGGGGTGATGCTACTCTACGCCCATGACGCACCCTGCGCGGGACACCGCAATGCCAAAGCAACCTATCAAGCCCTCAGTCAGGTAGCTTACTGGCCTAACATGCGGCAGGACGTGACAGAATACGTGAAAGGGTGTCTGGTTTGCTGCCAATTTCAGCCAGCAAACCCAAACCACAAGGCCCCTCTACAGCGCCGAGGAATCAACTTCCCGTGGTCAGATCTGCAGATCGACTGGGTAGGACCCCTGACGAGATCGACCCGGGGAAACAAGTATTTCCTGACTGTCACCTGCCAGTTCACCAAGTGGGTAGAATGCCTACCAGCACCCAATGACACAGCCCAGACAACGGCATACCTGCTCATGAACCATGTGTTCTCCAGATTTGGCCTCCCGCTGAAGGTCAACTCAGACCGAGGCACCCATTTCACTGCCGAAGTGATGAAGGACATCTGGAAACTTCTGGGCATCAAAGCACAGTTCCATATCAGCCACCACCCTATGGCATCCGGCCAAGTAGAACGGACCAACAGAACCGTAGTCGGTATGCTCAAGAAATACGTGGCATCAAATCAGAAGGACTGGGATGTAAAGCTACCGCTGGTACTCATGGCCATCAGGGCCACACCCCACAAGTCCACGGGAGTGTCACCCTTCGAACTAATGACAGGACGACAAATGACACTCCCTCTCCACCTCCTCTACCAAACAGGTGACCACAGCCTTGTCACAGCCTACACCACGCAGCAGTATCTGGACAGTCTGCACAAGCACCTAAGAGCTTCCTTCGCATTCGCCCAGCAGGAGTTGCAGAAGGCAGCAGAAGGCAGGAAAGCCTACTATGACCAGAAAACCTCACAGGAAGAACTCCAAGTGGGGGACAAAGTCTGGTACTACAACTTCGTGCAGCCGAGCAGTCGGAATTCCACACAACGACTCTCCAGGAAACTCTTGCCACGCTGGTCAGGACCGCATGAAATCGTGGACAAACTGTCCCCTGTAGCTTACCGTATTAAAATGAGCCGGGGCACTCCAGAAACATGCCTCAAGTGGGTTCACCGAAACCAAATCAGGCAACACCGAACCCAAGGAAGGCTGGGAACACCCACTGATCATTCCCAAGTGGACCGTGGTCAGGATCAAGCCAGCCTTTCCAAATAAACCACAGCCAACCTTCAACCTTAAATATGTCCCCAAGCTCAAAGGGACAAGGAAACTCAAATGAGTAGACTAAGGTGGTGAGCCTGACTACTGGTATCTGAGTGACATTAAGTTTTCTTTTTAACTGTTTATTTCATTTGGTTGTTGTTTTTGGTAAGGACCTGGGGTGGCTCACGCGTGCCCGGGAAATTACTGAAGAGGATACGGTTATGCATTTTTATTTGTCCCGTCTATTTGATTTCAGTCGTTCCCTGGCTGAGTGTTAGGGTTTTCAAACTCTCTGTCCCCTCTGCACCGGTGTGCACAATCCTCTCACTATCCTACCCTCTTTCACTACTCCTTAACCCTGCTCCACAAGCTCAACCACCCGAGGCTCTGACCTAGCTCAGTGCCCCTCATAACACGACCTTTCATTGTCTACCCCCTGCCACTAGGAGGATGCTGACCCTGCTCCTGACGTTACTCTGGATGGGAAGAGCAAGGACCCAGTCTGAGACAGTTGTTCCTGGGCCTCCATCAGGCAACGTCTTGAGGGAACAACCGGGCCTTTTGATTACCAACTGCCGTACCCACACGCAGAGGGTATTCGTCCGTCTCGACCCCTACGAGGTCTACCGAACCCATTACCCCAATGAAAAGCCCCAGGCTAGTTGGGCGGGTATCCAGTGGACTCACGGACACTACCTATATGTTGCAGCAGTTACAAAAGATGACTGTGACCCAAGCCGAATTAAGCGGTTCCAATCCCCGCCCAAAGAGGTTCCTGGGGGCGCTGCTAGGGGCTGCCGCAGCTGTAGGCACCCTTTTTAATATTGGGTTTACCACAGTCAATGCCATAAATTTAGCCACCGTACGGCGTCAGGTCAGCGAATTGCAGGACGAAATTCCCAAACTTCAAGAACAGATTCGCGCCCAGAAGGAGGCGTCCCAAGCTATCGGTAAAACCGTGCAGGGCACCATCGTTGTGGTAAACACTCATAGTGTCATCCTCAACCAGACAGTGAAGGCCGTAAACCAACTTTTTCACGTTCTTCAGAACGACTATGCGCACACGCAAGTCGTTTCGTTGTTGATGGGGGACATGCTTCGCGAGATAAGTTCCTCTTTGGATAGCTTGGCCATGGGTAGAATACCACCGTACCTAGTGCCCTTGAGCCTAGTGCAAGATATCCTGGCCGGGGCCACACTGGGAGCTGTACAGTCCATACAAGCCCATTTAGCTTATTCACTGGGAAGTGCTATACCATTATACGTTGATCCCATTCTCCGGGAAGTAGCATTCCTCGTGAACCTGCCCATTATAGACCCAAACAGCATCTACCGTCTAAAGGACGTCATCAATGTGGGTTTCTGGCGAGGAGACACTTATGTCCGGCTCCATACCCCAGACGTGGTAGCTTATCATGACAGCAACCCTGAACTCTATCTGGCCCCAAATCTCCGCATGTGTACCCAAACCAAGGATATCCACTACTTGTGCCCCAGCAAACCTTTTGTCCGAGATAACACGGAAGGTATTTGTGGACTCGAGCCGATGAGGACTGACTCCAGTTGCGCGGCCGAGGTTACACCACAATCTCAAGTGTTTGGAACCCAGGCGGAAATCGTGGGAAGTCAGTGGCTCATTAACACTCCCTCCAAGACAGCCATGCTTACATATGACCAACATGACACTGCCACCCGCATTACACTACCAAATCAAACGCTCTGGGCTAATGTACCTAAAGGGGCAATCCTCCATGTGGACGACTTAGCCCTATACCACCTGCCCACCGACACCTATGAAACAACGTTAGAAGTGTCCGCATTCTTCAAAGAATACTCCTTTGAGCTGGACCCTGCCTTAGAGCAACGCATCCAGTACGAGGGGACCCAAACCATAGACCTGAAGCCCCTCAACGATGCCCTGCAGGCTCTGACTCGACAACCGGTCGGATCAGCCCCGACCCTTGGCCAAACTTGGACTCCTGCAGACACTGTATTATGCACTGCCCTGGTCCTCGGCCAAGGGCTGACCCTCCTCCTGGCAGTCATCCTGTTCCGCCGTTACCGCGAGGTAAAAAGTCAGTTTGACAAATGCGCCGTCGCTTATCCCAGATTGTTCAGGAACAGGAAACTGCAAACCGAACCTCCAACTGAACAGGTTGGAGATCTCATCGAGGTAACTCCTCTGCCCCCCCGCAGGGATACTACCAATAGCGGGGACCCTTAGGCAACGCTCGAGAGCCGCAATCCCTGACCGCCATAAACCGGTGTTGTCCCCACTCACTCATGTCTCCAAAGCCTGATGCCAACGGTCGACTCCCTTCTACCATACTACCCAGGCTGTCAAAAGGATGGGAAGTTTCTGTGTCGTGTCTTGTGATGGTGATCCCTTTTAGCTCTTTGTCGCCTGAATGATGGCAGTGCCATAATCAGCCGAAAGGGGGGATATGTAGGATCACGCAGGCCCCACAGCCAGTATTTTATGGCCGCTGAGGGAGTGAGTCGGCCATGCCAAGATCTCCCTCCGTACCTCTTTGACCCAGGGACCCTCTCCAGGAAGCCGAAGCCCGCATTCCAATGTTTATGGCCCTCAAACGGAGGACCCAGATAGTGGAAAGGGGGGGAGATCCTGCATCTCTCTGGAGTGGGACAAAGCTAAAATCATATGCCATCTATTGTGTATTTGATTGTGTGTTATCCTCACTATTATTTGGCTTCATTACTGTAAACTTGGTGGATGTGTATGTGTCAGTCACCATTGTCTTTTATTCCTCTTATGAATGTCCCGTTGTATCTTCACCACTTGGACAATTATATACATATATATATATATATATATATATATACATATATATATATATATATATGTATATATATACATATATATATATATATATATATATATATATACATATATATATATATATATATATATATATATATATATATATATATATATATTTATATATATTAATATGCACAGATAGGTAAACACTGGGGTTATCCAACCACATGCTCACACCTCTCTCAGAGAATAGGGGAAATGAGTTTAAGTGGTGTAACCAAGTAGGTAGAAATGTTTGAGCACATAGTTATTTAGTTAATAGAACTAAGGAAGGCCCCCACCCCTCACCAAAAGGGGGGGGAAGGGGTAGAAATGCGGTTGCTTATCTATGCCTTACAGTCGTAAATCAGAGATTCGCGCTCTTTTCCTGCCTCCCTTTGTCTGAAAGAGACTATGCAATGTATGTGAAAACTTGTGTACTGAACCCTTTTTTTTAATAGCCCGATTTGCTACATTTTATAATTTGGCAATGTATAATCAACCCTGTTCTTTTACTGAAGTAAAGAAAGTTACCCAAGCCATCCTTAATTAGGACACACTGTATGCAATGGGGTACAGCTTCAGTAAAATATACCTGAACTAGTCACAGCTGTGAGATATGCCACCTAGCCATGTATTCTGTACATTGATGGCAATAATAAGCATGCACCTCATAAGAGGAATTATAAATCAATCAATGAAAATTAGCAAAGGTTTGGATCAAAGGTGGAATATCATGTTTGGTATCAATGTCATCCTAAATTATGTCCGAATGTGAATCCGGGGACGGATTATTACACAATTGAACCTATCCAAAGCTAAATTACTTAATTAAAATCAGAACAAAAGTTGGCCAAAGACCACCATAAATCTATGGGGACATTCGGGGAGCCTGCAACCGGCCCCTCGGATCCAGGTACCAATTCTCATTGGGTATGAGTTGGACCCTGGGTCATGAATATTCATGGGACCCATGGGGCATAAAAACCTCACACCCAGAGAATCAAAAAAGGAGAAGGAGGAGAAAACATCAAAAAGAAAAGAAGAAAACGCGAAGCCTCCAATCCAAGACTGCGGGAGAAACTACGCGCGGAGAAGATTAAATCTACCATCGAAACTACGAAGCCTCTTCGCCGCGAGTTTCAACAAAAGATAAAGCTGATCCCCGCTGCAATCACGTAAACTCACCGTCAACTCTCTCATAGGCAACTAGTACCGGCTGATTTACACTGAAATCTGGGTTGCCTGTTTAGATCCTAGGCTTGCCGTTGCAGAACAGTATTTAATCAAAGCTGATCACTGTTTCCTACTGTAAATCCATTTTCCGTAATTTCGTTATTGTGTTTGTATGTATTATGTTATGTTTAATGTTTGTCCTGTTTTAGTGTAGTATTAGAATAAACGCATGCTGTTCACATTTTAAATCTCCCTCTCTGTGCTTACAATAAGTCACTTTATTGGTCTGAATCCCGTTACTGAGCTTTGAAGTCCCACTCGCGTCCTCAAGTATCGCGAGACTCTCTCTTTGGCCAAGAGCTGAGTCGCTAGGTTACAGAGAGAAGCTAACCCGGTGGACGGGCAGCTATCTTAGACTGAGTAGTGATACCAACGAATGAATTCCATTCACATTCTGGACTTAAATCATCCAGCTCTTTACCAAGTGGGACTAATATAAAGACTGTGATATCGGAACAACAACTCAAACCTAATATTCCCTATTTAATTGTGGATGAATTAATCATTAATTAATTCATAATCAATTCCCCTGAACATTGGTGGAAAACCACCCCCATTTGAGCTGTTCAATTCCTACACAAAAGACTGAAAAGAGTGACTGTCACACTCAATGCGTGACACTTGAGAGCCCTGCATTGTCCTTCTGAGGCCGGTGTTCTGTCGAGTTGAGCTACTTTGTCGAGGTAAGCTATGGTAGTGCTAATCGGTAGCCCTAACAATTGCTTACTTCGACAAAGTAGCTCAATTCGATAGAACACCGGTACAGTATACGTTAGTTACGTTAACTAGCAAGATAAGCCAAGTTCTCTATTTAAAACAGGCTTATTTGGTGAGGTAAATTCGATCATGGTCAGTTTCCAAGGAGATGAACTCCCTATGTTTTCATTTTCATTTTATCATGAATAAATTGTGCCTTTCTGAAATTAATTCGCCACTTAGCCTATGTGGTGTGTTATTAGGCTAATGTTAATGCATAAGAAGGTCTAACGTTATGCTCTGAAAAAACATTACAATAGGTGAAACCTATAGGGGCAACGTAAAAAAAAATAGCTAGCAAATAATAAGCCCTATTATTTGAATTTTTGTGGTAATGATTCTGCACTCCACAATTTCATATTTATGGACATTCTTAGAAGCTTCATCTGATAGCCCAGATACTGTTTTGTTAAACATAGATTAGATTTTATTCACAGACACACTATGAGGGAAAGGAAAGATGGAGACATCAGACCCTTTTTTGGTGGTAAAAGAAGAGTAAGTAGGAAATATTAGTGTTAAGAGCTACAGAACATTACACTAAAAGTATAGGTGCAGTTTTGCAAACTGTTAATGTGTATGAAGCAAAGTGGTGGTCAGCAGAAAGCAGGAGAGGCACAGGAGCAGGCAGCAGGGAGATGGCAGGATGAGGACAGTGAGCAGGCAGCAGGAAGATGGCAGGATGAGGACAGTGTACAGGCAGCAGGGAGATGGCAGGATGAGGACAGCGCGCAGGCAGCAGGGAGATGGCAGGATCAGGACAGTGTGCAGGCAGCAGGGAGATGGCAGGATCAGGACAGTGTGCAGGCAGCAGGGAGATGGCAGGATCAGGACAGTGTGCAGGATAGTGAGCAGGCAGCAGGAAGATGGCAGGATCAGGACAGAGCGCTGCTTCAGATTAGATTATTTTTTCCGAGAGACAAACAAACAAGAAATAC
The DNA here is from genome assembly GCF_048594095.1 of Paramormyrops kingsleyae. NCBI lineage: Eukaryota > Metazoa > Chordata > Actinopteri > Osteoglossiformes > Mormyridae > Paramormyrops > Paramormyrops kingsleyae. The sequence goes on along the minus strand of NC_132797.1, from coordinate 44,613,833 downwards.
GAACTAGTCAAACCACATTAAAAGCTTTATAAAATATTTTAGTACATTCAGAGCGATATTCTTTTTTCGAGAGGCAAACAAACTACAAACAAACAAAAGATGCTAACAAGTCTGGTAAAAATCTGATATTGCATGCTAGGATACTGTTTGCAGTTGTGATATGGTATTCTCTAAATCGAACATGTGCAATTACATTTATAACTATTAATACATTTAACAAAATAAACATTTTAAAAGATTTATAATTTTTTTTTAATTGCTTTTTTTTATTATTAATGTGTAGAGTTTACAATTCAAATACAAATTTTAGCAGCACAGTTCAATGACTGAACACATACTGTATTGTTAGTGTTGATACAGCAAATGGAAAAAAAAGAAAAACAAAAAGAACAAAGAAGTACAATGTAGCAGGAGAACTAAACAAAACAAAAATGAAGAAGGGTAGGGTCTTATTCTAACAACAAAAAAGAGTTCAAATTATCTAAGAGTTTCTGGGTGTTTTTGTTCATCATGTAATCAAGAGTTTCGCAATTATCTTCAGGTCATTCTTCCATCCACTGAAGTGGGGTTTAACCTTTAAATACTTACATCGATGAATAAAGTGTTTGCACAAAATAATTAGGTTATTTGTCAGAAAGTCTAGGTTCTTATCCTTCAGCAATACTCCAACTTTAATTGAGACCATCGTCAAAGGGTATATTGGTATATGTTTGGAATGAAGCCAGTTTTGAAATCCAAGCCAGAAATGATGCACAAGTTCACATTGGAAAAACAAATGTTCTACCGTTTCAATGTCTTTCTCACAAAACCCACATGAATTGTTCTCCCAATTAAATTTTTCATGCAAAAAGTTATTACAAGGATAAATGTCAGGACCAAGAGGTGAGTTACAAATTAGGCTGAACTTTAAGATCTACTGTATCATCAAGACATATATTAGCCTAATAGGCAAATATTTATTTCTGAAGGCTGTTGGAGCTGGGAGGACTGAGAGGGCAGGAATAACACCAGACTGCTGGACCAGACCAGGCTGTTTGTAAATGTATAGGCTTATTACTTTTACTGGTACAGTGGTACCTCGATTCTCGAACTTAATCCGTTCCGGACTCCAGATCGAATCCTAAAAAGTTCGAGTTCTGATCGAATTTTTCCCATAAGAAATAATGGAAAACCAATTAATTGGTTCCCTGCCCCCCAAAATGACGCCTAAATATGTTTTTTTTATTATTATTAGCATTTAAACACAAAATGAACAGGATAAAACAAGAAGAGTATTTTTTTTCTTAATGGCTTCCAAAACGATAAAGATCTTATCCCAACATTACCCCTGTCCTGCCCTGAACGTCCGCTACTTCCGTGTGCCACGCCCCCTCGTTAACCTCGTGTGGGATCCCCATGTGATCAGCTGTTTCTGGTTGTTGTCATTAGTCCTCTGTATTAAGTCCGCGTTTCAGTTTGTTTCCCCAGTCCGGTCATTGGGTGCGTTCGACTTGCTTACAGCGCTGGCTTAAAGCAATGCATTCTGATCCTGACGCAATGCATTACGGTTAGATGCATTGCGACCTCTCACCCGGCTGCACAAACTGGAACCGCCTCTGTGACGACACACCTTTGCCTTTATTGGCTGAAGAGTTTAGTTACACGCATGACGTTTGTATCCCAGGCAGTTCTGATGCGTAATCTGCAATTTCTCCCGAATATCACGTAAAGCAGTGAGAACTGGTTTTCAGTTAATTTACCTGGTAAAATAAAGTTTAAATAAATGACATAAATGCTCGAATAGTACATGTAAGTTAGTGGTTTATTTATTGTTAGTTACTGTAATGTTGCACAGCTTTATTTGGTTACTTGTCCAGTCTGTGAAGAAGGCACACTTTCGTGAGTTCGAGAACCGAGGTACCACTGTATACATCTTCTAGGATAATTCCTGGAAGTTATCAAAACCAAAATCTTTTGGATTGAGATAAGGATAATGAGATCTTCTGTATTGATTCTCATTTTGTCGCATGTCCAGATCATGACTGTGTGTTATGTAGGAATTATTAGCTCAGGTAAATTTTAATATCTCCACCAATATGTTTGAATTAATTAAAGTTTAATTAATTATTATTTAATGCTGATTATTAATCAATTGTTATGCCGAATGGTCGGCTCCTCCAAACTCGATTGCGGTATCCCCGTGAGTCTGTTAATGTGAGACTTAAACGGGATTCACTAATTACCAATATCACTTAGTAATAGAGGTCGACTGATATATCGGCCGGCCGATATATCGGGCCGATATTTAGCATTTTTTAATGTATCGGCATCGGCCGATATCCGAGTGCACTACGCCGATTTTCAGATAGGCACGTCTGCGGGCAGCCCAGTGTTATTGTTGCTGTGGAACACGTGACCCACGCTGCCTTGTGCAGGACCACAGCCAGAAGTTTTGGAAGAGTCCTGGGATAAAACGGTAAGGCTTAAATTCTGATCTTTCAATGACCTGTTTATTTAAGTAGTTTGCTATGAAATGTTGCTTTAAAAGAAAACGCGAATTACGCTATTGGGAACTGGGGTAATGATAATGAGCCTTCAACCAACTGTAGCTTACAGGTAACATTAAGGATCATTGATTCTAATAGAGTTCGTTTTGTGCGCTTATTGGTGGGCTCACAGACGTTTTTTAATCGTTAAAAATCATTTTAATTGTTAACATTTTAATTATTACCATATCAGCCCAATGTTATCAGTTATGTTTTTTTTCTTGTGTCGGAGAGTTTCACTCTGTGAGTGTGTGGGGCGGAGCAGGCAGCGCTCAAATACTGCAGCGTGTGTGAGAGTTGCGTTACTCTGCCCTGATCACAGACAGCGCCGTCCTCGGAGACACAGAGCTGCTAAGAACAATGCATGGCGGAGAAAAGTGTTTGTTCGAAAGCGTGGTTACCATTTACTTGAGCTGATGCTGACAATGGTCCTTCTGTGCAACTTTTTTTCATTTGAGACCGGAGATTCAAACAATTTGTCAGACGTCTAGATAAAAAGTGCATGACTTTGCGCAGTTAGTTTCCTCATTAAACATGTCTATCCTTTATACGGGCTTATACGTAGACAACGTCACAATCACTAGGGGCTTATGTTGTCCTTGCATACAAGGCTGTGCAATACGACAGTTATTTTATTTTATTTTCCGGGATCACTAGATTCTGATTGTGAATTTGGCTTTAAGCTATCTGTCTGCTAACAACAGAAACAACATGTTAGTGTACACTACTCATCATATCTTCAAAATGTATTAGAGTGTAATTGTTTTAATGTGCATGGAATACTGGAATTGTAGAATGAATTGAAGATGAAGGTACTATAATAAAAATTCTAACCTTGCATTTATTCTTCTGTTTTAGTAATTGCTGTCTGATGGCTGAACAAAAATCTAATCCTGTATGGCAGCATTTCACAAAGCCAACACCAGGAAAAGCCAGGTGCAATATCTGCAGCAGACTGGTGAGCTTGGGAGCTGAAGAATGAGTTTGCTGCTAAAGAGATTCTGATGCTGCTATCTTTATTGTTTATAAGTTTAAGTTGTTTATAAGTTGTATTGTGTTTTTGTTATTTAAGTTTATATTTAAATTTACACAAGTCAGTATTCAATAAATGCTAAGTTGAGAAATTTTGTGTATCGTTTGTTATTATTAATGTGATATTTTATCATGCAAATAGAGGGGAAAACGTCCAATTATCGGCCAAAAAATATCGGCAGCATATATCGGCCATCGGCTGACCCTGACTCCTAAATATCGTCATCGGCATCGGCTATTGAAAAACCCATATCGGTCGACCTCTACTTAGTAACCTGAGTTAGAAGGCTCGTCCACCGAGCTGCGTCACCAGGTAATGTAAACAATTGGTAGCAGAGCCCCCCTTCACGGCCGATGAGAGAGAGTCTCGCGATGTTTCAGGCGAGTTTGAGGTTCAGATCGTGTAGCAAGATCGCACAAAGGCAGGAACTTATTATGAGACACACAATGACGGAGGCTAAAGTTGTGTAAAAGACATGCATTTATTCCTAGCTAACACTACAACTGACATAAGACAGACATTACACCTAACACAAACAACAAACACGAAATAACGGAATAAAACAAACAATGTAATTATGAAAATGCAATGACCGGATTTAAATGAGTAACTAGAAATGGGAAATACTGTTCTGCAAAGCAAGCACAGTTTGTGGAAACACGACCCTAAAGTCTTATAGCAGGTTAACAGAACAGCTTAAGTTGTTAGAATGAAAGAAAGTTGGTTTACTTGGTTGAGCTGCTGAGCCGATGGCACTCTGTTCGACATAGGATTCACCACTCCTCGCGGTCCCAGAAGCCAGACGCCAGCCCCTGCGCCGCCTCCCTGTCCATCCTGTCACTGTGCCACCCAGAGTGCCAAACAATGGGATGTCAACAATGCCTCGTTGCATGGTGGTGATCCTGTTTCAACTTCCGTCGCCTGAATGATGGCAATGCCATCATCAGCCGAAAGGGGGGATATGTAGGATCACACATGCACATATCACAGGGCCTAAATTCCAGGTGGCCTGAGACAAGGCCGAGCCTGGTACGAGAGGCACCAAAGGGGGGTTACACACATAAACACACACACACAGATAACCATGGAGGCCAGCACTCCAACTTTTATTGCCCAAAGATTTAGGGACCTACAGACAAGCAGAGTGGACTTCACGGACAGGGGTCCCTCGACTTGGCACACAACCCCCTCCCCATACATTCTGCCTTACATATCATTCACCCAACAGACAAACACCCTAAAGGAAGTTTCATTTAAGTTTGGCTTTTGTATACCGTGTATATTGATTTACTCACGACTACTAGTCTCAATATACAGATAGGTTATGTTTGTATGTGTCCTTAGACAATCTTAGTGTTTTGTGTGCCACCCTTATAACCATGTTCACGGCGTATCACCTATTTCACCCCTTTGCACTTGAACACATATAAATTTAAATAAATAGATAGGTATAGCTACCACTGTATGTATGTTCTCATGGTATACCAGAAGAATCTGGAAAGTGAGTGCAACCAATGTGTCCTAACTTTTAGAGAGTCTGCTTTGTTAAAAACCCCCCCTTCTCTTCCAACATTCCTTTGTGGTCCTTATCTGATCTTGGTGGACGGTTACCAAGTTTCTTTGTTTCTACCATGCTATGTTAAAAGAACTGAATTTAGGTGTATCTTATCCATTATGGAGAAGATGAATTGGCATAAGCCACACCAAACAAAATATGTTGTTTCCAGATGTGCAACTTATATTGATATTATCACAAACTAACGGGCACGCCTATCTATGGATAAGATGTGCTGTTTAGAATATTAATATTTGGTGTAATATCTGCACAAAGTGTAACATCTGTTGAGGTGCAACCCAAAACACCTGTATCCCATACTGATGTGAATCAGTCACATAGACAAAATAATTAATTGTTTAATCAATTAATGCAGATGGTATGAGGTATGTACCTGTGAAGCTGGTATGGCATGTTTGGTGTCAAACTGATTGTTAATCACCCCTGATTCCAAATCTGTTCAGTGATTACCATAAAAGTGGATGTATCAAAAGTTATAACAGCTTAATGAAAATCATCATTAAGGGAGAATCAGTCGGGCCATAAATCCCTAAAGGACTGATACAGACCCCCTTCCGAAAGCCCGCCAAATGGATGGCCAGCCATTGGGCCAGGAGTTGAATTCCTGGTCATCCCTATTCATGAACTTTAGACCATAAAAATCTAGCACCTCAGAACAAAGGTGCACAGAGAATAACCGCCAGCCCGAAGGAGAACATCAGCCGGGGCAAACAGATCATAAAGCGCAGAAAAGACCTTCAACCCGGGAGAAGAGAAGCCCACAAGAACCCTCCGGTGAAGGCCCAGCTGAACAGAGAACAGCACCCAAGACAAAACTTCACCAGGAGAGAAGGGGCTCCACTCCACTGCTCCAAACACCGCGCCTTCCTGAGTGCCATCAGCTCAGCAGCTCTGCCATCAACTGCCAAGACCCCCCCCCCGACTCTTCAACCAAGTAAACCAACTTCCTTTCATTCTAACAACTTAAGCTGTTCTGTTAACCTGCTATAAGACTTTAGGGTCGTGTTTCCACAAACTGTGCTTGCTTTGCAGAACAGTATTTCCAATTTAAGGTTACTCATTTAAATCCGGTCATTGCATTTTCATAATTACATCGTTTGTTTTATTCCGTTATTTCGTGTTTGTTGTTTGTGTTAGGTGTAATGTCTGTCTTATGTTAGTTGTAGTGTTAGCTAGGAATAAATGCATGTCTTTTACACAACTTCAGCCTCCGTCATTGAGTACTCACACTAAGTTCCTGCCTCTGTGCGATCTTGCTACACGCTCTGAACCTCAGACTCGCCTGAAACATCGCGAGACTCTCTCTCATCAGCCGTGAGGGGGGCTTCGGTACCAATTGTTTACATTACCTGGTAACGCAGCGTAATGGCGGAAGCACGCTCCCTTCTGCAACTAATCGGCAACCGCGTAAGAGAGAGGCAGTTCCAGCCTTCAGCCGTCCCAACGGCAACTCCGCCTCCACCTACCAGTCCCGGTCGGAGACAGAAGTAAAGGCGCTGGAGAAAAGAGGAAGAGGACCCGACGATCTTCCTGGGAGCCTGTTCCTTGCTCCCTGCCTGGGAGGAGACTGCTGCTGCCGGTCTGCTCAGCGCTGGTGAGAAGCCGTCCCCGTTGGAGGCTTACCACTGCCGGCTGGCGCCTGGGTCAGGGAGGGATACACGCCGTAAGAAACGCCATTCCCCGGATCCCCAAGGCCCTTAAAGGGGCAGCGCCTGCTCACGCGGCGCCCATCCTGGCATCCGTTCCGGACCTGCCTGCTCCAATCCTGCCTGTTCCCGTCCTGCCATCGGCACCGCCTGCTGCTGCTGCTGCCACACTGCCCGTGGCACCACCTGCTGCTGCTGCAGCCGCTCTGCCCGCGGCACCGGCAGAAGTGCCCGCTGCGGCACCCGCCCCGGGGCCCCCTGCTGTCCACGTGTCGGCGCCGCCCGCCGAGGCGCCCCCTGCTGGCCGCACGCCCGAGGTGCCCGCCGAGGCACCCCCTGCTGCCGCCGCTCTGCCCGCGGCCCTACCTGGGGCCGCTGCTCTGGCCGCCTCACCCGTCCAGCCCATCCTGCCCTGCTCGTCAGTCCAGCCCGTCCTGCCCTGCACGTCTGTCCAGCCTTGTTCGTCCGTGGATGAGGCGGCACCACCTGCAGCCACCCCACCCACGTCCTCGCCGACCACCTCCCATGGAGAAAAGACTCCTGACGCCCCAGCACTAGTCCCAGTCCCCGAGGAGGTCCCGGACAACCAGCACCCAGCTCCTTTTTCCTCTGAGGAAGAGAAGCTATAGTGGGACCCCTCGGGCAACTCCCTGACTCTCTCTCCCTTGCACCACTGTGATCGACGCCCCTCGAGACCCCGCCTGTCAGTGTCCCGTAAGGGAAGAGGACACAGGCGTCGGGCCCGGGTCCCGCCTGCCCTGCCCCCAGGCTCTCCCGTTCGGCCCCTGGCTGTGGCTCGTGGCTGCCTGCAGGGCCTGCGCCTTTGGCTCGGCGGTCACCTCTGGGCCCTCCCCCGGTTCCTCGGTGCCAGTCCTCGGCCTCTCCTCCGGCTCCGTGTCGGCCGCCTCCGGGCCCCCCTACTTCGGCGGGGCGTCAGACGGTGCCTTCGCCGCCTCTGGCTTCCCCTCCACCTGCTCCGGCTTCCCCCTCCTGCCTGCCTCCGCCGGTGTTCCCTCCTGCTCCCTCCGTGTCCCCTCCGTCTCTCCCTCGTCCCGTTCCCTTGGCCCCTGTGTGGTTCCCTCCTGCTCCCTTCTCCCTTCCACCTGTGGCCCCTCCGTCCGCTGCCCGTCGCCAGCCTGGGCTTCTTCGGGCTCCCTTTTTCCCCCATCCGTTCCTGTTTGGTCTCCCCTGTCTGCTCCTCCTCCCTTAGTCCTGCCTGTGTCTGCTCCTCGTCCCTCTGTTCCTCCTCCATTCACTCCTGGCCCCTTCGTGTCACCTGTGGGTGTTTCCTCTGTGTCTCCCTTCTCCATCTGCCTGTCTGCGTTTCCTGTCCTGTGTCAGGTTTTGTCGTGGCTTTTGCCTCTGTGCCTGTTCTGTGTCTCTGTCTTGTTCCCGGTCCCCCGTTGATGTTCTGCTTTTGTTTTTCAGCTCCTCGTCTCGTCCGTCGCCTCCTCCCCTCGGGTGCGCCCGGTGCGCGTGCCTTTGGGGCCCCCCAAATTATGTTATGTCACGATCAGCTCCGAATGATCCTTGTGTGTGCCACACCCCCTCATGTCAACTCCTGATTGTTCCCACCTGTGTCTAGTTAATTCCAGCCTGTCCTGTGTACTTAGTCCTTGTCCGAGTCCAGTCCCGTCAGATCTATCATTGAAGTTTTGTGTATTGTCATGTTCGATGTCTCCCCGGATCCCTTAACCCCTTGGGACCGGCGATCCCGCCGGCGGGATCTGACAGAAATTTCGCAAAACCGTTTAAATAACTCCGCGAGTTTTTGTCATATACACATTTTAAAAATACTTTCAGAAACCTTGGACGGTCTACTTTTCAAATATATATAGGTAGAAACTAAATATATTTTTACAGCTTCGTGATACGAATTGAAAGAACAAGAGTGACTGACTTAAGCGTCTGCGTCTCGAAGCGGCTCTGATCGCCCACCCACTTGCAAATCGCGCTATTCGCATGATAATAACATGATAATCCGACAGTTAGTATTGGGTAAAGAAATATGTGAATACGCCCATTGTGACCGAAATAAACAAGAGCACATGTCTGGGTAGTGTTTACACCGATCGGCTACAATATAGCACACGGATACGTCTCTGCCGCTGAAGCTTTGCGCCAGTGTTGCCACTTTCAGCAGCGAAGCTCATACCTGTGTTCATAGCTCAGTGGGCTAAGCCTGTGTGCCTGCAATCATGTGGTCGCCGATTCAAACGCAGCGTATTTAGAACGTGAATAGCGATCTTCCGCTGAGAGCAGTCCTACACGCTCCCGACGCAAGTAAAACAAAGAAAGATGACACGATTTGCTTTTTTTGCCTATTTAACCTAATTTTAAAAACTTTAATACTTCTGACAATGGAAGTTTTGAAAAGAAGACAGATAACGGATTTAGTCAGTGTTTTTTTCATGATTCTACATAATGATTTCAGCGAGATATAAACTGAAATACACAAGAAAGATACGCGGTCGATGATGCCCTCGTCCCCAGAGCGTCAATAATAGTCACTGCATCATATTTATCGCTTTCTATATTTATATAGTCACAGTTTTTCATTTTTCATTCCATCTATCAATAAACTGTGAAAGGGATTTTATCGTTGCTACTTTTCTTGCGTTTCAAACTGCCTTTCCAAAGTGATGGGTGTGGGGTGCAGTGACATTCCAGACTGATGGGCCATTGACAGTATGCAAACTACTACAGGTGTGAGGACACCTGTCTCATCAATATTCATTGTGAAGACCACTGACTTTGAGAAAAAGAGTGTCACTCCAAAGTTCTAACACTTTAGTAATCAAACCATATAAAATTTCTGAATGTCACTTTCACCTATGTGTAGCCAACCCCTGTGTCTATAAGCTTCAGAGCTCAAAAGTCTTACCTAGAAATGTCTATAATGTGATTTTTTACAATTTCTCAGCATGTCTGAAAATAGGTTTTTGAAAAGTATATGTTTAAAGTTGATTTTAACAAAAAATAGAATAATAACATTCTAAGAGGTCTCAGATTATTTGGTGCTGAGTTTGTGCTGAATAAAAGCAAATGTATCACTTTGGGATAAATGTTTTTTAGATAGGTGAAATATTTTAAAATGTCAAGGCATGTCAGACTACCTCGAAAGTGGAAAAAAGGCCTCAGGCCCCAGGGGGTTAATAAACCCGTTTGTGCGTATTACCGGCTACTCGCCTGCTTGCCTATACGTACAGATCTGGCCGTTAAAAATGCGTCTATTTTCACGCGGCATCCTGCAATTCGGCAGGCGTGATCACGCGTCTCCCTGCAAGCGCTTTTTCAGATTTTTTTTAAATGTTGTTGCGCTTCATATAATATCCACCAGGTGGCGCAAGGAACAACATTCTGTAGCCAAACACCATGGCCAGCTCTAGGGGGCGCCAGCGCGGGATCTGACAGAATTCTCGCGAGACCATTTAAATAACTCCGCAAGTTTTTGTCATATACACATTTAAAAAACACCCTCAGAAACCTTCTACTTTACAAATATATATAGGTAGAAACTAAATATATTTTTACAGCTTCGTGATACGAATAGAAAGAACAAGAGTGACTGACTTAAGCATCTGCGTCTCGAAGCAGCTCTGATCAATTTTTTTTAGGTCTTCTTAAACTACTGCAAGATTGCAGCACACTTGACAGGATGCCAACATCTTGAAAAGATGTCACAATAAATGTTATTAACAAAAGATTAAAAGTGGAATAATAAATACACCAGAATCCTGATGCATAACGTTGCTACTTTGTGGTCCGAGTTCATTTGGAACAAATTAAAATATCAATTGGAATATAGCCTGGACTATGAGTAACAAATATTGGATAAGTAATAACAATAATAAGTATACTTTTAAAATAAATATATTATTAAAAATGGCTTCTCAAATGATGAAATTTAGCCATACACTGAGCTGTTTTACTAGTGAAGAACTTTTAAACATGATAAAATCATGAGGGAAATTTGTATATATGAAAGTACATGCTGACATTTGCAGATGTGCCTAATTGTTAAGCATGTTTTTAAACCCTGCAACTTCTGTAACATGGTTTCCCACTCCAAATGGAGAATGACCCAACCCCAAAATAATCGGTGTGCATCATTGTCTGTGTACTTGACAACACGATTCTGTCATTAAAAACGCCCCATCTTACTTCCATGAAAAGTCATTAAAACTAGAAAACTGAATACTGAATATGAGGCTAACTTAACCGCGGTGCAGTACCGTTGTTCGGGCTTGTTTTACTATCAGTACAGTCATTTCCGGGTCACGGCGTTTGTATTAAATGAAAAAAACAAAATCGGACATGAGCGCTCGTTATCCGTTTGTTTCTTTTTTGTTTTGAGAACAAAATGGGAAATCGGAAAACGAGCCATTATCCGTTTTGTCGTTTTGGTTTTGGAAACAAAAACTGATAAATACGAGTGGTTTTCCGTTTTTCTTGTTTTGGTTTCATATTAAAAACGGATGAACGAATGATACACGGATTCTGCAGCTTTGCCTCTTTTTCTCTACTATGAATGTGGGGATCGGTGGATTGTCATTCCCTGTTTCACTGCCAGGATTAATTGTATAGAGCGAGGGGTTTTATTATTTCTGTGTGTTTTAAGACTGTTTTTGGGTTGGGACGCCATTAGGGAGGAAGGGAACTTTGTGGTGGCATTTTGTATTGTGTGCAGCAGCAGGGCGCTGGTATATGTGTGCATGGGAGTTGTAGTGTTTTTGTTCCAGGCTGCCATCTTCTGCCTGACTGCTTAAGGGGTGGTTCCCCCAAACTCTGAGCCCAGCGCTGCGACACAACATTCATTTGGATAAATAAATAAGAAAAAGCTAACTCGTAACTATTTCTGGCTCCTTTCATTGAATATGTAGCAACTTTCATGTGTATGAATGAGCCATTGTCACCTGGCCACGTCCTACCCCCCTTTTATGGCGCTGATGGGGACATATCTGGATCGCGTTTCACCGCTGCGCTGTTAATCAAATTACCATGCGAATGTGATCTGAATACGCGCTAATGCGGCTACTTAGAATGTGAATAGCGATCTTCGGGTGAGAGCGGTACTACACGCCCCCGATGCCGATTTAACCCAATTTTAAAAACTGTAATACTTCCGACAATGGACGTTTTGAAAAGAAGACAGATTACGGATTTAGCCAGCATTTTTTTCATGATTGTACAGATGTAAGATTTCAGCGAGATATAAACTGAAATAGACGCGAAAACTCGACAACGATGCACTGGACCCCCAAGAGTTAAACAATGCAGTTAGTCCCTTTTGCTGGCCAAGCATGGCTGAAGCTCAATCGGTGGCAAGGCCACTTAACTTGTCAAATGGTACAGTAATTCAAATTTGTTCATTGCCAAAACAACTTGCTCAAACAAATCATCACCTTTGGTATGGCAAGCAATATGGCTTGCAAAGACAGCAATGCCTCGGTCGTTTCAAACTCAGCAGTGATTCCGCGCTCAAAGATGGCTATTTGGGCAGTATTTGTTATGTCTGTTGTTTCACAGCAGGCAGCCAGAGAGAAAAGTGGATTTTTTTCCCGGTGTCATTGTTTCTCGCGCCATATCGTCATTATGTCTCGCGCCATATCGGTAATTCATTCTGTATGTAATGGCAAAGTATTTATAATTTCGTTTCTTTTTTATTAAGTTAATTTAGAAAAAAAAAGTTTGGAGCATTTTTTTCGTTAAACGTAAGCTTTTTGTTTCTTAAAGTAAAGACCAAGCGGCAGACAGTGAGTTGACCTACTCTGTTTCAATTTGCCTTCTCAAATCACGAATTGGCTAAAATGAAATCTATAGATGTAAAATAATAGATATAAATAATAATAGATATAAATGTGCGCTAATAGGTGCATATCCAATCATTTGTGCGGAGAGTGAAAGCTAAAACACGTTTTTCGGACATGACGCAAGCGCGATCAGAAATTCATTATAAATTTCAACATTTTAAAGCAACATCAAATGAAGATGCGCATGTTTGACAGGTAGCTCGTCTTTTTCAGGGAACAACCCTGGACAGGGGGCCAGCCCATCACAGGGCACACTCGCACACCATTCACTCACACATGCACACCTTCGGGCAATTTAGTATCCCCAATTAGCCTCAGCGTGTCCCAGAGGTGTGAGGCAACAGTGCTAACCACTGCACCACTGCACCACCATGCCGCCCCGATAGCCTAAACAATCAAGTTTTTACTATATGACTGACAACGAATACAACTGTTAAGTATCAAAAGTGTCACGCCCATGTTCCTTGGAAACAGTGACTGCAGCAGGACATCTACGTTCAATTAGAACAGCCTGTAGATGGTAACATTAAAATTAGTGGTGAATATGATGTTCACACCGCAGACAGGCATATGAAGCTATACTGCACATGGCGCTGCTTGCGTAATAATAAAATAGCAAATACCCACTGATTTCTTTTTTACAAGTCGGGTAGTCCCTATCTTATTTTTGGTCTGTGGGCTCTGCTTGTTCTCTTTGCCAGAATTCTATTGAGACAATATGTATGACACATTTCTGATGATTGTATATTTCTGATCACTTGAATAAATAAGCTTTTTTGGCATTATTGTTGTTGAGAATATGCTGTTATCAAAAATATATAATAATAACAAAAATAACGTGTCCCGTTGTAAAGTTGTTGCCGTATTGTGTACAAAGTTGTAGCAATATGAGATCCTAATAGTCCATTTTGAGAATAAAGGCATAGCATTATGTGCGTTTGAGTGGCATATTAAAACAAAAATCTAAGAAATAATTGAGAAAACGGTGGTCTATGCTGGTGTATGACGATTGAGATTGCAAAATGGCCTTCAGAAGTTAAATTAAAAACTGCAGAGCATTGTATTTCGTAATTGCATGTTGGCCTATTCTTGTGATTCATAAACTATTACTGCGCAACTAACGAGTAACACAGCGCAGATATTCCTTGCTTCTTGGACTTTGCACCCTAGCAATACCTTATGGCTTTCACAACCCTTCAAATTACAAGATCTAACCTCACAAATGTTAATAAGAGGGGGTTGTTCGTGTCACTTTTAAACGTGCCAATTCACCTTCCCCCACCCTATGAATAAAGGTGAGAAGAGCAGGCTTGTGGTGCGTTCCATTTGCCCTGGGAACTCGGATTCCGAGTTTCGAAGCCGGAAGTGATGACATGCGCGCTCCCGTTTCTCGGAGATCCGAGAAATATCTCGGATAACACAGAGGATCCCGAGTTCATAATCGAAGATGGCTGCGCTCTTTCTCAACAGAAGGGAAAGTTGTAGCTTTATCCTGTTTAAGCACTACTTCTCATTTGTGGCTCATTAAATCGGTCGCACACACTATATCGTCCAATTTATCTGTGGACGTGTTGCTACGGAGTTTTATACGTGAAGCACCGCGCATAATGTATCAAGTAATGGCTACCAATTAACCGTTCTAGAATTGGATTTCATGATTAGTCGGATTATTTGTCGGATTTAAGGTAGTTCGGGCTAATTGTAAGTGAACGAAGATAAAGGCCATTTAAACTGAGGTACCTTAAATCCGACAAGTTGTCCGGCTAAGCAAAAAATCTTGCTTTTTCCATATGGATCCATGGTATTGCTACTTCTGGGGCAAATGGAACGCATCCGACTCGGTTTTTCCGAGTTTTTACCGGATGTGACGTAATCTAGGATTCCGAAAATCGGATCCCGAGGCAAATGGAAATCGCCATTGGCTCTGGGGGGGTTAAAATGTAATTTTAAAATGTAATAATTTTAAATTACTGCTGGTTAAAAATACTACTTACAGGCCTAATCACAGTGAGGTGATGCTCATGCTGAATGGCACAGACTGTATGGACTATTTAAATTGAGCAGTGCAACGTTTTATATGTTCCTTTAACTATATTTGATTTTGATAATGAACAGGTTGTCAAGTTAGCAAAATATATTGCGTGTACTGGAGCCTGCGTGATCACTGCATTTTTTAGCCTTCTATGAGAAGAGACGGTTACTCTGTAATTTATGGTCATACAGACAGAAGCTAAACATAATTCAAAACTAAAATATTTCACGAAATATATTTTTGTTTCTGTTTTATACCATTTCATTGATTGATTCGTTGTAAAATAATGCTTACATTGTCCTTGAAATAGGCTATAGGAATTAAAAGAATCGATAAAGGCTTGCTTTATGTTATGTTTGTTTATTAACCCGTGTTTTTTTTTCATCTACAGAAAAAAATAAACAATGTTTGATGGTTAAGCTCCAGCTTATAGCGAATGTTTTAACGGGTTTTCAGCTTTTAAAATGTATGTTTTCTAACAGGAAATAATACACCCCAACATACCCCTTATATTTAACGATCAAAAAATACTCCAAACGTTTTTCTAAATTAACTAAAAAAACTAAACTAAATTAGACTAAATATAATCACTTTGCCAATACATACAAAATTGAACTAACGGGGAAAATATTTTTGTCCCGTCAATTGCTTCGATATCACTGCCAGTCACCGCTCTTTCGAGAATGAACCCAGCATAAATATGCAGATGTAAATAAATATATTTAGCATAGCCAAATGTATTATTTTAAATTACTGCTGGTTAAAAATACTACTTACAGGCCTAATCACAGCCTAATGGTAAATGGACTGCATTTATATAGTGCTTTTCTACTCTTACGAGTACTCAAAGCGCTTTACAATTTATGCCTCACATTCACCCATCCATACACACATTCATACACTGGTGGCGGAGGCTACCATGCAAGGTGCCAACCTGCACACCGGGAGCAATTTGGGGTTCAGTGTTTTGCTCAAGGACACTTTGATGGGGTCAGGAGGAACCAGGGCTCGAACCTGCAACCTTCCAGTTGCCGAACGATAGCACTACCCCCTGCGCCACCACACTCAAAAAAAGGAAATTAGCTGGTTATTACCTTAAAAGAAGCGTAACGTGTAATTTTAACAAAATTATTTCATGTTTCAAAGGTGAACGTGATAAAATAATGTAGGATAAGCATGAAATTCAACAAATTAACATTTGTTAAATTCAGTCATGTTGAGATAACGTAATTCAATATAGTCAGACTGATCTTCCACCGAAAATGGATTAGTGAGATCACGCGAGATGACAAACCGCGCGCTTCGGAAAATAACGAGAATTATCACATGAAGAACTTGCCTGCCGTGCCTGGAGTTCATTTGGAAAAGGTAAGATAAAATCTGTTTTCATCCATCTACAAAACTATGTGTATAAAGTCATCAGCAGACTGTCCATCATTTTCAGCAATATTTGGGCATGATTGTTTGTTATTTTTGTACTCAGGCCGTTAATGTCATGCTGGCACATTCATGCTAACATACGTGACGATAGTTGGCTCGCAGTTAAAGGATAATTCTGGTATTTAGCACTTTGAGTCTGTTTTCTGGTTTATGGATGAACTAGAGTAGTGGACACAGAAATGTTGACGATGGGTCCTGTCTCGACTTTCTGACTCGTTTAGATTCGCCTTTGACCGCTTCAGAGTGGCTGGCTACCGGCATTCACAAACATGTCCTTAAAACAAGCCTTAACATTCGTTTTTAAAACTGTGCAACTCACTGAGTGGTTAGTGGTGTTCGTTGATGATTAAAAACAAATATATCCTCGCAATGTATGATTTCAAACTGTGTTATTTGCTATAGTGGAACTATTTTTTCAGATACCTCAAAACCGCGTATAAACTTCCGCTCGATATTTGAGTCTGAAGCGCAGTAATATCAACGAGCACTGAGTCCTCCAACAGAAATCAATGGGATTTTACGAAATGCCACATAAAACACAACAGAAACTGTATTTCGCTACGCTACTTGTTTTTAATCATCAACGAACAGCACTAACCACTCGGTGAGTTGCACAGTTTTGAACACGAACGTTAAGGGTTGTTTTATAGACATGTTCGTGAATGCTCGTAGACAGCCACTCTGAAGCGGTCAAAGGCGAATCTAAACGAGTCAGAAAGTCGAGACAGGACCCATCGTCAACATTTCTGTGTCCACTACTCTAGTTCATCCATAAACCAGAAAACAGACTCAAAGTGCTAAATACCAGAATTATCCTTTAAATAAAAACTCACTACCACATAAAAATTATTTGGCCTGTTTTTTTTCATCATGTAATTCTTCTGTACATGAACAAAAACAGTGTATCAAATGTCTGTTTGCGGTAAAGTAACTTATTACTGATCTTTTTGGAAATAACCGGGCCGGTTTGGGAGCCTCTCTCCTTGTCTTTCTCTCAGACAATAACACACACACCCCATAATTTTCCTTTAATAAGACAATATACCTTTATTCGAATGGAATAATTAACTCATGATTACAACAGACAGGCCCTTGGTATGTCTTAGTTGAACTATTTCACCAACTCAGCTAAACAATTTTAATGTCAATTGGTTATTTGATTACATTTGCATTATTATGAATATGGATCAAGTTAGTGATAGCTGTTTTACAGAAATACTGTAAAGATTGTGTGCTATAAATATACATGTAATGCACATCAGTAAAAAAATCTTTGTCCTTGTTCATTTTACTTTTTGTCACAGGATGTCGATGAAAGCACTCAAATGGCCATAGCGGAGACAGTATTTGGAATCTTTGTGATTCAACAAGAAGGTGCAGAGCCTGGCGATGACCCCGTGGATGTTGGTATTGTCCTGGAAGGGGTGGAAGTGATGAGTGAGTTGGGCAATGTAGCTTTTGCTGTGGTGATGTTGCTGGGGCTTGTCTACGCGCTAAACCTGAGCTACCCCCAGGAGCTCAAGTACACTTTTGAGGTTCTGCAGAAGATCATTATGGAATTGGATGGAAACAAACTATCCAACAAAGGACAAGTTCTCAAAACACTGCTTTCACGTTAAGAAACATCGGCATAGCAAAAGCTACACCAGAAAACATGTACCTTCTGTTTTGTTGTTTAGGTACTCCAGCACATTAAACTCACATTCCCCTTCAAGATTTGAACTTACACCTTTAGTTTAAAGACAGGGCCCCATTTCCCATATCAGTGTTGAGTTCATCTGGGGGGTTTTTTGTTCTCTGTTTTTATTAAAAAATGTTCTCTCTGATGCAAGGTCCAGTGTATTGGCACTTAAGGAAAGCTGTATGCTGAATTATTTTTTCAGTTTCTCATAAAAAATTAAAGGGATAGTTCGGCCTATCCCTTTAAGACTAAGCTATGTTTAATTTTTTTTAAGTTTAAACATTTACAAATTTCGGGAGTTTAACTTTATTGTAAGATCTCCATTTGTCTTGTTTTTACCCTTGATGCCAACCCTACTGTAGACATTGTTGAAACTTGTTTAAAAAATGTCCCTACGTTTTAATAAATTTAAATATATATTTATGCAAAAAATGTTCTAACTTTGGTAAATATTTTTTATTAAATTCTGTGTGAGTTCACCATCACATAAAACCACAGGTGCAAGATGCACAAAGTGCAAATGTTAAGAGTAGATCAAGTGGGATGCGAGTGAGAGGGCCCATTTCCCTGTATTCTCATAACAAACTTGAGATATATTTCCTTGTGTTATCAACAAGCAACTCAACTGTGTAAAACAATGTGCATTATAATTTTGGAAATACAATTTGATTGCACCTTTTCTCATTTGTTGTGTGTTGTTTCCACCATTAGAGTTTGTTAAAAAGGTTTTAATTTATTCACCTCAAAAGCTATTCTTTGAAGTAATGTAATTAAATCATGGAAAGGATTTCCATGTGATTAAATGGCTTTCGTTCAGCATTAAGCACTTTTGTTAGGCTAACTTAAATAAATTAGTTGGTCCAAAACATTGCTAATTAGTTGGGCTGACACTATTAATTTAAGCTGTGCCCAACCATAGTAAATAAGTTGAATCAAACTTAATAAATTAAGTTGACCCAACGTAAGTACATTAAATTGGAATAACAGAATTGCATAATGCTGAAATAAAGCAAGTTAATCATGTGGAAATCCTTTCCATGATTTTTTTATGTTCATTCAAAGAGTAATTTTTTTGAGTGCATCTTCACTTACAGGCCTAAACCACAGACTGTATGGACTATTTAAATTGAGCAGTGCAACGTTTTATATGTTCCTTTAACTATATTCGATTTTTGATAATGAACAGGTTCCTATGTCAAGTTAAAAAAGTGGAACAGAGCTCTGGAAGCGGAACAGATACCTACGAGATCAAATGCGGATATCGCGTTATTCACACTCACGTGCTGTGTTGCTGATAAACAAGATATAGTTTCAGTTCTGTTGCTTTTATATGGAAATAAATACGATACACAAGACATGATATTAGATTAAAAAATAAAACATTTTAGAAGAGAATGCAACATCACAGTTGTTTGAACAACTGTGTCCTCAGCCAGTCGTTTCCCATCGATTCCGCGCAGATTTGGCTCATCTCAAACGAGCCATTTACTGTACAGTAGCTCGCGGTGATGTTCGCTGCCGCTTCAGTTCAGTGCGTTACATGACTGCCCCCTACTGATCATGTCTTTCCTGTGTCAATGCATTTTCTGTGTTCACGGGAAATACTGTGGTGTCACGCGAGATCACTTTCCTTCCCGTGCGCAATTTGAATGGCCAGATCTGTACATCCTGCTGTGATGGTTCATATTTTAAAACTAACACATTACTTTCATCAGGAGAGTTCAGTGTGCCGCTCCAACTATACATTGATGAATTAGAAATTGCAAACCCACTTGGAACATCAAAAAAAATCCATAAACTATGTGCTATTTATTGGGTCTTTGCCAGCCTTCCCAGTAAGTATCGCTCAGCCCTGCATACAATTCAGCTGGCACTTCTATGTAAAGTAGCTGACCTTAAAAAGAGTGGGTATAAAGCTGTGTTCTCTCCACTGTTGAAAGACATTAGCATTCTTGAGGAAGAAGGTGTTTTTATTGAGTCATTAGGGCAGAATGTTAAAGGAACTGTCTTTTGTGTGTCTGCAGACAATCTTGCAGCACATGGATTGGGAGGCTTCACAGAATCATTTAGATCTGAGTATGCCTGTAGGTTTTGTTTAGCCACTAGAGATCAGATGAAATCTATGAGTGTAATTCAGGGGGATTTCCCCATGAGAACAGAGACCAGTCATGACATTCATGTTCGTGATGTTTTGCAAAGTAATACCCAAAGCAGTAAGTTTGGTGTAAAAGGAGACTGTGTGCTGCGTGAAGCATTGAAACATTTCCACCTTGTCACCGGATTTGCTCCAGACATCCTTCATGACCTCTTGGAAGGTATTGTACCAGTTGAGTTGTGTTTATGCCTTCACTTTAGACTACCTAAACAATAAGATTGAGTTGTTTCCATATGAACACACTGACAAAACAGACAAACCACACCCAATACAAAAAACCTGTTTCACAAAAGGTAGTGTTGGTGGAAATGGTCATGAAAACACCACCTTACTTAGACTGTTTCCGCTAATGGTAGGTAGCAAAGTTCCAGAGGGAGATAAGACATGGGCTGTCTTAATGGATTTAAAAGACATTGTTGAGCTGTCATTATCACCAGCATTTACGGAAGAAACTATCCAGTATTTGCAATGTAAGATCAGTGACCACAGGCAGATATTTTCTGAGGTTTTCCCTGAATCGTGTTTCCGCCCTAAACATCACTTTGTGGAGCACTACCCGAATCTTATAAGGTGTTTCGGGCCACTAGTGCATCTCTGGACAATGAGGTTTGAGGGGAAGCACAGATTCTTTAAAAGAGTTGTACATGACACCCAAAACTTTAAGAATGTCACTTCTACTCTTGCAACTAGACACCAGAACATGATGGCATATCATCTGAGCTCACCATCATATTTTAAGCCACATACACATACTTCAAGTGTCTCTTCAGTGCTAGTCTCAACACTGCCTGATTGTGCTAAGGTGTTCATTCAGGGACAGACAACTACTAGCATAGTCTACACCACATCTAGGGTCACCATAGATGGCACTGACTATGCCCCAGGAATGTATGTGTCTGCAGAAGCCTGTGGTGGATTGCCTCAGTTCTGGAGGTTTGATGAAATCTTTCTTGTCAATAAGAATGTGTCGTTGCTCTGGAGTTCATTTGAGTCATGGTATGTTGAACGTGCGCTGTTATGAGCTGTCACCAATGCCAGGAAGACACTCTGTTTTTCGGATTTCGGATCTGAATGACACGATCACACTTGCTGCGTACTTCATTGATGGTCAGTTAATGCTGTCTCCCTGGAGATACATCTTGCAAAGGTATTGCTGAAGTTCAACATGGGTAGTTTAATGGGAAATGTTTCTGATCTGTGTTACAAAACACATTTTCAGATGTTGTGCATGTGATTGTTCATTTAATTTTTATTACTACTCTTCAGTCCATAGAAAAATGGCAGCTTCTTCCTGTTTGATGCTTCGTGTCATTGTTGATGCCAGGACTACTCGGAAGATCACACTCGCCTCCTATCCTGAATCCACCGATGAACTGAAAAATGTTTTAAGAGAAAAACTGAACTTGGATAAAAACTTCAGCATACAATACAAAGACCCAGATTTCGATGGACAACTTGTATCTTTGGTGGACATCAACGAGTTGCCACCAAAAGCTACTGTTAAGCTTTTTTTTGATGGAGGAAGTAGTTCTACATCAACAACAGACAGTGAATTATTAACTGCTGTTTCCACACCTGAACGTGTTTCAGGGTGGCCTCAAGGCAATTTTCCAGTGACAGCATTTTCTTATGAGGTCGAACACATACTTAGAGAAGGAAATTCTGCCTTTGAAAAAACAGGAAAAGTGCTGCAGCTAACCAGAGACCAGAAGCATGATGTCCTTGACAAATTAGCAGCTGCAATCTATAATTTTAAAGCCTACCCAAGTGACAAAGAGCTGTCAAAAGCAGCAGAAGCTCTGGTCACCAAACACCCATGTCTGAAAGAGCTGGGTTCAGACACCGGATGGTTTGGATGGAAAACTAGCATCAAATTTAAAATGGGAAATTACCGAAACAAGCTGAGGAGAGCAGGATGTATGGAGGTTGCAGTGAACACTGGAAAACGAAGCAAAAGCAGTCCAAACAATGAACCATCACACTTGAATATAAAAAGGGCAAGACGTGCCGAAGTAAACTACTTATCAGACTTCCCCCAAGGGAAGTATTATTGTTGTTTAATGCTTCAACAGACATTGTTTTGACTGTATATACTGAATATTATCACTTGATTTAAATATATGTCTAACTATGACTTGGATTTATCATGTACTAAGTGATGAGTAAACCTTTTTCAGAATTTTTTGTATTTAATTTAGAGCAGTGGATCTCAAACCTGTCCTGGAGGACCCCCTGCCCTGCACATTTTGTATATCTCCCTAATTAGACGCACCTAATTTAGTTCTTGCAGTCTGTACAAGGAGCTGATGAATGGAATTATGTGTGTAGATGGAGACATACAAAATTTGGAGGGCAGGGGGTCCTCCAGTGGCCTGTACTACGAAGGGGGTTTAACCAAATCAGACTTAACCCCGAGGTAATTTGCGAACGCGAGGTTAACAAAATCATGTTGACTCCATCAGGGCTAATCAGTACTACGACGCCAGTTAAGAAGTTGATTTGTTAAATCGGTGTTAACTGCATTGGAGTTTGTGCGCGTTCACATATATGGAGCACGTTCGGCAACGCAAGGCACCGTTTGACTCATAGCGCGATCTCCGTCACGGAGGAAGACTGCATGCTAATTATGCAGCGTTATGAGGAGTTTAAATCAACCCTTTAAAGAAAGTCCAATACCACTGCAGGTAACAAAAGCAGGCAGGCTTGTTGGCAACGTATTGACGACGAAGAAAATGCATACGTACATTTTCACGGTCATAAAACGTGGTGTAAAATATCCCACGACCGAGTATTAGACAATGTAGTGTTTTCTGAAAAGAATTGAAATACTGTTAATAAATACAGAGGCTAACAGATGCGACACAATTCAGAAGTCACCTATTATATGCTGCTAAGTAATATAATGCTCCCTGAAGTTCCATTACTATATGTTACTCATAATGAAACCTAATGTTAACAATAACTGATCCGATTTCAAATGCAATAGTAGTGGAAAGCGTTCGTCGCAGCAAGTCAAGATGAAATATAGAAACATCATGTCAAGTGGTAGGGCTATGTATTCATATTTCTACTCATTATGAAAGATTTGTTGTGTCTAGCCTCCACTAATAGCGTGTTTCTATGTTTTACAGCTAATAATAAAAGGTGTCTGTTAATATGACACTTAATAGAAGGTGAGCCACTGTTTAACAAACAATTAAATGATTTACAACAGGACAAAACGAAAAAAAGAAGCATGTGTGTAGTGAGAAAATGACTTGGAACCTGTCACCGCGGTTAAGTTAGCCTCATATTCGATATTCAGTTTTCTGGCTTTAATATCTTTACGGAATTAAGGTGGCCGTTTTTAATGACAGAATTGTGATGTCCAGTACACAGACATCGATGCACACCGATTATTTTTCTGCTTCAAAACATTTTGTGATTTGTGCCAAATCATGTTAATCGCTAATATAATATAGGTCCTTTCAGCTGTAATTATATATGGTGGTTTAGTATTTTGGGCTCATGGCGACTGTTGCACACCCCTTTGTTTCCCAGATTGCTTTACATGCAAATTTTAATTAATTTTTGTATCCGTATACTGTGCAGGCGACAATACATGAATGGGTTAATAACTTTAAAACTAGACAAGACAGGCACATCTAGTTACGTGTGCTTTGATCAGTGGACAACAGGGAACAATGCACACCCCTTGGGTTTTCAGAATAACTTTCTCTGTAACAGTTATTAATTAATACAATGAATGCATATTATATGCCATTGCTCCATTTCATACATATTAACAGAGAGAGCCCCTCACGATTCGCGCGCCAATGTGGTACGGATCATCCAGGTACGCCGGCATTGTTTTCAGAGAAATTGTAGTGGGAGGGGCGGTGCTCATATAGGGCTGGCTTACGCAGAAACCTCGACTTAAACAAGAACAAAAACTGCTCGGAGCAGTTTTGAGACTTAGGGTAAATTGCCATAGCAACATGTCTCGACTAAAACCTACCCACCTTTCATAGTACGGGTTAATCGCGAAGTTACACCACACGTACGTCATCAAGTTACTCGCAAAGTTACCCCGATAAGCCAGTAACCCTGCTTCGTAGTACAGGCCACAGGACAGGTTTGAGAAACGTTGATTTAGAATACATTAAAAAAAAAACTTCTGATGTATCTTTGTGTCCTTTTAAAGGGATAGTTTATAGGGATAATGAAAATTCTGTCATGAATTACTTGCTCATTGTTCCAAATCTGTATAACTTACTTTGTTTGGATGAACACAGAGGAAGACATTTGGAAGAATGCTGGTAGTCAATGGGGTCCAGTAATTGTTTGGTTATAATCATTCTTCCAAATATCTTTCTCTGTGTTCATCAGAACAAAGACATTTATACAGATTTGGAACAACTTAGAGTAAATGATGAGACAGTTTTTATTTTTGGGTGAAGTATCCCTTTAAGAATCAGGGCTCTTCTTGTGATTACTTATTTTATCTATGCCTTAATCAACTTTTTGGCATTCATTCCATGTCAAGTTAGCATTGTTTGGTTTTGTGCTGGCTAAAAAGTGTGTGTTCCACTTTTAACACTGTTTTCAATGTGAACTTTAAGGATCAACATGATGTACACACAAGGCGAACAACAGTGCTCTGTGCACTTCCTGTGTATCAGAGAAGACACCTCAAAATTCTTTAAAACATGCATGGTAAGTCACTTATTCTGCATATTTCTTAGGATTATATTTCAGCATATTTTTCACACTGGTAAGATAGCATTTGGTAATTGTATTTCAATAATTTTTACATCCAGATTGAAGATGATTCAGAAGAGCCAGATGTTGATTCATCAGTTGCCCTTTTGACAGTCGTCTGAGAACTCCCAGACGTTGCTTTTCAGTACAATCCAGAGAAGATTTTGATCATCCTTGAGAAAGAAGTTGTCATAACAAACCTTCAGAGTCTATCTGATGCTTTCCTTTTGATGTTTGGCTTAATCTATGCATTGGATCTCTCATATCCAAAAGAGATGGCCAACACATTTGAATTTATTCAGAAGGTTCTTTTGGGTCTTGATGATGGCAAACTTAAGCCAAGGGTGCTGGCTCTAAAGAATGACTTGCTGTTTCATGCACAGTAATTTTACACTGTGTGCCTGTGTTGTGTTGTTTTTTTTTATATCAGGCGTATGTGCAAGATTTCAACAAGAGTTCTAATAAAATTGGTGCTCTGCCTAAAATAAAAACAAAAATAGCAATTTCTTCTGTCGCAAAGTTAAAAAAAGACAGCAGATCAAGAAAGTTTAATCCTGTTTTGTATTCATTAAGGTAATATTTTAATTTATTTTCTTTGACCTGGTGTGCCTTTTTGTTGCACAGTACTGTTGTCACTAATTTTGTTTGCATAATGCATATTCATTTATGTAATATGACAATTGATTTTCTTTGACCAGGTATGCCTTTTTTTGTTACACAGAACGGTTGTCACTGTTTTTGTTGGCATAATGGCTGTTTAGGTATTATTTCAGTGTATTTAATCTGGTGTGCCTTTTTATTGCACAGAACTGTTTTAATGTCTCGTTTTATAATAAATTTTTGTACTTTAATGATTTCAGATTTGTAATTTGTACTGTTAAGTTGTAAAATGTAGATATTTGAGTACAGGAAACTTAAAAAAAACAAGGCAATCATTTGCCACAAAATATTTAACATTACTACTACAATTTAAGTTACGTAAATTATATAATTTAATTTAGTAACACTTAAAGTTCCTTAAACTAAGTTTAGATAAATTAAAAATTGATATATATTTGAGGGATATTTTAATTAAGTGAAATAATTAAAGTTGTCAGTACTCAAAACTTTGAGTTGCACTAAAGTAAAGATGAACAAAACATTAAATATATATTTTGATTTAAATTAATGTTTGTTTATAATTTACAGGTACTCAAGTAAGTAGCTATATGCTTACTGATGATATTTAAGTTTTGTTGTGGTAGGTGAGCGAGCGAACCGGGAAGCAGGCGAAGCAAGCCAAGAGTGCAGGCAAACGGGGTTTATTCCGGATAACAGGGTACAGACACCAACAAACATCAATGACGGATCTGGGGTAACAGACTCAGACGCGGACTAAATACAGCAGACAAGCCACGATAACAAGGAACAGCTGGGCACGATCGGGAAAGCACACGTGGATAATGAGGGGGCGTGGCACACATCAGGAGCGGACGGAGCAGGGTGTGACATAACCCCCCCCCAAAGGCGCGCACTCCGGGCGCGCCAGAGAGGAGGCGACGGACGAGACGAGACCGGGAAACAGGACCTGAAAGACAAAACCAAAAACCATCAACGAAGAACAGGGAACAAGACCGAAACACAGAACAAGAACAAGGACGAAACGAAAGACAGGACCCGACAAAGAACAGGAAACGCGGACAGGCAGACAGAGAAAGGAGACACAGAGGGGACAGAAAACGGAGGAACAACAGGGCGAGGAGTGAACACAGGAGACACCGAGGGACGAGGAGCAAAGACAGGCGGGACAAAGGGACCAGAAGGGAACGGAGGAGACACAGAGGGACGAGGAGCAGAAACAGGCGGGACGGAGGGAAAGGGAGGAGGAAGCAGGGGAGCCCAAGGGAACCCAGGCGGGCGAGGGAAGGCAGCCGCAGGGGCCGCAGGCGGAAGGGAGGCCGGAGCAGGAGGGGACCACACAGGGGACAAGGAGACAGACGGAGGGACCGACAAAGGAAACGAGGAGGGAGCAGGAGGGAACCCCGGCGCAGGCAGGCAGAAGGGGGAAGCCGCAGCAGGCGGAGGCGCAGCCGGAGCCAGGGAAGGCGCCGTCCGACGCCCAGCCGAAGCGGGGGGGCCCGGAGGCGGCCGACGAGGCGCCGACGGAGGGACCGCAGGCGGGCGACGAGGCACCGGAGGGGGACCCGGAGGCGACAGCCGAGCCGGAGCCGTAGGACCCGCAGGCAGCCACCGAGCCACGGCCAGGGGGCGCACGGGCGAGCCAGGGGGCAGGGCGGGCGGGACCCGGGCCCGACGCCTGTGTCCCCGTCCCCCACGGGAAACGGACAGGCGGGGTCCTGGGGGGTGTCGGCCTCGCTGAGGCAAGGGCGTGGGAGTCAGGGCCTCTAAGGAGGCAACAGGCGGGGCAGTCGGCGGCGTGGCCGTGGGCGTGGCCGCAGGCGGGGCAGCCAGAGCCGCGGACAGGACTGGAGAGCTAGCCTCAGGCGGGGCCGCGGGCAGAGCGGCGGCCTGGACAGGCGAGCAGGGCTGGGCCGACCGGACAGGCGAGCAGGGCTGGGCCGACCGGACAGGCGAGCAGGGCTGGGCCGACCGGACAGGCGAGCCGGGCAGTTCCGGCGAGCAGGGCTGGCCGGACAGGACAGGCGAGACGGGCAGGACCTGCGAGCAGGGCTGGCCGGACAGGACAGGCGAGACGGGCAGATCAGGCGAGACAGGCAGGTCAAGAGCCGGCCGGACAGGCAGTTCAGGAGCCGGCAGGACGGACGAGACAGGCAGTTCAGGTGCCGGCAGGACAGGCAAGACAGGCAGGACCGGCGAGCAGGGCTGGCCGGACAGGACAGGCGAGACAGGCAGGACCGGCGAGCAGGGCGGGCCGGACAGGACAGGCGAGACGAGCAGGACCAGCGAGCAGGGCTGGCCGGACTGGACGGGCAGGTCAGGCGAGACGGGCTTGGGCATGCGGCCAGCAGGGGACGCCTCTGCGGGCACCTCGGGCGTGCGGCCAGCAAGGGGCGCCTCTGCAGGCACCTCGGGCGTGCGGCCAGCAGGGGGCGCTGCAGGGGGCGCCGCCGTCACGCGGCCAGCAGGGGGCGCCGCGGGTGTGGCTGCTGGCGAGCAGGGCAGGACGGGTAAGTCAGGCAGTTCAGGTGCCGGCAGGACGGGCGCCGCCGTCATGTGGCCAGCAAGGGGTACCTTGGGTGTGCGGCCAGCAGGGGGCGCCTCGTCAGGCGCTGCAGTCGTTTGGCCAGCAGGGGGCGCCGCAGCAGGCGGCCAGCAGGGGGCACCGCGGCGGGTGCCGCAGCCAGAGTGGTGGCAGCTGCAGGGACTGCAGGCAGGACAGGCGGGTCAGGTGGGTCGAGCAGAACAAGCGAGTCAAGCAGGACAGGCGGGTCGGGCTGGACAGGCGGGTCAAGGGGTGCTGCAGGCAGATCGGCGGCGGCAGCAGGCAGCGCAGCCGTGGGCAGATCGGCGGCGGCAGCAGGCAGTGCAGCCACGGGCAGATTGGCGGCATCAGCAGCAGCAGCTGCGGGCGGATCGGCGGCGGCAGCAGGCAGCGCAGCCGCGGGCAGAGAGGCGGCGGCTGCAGGCAGCGCAGCCGCGAACAGAGAGGCGGCAGCTGCAGGCAGCGCAGCCGCGGGCAGCTCGGCGGCAGCTGCAGCAGGCAGCGCAGCCGCGGGCAGCTCGGCGGCAGCTGCAGCAGGCAGCGCAGCCGCGGGCAGCTCGGCGGCAGCTGCAGCAGGCAGCGCAGCCGCGGGCAGTGCGGCGTCAGCATCAGCAGGCGCTGTTGCTGCAGGCGGTGCAGCGGCGGTGTCATCCCAGGCGGGGAGTAAGGAGCAAGCCCCCAAGAAGAGCGTCGGGGCGGCTGCTTCTCCTTTCCCCTTCCGCTTCTTTTTTTTCTTGCGGCTGGGGCACGTCGCTTGCGGCGGGGTAACCTCGGAGAGGGTGAGCGGTTGAAGCCGCTTCTCCGTAACCCTGTCGACCAGCTGCCGGAGGTTTTCGCGAACCTCCGCCATGACAGGCGCTGCCGTGAGCGGGGTTACCTCCTGTAGGAGGGTCCCGCTTTTGCTGGCTAAGTCCAACAGTCCGGAGTCCTCCTGGACCTCCGGTTGGTGAAGCCAGTACAGCACCTCGTGCAGCAGATCGATGCGCTGGTTATCGACCTGCGGAGGTGCGTTGGGGAGATCCGTCATTCTGTTGTGGTAGGTGAGCGAGCGAACCGGGAAGCAGGCGAAGCAAGCCAAGAGTGCAGGCAAACGGGGTTTATTCCGGATAACAGGGTACAGACACCAACAAACATCAATGACGGATCTGGGGTAACAGACTCAGACGCGGACTAAATACAGCAGACAAGCCACGATAACAAGGAACAGCTGGGCACGATCGGGAAAGCACACGTGGATAATGAGGGGGCGTGGCACACATCAGGAGCGGACGGAGCAGGGTGTGACAAGTTTGCAAACTTAAAAAAATAGCGCCAATCAGTTGCCTCAATTTTTTTGAGTTAGTAGAACTTATCCGGGTTTACAGTGTGGTTAGCTGGGTAATTTTAAGCTTAGTCTGACAAACGAGTAATAAGGAGACAGTATAGTGTGTGACTAAAGTGATCAGATCAAACCTCATTTTAAAATTGAGGTTTAAATGTGTATGGAAGGGGAACGGAAGTTGTGATGCTGTTTGAGAATTATATGAGTTTGAATTTTATTTTGGAATTATATATTTTGTGTTTTGCAGGCATGGATTTGGTATCATCTAGCAACATTAATGAGAGACCTATCATCTCTGAGGGTAAAGATTAAACTGCACCACACGCATGCGGCTAGAAACTAAAAAACCGGACATGCAGTTAAAGTCTCACATATCCACACATCTGCTCAGTTTATAAATTATATAAGTTGTTTAATTTTCACAAGATACATAAAGACCTTTTTATTAGTTGATCGTTCCAATCTAAAACTAAAAAGCAGCCAATACAAAGAAGCCAAGATAGAAGTAATGTGCTCACATTTACGAGTCCTAGCCTAGCTGCTGCACTCGGACAAGCTGAAGGTGAGGTAAAAGGGATATATTCACTCCAAAGTGCAGTGAGTTACAGTAATCAAGCTTAGATGATACAAAGGCATTAATGACTATTTCAGAGTCATTAAAGCAATCGAGAGTTAATCTTATGGGCATTTTTAACTGGAAAAAAGTCCAAGTGGTCAGTTGCCCTCAAATGCTGATAAAGAATTTCTACTAAACTTTTTACTGTATCTGGGATGGTACTTTATGATATGTACCATGGAGTGACAGGGTATACAGGTTTTCATTACTATAATAATGAGCTCCATATGTAGTAAGCACCTAGTGATGTTTAACACCATTCCTCACAGCCGCATGACTGTTAGTTGTGCAATCACCATGCTTACCAAATCAACTGAAACCTCCTAGTAAATTATTGTTCATTCGTCTATTAACCCTGCGGTACCCCACTATGAACGGAGGCCCACTGTGACATTGTGCCTCTAATAACTACTCGCTGCTTCCTGTCAGTTAGCCAGTTTTTGATCCAAGTTGCCACAGTTCCTAAAATCCCTGCAGCTTTAAGCTTTAGCAAGAGACGTTTGTGGGGGACAACATCAAAGGCCTTCTGGAAATCTAAGTAAATCACATCATAGGCCTTTTTGTGATCAATTTCACTTGTAGCTTCCTCAAAGAACTCAAGTAGATTCGTTAAGCAGGATCTACCTCTCCTAAATCCATGTTGGCTATCCTTTATGATGTTATTTGCATCTAGGTAATCTACCATTTTCACTTGAATTATAGCTTCCATTATTTTTCCAGTAATGCTAGTTAAACTGATTGGCCTATAGTTTGCTGGATTACTTCTATCCCCTTTTTTGAATATGGGTGTTATATTAGCATGCTTCCAATCTGATGGTACCACACCCGCAGATAACGATTTCTGGAATATTAAAGTTAAAGGTTGGCTAATAATATCCCTCATCTCTTTTAAGACTATTGGTAAGATGCCATCAGGCCCATGCGATTTATTTATTTTGAGTTTAGCTAGGCTTAGTATCACATCAACCTCAGTTATACATATATTGGTCATAGACGATGCTGTATTCGTTTTAATTGGTGGTAAGTTACTTGTGTTCTCTATTGTGAACACCCTTGAAAAATAATCATTAAACTCATTTACCATATCAATTTCATTATCAATTATAAGTCCCTTACTATCCTGCAAATTAGTGATTTCAGCTTTTAGTGCTCTCTTGGAGTTAAAATATTGGAAGAAACCTTTACTGTCATGCATAGCCTCCAATGCAATTTTTCTTTCTACATCCCTCTTGGATAGCCTAATGTCATTTTTTAACTCTGCCTGTAGACTTAGATACTCATGCTTAATTTTGAAATCATTAGTTATTTTCCATTTTTGGAACAGAGCCCTTTTCCTCCTGACTTTATTCTTAATTTCCTTAGTAAACCACCTTGGTGTCGTTTCCTAGATTTAGTTTTGCTGGAAACAGGTATGAAGTCCTCTTGCACTTGCAACAATGTGCTTTTGAAAAATTCCCATGCTTCTTCTACTGTTTTGCTATTTAACTCTGTCCAGTTTACAGTTTCTAATTTCCGTCTCATACCATTAAAGTTAGCCTTCCTAACATTGTATACTTTTAATTTAGACTTTGCTCTTCGGACACTAAAATTAACCTCGAATTTAACCATGTTATGATCACTACCGTATAATGGGTCTAAAACCTCTAATTTTCCAATCCTATCCTGGTTATTACAGAAAACCAGATCAAGAAGGGCTTCTCCCCTGGTAGGAGTATTAACAAACTGAGTAAAAAAACAATCCTGTACTAATTCCACCATCTCAAGTTCATTTACAGAAGAGCCAGAGATTGTGTCCCACTGTATCCCAGGTAAATTAAAATCACCCATAACCACCACATCATTTTTATTACTCATAATCCTGATATCATCATATAATATTCTGCTTTCCTCTACAGCTACATTAGGTGCTCTATAACAAACCCCGACAATTAGGCCATTTGAATCTTTAGCATCAAGTTTTATCCATACAGCTTCTGAATTTTTATTTTTATCAGTGAGATCCCTTGCCTGCAAGTTTTCTTTTACGTATACTGCAACACCACCTCCCTTCTTGCCTATCCGGTCTCTACGGAACAACGTATAACCATCCATATTATATTCATCACCATCATTGTCACTCATCCATGTTTCAGTTATTCCTATAATGTCATAATTGTCTGAAGAAATTAAAGCCTCTAAGTCAGTAATTTTGTTTCTAATACTCCTAGCATTCAAATACAGACCACTAATGGTAGGCCTTTTACAGTGTCTACTTTTAATATTTATTTGGGCATTCCGTCTCTCCCCACATAAATTCTTAACTGACCTCCCTGCCCCCCCAGTCCCTAGTTTAAACATTCCTCAACTATTCTGCACATACGCCTCCCCAATACACTGGTTCCCCTATGGTTCAGGGGTAACCCATCCGGCTTGAACAGGTCCCACCTGTTCCAGAAGGTCTGCCAGTGCCCCATAAACCTGAACCCCTCTTTCCTACACCACCATTTTAGCCACGCATTTAATCCCCTTATCTCAGCTAACTTTGCCTTACTTGCACGTGGCACGGGAAGTATTCCAGAGAATACCACTGTGGATGTTCTGCTTCTAAGCTTATCCGCGACTTCTATAAATTTATCTTGCAGAACAGCCCTTCTTCCCTTTCCTATGTCATTGGTGCCAACATGCACCACGACCACTGGATCCACCCCGGCTGGGGCCAAAAGCCTGTCCACTCGATCTGGAAATATGGCGAACACCCCACAAGCGCCGCAAAACCACGGGTACACACACAAGCACGCACTCAAGGGTAGCCCCGGCGAAACAGTTGTAATTTTCTCAAGCCGACAGTAGACGCGCCTTAACAAAATGGGTATTACAGGGCCCCTAACAGCCACAACTTCACTCGCCTTATAAAAAAACACCAGACATATATAGTTCACGCTTTTCTTAAAATTGCATAAGGATTGTTTTGTCATAGCGAAATTTTAAATTAGGATGAGTGTGATATAAATCAGTTAGGCAACAAGAGCGGTATATATCAACATACATCAAAACATTTTAAAATCTTTGGTAGAATAAATTAAGAATTATCTTAATTTAAGGGATAAAAAACATTAGTTGTGCTTGTCAACGTGCTATTTTATGTAATAATGCATTATTTTCTAATGGCAAAAACACTGTCATCATGTTTTACGGTGAAATTATATGGGCTAGTTTTGTTTTACAAGACATTACAGGATACTGATTCACACTATAGCCGTTACAAGGCACCCCAGGCATGCAGAAGTGTGAAGTTTTAGCACGAGTCAAGGATGGGTTGAGGGGGAGGTATGGGGAACGGTCAAGAATTAGCTTTGCTTCACAAAAGTTTAGTCAAGAGGTGACATGCCACTCTCTTTGAAAATGAGCAGGGCATAGCCACTGATGATTCAAACAAGGAATAAAACAGTTTAGCAGTAAGTGTTATTTCGGTATTTTGCTAAGAAATTTAATGAAGTGGCCATTAGAGGTTGATCATAAAACTGAATCAAAAAACACCAGACATATATAGTTTATGTTTTTCTTAAAATGCATAAGGATCGTTTTGTTATAGCATAATTTTAAATTAGTATGAGTGTGATATAAGTCATTTATGCAACAAGATTTGAGGAAGCACCTAAATAGCGGCTAGAAATGATCGACCAGGCAGACAGAAGGGGGGCTTTCTTATCTTACAAGCCATGGAAGGGTAGGGGGATGCAGGAACTGCGGAATCAGGCAAGTGTGTAAGAATTTAGGATATACACTCACCTAAAGGATTATTAGGAACACCATACTAATACGGTGTTTGACCCCCTTTCGCCTTCAGAGCTGCCTTAATTCTACGTGGCATTGATTCAACAAGGTGCTGAAAGCATTCTTTAGAAATGTTGGCCCATATTGATAGGATAGCATCTTGCAGTTGATGGAGATTTGTGGGATGCACATCCAGGGCACGAAGCTCCCGTTCCACCACATCCCAAAGATGCACTATTGGGTTGAGATCTGGTGACTGTGGGGGCTATTGTAGTACAGTGAACTCATTGTCATGTTCAAGAAACCAATTTGAAATGATTCGAGCTTTGTGACATGGTGCATTATCCTGCTGGAAGTAGCCATCAGAGGATGGGTACATGGTGGTCATAAAGGGATGGACATGGTCAGAAACAATGCTCAGGTAGGCCGTGGCATTTAAACGATGCCCAATTGGCACTAAGGGGCCTAAAGTGTGCCAAGAAAACATCCCCCACACCATTACACCACCACCACCAGCCTGCACAGTGGTAACAAGGCATGATGGATCCATGTTCTCATTCTGTTTACGCCAAATTCTGACTCTACCATTTGAATGTCTCAACAGAAATCGAGACTCATCAGACCAGGCAACATTTTTCCAGTCTTCAACTGTCCAATTTTGGTGAGCTCGTGCAAATTGTAGCCTCTTTTTCCTATTTGTAGTGGAGATGAGTGGTACCCAGTGGGGTCTTCTGCTGTTGTAGCCCATCCGCCTCAAGGTTGTGTGTGTTGTGGCTTCACAAATGCTTTGCTGCATATCTCGGTTGTAACGAGTGGT
This sequence comes from Paramormyrops kingsleyae, assembly GCF_048594095.1. Taxonomy (NCBI): domain Eukaryota; kingdom Metazoa; phylum Chordata; class Actinopteri; order Osteoglossiformes; family Mormyridae; genus Paramormyrops; species Paramormyrops kingsleyae. The sequence goes on along the minus strand of NC_132797.1, from coordinate 44,579,522 downwards.
TATTTCAGTCAAAGTTGCTCTTCTATCAGCTTGAATCAGTCGGCCCATTCTCCTCTGACCTCTAGCATCAACAAGGCATTTTCGCCCACAGGACTGCCGCATACTGGATGTTTTTCCCTTTGCACACCATTCTTTGTAAACCCTAGAAATGGTTGTGCGTGAAAATCCCAGTAACTGAGCAGATTGTGAAATACTCAGACCGGCCCGTCTGGCACCAACAACCATGCCACGCTCAAAATTGCTTAAATCACCTTTCTTTCCCATTCTGACATTCAGTTTGGAGTTCAGGAGATTGTCTTGACCAGGACCACACCCCTAAATGCATTGAAGCAACTGCCATGTGATTGGTTGATTAGATAATTGCATTAATGAGAAATTGAACAGGTGTTCCTAATAATCCTTTAGGTGAGTGTATTTTTGTCATTTTAAAGAAGGTGGACATGGTTATTTAATTACATTTTATAGGAACTAGTAAGCTGCATTTAGCATCACGCATCAAATACACATTAAAAACTTTAAAGAATAATGCCTTACTTATTTTAATGAAGACATTTTTCAGTAAATCTCAGACATCCTACAAGGTGACCCCACGGCCCCAGCTTATATCATCTACAAGCTTGATTTGAGATGCGTGCTGGAGTAGCATGTTAAGTTGACAATGGTAACTGAGATGCAGCCTGCTTGATAGTTAATGAAACATAGGCCACATTCAACAGTGCTAGCAGTCATCCACTATGCAGCGAGACTACAGATTGACTATAACCCGTTTACCCTCTGGCGTTATTTTTCTTTTTAATTTTGACAGAATAAAGCCTTAGTTATTTTAATAAATACGTTTTTTCAGTAAATGTTTGTTCATGCTCATGTGCACAAGCACACACACACATACGGGTTTATGTGGTTTAGAAGGACATTTTTCTCAAACCTGCCCCATTGTGGTTTATGGGGACTACTGTACCCTTTCCTCAGCTCCTAGAGCTATGTCACATAGATAGAACTGCTTCAAAAAATCAGGGCTACAGAAAGCTCACTTTAGATTTGCTATACACCCTACACAGACCTATACACATCATCCTGAAGTTATGGTGGTTTGCAAGCCCTTTTCTCTTGGTGACATATACACGGCTTATAAGGTCAAAACAATCACTAGTAGGACTTTAAAGGGCCATTTAAATGGAACTTAATATGCACACATACTAACCTGATAGGATACAGCATTACGAGGACTGGCATTTTAATTACTACAGAAATGTACACTCTCTTACTAAATAAGGCTATATTTCTTATTGGGCGAAGAACCGTATTTTGGGACTTCAACGGACATCCAAAATGGCCTCCCCATGCCTCTCCCTGAGGTCGTGGAACTACATTTCTCCCAGGCAATCAGCGAACATCAGTCAACGTCACAGATAGTGATGTCATGACATCTGATCAATCAGCAGTGGCCCGGAGCATTTCAAACTAGAAGAAGGGTTGTGCGCCCCCTACCTACTCCCACATCAACAGTCATCGAACAACATTGAAACTAACAATGGTAAGTCGATGATACTCACATTATATGGTTGAGTAGTTGAGCTAAATATTGATATAGGTGTTATTTGCATAGGATTTCTAGAAATCAGTGAATTTTTGGCATGAAAAATAGTGTGACCATATTTGATCCCCCCCCCCGTACACCTAAGTAGTACGTAAATCCATTTTTAGACATATGCCTGATGTGTCTAGTAAGCCATAGTTAGGGATTTTATTTAAATATTATTTTTACACAAATAATGTACTACGTTATAATACAATCTTACTCAATATGTCACCAGTGATGATGGAATCCTGGCCCTCAGAAGGAAGGACAACAAGATCATCATTCTGCTGTCAAAAGACATGGGGGTGGAGCCATACCACTGGGGTGGGGAACCTGACCATGGAGAGCCAGTATGGGTCAGGTTTTTGGGATTACCCCCTCAATCAGCCAATAACAGTGGGCCCCCAGGACTGGGGTTGGGAACCACTGCTTTATTACTGGCTGATTGAGTGGTCATCCCAAAAACCTACATGCACAATGGGTCTCCATGGATCAGGTTCCACACCCCTGGTCTACCAGTACTGCAGTGACAGATGGGACTGCAAAGCTCTTGCTGTGGATTGCCTGTCACTAAAGAACTTCAAGATCAAAGTGTTCAGGGGTGCCAGCAGCCAGAAAGCAATCACATCTCTCACCTGAAGAAGCTCAGCATTTCCAGGCAGCCTCAGCACCTCTGCTGATATCCCCAAGCCTGCCTAGGAACACTACAGGCAAGCCCCAGATGGCTCTGTACAGCAGGGATCGAATTTATCGACGGCAAAAGCCGCCGTGCCTTAGCAATTTGCCGTGCTGCCCTGAATAACTTGCAGTGCCCTCTTCCTCAGATGCCTTTGTGCCCTATTGTGTATGTTTAGATCATAATAAAGTCAATAAACTTATGAAATCAAGAACAAGTTCTTCCGTTTTTTACTTCTCTGTCGCCATGTCCATGATATCTGGGTTGATAAGCGCATCCCATAATTTTACGTTAGCCACGCCTCCATGGTTAAATTATTCAGAGCGGCTATTCTAGCCGATGCTTACCTCCCTCCGAAACTAATAGCAACATGTTCATAGAATAGGGAGGGTGAGAAGGTTTAGAAGTTCTTTTGAAAGTGAGGCTGTATTGGTGGTATTTTTGGCACGTGAACAATCATCAATTTACATCGACAAATACATGTTTAGGACCTGTTATAAGGCCACAAAGTTCCAATTAAAATGCCTACCAAAGATCGGGTGAAAAAAAGAAAGCAGGCTGAAATGACGGCCGCTGCTTCTAAGACCCTGAAAATAACCACATTTTTTAGGTAATTTCGCTGGTTATGCATGTCTTTCCCAATCATACCGCATCTATTGTTATGGAAATTATCTGTCATTACTTGACGTTGTAATAATTTATAATAGACTGTAATAATTCATAGAAGATTGAAATAATTGATACCAGATGTGCATTGAATTGAAGTGAAAACGGAGAAGGAGTTAGAGCATACAGTAAACTGTACTGTCCTGCAGCTGCTGTCACGGGACAGTTCGTAGTGGCTCGCGGAAGTGTTGCGGGACAGTTCGTAGTGGCTCACGGCACTGGGCGGGACAGTTCGTAGTGGCTCGTGGCATTGGGCGGGACAGTTAGCGAGTGGCTCGCGACAGTGTTTGAGTGGCTCGGGACAGTTGGCGAGTGTTAGTTAGTTGGCTTGAATATGGTCACTCATGCATTATTTTGAAGTTCTGTTAGTCATGTTAGTGTCAATGTCTCAGTAAAAATAATGTTCATTAAATTAAAGTTTTTATCACTGACAATAGCTGGTTCTGTTTTTTTTCATAAAACATTTCGTCATTACTGAGTAGGTGAATGAAGGCAACAGCATCTTTTTTTCAATAGCTAGTCTAACACTATTTCACAGGGTGCTAATGCATTTATTGCCCTTGAAAATGTCAGAATGCTAAATATTTCATGCGTCCGGCTATATACCTTTTTGCCTCTGTGCCCTGGCCAGTAATTCTTGGTTGCCTTGGTGCCCTCCGAACCTACGGGAAAATGCCTTAGTGCCCTCCTATATTTGAGGGGATAAAAAGCAAACATTGCTGTGCCCCCCGAACAAAGTAATTCTACCCCTGGTACAGTTTGACCTATCCCTGTTCCATACCCCTGTCTACACCAACTGCCAGACCTGCAAGTACTGAGGCTGGAAGGAGAACATCTCAAGGTCCAACGCGGCCTACAGGGTCTGCAAGGTCCATTTGTGCCCTACCTGTCCTGCCTGCCCTGCCTTCCTCGCCTATCCTGCCTGCCCCAACAACCTCACCCGCTTGTCCTGCCCTCCTGTCTGGCGTCTTTCCCAAGGACTGATCCTACCCGGCTACCGACCTTCTGGAACGGTCGCCGACATCGGCTCTTGTCTCTCGTTTTGGCTTTGGTTGTTACGGATCCAGTAATAAACTCCTGGTCTCTTGCATATTGGGGTCTGTGTCCTGTCTGCTTCGCTGCTATCACAGAAGTAAAGTAATATCCTCCAACAACACTCTAGGGCTCAAAATTTGAATTTCCAAGTATTTCAATTAGTGCCCTATAAAGGGTTAAGTTACATGAAGTGACCCATTGTGCATGTAGTAAACTAAAAAAGGAGTACATCAACTTTTGCTAAAAAGCTCTTAATGACCATGGCAGTACCCAAAAGATCACTAATCCCCCCAAAAATGTTAGGCCTAGTGATGGAGACATCACTAAAATGTTATATTATGCTTACAGTCAAGGGCGTAGATTTGCTCTGGACATTGGTGGGGACCTATGACTCCACCCCTCCCCCCGCCCCCACACCCATCCCCTGCCCCACCCACCAACCCCGCCACCCCAACTCCGTCCACGGAATGCATGTTTTTTTAATATGCTGCAAAATGCAAAATCACTTTACATTAATACTAGCAATGCTTCGACTGGTACCTGACAGGATTGCCACCTGATGAAATAGCGTGACAAAAAAGTGAGACATGTCAGTTCAAAACTTTTGCCAAAAACACTAATGAATCACTTACATCCTCAGCCTATCACTCCTCATAATGTTAAATATTAGTATAATCAACATGTATAATACACACACACATATTATATGTTATATATAATCAACATTCAGATTCACCTCCTGTGACCTTGCCTCTTCACCTGAACTACAACATGGCTGATCTGCTTCTGTCCCCTAATAAAAAAACATTGAGGGATTCCTTATGAGCATTGACAGAGAATGCCTCAGCCTATTATTGGTAACAATGTTAAATCTCAGGACAACTAGGTATAATAATATCAAGTCATCGTTCAACATCACCTGTGACCCCTTCTCTCCATCACTGTCTGATACACAGCACAGTTGTTTAGGTTCTGTCACCTGACAAAACAGGATAAACACATGCCATTTAAACAGCAATCATTTTATTTCACTTTTTCTGAGTCTTAGTGTGCAAATCTCGAATCAAATCATTAATGTTTGCCAAGTCAGTGAATGCATTTTAAAAACTATTTGTGCGAAGTGGATTGTCTATTGGTGAACTGTCAATAAAATTCTAGCCATGGCAATATTAGTATGTAGCATACTGTATCAATTTCTTTCACAAGACTGATTTCTGACAAATAGTCGTCATTAGATTAGGAGAACTGACATGGATCATATTTATACTTTTACATTTAGCTGTTTAATCTGCTGTTAGTTTTAAGTCCGTATTCACAGACTATAGCCTGCCCTGCTATAATGAATGTGCGTCAAAGCGGTAAAAAAAAACCCACTAGCATTAGCGTTAACTGTTGTCGTTACTTTGATGGACTTTGATGGATTCACTAGCGAACTTGAAGAGACTTACACTTTTCTTTGAAAAAAAGCTCCTTATGTCCAGCTTCTTTTTTTTTTCTGCCGCCATCCTCACATGTGTCACCCAACACACCTTCTTGCACGAGGAAAAAAATCCACTGCATTTGGCGCTGCTTGTATCTGAACGCAGCCACAGCCTCTCACATGATAGCTGGGAAATGCACAGCCAATCAAAATGTTCATATGTGTTTTGGAGGCGGGAGGACTCAAGGAGAGAACGTGATTTATCCCTTTCTGCGTGTCTAGGTTAATGTTGACAGCACGATTGTTTTTTTTTTTTTTTTTTAAGTGGATTAAATTATTGGTGGGGACATTTCAATGGTCGGAGAATATTGGTGGGGACACATCCCCTCCGTCCACCCTAAATCTACGCCCTTGCTTACAGTACAGTAAAATTGCTGATAGGATGCCAAATTACACACTATATTGATTGTTGTTAGCATAAAGCCCCAATATAATCTATAGATTTTTCTCTGATTGCCTTTTAAACGTTATACCCCTGTTCCTCTCTAAGTCTCTAATATTTTGAATTGTTCTACCATCTAAAACTGGATGCTCAGCCAGTCTACACTGGAGGCATTCGTTTTTAGTCGCCAGCTTTCCTCTTGTTACATGATTTTAAAATGCTTCATCACAGCAGCAACCTCTGCTTTGGACCATGCTTTCTTCTTCTTTGAAACATCAATGCCCTTAATGGCATTACTTCCTAAAAGAGATACAAAAAAAGGTTACAAAAATCATACTTTTACTACAAATATACTAAACTAATGTAATAACTAAACAGAACAATTCAGTCAAGTGTGGATAATGACCATTAACATTATTTAACAGCATCACCTCTTGAAAACAACTTGTTTAATAGTCACAACATTATTTCTGGTTGTTTAAATTTTAGGACCTCTATTGTTCCTAATTTACATTAATGATATTGACACAAATACATACAGTAAACTGGTTAAATATGCAGACGACACCAAGGTGGGCGGGGTAGCAGATACTAATCTAGCAGCAGAGAGGCTTCAACGGGATCTGGATTTAATTAGCGAATGGGCTGATACATGGCAGATGAAATTTAACACAGATAAATGCAAGGTAATCCATGCAGGGAGCAGAAATATAAAGTACAGATATTTTATGGGTTCCACTGAAATAAAGGTAGCTGATTACGAGAAATATCTCGGTATGTATGTTGATGCTTCCATGTCCCCCTCTCGCCAGTGTGGGGAAGCAATAAAAAAGGCGAACAGAATGTTGGGTTATATCTCTAGATGTGTGGAGTTTAAGTCAAGGGAGGTGATGTTACACTTATATAATTCCTTGGTAAGACCCCACCTAGAATACTGTGTGCAGGTTTGGTCACCATACCTCAAGAAGGACATTGCTGCCTTGGAAAAGGTGCAACGAAGAGCTACGAGAATGATTCCTGGTCTTAGAGGAATGTCTTATGAGGAGAGGTTAGCGGAACTGAATCTGTTTAGCCTTGAGCAAAGGAGACTAAGGGGGGATATGATTCAGGTCTATAAGATTCTAACGGGTCTGGATGCTGTTCAGCCAAATGACTATTTCAATATTAGTCTAAATACTAGAACTCGTGGCCATAAGTGGAAATTAGCGGGAGAACATTTTAAAACAAATTTGAGGAAGCACTTCTTTACACAGCGTGTAGTTAGAGTATGGAATAGTCTTCCTGCTAGTGTAGTGGAAGCTAAAACCCTGGGTTCCTTTAAATCAGAGCTAGATAAGATTTTAACAACTCTGAGCTATTAGTTAAGTTCTCCCCAAACGAGCTTGATGGGCCGAATGGCCTCCTCTCGTTTGTAAATTTCTTATGTTCTTATGTTCTGTAGTTAAGGCTGAATTTTTATACCAATTTAACAAATACAGCTAAAGTTTTTTATACCTTTAACACTAGAATCCCTAAAGCCTACGAAAAATCTCGGACGCACTTCTGGTGGAGCCCCCCTCACTCCCCACACAAACTGCCCACCCCCCTCATTAGCGCCAATCAACACCTATTGTTTTGCAAATGAAAGCGAGTTTCACGGTTTCAACCTCGGATCTGCTCAGAAATGTCTTTCTAACAGTGTGGTCTGAGGAATCGTAAAATAAATGTGTAGTATAATCGTAATTTGAAATGCAATTTAATCCCCATTTCTCTTGATTCAGCAATTGCGATTTCAGTTTCCCGAAAGTATTTGAAAGAATAAATAAATGCATTTGCTTACTGACTGTAACAATCGGTGTTAATCTCTTTTTCAGTTTTAAAGTTCGATCAGGGCTAAAAGACAAATTAATTAATTTATGTCGTTAAAATTACCCTGGCATGATATTAGCGCGATATATGCATTATAAATGTGCCGACAGACAAAGCATTTTTATAAGTAATGAAGAAAAAAAATGGAACTTGCAACTTAAAATGTGTAAAGACCGTATGAAGTCCAAGTATCTTACAAAATACAATAGAGGTATGTGCTAAAACACACATTCAGCCTGTTAAAAAATGGCACAGTGCACCTTTCAGGGAAACTTCGTACGTTACATGTGAAACATTGCGTAGTTATGAGCACAAAAAAGACTACTGATTACTATGTCCATCTGTTATGAGATGGCACAATGCACTTTGCAAGTATAGGCTACACACTGACATCGCTACGTGCGAAAAACATTGCGCAGTTATGAGCACACAAAAGATTATAAATTACTCCGGACGTATATGCAATGCAGTGCTCCTCCTTGGATTGCCACCTTATCATGGTGGAGGGGTTTGCGTGCCTCCATGAACCTGGGGATGCTTCCAGAGATACATCCGACTTGACTTCCGTTCATCAGACTGGAGGGCTGCATAGACAGCCTAAGGGAACATTGGATACTGATAGTTACACGCACACAACTGTTACTGTGTTTTCTTTATTTAATTTATTCAGTGACTGTCACCTCCTCCTTGGATTGCCACCTTATCGTGGTGGAGGGGTTTGCGTGCCTCCGTGAACCTGGGGGCTAGGTTGTCAGGGGCAATAGCCCCTGGTAGGGTCTCCCAAGGCAAAAAGGTCCCAGGGGAGGGGCCAGACAAAGAGCAATCCGAAAGAACCCCATGAAAAAGTTAAAAATCAAAGTCCCGTTTCCCTCGCCCGGACTAGGGTCACCGGGGCCCCACCCTGGAGCCAGGCCTGGGGGAGGGGCCCGTTGGCGAGCGCCTGGTGGCCGGGCCTTGGCCCGTGGGGCCCGGCCGGGCACAGCCCGAAAGAGGCACGCGGGACTGTCCCCAGGTGGGCCCACCACCCGCAAGGGGAATGTCAGGGGTTCGGTGTATTGTGGATCGGGTGGCGGCCAAGGGAGGCCCTGGCGGTCCGATCCCCGGCTGACAAAACTGGCTTTCGGGACATGGAATGTCACCTCTCTGGTGAGGAAGGAGCCTGAGCTTGTGCGTGAGGTTGAGAGGTATCGACTAGATATAGTCGGGCTCACCTCAACGCATAGCTTGGGTTCTGGAACCAATCTCCTGGAGAGGGGCTGGACGCTCTTTTACTCTGGAGTTGCGGCGGGTGAGCGACGCCGGGTTGGGTTAGGGCTATTGGTGGCCCCACAGCTCGGTGCATTAACACCGGAGTTTACCCCGGTGAACGAGAGGGCTGTTTCCCTGCGCCTTCGGGTCGGGGATAGGTCTCTGACTGTCATCTGCGCTTATGTGCCGAATGTCAGTTCGGAGTACCCGGCCTTCTTGGATTCCCTTAGCGGTATGCTATTTGGCGTGCCGCAGGGGAATTCCATCGTTTTGCTGGGGGACTTCAACGCTCACGTGGGCAATGACAGTGTGACCTGGAAGGGGGTGATTGGGAGGAACGGCCTCCCTGATCTGAATCCGAGTGGTGTTCTGTTATTGGACTTCTGTGCAATGCATGGTTTGTCCATAACGAACACCATGTTCGAGCATAAGGGTGTCCATAAGTGGACATGGTACGAACATGCCTGGGGCTACAGGTCGATAATCGATTTTATAATCGTATCAACTGATCTGCGGCCCTCCGTCTTGGACACTCGGGTAAAGAGAGGGGCAGAGCTGTCAACTGATCACCACCTGGTGATGAGTTGGCTCAGGTGGCGGGGGAGGAAGCCGGTCAGACCTGGTAGGCCCAAGCGCATAGTGAGGGTCTGCTGGGAACGTCTGGCAGAGGCTCCTGTTTGCTGGAGCTTTAACTCATGCCTCCAGCAGAATTCCGACTGCATGCCGGGGGAGGTAGGGGACATTGAGTCCGAATGGACACTGTTCCGGACCTCCATTGTGGAAGCGGCTGTACGGAGCTGTGGCTGCTGGGTGGTCGGTGCCTGTCGTGGCGGTAACCCCCGTAGCCGAAAGTGGACACCAGAGGTGAGGGGGGCCGTGAAGCTGAAGAAGGAGGCTTACGGTAGGGTGACCAGATAATCCATGTCAGGGAGGACACTCTGAGCTAGGACAGGAATTGTAAATTACCATTTCAATTAAAAGGACCTGGATTTCACTTGAGCACTGAGTTCTTGCTGTGTGCTGATTGGTCAGTCTCCTATAATCATGCATGTGTCACTAATGCTAATGTGAAACAGCTGGATGAGTCTTTCAGTCAAGGAAACAAACCAGTCAAAGCACAAGAAGAGCTGAACTATTTAGCCGAGCACAGGAGCCTTTCAATTTGAAAGTAGTTTGTAAAACCCGAAGTAGCTCAAAGTGTCCTCCCTGACATGGATTATCTGGTCACCCTAGCTTACGGGGAATTATTAGCCCGGGGGTCTCCGGAGGCAGCTGACGGGTACCGGCGGGCCAGGCGGAACGCGGCTCGGGCGGTCGCAGAAGCAAAAACCCGGGCGTGGGAGGAGTTCGGTGAGGCCATGGAAAGTGACTTTCGGTCGGCCTCAAAAAGGTTCTGGCAAACCATACAGAGTATCAGGAGGGGGAAGCAGCTCCTGGTTCCTACTAATTATAGTGGGGGGGGGGGGGGGGCTGTTGACCTCACCTGGGGACATCATCCGGAGGTGGAAGGAATACTTTGATGACCTCCTCAACCCTGCCTCAGATACATCTACACATACTGCCTTTGAGACATCTGAGGGCACAGAGCCCAAGGGTGCTGGGGGGGGGCTTGCCCATCACTGAGGCTGAGGTGGCCGCGGCGGTTAAACAACTCTGTGGTGGCCGGGCCCCGGGGGTGGACGAGATCCGCCCGGAGTACCTGAAGGCTCTAGATGTTGTGGGGCTGTCGTGGCTGACACGCCTTCTCAACAGTGCGTGGAGGTCAGGGACAGTGCCGCTGGATTGGCAGACCGGGGTGGTGGTCCCCTTATTTATGAAAGGGGACCGGAGGGTGTGTTCCAACTACAGGGGGATCACACTTCTCAGCCTCCCTGGGAAGGTCTATGCCAGGGTACTGGAGAGGAGGGTGAGATCGATAGTCGAATCTCGGATTCAGGAGGAACAATGCGGTTTTCGTCCTGGTCGTGGAACACTGGACCAGCTTTATACCCTTGCAGGGGTACTGGAGGGGGCCTGGGAGTTTGCCTATCCAGTCTACATGTGTTTTGTGGATTTGGAAAAGGCTTACAACCGGGTTCCCCGAGGTGCTCTGTGGGGGGTGCTTCGAGAGTATGGGGTCCGGGGTCCACTGTTGTGGGCGATCCGGTCCCTGTACGAACGGAGCAGAAGCTTGGTCCGCATTGCCGGCAATAAGTCGGACGTGTTCCAGGTGCGTGTTGGGCTCCGCCAGGGCTGCCCTTTGTCATCGGTCCTGTTTATCATATTTATGGACAGGATTTCTAGGCGCAGCCAAGGCGTCGAGGGTGTCCAGTTTGGTGACCTCAGGATTGCCTCGCTGCTTTTTGCAGACGATGTCGTCCTGTTGGCTTCATCTGCTGGGGATCTCCAGCAGGCACTGGGGCGATTCGCAGCCGAGTGCGAAGCGGCAGGGATGAGGATTAGCACCTCCAAGTCCGAGACCATGGTTCTCAGCCGGAAACGGGTGGTTTGCCCTCTTCGGGTTGGGGAAGACGTACTGCCTCAAGTGGAGGAGTTTAAGTATCTCGGGGTCTTGTTCACGAGTGAGGGTAGGCGAGATCGGGAGCTGGATAGACGGATCGGAGCGGCGTCTGCAGTTCTGCAGGCGCTTAACCGGTCCGTCGTGGCTAAGAAAGAACTGAGCCAAAAAGCCAAGCTCTCGATCTATTGGTCCATCTTTGTCCCTACCCTCACCTATGGTCATGAGCTATGGGTAATAACCGAAAGAACAAGATCGCGAATACAAGCGGCCGAAATGAGGTTTCTCCGCAGGGTGTCTGGGCTGTCCCTTAGGGATAGGGTGAGAAGTTCGGATATCCGGGAGGGCCTCGGAGTAGAACCGCTGCTTCTTCACGTCGAAAGGAGCCAGTTGAGGTGGTTTGGACATCTGGTGCGGATGCCTCCTGGGCGGCTACCCGGAGAGGTTTTCCGTGCCTGTCCTACAGGGAGGAGGCCCCGAGGCAGGCCCAGGACTCGCTGGAGGGATTATATCTCTCGGCTGGCCTGGGAACGCCTCGGTGTCCCCCCCGAGGAGCTGGTGGGGTTAGCTGGGGAGAGGGAGGTCTGGGTGCCTCTACTGAAGCTGCTACCCCCGCGACCCGAACCCCGGACAAGCGGCAGATGATGGATGGAGTGACTGTCACGCCCACGTCTGTCACGCCCACGTCTGTCACGCCCACAGGGGCGGATCAGACAGGTGTGGGGCATCAGGGACTGATTACCTCCTCAATATAAGGAGAGTACCTCACACAAACAAACCGTGAAGTATTGCGCTATGTACAGCCTTACTGAGCGTTATTCTGTCCTCTGTCTCCCTTTAATCCCGTCCCTTGCCTGTCTGCCTGTTGTACAATCCTTACCTCTCATTCCTTGCCTCCTCAGTTCAGCTCCCGTCCTTGACCCGCCTGTCCTGCTGAGCCCGGCTTCCCCTGTTGTCCAGCCCGCCTGTTCCCCCGTCCTGTGTGTGCCTGTTGGACTGACTCCCCGGCTTTCGACCCCTGCTCCTGTTTTACGACCACGATTTCCGCTCGCCGTCTCTGGACTTGTTAGCCTGATTAAAGCTCTGTTTCCCTGTACTTCTGGATCCGTGTCTCCCTTATTTACCCGGTGTGACAGAATACTTCGCCTACGGATGGATCCAGCGGGGAACCTGGAGACGCGGGTCTCCGCAGTGAAACGGATTCTCTCCTCTCAGGCGGCGCAGATTCCTCTTCCGGCTTCTCCCTCTCGCCCCAGCGCTCCGCTGCCTATTGCCCTTCCGGAGCGATACGACGGGAACTCCGACCAGTGCCGGGGATTCTTGATACAGGTGGGCTTCTATGTGGAGGAGCACCCAGAGATGTTCACCACATCTGGAGCAGAGGTGCGTTTTACCATCTCGCTGCTGACTGGAAGAGCACGCGAGTGGGCAACCGCCCTATGGAGCGACAACAGCCCGTTACTGCGATCCAGTGGTGAGTTCCACTGCGCTTTAATGGAAGTGTTTGATTATCCGGCGGTTGGCAGACGCCCGGGATTCCGACTACTTGAGTGTCGTCAGGGTAACCGGACAGCAGCTGATTTCTCCCTAGAGTTCCGTACTATCGCCGCTGCGCTAAGGTGGCCAGATGACTGCCTTCAGGTAATCTTCCTGCGTGCCCTGAACCCTGACTTATAGGACGAACTCTCCGCGAGAGGAGAGGCCCCCTCGTTTGAGGAACTGGTGCATCAAGCCGTGCGATTAGACAGTATGGTGAGAGACCGTCGACGCAGAAGAACCCAAGCAGAAAGCATGTGGGCCGTGGCCGGTCCCGGGCCGGACACCTCCGAACCCATGCAAGTCGGACGATCCCCTCTCACCTCAGCAGAACGCCGAAGAAGAACGCACGGGGGGTTGTGCCTGTACTGTGGGGGCGCAGGTCATGCTGTCGCTGCCTGCCCCATTCGGCCCCTACGAGAGGACCAACCTCTGCCGGTAGGTGCTTTCTCTTTGCCACTTTCCTTGCTAACACAATTCACGGTGCCGGTGTTAGTGGGGTGGAAAGGGAGGCAACGACCTGTGAGGGCCCTCATTGATAGCGGAGCAGCGGGTAACTTCGTGGACGCTAACCTGGCTCGCCAGTTGCGTATTCCCCTCAAAAGGCTAGCGTACCCCATCAATGTGCAGGGAGTGACTGGAGAACGCATGATGGAGGGAACACTCAGGCACCGAACACACCCCTTCGGGCTACAGGTGGGAGCCCTGCATGTTGAAAATGTAGAGGTGTTTGTCCTACTGCAGGCTAAGGATCCATTAATTCTGGGCCTCCCCTGGTTAAGGAAGCACAATCCACACATAGACTGGCGGACCGGAGAGATAATGTCTTGGTCGAATCGATGCCTGCGAGAGTGCATGTCTCTTCCTTGTAAGGCTACAGGAGTGGAAAGCCCTGAACCGGAGAATCTGGCCCTCATTCCGGAGGAGTATCAGGATTTCAAGGACGTCTTTAGCAAGGAGAAGGCCTTCTGCCTTCCCCCCCACCGTGACTGTGATTGTGCCATTGATCTACTGGAAGGAGCTACGTTGCCTCGTGGAAGGCTGTACCCTGTTTCCCTACAGGAGCAGGACTCCTTGGAAACTTACATCGAAGACGGACTACGACAAGGCATAATACAGCCTTCTACCTCGCCCATGACAGCTGGATTCTTCTTCATCAAGAAGAAGGATGGGGGCCTTCGACCAGTGATTGACTACCGAGCCCTGAACGCTATTTCAATCAAGAGACGTGAGCCCCTTCCCTTGATTCCGTCCTCATTGGAGCAGCTACGTGAGGCAGTGATATTCACCAAGTTGGACTTACGCAGTGCTTATAACTTGGTGAGAATCCGTAAAGGTGATGAATGGAAGACGTCTTTTATCACCAGTAGGGGGCAGCATGAGTACCGGGTTATGCCTTATGGATTAGCAAACAGCCCGTCGATATTTCAGTCATTTATGAATCGGGTGTTTTATGACATGCTGGACAAATTTGTAATTGTGTACATCGATGACATTCTCATTTACTCACCATCCGAGCAGGCACATGTTCAGCATGTGAGGCAAGTACTGCAGAGGCTCCGGGAACACAAGCTGTATGCCAAGGGTGAGAAGTGCGAATTCCATCAAAAGAAGGTAAAGTACCTGGGATATGTTATTCAACCAGGGGAGGTAGCCATGGATGACCAAAAGGTCACTGCCGTTATGGACTGGCCAGCGCCCCGGACTCTGAAGGAGCTGCAGCGCTTCCTTGGTTTTGCTAACTTCTATCGCCGTTTTATTCTAAACTACAGCCAGATTGCAGCGCCTCTCACTTCCCTCACCCGCGGCAAACCGACCCGATTACCCTGGACACCAGCGGAGGACCGAGCCTTCACCCGTTTGAAACATGCCTTTTGTGCTGCTCCTGTCTTAGCACAGCCTCGACCAGAGCTCCCGTATGAGGTGGAAGTGGATGCGTCAGAAGCTGGGGTGGGTGCAGTGTTGATCCAAAGGAACCCAACTTCCGGACGGCGCCATCCTTGTGCTTATTTCTCACGAAAATTGTCCTCTGCCGAACGCAATTATGAGGTGGGTGATAGAGAGCTCCTGGCGATCAAACTGGCCTTGGAGGAATGGCGGCATTGGTTGGAGGGGGCACGGCATCCCTTCTTAGTACTAACCGACCATAAGAACCTGGAGTACCTCCAATCCGCGAAACGTCTCTCCGCTCGACAGGCTCGATGGGCACACTGGTTTTCTCGCTTTTCGTTTCGTGTAAGCTACATTCCCGGGAAGACTAACCTAAAAGCCGACGCCTTATCCAGACAGTTTGACCCCCCCGAGAGTGAGGATCGCGCTAGCCCCATCCTCAATCCGTCCTGTTTCGTTTCTTCTATTACCTGGGGTTTAGAGGAGACCATCCGGATGGAGAATGAGCATAGAGCCACCCCCTCGGGGTGTCCACCTGGCCTAAGGTACGTCTCTAAGGCTCATCGACTAAACTTGTTACAATTGATTCATTCCCAACCAGGTACCGGTCACCCTGGAATCTCAGCTACTCAACGCCTGGTATCACGCCGCTACTGGTGGCCTGGGTGGCGCCAAGAGGTTCAAGCCTTCGTGGAGAGTTGTCCTGAGTGTGCCCGTTGTAAGGCCTCAAACCTTAGCCCTGCAGGGCTTCTGCAACCTCTACCTGTCCCCTCCAGACCCTGGTCCCATATAGTGATGGACTTCATCACAGATCTACCTCGTTCTGCCGGTAAGACCGTGATTCTTACTATCGTGGACAGGTTCTCCAAGATGTGCCGGCTGGTCGCTCTCCCGAAGTTACCTTCTGCCATAGAGCTCGCTGAGGTCTTGATCCAGGAGCTCTTCCGGTTCACCGGCATACCCGAGGACATTGTGTCGGACCGAGGGCCACAGTTTGCTTCCCGGGTATTCCGGGAATTCTGCCATAAATTGAAGATTACTCTCAGCCTTACCTCAGCCTATCACCCCCAGTCGAATGGACTAGCCGAAAGAACTAACCGTGAAGTATCCAAGGCGCTTCGCTTGCTGGTCCAAAATGACCCCACCAAGTGGACGTCTCACCTGGTGTGGGCTGAATACTCCCTCAATTCCCGGGTGAGTCCTTTAACTGAACTTACCCCTTTCCAATGTGTATTAGGGTTTCAGCCTCCCTTGTTCCCGTGGGATGCTCCTGTCGGGGCTATTCCTACAGTGGAGACCTGGTTCTGGGAGAGCAGAGACACCTGGCGAAACATACAACACGCTCTACGCACACAGGCAGCGCGAACTAAGACCCAAGCAGACAAAAGTCGACGCCCAGGGTTCCCCTTTCGAGTCGGACAGCAAGTTTGGTTATCTACCAAGAACCTTCGGATCCCGGGATGTCGTAAGCTTACGCCCAGGTATATAGGGCCCTTTCGGATACTGTGAAGGGTAGGTCCAGTGACCGTGAGGCTCCTGTTGCCTAGAGTGTACCGGATATCTCCCACGTTTCACGTTTCCCTTCTGAAACCAGTCAAGTACAGCAGCCTGCGTCCTGGCTCAAACTCACCTGAGGTGGTCCTCCCTCCGGTGACCACTGCCTCTCCTTCCTCCAAGATGCGCGCCCTCCTCGACTCCCGACGCAGGAAAGAAGGCCTGCAGTACCTCGTCGACTGGGAGGGTGAAGGGCCTGATGAACGTAGCTGGGTTCGGGCTGCGGAGGTGACGGACCCTGCCCTGAAGGAGGACTTTCACAGGGCTCATTCCGCCAAACCTGCGCCCCGGCCCCGAGGGCGCCCTCGCAAGCGACGTAGGTCTCCAGGAGGCGCCCGTCAAGGGGGGGGTTCTGTCACGCCCACGTCTGTCATGCCCACAGGGGCAGATCAGACAGGTGCGGGGCATCAGGGACTGATTACCTCCTCAATATAAGGAGAGTACCTCACACAAACAAACCGCGAAGTATTGCGCTATGTACAGCCTTACTGAGCGTTATTCTGTCCTCTGTCTCCCTTTAATCCCGTCCCTTGCCTGTCTGCCTGTTGTACAATCCTTACCTCTCATTCCTTGCCTCCTCAGTTCAGCTCCCGTCCTTGACCCGCCTGTCCTGCTGAGCCCGGCTTCCCCTGTTGTCCAGCCCGCCTGTTCCCCCGTCCTGTGTGTGCCTGTTGGACTGACTCCCCGGCTTTCGACCCCTGCTCCTGTTTTACAACCACGATTTCCGCTCGCCGTCTCTGGACTTGTTAGCCTGATTAAAGCTCTGTTTCCCTGTACTTCTGGATCCGTGTCTCCCTTATCTACCTGGTGTGACAGTGACCTTGACTTGCCTTAATTTCGTCATTATTGATAAGACCCTCTATTCCAGCTTGGTGCAGAATCCTTAGAGTGCTAT
Organism: Paramormyrops kingsleyae; assembly: GCF_048594095.1. Taxonomy (NCBI): domain Eukaryota; kingdom Metazoa; phylum Chordata; class Actinopteri; order Osteoglossiformes; family Mormyridae; genus Paramormyrops; species Paramormyrops kingsleyae. The sequence goes on along the minus strand of NC_132797.1, from coordinate 44,562,236 downwards.
CAAGATTAATAATTGATCAGTTATAGTAAATATAGTTGAGTCTAAAATTAATGAATTGCAAAGGGGCATACTAATTAGAGATTTATGAAAGTAAACTAAAGTAGCCACATACCTGTCCACATTTAAAGGCGGTTTTCTTCTGCAGCCACATATGAACCGTTCTTTTGTAGCCTGGTCACTAACACCAGCACAGTCTGTGTGTAGCCATCCTTTGCAAGACTCACACTGTACCCAGTGGAGATTCTTTACCTCAGGATTCAGTGAACTATATGTGGAAAGTACATTATTTGTCCAACATCAACAACCAAATCTCTGTTGTAATTTAATACACTCAATGAAATATCAACCTTCCACTCCCCAGCCTCTGGAAAACACAGACGTTTATATCAGCCGCCATGCACTCTTTTTGTAAACTTTTCATAATTTCCTAGGAATAAAACACGTCCACTTATTTACTTTGAAATATGTCTCATTTATGTTGCTTTGAGATGACACTGACTTCATTCCTTGCCTTTCCACAGGTGTCTCAACATTTTTCTCACTACAGTTTTGTCCTTGATTTCATCCTTTGTTATTTGTCTTTCAATTGTCTAGGTTTCTTCTCATTTATTGTGTATAAATGTTTTCTGTTTTTAGTACACAGTTTTTAGGCCAATCCTCATTTTGGATTCTGTTTTTTACTTACAAAATACATGTCACAGCCTACCTCCAGCATAACATCACAAATTAAAGAAGTGGCATGATAACGACGGAGATATTCAAGCTGAGGTCCACTCAAGGTTTCTTTGATTGGTTTTATCCCACAGACTTCCATTTCGGCCATCTGTGTTAAAATGAGTTTTAAAATGAAAATACAAAGAGGCCTGCAATAACAACATAAGAAATAATAATTATAATAGTAATTATATTAACTACTTACTGTGCAAACAAATACACCACAGTCCTTTTGAATCCACTGCTGTGGGTAATGTATGTCACACTTTGCAAGTTCCCATGTCTCCTGAAAGGCCTGTCTGTATACAAAAAAATAACTTTTTTTTTAAAAATAGATTTTTTTATAACTGAATGCAAAATCCTTTCTTAATTAAATCAGTTTATTTTAATTACCTTAGTATGTCCATCTACCATTCTTCAGGAGAAGGATAGAGATGCAGAGAGTCATATACCCTAATTTGTTTCAGTACTCAATCTATAACCTGAGAACAAGTAACAAAACAAATAAAATTCCAGTTTTTTTCTGATGAAGTTTTGGAACAGTTTTGAATACATACCCAAAGAATGAAGTGGTTCCCTCTTTCAGGTGTTTTGCCACTGACAATCCTTGGGAACAATATGAGTGTGTCTGGCTGGATGTTCTGTTGTAAATTGTAATACGAGAGCATATACACTCACCTAAAGGATTATTAGGAACACCATACTAATACAGTGTTTGACCCCCTTTCGCCTTCAGAACTGCCTTAATTCTACGTGGCATTGATTCAACAAGGTGCTGAAAGCATTCTTTAGAAATGTTGGCCCATATTGATAGGATAGCATCTTGCAGTTAATGGAGATTTGTGGGATGCACATCCAGGGCACGAAGCTCCCGTTCCACCACATCCCAAAGATGCTCTATTGGGTTGAGATCTGGTGACTGTGGGGGCCATTTTAGTACAGTGAACTCATTGTCAGTTTCAAGAAATCAATTTGAAATGATTCGAGCTTTGTGACATGGTGCATTATCCTGCTGGATGTAGCCATCAGAGGATGGGTACATGGTGGTCATAAAGGGATGGACATGGTCAGAAACAATGCTCAGGTAGGCCGTGGCATTTAAACGATGCCCAATTGGCACTAAGGGGCCTAAAGTGTGCCAAGAAAACATCCCCCACACCATTACACCACCACCACCAGCCTGCACAGTGGTAACAAGGCATGATGGATCCATGTTCTCATTCTGTTTACGCCAAATTCTGACTCTACCATTTGAATGTCTCAACAGAAATCAAGACTCATCAGACCAGGCAACATTTTTCCAGTCTTCAACTGTCCAATTTTGGTGAGCTCGTGCAAATTGTAGCCTCTTTTTCCTATTTGTAATGGAGATGAGTGGTACCCGGCGGGGTCTTCTGCTGTTGTAGCCCATCCGCCTCAAGGTTGTGCGTGTTGTGGCTTCACAAATGCTTTGCTGCATACCTCGGTTTTCGCCCACAGGACTGCCGCATACTGGATGTTTTTCCCTTTGCACACCATTCTTTGTAAATCCTAGAAATGGTTGTGCGTGAAAATCCCAGTAACTGAGCAGATTGTGAAATACTCAGACCGGCCCATCTGGCACCAACTTCCATGCCACGCTCAAAATTGCTTAAATCACCTTTCTTTCCCATTCTGACATTCAGTTTGGAGTTCAGGAGATTGTCTTGACCAGGACCACACCCCTAAATGCATTGAAGCAACTGCCATGTGATTGGTTGATTAGATAATTGCATTAATGAGAAATTGAACAGGTGTTCCTAATAATCCTTTAGGTGAGTGTATGTGCCATATGATAAGAATCGAGCACGATGGAAGGCTATAGCAAACGCTGTCGCGATGTATAGTGCAAAAGACATGGTGCCCATACATACTGTGGAAAAGCTGGGATTCATTAACATGCTAAAAGTTTTAGCCCCCGAAGTACGTGCCTCATTTTTCTTAACACTGGCAATTTTTCAAAAGCTTTCTTTTGCACTATGTCAAGCCCAATGGCATAAAGTATTTACTTAATACCAAGCTGACATGATAAAATTGTGTGTTTTTTTTCTATTATTATTACAATATTACTTTTTACTTTTATTTATAAGTTTGAGGGCATATTGTGTTGTTGCCAGTTTGAAAATAAGGTATAGAGAAAGCTTTCTAAAAGTTTTTACAAGTTTCTAAAAGTGTTTACAATGGCGTGGTCTGCCATCTCACTTACAAGCATCTTTTATGGCTTGTCAGATTGCACTTTAACCCTAAAGTAAAAAAAAGCTAAATAAAGTTAAAACTTGTTTTGAACCATTTTTGTCATCTGTAGTTTGATTTTGAGTAGGGGAGGGGAAAATCGGAAATCAGATTTTTTGTGAAAAAATCAGAGATTTTATTTTTAGGCCATATCGCCCAGCTTTATTTGTTACCATTCCGTTATTTCGTGTTTGTTGTTTGTGTTAAGTGTAATGTCTGTCTTATGTTAGTTATAGTGTTAGTTAGGAATAAATACATGTCTTTTACACAACTTCAGCCTCCGTTCATTGAGTGCTCACAATAGTCCCTGCCTCTGTGCGATCTTGCTACATGCTCTGAAACCTCAAAATCGCCTGAAACGTCGCGAGACTCTCTCTCATCAGCCGTGAGGGGAACTTCACTACCAATCGTTTATATTACCTGGTGACACAGCTCGGTGGACGAGCCTTCTAACCCAGGTCACTAAGTGATACTGGTAATTAGTGAATCCCATTTAAGTCTCACATTAACAGACTCACGGGGATACCGCAATCGAGTTTGGAGGAGCCGACCATTCGGCATAACAATTGGTTAATAATCAGCGTTAAATAATAATTAATTAAACTTTAATTAATTCAAACATATGGTAAAGATATTAAAATTTACCTGCGCTAATAATTCCTACAACCCTTAGTCAACATTGATTCAATGGCTCTTTTTCAACATAGAAATTGTTGTTGATGTAAAAATGTTGATTTAAAGTTGAAGTTGTAACTTCAACCACAAAACAACCTTTCTGACCATAATTCAACGTTGAATCAATAACGATTGCTATCTGGGTATTTATTTTAGAGAAATAATTCTCTTTAACATTGTAGGATCACACATGCACATATCACAGGGCCTAAATTCCAGGTGGCCTGAGACAAGGCCGAGCCTGGTACGAGAGGCACCAAAGGGGGGTTACACACACAAACACACACACACAGATAACCAGGGAGGCTAGCACTCCAACTTTTATTGCCCAAAGATTTAGGGACCTACAGACAAGCAGAGTGGACTTCACGGACAGGGGTCCCTCGACTTGGCACCCAACCCCCTCCACATACACTCTGCCTTACATCTCACTCACCCAACAGACGAACACCCTAAAGGAAATTTCAGTTAAGTTTGGCTTTTGTATACCCTGTATATTGATTTACTCACGACTACTAGTCTCAATATACAGATACGTTATGTTTGTATGTGTCCTTAGACAATCTTAGTGTTTTGTGTGCCACCCTTATAACCATGTTCACGGAGTATCACCTATTTCACCCCTTTGCACTTGAACACATATAAATTTAAATAAATAGATAGGTATAGCTACCATTGTATGTATGTTCTCATGGTATACCAGAAGAATCTGGAAAGTGAGTGTAATCAATGTGTCCTAACTTTTAGAGAGTCTGCTTTGTTAAAAACCCCCCCTTCTCTTCCAACATATTTCGTAATGCAAATAACATTATAAAGGATAGCCAACATGGATTTAGGAGAGGTAGATCCTGCTTAACGAATCTGCTTGAGTTCTTTGAGGAAGCTACAAGTGAAATTGATCACAAAAAGGCCTATGATGTGATTTACTTAGATTTCCAGAAAGCCTTTGATGTTGTCCCCCACAAACGGCTCTTGTTAAAGCTTAAAGCTGCAGGAATTTTAGGAACTGTGGCAGCTTGGATCAAAAACTGGCTAACTGATAGGAAGCAGCGAGTAGTTATTAGAGGCACTATGTCACAGTGGGCCTCCGTTTATAGTGGAGTACCGCAGGGTTCAATTTTAGGACCACTATTGTTCCTAATTTACATTAATGATATTCACACGAATACATACAGTAAACTGGTTAAATTTGCAGACGACACTAAGGTGGGCGGGGTAGCAGATACTAATCTAGCAGCAGAGAGGCTCCAACGGGATCTGGATTTAATTAGCGAATGGGCTGATACTTGGCAGATGAAATTTAACACAGATAAATGTAAGGTAATCCATGCAGGGAGCAGAAATATACAGTACAGATATTTTATGGGTTCCACTGAAATAAAGGTAGCTGATTACAAGAAAGATCTCGGTATGTATGTTGATGCTTCCATGTCCCACTCTCGCCAATGTGGGGAAGCAATAAAAAAGGCGAACAGAATGTTGGGTTATATCTCTAGATGTGTGGAGTTTAAGTCAAGGGAGGTGATGTTACACTTATATAATTCCTTGGTAAGACCCCACCTAGAATACTGTGTGCAGGTTTGGTCACCATACCTCAAGAAGGACATTGCTGCCTTAGAAAAGGTGCAACGAAGAGCTACGAGAATGATTCCTGGTCTTAGAGGAATGTCTTACGAGGAGAGGTTAGCGGAACTGAATCTGTTCAGCCTTGAGCAAAGGAGACTAAGGGGGGATATGATTCAGGTCTATAAGATTCTAACGGGTCTGGATGCCGTTCAGCCAAATGACTATTTCAATATTAGTCTAAATTAAATACTAGAACTCGTGGCCATAAGCGGGAGAACATTTTAAAACAAATTTGAGGAAGCACTTCTTTACACAGCGTGTAGTCAGAGTATGGAATAGTCTTCCTGCTATTGTAGTGGAAGCTAAAACCATGGGTTCCTTTAAATCAGAGCTAGATAAGATTTTAACAACTCTGAGCTATTAGCTAAGTTCTCCCCAAACGAGCTTGATGGGCCGAATGGCCTCCTCTCGTTTGTAAATTTCTTATGTTCTTATGTTCTTAACATTCCTTTGTGGTCCTTATCTGATCTTGGTGGACAGTCACCAAATTTCTTTGTTTCTACCATGCTATGTTAAAAGAACTGAATTAAGGTGTATCTTATCCATTCTGGAGAAGATGAATTGGCACAAGCCACACCAAACAAAATATGTTGTTTCCAGATGTGCAACTTATATTGATATTACCACAAACTAACGGCCACGCCTATCTATGGATAAGATGTGCTGTTTGTAATAGGAATATTCGATGTAATATCCGCACAAAGTGTAACATCTGTTGAGGTGCAACCCAAAACCCCTGTATCCTATACTGATGTGAATCAGTCACATAGATACAATAATTAATTGTTTAATCAATTAATGCAGATGGTATGAGGTATGTACCTGTGAAGCTGGTATGGCATGTTTGGTATCAAACTGATTGTTAATCACCCCTGATTCCAAATCTGGTCAGTGATTACCATAAAAGTGGATGTATCAAAAGTTATAACAGCTTAATGAAAATCATCAGTAAAGGGAGAATCAGTCGGGCCATAAATCCCTAAAGGACTGATACAGACCCCCTTCCGAAAGCCTGCCAAATGGATGGCCAGCCATTGGGCCAGGATTCGAATTCCTGGTCATCCCTATTCATGAACTTTAGACCATAAAAACCTGGACCTCAGAACAAAGCAGCGTAGAGAACACCCAGCAGCCGTACAGAAAAGACCATCAGCCCGGGAGCAGAGAAGCCCACCAGAAACCCTCCGGTGAAGGCCCAGCTGAAGAGAGAACAGCACCCAAGACAAGGCTTCACCAGGAGAGAGAATCCAAAGGGGCTCCACTCCACTACTTCAAACGCCGCGCCTTCCTGAGTGCCATCGGCTCAGCAGCTCTGCCATCAACTGCCAAGACCCCCCCCGCCCCCCACTCTTCAACCAAGTAAACCAACTTCCTTTCATTCTAACAACTTAAGCTGTTCTGTTAACCTGCTATAAGACTTTAGGGTCGTGTTTCCACAAACTGTGCTTGCTTTGCAGAACAGTATTTCCCATTTCAGGTTACTCATTTAAATCCGGTCATTGCATTTTCATAATTACATTGTTTGTTTTATTCCGTTATTTCGTGTTTGTTGTTTGTGTTAGGTGTAATGTCTGTCTTATGTCAGTTGTAGTGTTAGCTAGGAATAAATGCATGTCTTTTACACAACTTTAGCCTCCGTCATTGTGTGTCTCATAATAAGTTCCTGCCTTTGTGCGATCTTGCTACACGCTCTGAACCTCAAACTCGCCTGAAACATCGCGAGACTCTCATTGGCCGTGAGGGGAGCTTCGCTACCAATCGTGTACATTACCTGGTGATGCAGCTCGCTGGACGAGCCTTCTAACCCAGGTTACTAAGCGATACTGGTAATTAGTGAATCCCATTTAAGTCTCACATTAACAGACTCACAGGGATACCGCAATTGAGTTTGGAGGAGCCGACCATTCGGCATAACAATTGATTAATAATCAGCATTAAATAATAATTTATTAAACTTTAATTAATTCAAACATATTGGTGGAGAATATAAAAATTTATTTGAGCTAATAATTCCTACAACATGAACGTGCTGTTTTTAATACAATGTACGTGAACAGCCTAGAAAACAAGTTTTAGGGAATGAATCTATGTGTTTTTAACATAAATTTAGAAGCATGGGTGTGGTACGGTCTCAGAACATACCGCTAGGTGGGGCTGTCTACTGTTCTTTTTTTGTTAAAGGGGTTCACAGCAGGAGGCCGCACCCCTGCTGACCACTGGCTTGTGGTTCCCCGTTCCCAAGCTATTGTCCATTTGCTGGTCATCCGTTCCCAAGCTATTAACCATTTGCCGTAATGTCATAAACTGTTGCCGATGTTTACCTGAAACTGTGCATCAACCAAAGAATAATGATTGGTAAACCAGATGACAAGTATACCCCCACCAAGCTGGTGCTTATTAAGGGGGCGAGCGCAGGACCCCATTATCACTCACGTCAAGGAGTGAAAGAAGCGGCCACTTAATTTTCTGATCTACGACATATCAACGTTGGAAAATGGAACTCTCGAGGCAAGCTAAATCTTTTATCGTATTTTACAATTGCTGTTATAGATTTTTCTGCTGTGAAAACATATTGTTATTTTGACCAAGATTTTCCCATGCTGTCAAGCTCCTGCAGCGGCTGATTGATGAACTGAATGACGGACCGCCGGGTGAGGTTAACCCCTTTTTGCTTGACATGATAAGTGATTTAAATTCACCAAATTACCATGTGTCAATGGATGTGGAAATGACTGACGGCCACCCGATCGTGCCTGGTGTTAGGGGCGACAACGGACTGGACACAGATATTGAAATGCTTGATGTAGATGATGATTTGGCCATGCACTCTGAACTGCATCAGATGCTAACAGAACTGAATGGCGAGCACCCGGGTGAATTTAACTCCATCTTACAAAACTTATTAAATGATTTAAATGATGATGGGTCAGCAGAGGTGGAACCAGAAATTATGGATGTTGATAATGGGGTACAACAAGGTGGGGGTGCACCCGATGGTGATGTAAATGTTAATGTAATACAGCAGGCCACAGTTTAAACAACACTGAAATAAGGCAGCGTTTTCATTTTAATGGAATTGAGCATGATGACATAGTAGACGTTTACAGGTCTGTGATACAGACATTCCAAAACTTGGTTGACAGAGTTAATGCTTTAGCGGGGCCTGGGGCCTGCAGGTGGAACTGCAGGGAGCTTCAATAACACAGGGTTACAAAAAAAAATTTTTGTGAGTTGTCTAATATATTTCTGCTGATTTAACATATTTCTGGCCCACAGAACACGAATATGGCATCCGTTTTTGTAGATCAGGTCAGGTTTTTCAGCTAAGTTGATTTTAAAATAGTGCGATTTTCAGTCTCGAAAAATTTTAATTTACCACAAAATTAACTTTATATATGCAAATTGTATGTTCAATCATCACTGTTCAAAACTTGGGGCTTAAATTTCCTTTTCCTTGAAGTTCTGGAATGTCCAGCGGCAGGGATGTCTCTAGTCAGATTCCAACAGTAGTCCGCCATCATTACTGCATCCCACCGACCTTGGTACCTGTTCTCCATCTCCTTCATCTCCTGATGGAAACGCTCGCCCTGTTCATCACTCATAGATCCAAGATTTTCCGGAAAACGATCCATATGTGAGTATAAGTAATGCATCTTGATGCTCATGTTGCATCCGAGGTTCCTGAAAGCAGTCAACATAAGTTCCGCGTAGTTAGGGGCCTTATTGTTGCCCAGAAAGTTTTTCACAACCATAACAAAAGCCTTCCACGCTTCCAGCTCCACTTCGTTCATTGACTTTTCAAACTGAGGATCTGTGATGAGCACTGGGAGAGTCTTGGTCGCTAATTACAGGAAGTTCTCCAAAGACAAGTATTGGGATTTCATCGCAATGAGCTACAGGACGACGTGCTGATTCAAGATCAGGATATGTCAGGTTGTTCTGTTTTTTTCTGTTTATCCCAGTCACATCAATAGCGCAAAAGTAGCAATCAGTGCCATGGTTTCTCGGCTCCCTCCAGACCATGGGTATTCCAAACTACCCTTGGTCCACTGACGCAGATACTCAGTGCAGTTTTTGCATACCATGTGTGGTGCCCAAGCTTTGTCTTGGTCACCTAGTGCCATACTGAAATAAGCAAGGTATGCACGCTTTACGAAACTTGTGATTGGTTTCCTGTTATGAACAAGAGTGTATTCGCCGCAAATGTAACAAAAGACATCAGGCTTATTTCTGCAAGATCTTCTTAATGATGCCATCTCATTAACTTTGAAACTCTAAATAACAATATTTGTAATATGCAGCAACAAAATTTTAAGTATAGGCCTATAAATGAGAAACACACACGCACGCAGACAATGTAGTTTACGTAATGCTTTGCATGGCATCAGTTTATCTAATTTCGACAATAGATCAAAAAGTTGACCTGGTAGCGCAAAACCAATGTGATTTTTGGATTTAGCGCATTAAAATTATCCTAGATCAGCTATAAAAAGTTAGACCTTTTTTTCACTGTTGACCAGTGTAACCAATAACACATCTATACATGTTCGAGGTGAGATCGATCTAAATGATCTGCTATCGATGGTAGACAACCTTTCACAGAGCAATGCCAAGGTTTTCAGCGATGAAATGCTGGAGCTGGTCGTTCAGATTATTCATAATCGAAATGGTGGTGCAGCCAAACGACAGAAATTAACAAAATTTTTAAAGTCTGACATTCTGCAAAAGAAGCTCAGATGGCTTATTGTATCTGAAAATTCTGACAATAATCTATGCTTTGCTTACTGTGTAACTTATCACTGTAATGTATGTCTCAGTCCCGAGTGCCATAAACACACCACAACGCACATCCATTGTGAGGACTGCGGGTCTTTCTGCCGCTCGCGGTATTGCTTTTAGCAGCACAAAATCTCAAAACAGCAGCCAGACCGCAGTTTTTATATTTTGTGTGATTCGGTCAAGTATTGTGACAAGTGTTGCCGACGGTACATCGTCAATAAAAAAAATAACACAAAGGCTCATAAATGTACACCTAATACGAGGTGTGTTTTTTGTAAAGAAGACTTGACACCAGGGTGTGAACATCAGTGCTTTATCAAGCCAGTAGCGCCTGAAAACCTGTCAGAGAGGTATGTGTTCTATGATTTTGAATGCAGATAAGATGAGGGGGTGCACATCGCTAATTACATCTGCTGTATTGACTTTGCGGACAATTGCTGGTCCGCTTAGGGAGATGGTTGTGTTGCTGCATTTTTTAAGAAGTACCGCAACTGTAAATACAAGAGGTATACATTCATAGCACACAACTCTAAAGGCCATGACAGTTACCTGCTTATGAAATATTTAGTTGAAAATGGCGTCACCCCACACATTATCACGCAGGGCAATAAACTGCTCTGTGTGACAGACGAGGACTTTAACCAAAGATACATTGACTCACTTTGCTTTCTGCCCATGAAGCTGAGCGCATTCCCTGCAGCTCTGGGTTTTGAGAGTGAAAAGGAAGGCTATTTCCCACATTTTTGGAACACTGTAGAAAATCAACCCTACCCACCACCTGAAGCATACGGTGCGCAAACCATGATGGAAAAGGAAAAGAGAGAGTTTATGGCATGGTATGGCACTGTTGGGGGGGTGTTTGATTTTAGGAAAGAAATGGCATAGTACTGTAAAAATGATGTTGTCATCTTAAGAGAAGGCTGTCTCAGATTCAGGGGTGAGATCATCAACAACTATAATCTAGACCCTTTTCAATGTGTCACCACAGCCTCAGTGTGCATGAAACAGTTTTGCATGAATCGTGCTAACCACTCCAGATAATTACATCAGGCAAAAAAAGGCATACTCCACGCCATCTATTCCATGGCTGGAATACATATCCCATCATGAAAAGCTAGAGATTCAGCATGCACTGTGTAGAGGGGAGGTAAAAATGGGTCCCTACTACCTCGATGGCTATGCTGAAATCGATGGGGTTCGTACGGCATACGAATTTGCGGGGTGTTTTTTTCACGGGTGCCCAGAATGCTTTGATTCACACAAAGTGAATCCTGTAACAAAACTGCGTTTTGGGGACATGCATCAGCAGTTTCAGGATAAGATATTTGCCCTTAAAAACACATACAACCTCAATGTACACTCACCTAAAGGATTATTAGGAACACCTGTTCAATTTCTCATTAATGCAATTATCTAATCAACCAATCACATGGCAGTTGCTTCAATGCATTTAGGGGTGTGGTCCTGGTCAAGACAATCTCCTGAACTCCAAACTGAATGTCAGAATGGGAAAGGAAGGTGATTTAAGCAATTTTGAGCGTGGCATGGTTGTTGGTGCCAGAAGGGCCGGTATGAGTATTTCACAATCTGCTCAGTTACTGGGATCTTCACGCACAACCATTTCTAGGGTTTACAAAGAATGGTGTGCAAAGGGAAAAACATCCAGTATGCGGCAGTCCTGTGGGCAAAAATGCCTTCTTGATGCTAGAGGTCAGAGGAGAATGGGCCGACTGATTCAAGCTGATAGAAGAGCAACTTTGACTGAAATAACCACTCGTTACAACCGAGGTATGATGCAAAGCATTTGTGAAGCCACAACATGCACAACCTTGAGGCGGATGGGCTACAACAGCAGAAGACCCCACCGGATACCACTCATCTCCACTACAAATGGGAAAAAGAGGCTACAATTTGCACGAGCTCACCAAAATTGGACACTTGAAGACTGGAAAAATGTAGCCTGGTCTGATGAGTCTCGATTTCTGTTGAGACATTCAAATGGTAGAGTCAGAATTTGGCGTAAACAGAATGAGAACATGGATCCATCATGCCTTGTTACCACTGTGCAGGCTGGTGGTGGTGGTGTAATGGTGTGGGGGATGTTTTCTTGACACACTTTAGGCCCCTTAGTGCCAATTGGGCATTGTTTAAATGCCACGGCCTACCTGAGCATTGTTTCTGACCATGTCCATCCCTTTATGACCACCATGTACCCATCCTCTGATGGCTACTTCCAGCAGGATAATGCACCATGTCACAAAGCTCGAATCATTTCAAATTGGTTTCTTGAACATGACAATGAGTTCACTGTACTAAAATGGCCCCCACAGTCACCAGATCTCAACCCAATAGAGCATCTTTGGGATGTGGTGGAACGGGAGCTTCGTGCCCTGGATGTGCATCCCACAAATCTCCATCAACTGCAAGATGCTATCCTATCAATATGGGCCAACATTTCTAAAGAATGCTTTCAGCACCTTGTTGAATCAATGCCATGTAGAATTAAGGCAGTTCTAAAGGCGAAAGGGGGTCAAACACTGTATTAGTATGGTGTGGTGTTCCTAATAATCCTTTAGGTGAGTGTATATATCATTTAGGTTTATAATTCAAGACGAGCCAGATTACTTCGCAGTGTAATCTGTAATTTGTATTTATAATGTTAAGTCTTGCATTGTGTTATTTATGTTTACAGACCGCACCCTAATTCCACGTAATAAAGTATAACAGTTGCAGTTGTGTCAGAGTTCTGACCGGACTCCCCACAGCGATTCGAACTCAGCGCACAAGCACTCCATCACAAGTGTACAAGTCCTGGAGAAAGAGCAGGGGGGCACCAATGATTCGTCCTGCTGTCCTAACTGTCCGTTGCAGTCTGTTCCTGTGCTGTTTGGCTGCTGCTCCAAACAAGACTGTGATGGAGGAGCACAGGATGGACTCGATGACTGCTTAGTAGAACTGGATCAGCAGTTCCTGTGGGAGATCATACTTTCTCAGTTGATGCAGGAAGTACATCCTTTGCTGGGCCTTCTATGAGAATGGAGGAGATGTTGCTCTCCCACTTCAGGTCTTGGGAAATGATAGTTCCCTGGAACTTGAAGGTCTCCACAGATGACACAAAGGCGCTGTGTATGGTGAGGGGGACCAGTTCTGAGGGGTGTTTCCTAAAGTCCACTGTCATCTCCACAGTCTTGAACGTGTTCAGCTCCACATTGTTCTGGCTGCACCAAAATACCAGCCTCTCAACCTCCCACTGATATGCAGACTCTTTGCCATCTTGGATAAACTTCAGGAGTTTCACAGCTGGGTCCATGGAGGTACAGTCATTGTTATAAAGGGAGAAGAGCAGGGGGGATAGGACACAACCCTGAGGAGCGTCAGTGCTAATGGTCCATACATCAGAGGTGATGTCCCCCAGCTTCACTTACTGTTCCCTGCCAGTCAGGAAGCTCGTGATCCACTGACAGATGGCAGGAAATATATTCAGCTGGGAGAGTTTGGAGGAGAGGATTTCTGGGACAATGGTGTTGAACGCCTTAAAGTCCACAAACAGGATCCTTGCATAACAGAGCATGTGAGCGGAGCGTGAGCGAGGAGCAGAGCGGGCAGAATTTTAATTAAGACTGGAGCGGTCGCTCTGTCTCGCTCCAATTTTGCTCCGATACCGCTCACACTACGATTCTAAGGCGTGCCCAAATCTACCCAGAATTCATCTGTACAATTATCAAGACTGTTACACAAATTGGCCGAGATGGAATTCACAAAGTATTTCACAAAGGAAACTGATAGATCATACAAGTGTAATATTCTTATCAAACATATACAGTAGATGACAATAATGTAGAGCAAGAACAACAATGGTTTCAGAGGTTTCAGAGCTTGTAGTTAGATCGGCAGGTACTATTGTGAGCACTCAATGAACGGAGGCTGAAGTCGTGTAAAACACATGCATTTATTCCTAGTTAACACTATAACTAACATGACAGACATTACACCTAACGCAAACCACAAACATGAAATAACGGAATACAATTTTCTTTCTCTGTCTAGCCTTACTGTCAGATAAAGCTTTCAGGGCACTCCAGTTTCTTTTTATACGAGCCGACATCGTTAATATTTTTTCTTGAGAATGTAAGCGACAGGCCACTCTGGTGGGAGCAATCCAGATCTGAGTCTACAGTCCTCGGGTGTCACGGCTTTTAAATCCACGAACAGGTACCCATAAGGGACTTTTGTGGCATTTCTGAAAGCTCTCGGTGGGTAAACTTTGGCTTTGATCAACCCGAAATAGTTCTCAACGCTGTCAAAATCACTGTAAATGATTACAGGGTGGCCTACCGGGTACTCCTTAAACTTGTTGACTGAGGGGTAAAGGGTAGTAAAGTCGTAGTAATCTATGCGCTCATCACTCTGTGCTTTATAGTGCAGTTGCAAGGCATTAGTTCTGCCACCAAACAGAGCGTCCCGAGGATCAATGCGCTCTGGAAAGTCAAATTCCCTCAAGAATGCCTGTACATCAGCCTTTTCAGCCTTCAATTTGTCCCACTGGTGTTCCCAAATAACATATACACTTACCTAAAGGATTCTTAGGAACACCATACTAATACGGTGTTTGACCCCCTTTCTCCTTCAGAACTGCCTTAATTCTACGTGGCATTGATTCAACAAGGTGCTGAAAGCATTCTTTAGAAATGTTGGCCCATATTGATAGGATAGCATCTTGCAGTTGATGGAGATTTGTGGGATGCACATCCAGGGCACGAAGCTCCCGTTCCACCACATCCCAAAGATGCTCTATTGGGTTGAGATCTGGTGACTGTGGGGGTCATTTTAGTACAGTGAACTCAGAACTCATTGTCATGTTCAAGAAACCAATTTGAAATGATTCGAGCTTTGTGACATGGTGCATTATCCTGCTGGAAGTAGCCATCAGAGGATGGGTACATGGTGGTCATAAAGGGATGGACATGGTCAGAAACAATGCTCAGGTAGGCCGTGGCATTTAAACGATGCCCAATTGGCACTAAGGGGCCTAAAGTGTGCCAAGAAAACATAAGAACATAAGAACTATACAAACGAGAGGAGGCCATTCGGCCCATCGAGCTCGCTTGGGGAGAACTTAACTAATAGCTCAGAGTTGTTAAAATCTTATCTAGCTCTGATTTAAAGGAACCCAAGGATTCAGCTTGCACTACGTTATCAGGAAGACTATTCCATACTCTGACTACACGCTGTGTAAAGAAGTGCTTCCTTAAATCCAGTTTGAAATGTTCTCCCGCTAATTTCCACCTATGGCCACGAGTTCTTGTATTTGAACTAATGCTGAAGTAACTATTCGGTTGAACAGCATCCAAACCTGTTAGAATCTTATAGACCTGGATCATGTCCCCCCTCAGTCCCCTTTGCTTGAGGCTGAACAGATTTAGCTCAAATAACCTTTCCTCGTATGACATTCCTCTAAGACCAGGAATCATTCTTGTGGCCCTACGCTGCACATTTTCTAAGGCCTCTATGTCCTTTTTAAGATATGGTGACCAAAGCTGCACACAATATTCTAGGTGAGGTCTCACCAAGGAATTGTATAATCTTAGCATTACCTCCCTTGACTTAAACTCCACACACCTGGAGATATACCCCAACATCCTATTGGCCTTTTTTATTGCTTCCCCGCACTGGCGAGAATGAGACATGGAAGCATCAACATACACACCAAGGTCTTTCTCATAATCAGCTACCTTTATTTCAGTAGGTCCCATAAAATACCTGTACTTTATATTTCTGCTCCCTACATGGAGTACCTTACATTTGTCTATGTTAAATTTCATCTGCCAGGTGTCAGCCCAGTCACTAATTAAATTAAGATCCCGCTGTAGCTGCTGAGCCACTAGTTCAGTATCTGCTACACCACCCACCTTGGTGTCATCTGCAAATTTCACCAGTTTACTGTATATATTGGTGTCTATATCATTTATGTAAATTAGGAACAAAAGTGGTCCTAAAATTGAACCCTGCGGTACCCCACTATGAACGCAGGCCCACTGTAACATTGAGCCTCTTATAACTACTCGCTGCCTCCTATCCGTTAACCAGTTATCAATCCAGGTCGCTACAGTTCCTAAAATACCTGTCGCTTTGAGTTTAAGTGAGAGCCTCTTGTGGGGAACAACATCAAAAGCCTTTTGGAAATCTAAGTAGATGACATCATAGGCCTTCTTATCATCAACTTCCTGAGTAGCTTCCTCAAAAAACTCCAACAGATTTGTTAAACAGGATCTACCTCTCCTAAATCCATGCTGGCTATCCCTCAAAATGTTATTTGAGTCCAGGTAATCTACCATTTTCCCCCACACCATTACACCACCACCACCAGCCTGCACAGTGGTAACAAGGCATGATGGATCCATGTTTTCATTCTGTTATGCCAAATTCTGACTCTACCATTTGAATGTCTCAACAGAAATCGAGACTCATCAGACCAGGCAACATTTTTCCAGTCTTCAACTGTCCAATTTTGGTGAGGTCGTGCAAATTGTAGCCTCTTTTTCCTATTTGTAGTGGAGATGAGTGGTACCCGGTGGGGTCTTCTATCAGCTTGAATCAGTAGGCCCATTCTCCTCTGACCTCTAGCATCAACAAGGCATTTTCGCCCACAGGACTGCCGCATACTGGATGTTTTTCCCTTTGCACACCATTCTTTGTAAACCCTAGAAATGGTTGTGCGTGAAAATCCCAGTAACTGAGCAGATTGTGAAATACTCAGAAACACCATTCTCACCATTTTTTTTTTTTAACCCCTGTCGTGTCCAGCAGTTTAGCAAGAAAGAAGAAGAAGAAAAAAAAGAAAGAAAAAAAGGGGGGGTCAGATAGAGAGAAAAACAGGGAAAGAAAAATAATACATGACAACTTAAGAAATGTAGAGCAAAAGGAAAGAGTAACAAAAGGACAGCTTCTGCATCTTAGTACTGGACATTGTATCATCACACCAGCTGCTGTATCTGAAAAACAAGATCCAGGTGCACACACAAAAAGTATACATAAAAAGAAACCAATGGTACCATTATTACAGAGAATACGCTTGTGCCAATATCTGCTTCAGGAATTAAATACATTACAGTTTTTTCCAATCATTTTAACGCGTGTCCCAATACCATGTCCACTTTTTCACAACACTTAACACATGCACCATCCCATTGGACCATGTGAGGTAAACTATGTATACATTTGCATTGCTTTGACACAATATGCATTCAATCACCACTTCCCCCAAATTTCATGAATACTTCTCTCAGTCAGTGTTCGCCACCAGCAAAACTTTGTACAACTACAGCCGATTTTTCAGACATTTAGATAATAACTTTTAGGTCAAAACCTAATGAAATTTAGAGCACTGTCAATTGAAACATGCTGCATTTTGACAGGCAAAGGACACTATGCCCTTGCACTAACACAAATAATTATGCTTTTAGCAGAAATGTCCTAATTTTGTTTTTGTTTGCTGCTTCGTTACCATCTACACCATCTATACAAATGAGGTCATGGAGTGTCCCTTTCCTTTTTGCAAGGCAACACAATGTAATCTGTGCAAAAACAGTGGGTATGGCAACACATAAATTACAGTATAACATTTACATTTATTCATTTAGCAGGCACTTTTATCCAAAGCATCTTATGGTGAAGTATGGTAACTACAGGGACTGTCTCCCGGCCTGGAGCAAGTTGGGGCGAAGCACCTTGCTCAGGGGCACAATGTTGGCACCCCCTGGGATTGAATTCACAATCTTCCGGTGTTCCTACAGTAATAGGAGCCCAGATTCCTAACCACTAGACCACCACCATCCCCCTAGATCAGGGATCTCCAAGTCCAGTCCTGGAGACCTACTGTCCAGTAGGTTTTCTATCCTACCTGACTTCTGATGAGCCACACCTGCTCCTGGTATTTACTTGAGTATAGGTGTGACTCACCAGAAGCCAGGTAGGATAGAAAACCTATAGGACAGTAGCTCTCCAGGACTGGAGTTGGAGACCCCTGCCCTAGATCACCCCAAGCATTTTACAATGGTTGAAGCTGGAAAGCTGAATGTAACTGCCTGAAATTTCATTTTTACAATTGTTATGACAGTTTTTTCAAAACATTTAACAAGTTTCCTAAACTCTTATCACGGTTAGCACAACATCCGTATTTGTAGGCTATACAATTAACACATTTCTTGTTGCTTTGATACAAAATGCATACAGTTAACACCAATTTAAAATGCTTGAACTTCTTTTACACACAAGCTCAACCAAGACCAAAACAATGTAATTTTACAGTCAAATTTACAAATGCTTTAACACTGTATGTCAGAACAGATAACATCATGTTCTAAACATAACTTATATAGGCTAAAGTCAAAGTGAACAGCTGTTCATATTGTGAATTGAAACACAAATATATTCCCTGTATTTTATTCCATTGCCAATGAGAACTATACAAAGTTCCTTTTGAAAGGAACAGTGAGCGCATCAAAGAACTCCGTCACCAATACGTCCAGGTAAGGTTATGCAATACAGTCATTACTGTACTATACACAGTGTGTTTTGCAGTAAACTACTCCATAAATCTGGAGTGCATTAGTACATACAGTAGATATACAGTAAAGCACAGCATTTACATACACTGTGTGTAATTACTTTCAGAGAGTCATGGAGTTGGAGGCCAATCAAGTCCCACATGAAATTATCTATGTTGACGAGGCTGGCTTCAACTTGGCGAAAAGGCGTCGCCGTGGGAGAAACGTAATAGGCCAAAGGGCCACAGTTACCGTGCCGGGCCAGAGAAGAGCCAACATCACCATGTGCGCCGCAATCTCCAACAACAGTGTACTCCTGCATAAATGTCAGATTGGCCCCTACAACACCGACCGCCTTCTCCTGTTTTTAGAAGACCTGCACGAAAGACTGGTGCCAGAGGTAGAAAGGGGACAGGTGGGAGACCACTTGCCAATACATGTTATCACATGGGACAATGTGGCATTCCACCATTCCCATGCAGTCACAGCCTGGTTTGACGCCCATCCAAGGATGATGTCCCATTTCCTTACCCCTTACTCCCCTTTCCTCAACCCCATTGAGGAGTTTTTCTCAGCCTGGAGATGGAAGGTTTTTGACCATCGTTCACATGACCAAATGTCCCTCCTGGATGCAATGGATGCTGCATGCCAAGACATCACAGCTGAACACTGCCAGGGGTGGATAAGGCATGCCAAAAGATTCTTCCCACGATGCCTTGCCAGAGAAGATATCAGGTGTGATGTGGATGAGAACATGTGGCCAAATGCAGAAGACCGGGCAGAATAGAAGATTACTTTGTTTTTTTTTTTATTATAATTACGGTGCTTTTTCTGTTTGTATATCTTGCAGTAATGTCCTTTTGCAAATAAAGTCTGTACTGCAGCAGTTCTGTCTGTATTTTTTTTTTTACATAAACTGTACATTTTATAAAGCTACTCTGAGATGGTCATTCACTATTTTGTATTGAATTGAAAAGAAACAAAATGCATGCATTTACTAAACCCAACAAAACAAAAACGTAGACAGGCTTCAAATATAAGGGCAGACCTGACACATAAAATAATGCAGTTTCTGTAATTTCAGCTGATGATAGTGTTTTTTTGTCAATGTGTTATGATTGACTAAATGTTCCTGTTGGAAGAGAACTTGTGTTACTGTTTTGAATAATTATTTGATTTTAAAACATGTTTGCAGTGTTTTGCTAGACATAGTGTACTGTGGTAGTTTATTATTGTATTTTGAAAATTAGTTTTGGGGTTTAGTTTACAATGTGTGATTTTGAGCATGAAATTAACCGTTTTGCCAATTGTGTGTTTTAGGTGTGATGGTGCATTAAGAGTTTAGGAAACTTGTTAAATGTTTTGGAAAAACTGTCATAGCGATTGTAAAAAACTGTAAGAACCTATCTAGGAATTTGTTTGGTTAGTGCCAATTTGCCATATGTACAAAAGGGGCCATCTTTGGATTGGCATTTTCTGCTAGGAATGAAATATTTACATACTGCAAAAAAGAATCAGCAGCACCTACATGATTTCTAATTAAATATATTACAAATATATACATTTTAGAATTGGTTGGTATTACAATTTTTACACGCAAAAATAGTTCTTGTTTATTTTATTTTTACAATGCAACATGACAGTAATTTGTGCCAAACTAGAGGATACAGCCACACTTTATATATGCAATTTGCAATGCTGAAAGGTGTTAGTGTTTTTTTTAGCCCATTGAACATTGTGTGCCCCAGTAGTGTTGTTGGGTGACAGCATTTGTCATGGTTATGGCAGCATGAGTCACTTTTGGGTGAATTGTGAAACGTTTTGGTGGTTGTAGGGCATTTTTCACCAAAGGTTAAGTGATGTGCTCAGGTGTGTATTGGTACAGCCCACTGTGTGAAGTGTTGTGAAAAAGTGGACATGGTATTGAGACAAGTGTGAAAATGATTGGAAAAAACTGTAATACCAAAGAAAAACATACATAAGCAGACCAACAGGAACACAGTCTGGATATCACCACACCAGTATCTGCATCTGAGAAGAAAGGATGGAAGCCACACACACACACACACCCAGACAAGAAGGAGAGGGAGGGATAAAATAGGGCAAGAAGGCCCTGACCTATCTTGTATGTGCGTGTGTGTGTGTGTGTGTGTGTTTGTGTGTGTGCGTGTGTATGTGCGTGCGTGTCTATGTGTGCGCGCGTTCTATGTGTATGTGGGTGGATGTGAATTTGTGTGTATGTGTGTGCGTGTGCATATATACGTGTGTGTGTGCATATATATGTGTGTGTGTGTGCGCATGTGTGTGTGTGTTTGTGTGCTGTGAGTGTATGTATGAGTGTGCAGGTTAACATGGAATGATTCCCAATGAGTGTGCGAGACCACAACAACGCCGCCCCGGGGCCCTCCAGACAGCCAGGAAAGCCCTGAGCGATCATGGACCCAGCCGCCCCACAGCGGCCAGGTACCTGGACCTCCCACCACCGGAGGGCTGTGCGTCCGCCCAAGGAGGCAGAGGGGGGAGGCACCGGGCGAGCACGAGCCAGGAGCCCCACAGCCACAGGCGGCAGTGCGCCGGTTTCCCCCTGGGGGCCGGCCGTGCAGGCACCGATAGAGCCCAGAGCCCAGTCCACACGCACACCCCGTGGGGGCCCCACCAGCCCCAGGGAGACCGGCAGCACCTCACAGATGCAGCCGCCACACCCAGGACCCCCCACCGCGTCCGCCCCCCACCTTGATCATTGATGGTGTACAGATCTGGCCATTCAAATTGCGCGCCGGAAGGAAAGTGATCTCGCGTGACACCGCAGTATTTCCCGTGAACACAGAAAATGCATTGACACAGGAAAGACATGATCAGTAGGGGGCAGTCATGTAACGCACTGAACTGAAGCGGCAGCGAACATCACCGCGAGCTGCCTGAGGACACAGTTGTTCAAACAATTGTGATGTTGCATTCTCTTCTAAAATGTTTTATTTTTTAATCTAATATCATGTCTTGTGTATCGTATTTATTTCCATATAAAAGCAACAGAACTGAAACTATATCTTGTTTATCAGCAACACAGCACGTGAGCGTGAATAACGCGATATCCGCATTTGATCTCGTAGGTATCTGTTCCGCTTCCAGAGCTCTGTTCCACTTTTTTAACTTGACATAGCAACCTGTTCATTATCAAAAATCGAATATAGTTAAAGGAACATATAAAACGTTGTACTGCTCAATTTAAATAGTCCATACAGTCTGTGCTTTAGGCCTGTAAGTGATTAGGCTGTGATTAGGCCTGTAAGTAGTATTTTTAACCAGCAGTAATTTAAAATAATACATTTGGCTATGCTAAATATATATATTTACATCTGCATATTTATGCTGGGTTCATTCTCGAAAGAGCGGTGACTGACAGTGATATCGAAGCAATTGACGGGACAAAAATATTTTCCCCGTTAGTTCAATTTTGTATGTATTGGCAAAGTGATTATATTTAGTCTAATTTAGTTTAGTTTTTTTAGTTAATTTAGAAAAACGTTTGGAGCATTTTTTGATCGTTAAATATAAGGGGTATGTTGGGGTGTATTATTTCCTGTTAGAAAACATACATTTTAAAAGCTGAAAACCCGTTAAAACATTCGCTATAAGCTGGAGCTTGACCATCAAACATTGTTTATTTTTTTCTGTAGATGAAAACAAAACACGGGTTAATAAACAAACATAACATAAAGCAAGCCTTTATGGATTCTTTTAATTCCTATAGCCTATTTCAAGGACAATGTAAGCATTATTTTACAACGAATCAATCAATGAAATGGTATAAAACAGAAAAAAAAATATTTCGCGAAATACAGGGCTCTCAAGTGTCACGCATTGAGAGTGACAGTCACTCTTTTCAGTGTTTTGTCACGCACTCCCGCCACACATTGTATTTCTCACGCGGAAAAATAATTTGTAGGCTAATATGCCGCAGAGCCCAATTTTTCCCCAGACCGCGGCACAGTAGCGCCTCACTATAAAACAAGCGTGTCTCCTCTGGAGTCTAATAGTGCGTTCGTTTTTCTCTCGGAACTCGGAAATTCTGAGTTGAGTGACATTATGGTGCGTTCGATTATTTCTCTCCAAGTCAGAACTCGGAAGGAAACGTCAAGAAAAACGTCGCTTCCCGTCGGAAACACGCCTCTTTTATGAAGTCGGACAAGATTTGCCCCAAGAGCCTGTCACTTACCAGCCAATCAAAAAAAAGAAAGGGCCTACACAATAGCCAATCAGAAAATAGTACTATTGTATCTGGGTAAAATACAACACAACAACCAATGAAAACGCATCCTGTGGAATGTCACTCTTGCCTGTCTTCAAAACTTGACAGCCCTGGAAATATTTTACAGTTTTGAATTATGTTTAGCTTCTGTCTGTATGACCATAAATTACAGAGTAACCGTCTCTTCTCATAGAAGGCTAAAAAATGCAGTGATCACGCAGGCTCCGGTACACGCAATATATTTTGCTAACTTGACAACCTGTTCATTATCAAAATCAAATATAGTTAAAGGAACATATAAAACGTTGCACTGCTCAATTTAAATAGTCCATACAGTCTGTGCCATTCAGCATGAGCATCACCTCACTGTGATTAGGCCTGTAAGTAGTATTTTTAACCAGCAGTAATTTAAAATTATTACATTTTAAAATTACATTTTAACCCCCCCAGAGCCAATGGCGATTTCCATTTGCCTCGGGATCCGATTTTCGGAATCCTAGATTACGTCACATCCGGTAAAAACTCGGAAAAACCGAGTCGGATGCGTTCCATTTGCCCCAGAAGTAGCAATACCATGGATCCATATGGAAAAAGCAAGATTTTTTGCTTAGCCGGACAACTTGTCGGATTTAAGGTACCTCAGTTTAAATGGCCTTTATCTTCGTTCACTTACAATTAGCCCGAACTACCTTAAATCCGACAAATAATCCGACTAATCATGAAATCCAATTCTAGAACGGTTAATTGGTAGCCATTACTTGATACATTATGCGCGGTGCTTCACGTATAAAACTCCGTAGCAACACGTCCACAGATAAATTGGACGATATAGTGTGTGCGACCGATTTAATGAGCCACAAATGAGAAGTAGTGCTTAAACAGGATAAAGCTACAACTTTCCCTTCTGTTGAGAAAGAGCGCAGCCATCTTCGATTATGAACTCGGGATCCTCTGTGTTATCCGAGATATTTCTCGGATCTCCGAGAAACGGGAGCGCGCATGTCATCACTTCCGGCTTCGAAACTCGGAATCCGAGTTCCCAGGGCAAATGGAACGCACCACAAGCCTGCTCTTCTCACCTTTATTCATAGGGTGGGGGAAGGTGAATTGGCACGTTTAAAAGTGACACGAACAACCCCCTCTTATTAACATTTGTGAGGTTAGATCTTGTAATTTGAAGGGTTGTGAAAGCCATAAGGTATTGCTAGGGTGCAAAGTCCAAGAAGCAAGGAATATCTGCGCTGTGTTACTCGTTAGTTGCGCAGTAATAGTTTATGAATCACAAGAATAGGCCAACATGCAATTACGAAATACAATGCTCTGCAGTTTTTAATTTAACTTCTGAAGGCCATTTTGCAATCTCAATCGTCATACACCAGCATAGACCACCGTTTTCTCAATTATTTCTTAGATTTTTGTTTTAATATGCCACTCAAACGCACATAATGCTATGCCTTTATTCTCAAAATGGACTATTAGGATCTCATATTGCTACAACTTTGTACACAATACGGCAACAACTTTACAACGGGACACGTTATTTTTGTTATTATTATATATTTTTGATAACAGCATATTCTCAACAACAATAATGCCAAAAAAGCTTATTTATTCAAGTGATCAGAAATATACAATCATCAGAAATGTGTCATACATATTGTCTCAATAGAATTCTGGCAAAGAGAACAAGCAGAGCCCACAGACCAAAAATAAGATAGGGACTACCCGACTTGTAAAAAAGAAATCAGTGGGTATTTGCTAATTTATTATTACGCAAGCAGCGCCATGTGCAGTATAGCTTCATATGCCTGTCTGCGGTGTGAACATCATATTCACCACTAATTTTAATGTTACCATCTACAGGCTGTTCTAATTGAACGTAGATGTCCTGCTGCAGTCACTGTTTCCAAGGAACATGGGCGTGACACTTTTGATACTTAACAGTTGTATTCGTTGTCAGTCATATAGTAAAAACTTGATTGTTTAGGCTATCGGGGCGGCATGGTGGTGCAGTGGTGCAGTGGTTAGCACTGTTGCCTCACACCTCTGGGACACGCTGAGGCTAATTGGGGATACTAAATTGCCCGAAGGTGTGCATGTGTGAGTGAATGGTGTGCGAGTGTGCCCTGTGATGGGCTGGCCCCCTGTCCAGGGTTGTTCCCTGAAAAAGACGAGCTACCTGTCAAACATGCGCATCTTCATTTGATGTTGCTTTAAAATGTTGAAATTTATAATGAATTTCTGATCGCGCTTGCGTCATGTCCGAAAAACGTGTTTTAGCTTTCACTCTCCGCACAAATGATTGGATATGCACCTAATAGCGCACATTTATATCTATTATTATTTATATCTATTATTTTACATCTATAGATTTCATTTTAGCCAATTCGTGATTTGAGAAGGCAAATTGAAACAGAGTAGGTCAACTCACTGTCTGCCGCTTGGTCTTTACTTTAAGAAACAAAAAGCTTACGTTTAACGAAAAAAATGCTCCAAACTTTTTTTTTCTAAATTAACTTAATAAAAAAGAAACGAAATTATAAATACTTTGCCATTACATACAGAATGAATTACCGATATGGCGCGAGACATAATGACGATATGGCGCGAGAAACAATGACACCGGGAAAAAAATCCACTTTTCTCTCTGGCTGCCTGCTGTGAAACAACAGACATAACAAATACTGCCCAAATAGCCATCTTTGAGCGCGGAATCACTGCTGAGTTTGAAACGACCGAGGCATTGCTGTCTTTGCAAGCCATATTGCTTGCCATACCAAAGGTGATGATTTGTTTGAGCAAGTTGTTTTGGCAATGAACAAATTTGAATTACTGTACCATTTGACAAGTTAAGTGGCCTTGCCACCGATTGAGCTTCAGCCATGCTTGGCCAGCAAAAGGGACTAACTGCATTGTTTAACTCTTGGGGGTCCAGTGCATCGTTGTCGAGTTTTCGCGTCTATTTCAGTTTATATCTCGCTGAAATCTTACATCTGTACAATCATGAAAAAAATGCTGGCTAAATCCGTAATCTGTCTTCTTTTCAAAACGTCCATTGTCGGAAGTATTACAGTTTTTAAAATTGGGTTAAATCGGCATCGGGGGCGTGTAGTACCGCTCTCACCCGAAGATCGCTATTCACATTCTAAGTAGCCGCATTAGCGCGTATTCAGATCACATTCGCATGGTAATTTGATTAACAGCGCAGCGGTGAAACGCGATCCAGATATGTCCCCATCAGCGCCATAAAAGGGGGGTAGGACGTGGCCAGGTGACAATGGCTCATTCATACACATGAAAGTTGCTACATATTCAATGAAAGGAGCCAGAAATAGTTACGAGTTAGCTTTTTCTTATTTATTTATCCAAATGAATGTTGTGCCGCAGCGCTGGGCTCAGAGTTTGGGGGAACCACCCCTTAAGACACCAATTACGCCACCCTGGGAATTGCACCCAGGGAAATAGTTCCTAAGCTAAGTAAAACTCCAAAATGCACTCAGGTCCGTTATACAAGGCAGCAAGAGACGTGACTCCACTTACAGTCATTTATGAACAATCACAATAAAACACCATCCACACGGCAAATTAAAACCTCTGGGCTGGTCCACACAGGGTAGAAGGTTAAGCAGTCAGGCAGAAGATGGCAGCCTGGAACAAAAACACTACAACTCCCATGCACACATATACCAGCGCCCTGCTGCTGCATACAATACAAAATGCCACCACAAAGTTCCCTTCCTCCGTAATGGCGTCCCAACCCAAAAACAGTCTTAAAACACACAGAAATAATAAAACCCCTAGCTCTATACAATTAATCCTGGCAGTGAAACAGGGAATGACAATCCACCGATCCCCACATTCATAGTAGAGAAAAAGAGGCAAAGCAGCAGAATCCGTGTATCATTCGTTCATCCGTTTTTAATATGAAACCAAAACAAGAAAAACGGAAAACCACTCGTATTTATCAGTTTTTGTTTCCAAAACCAAAACGGCTCGTTTGGATAATGGCTCGTTTTGCGATTTCCCATTTTGTTCTCAAAACAAAAAAGGAACAAACGGATAACGAGCGCTCATGTCCGATTTAGTTTTTTTCATTTAATACAAACGCCGTGACCCGGAAATGACTGTACTGATAGTAAAACAAGCCCGAACAACGGTACTGCCCCGCGGTTAAGTTAGCCTCATATTCGGTATTCAGTTTTCTAGCTTTAATGACTTTTCATGGAAGTAAGATGGGGCGTTTTTAATGACAGAATCGTGTTGTCAATTACACAGACAACGATGCACACCGATTATTTTGGGGTTGGGTCATTCTCCATTTGGAGTGGGAAACAGAAGTTGCAGCGTTTAAAAACATACTTAACAATTAGGCACATCTGCAAATGTCAGCATGTACTTTCATATATACAAATTTCCCTCATGATTTTTTTCTTCTTTCAATTTTTATCATGTTTAGAAGTTCTTCACTAGTAAAACAGCTCAGTGTATGACTAAATTTCATAATTTGAGAAGCCATTTTTAATAATATATTTATTTTAAAAGTATACTTATTATTGTTATTACTTATCCAATATTTGTTACTCATAGTCCAGGCTATATTCCAATTGATATTTTAATTTGTTCCAAATGAACTCGGACCACAAAGTAGCAACGTTATGCATCAGGATTCTGGTGTATTTATTATTCCACTTTTAATCTTTTGTTAATAACATTTATTGGCATCCTGTCAAGTGTGCTGCAGTCTTGCAGTAGTTTAAGAAGACCTAAAAAAAATTGATCAGAGCTGCTTCGAGACGCAGACGCTTAAGTCAGTCACTCTTGTTCTTTCTATTCGTATCACGAAGCTGTAAAAATATATTTAGTTTCTACCTATATATATTTGGAAAGTAGAAGGTTTCTGAGGGTGTTTTTTAAATGTGTATATGACAAAAACTTGCGGAGTTACTGTATTTAAATGGTCTCGCGAGAATTCTGTCAGATCCCGCGCTGGCGCCCCCTAGAGCTGGCCATGGTGTTTGGCTAGAGAATGTTGTTCCTTGCGCCACCTGGTGGATATTATATGAAGCGCAACAACGTTTTAAAAAAATCTGAAAAAGCGCTTGCAGGATGCCGCGTGAAAATAGACGCATTTCTAATGGCCAGATCTGTACATGTCTGTGAACTAAGGTGTTGTTAAAATATGGGGGAGCATATGGGGAAAGGACACCCACTGGCCCCCCCAAGCCCTAAGTGTCTAAAGTGAAGTTAAAATAGAGGGGAAGGGAGCTGCGCAGTCCAGCTGTGGGCTGCCGAAGCAGCCAACCCTGGACCTGCACAGCTCCCCTCACCCTCCAAGGCCCTATGTGAAAGAGTGGTGTGACATGGTGTATGTCTAAAATGCAGTTAAAATAATGAGGGGGGGGGGTGAGTGCCTAATCATCCCCCCCCTTCCCTCTGTGGGGTGCAGTGAGATGTCTTGGTGTGGTGTCTAACGTGTAATTAAAAGAGATGGGGGGTGAATAGCTGATCACCCCCCATTACCTATCAGTGGTGTAGGTGGATGCGGGCTGGGTGGGGGGGCCGTGGGGTGATAGGTGATAGCGCCGCAGGGCAGCGGGCATCAGGCAAAGGCACGCCCGGACGCGCGGCACCAACGCCCAGGGGGGCACCACCGCCCTCCGCCGCAGCACCCCCCGCCCCAATCCGAGCCATTCATACACAAATACCCACATTCACCAAACACTCGCACCCCACCACACCCGCACCGCCCCATCACTGACGTGCTTCCCCGTCCCAGGCCATACATGCAGACATACAGAACATGCATACTCACAAGATACACACACCGACACGCACGCCCACACGCACACACTCATCTCGAGGCCTGGCAGCAGATGCCCTTGAATTGTCCACTGGACGGCTCCAGAGGATGTTCCCCCACCCCCCAGGTCGCAGGCTAGTGGCACCCCGCCGAGGGCTGGCAGCACCCTGCGGATGTCGCCGCCCCGCACCCGGGCCCGCCAGCCAACACCCGCTGCCCCCGCCATCCCCCAAGTCCCCTCGTCCACCCACCACCCCCCTTGATCATTGGGAATGGACATGTGTGTGAAACTAAGGTGCAGTTAAAATGTGGGGGGACATAAGTGGGGGATGGATACCCCAGCCAGAGCTGCGGTCCTCCCCCACCAGCCCCCACAAGCCCTCAATGTCTAAAGTGGAGTTAAAATAGAGGGGAAGGGAGCCGCGCCGTCCACCTGTGGGCTGCCAAAGCAGCCGACCCAGGACCTACACAGCTCCCCTCGCCCTCCAATGCGCTATGTGAAAGAATGGCGTGACATGAATGTATGTCTAAAGTGCAATTAAAATAATAAAGGGTGGGTGAGTGGCTAGTCACCCTCCCCCTTCCCTCTGTGTGATGCAGTGTGATGTTGTGGGTGTGGTGTCTAAAGTGGAATTAAAAGAGTTGGGGGGTAACTAGCTGATCACCCCCCAGTACCTATATGTAGTCTGGTGTAGGTGGGTGTGGGCTGGGGGGGGGCCGTGGGGGAACGCAGCAGGGCAGCGGGCATCAGGCACGACACGCCTGGATGCGCAGCACCAACACCCATGGGGGCGCCACCGTCTCCCGCCGCAGCACCCCCGCCCCAACCCGAGGGGGGTATCCGGAGTCTCACCTGCGCAGGCCTCACCGATGAGCCACTCTCACACAGACACCCACATTCACCAGACAGTCTGACCTGAGATCTGTACCTTCTGTGCCCTGCCCCAGTGCCCACCCCCCAGCATGCCCAGGGGCATGGCCACCCGGCCAGGGCCGGCGCCCCTGGGACACAAGGGACACAAGGAACGACGAAGTCATGACCCCACACACCCACTAAGTGATGGGGTCGATTATTAGGGACCAGAGAGAGTTGAAGAGTTGAGAGTTGACGTCATTTCCGTTGTTCTGCTGTTTCCTGCGTGAGCGAAACTGGTTGCTACCGCGCGAACTTTAAAACTATAGATATCACCTAAATAATAATTAGAATTAAGTCATCGGAAAAAAAATCCTCACAAGCTTAATAGTCTTCTGATAATTCTCCAAACCCCTACGGATTAATCACCTTCGCAAGCACCGACCCACGATCTCCATTCAATCAAAAAGGTGCTTCCAGCTTAAGAACTTCAGTCTTCCCGTTTCACGTAAGTACAACACCATGTCTCCTGTTCCGTGTTCTGAGTGCAATATGTTTAGTTATTCTTCTCCGGTCATTAGCAGTACGTTTACCTGTGAGAAGTGTCAGTTAGTCGCTAGGCTGACGGAGAAGATTGTAGTTTTAGAGGGACATATCCGGACGTTACAGGACATTCAGGAAACAGAGAGTTTTATTGATTCAGTGTTAGCGGCTCCGGATATGTCCGCCATAGGTATTCAGTCTCCCCCCGCTCCGGCAGCAGAGCCTTCGCAGCAAGGTGAGTGGGTGACGACCCGGCGGCATAGTCGTAAATCTAACCATAATTCACATCGGCACCATTCGCCCATTCGCGTTTTGAGGGAATAATTAATAAAATAAAGGGAATGATTCTATAAGGCTGTAATTAGTCAAAACAAGAACTGACTGGCGCGCCGGCAAGCCAAGGCTACCTAATCGGAACAGATAGGGGGGGCGACAGAGAACATCAGCGGCCCCTACTTATCTTTTAGCCTTCCAGAAGGCCAAGAACAGTACGAGCCGGCTGGAACCACACATGTGGTTGTCACGTACACGGAAGGTACCGAGAAAGGGGGGGGGATGCCCAAAGGGCTTTAAAAGGGATACAACTGATACATATGGCAGAGCCTCCTCCTGTACATGCTGAATGTATGTCAGACGGCCGCTCCCTGATTATAATCAGTCAAGACAATAAACCAGTGATTTGCAACTTCTCCCCGTGTCAGCTGTGAATCTCTTCTCATCCACGGACCCGGTGGAGACGCCCTGCTCCAACAGTTTCCAACAGGTTCTCCCCACTCAGTGAAACTCTATTCTAAGAAACGTGAGAGTAGCGACTCCAGCGACCATAGTTAATTGTCTCCCTGATGCCAGAGCAACCGACACCTCGGCAAACTTAAAAGTGCTGGCTAAAAGTAAACGGAAATACTCTAAGATTATTATCCACGTCGGCACTAATGATGTCCCATTGAGGCAATCGGAGATCACGAAGTCAAATTTTATAGAGGTGTGCAACCTTGCGAAAAAGATGTGTGTGTCAGTAACGTGCTCTGGCCCCATCCCTGCTAGATGTGGTGATGAAATGTACAGCAGATTATCGTTGCTACATCGCTGGCTGACGGATTGGTGCCCGATAAATGGTGTGGGTTATATAGACAACTGGCGGATGTTTTGGGGTAGGCCTGGGCTTTTGAAGAGGGACGGTATTCACCCCTCGCGGGCTGGTGCTGACCTCTTGTCTAAAAGCATAGCTCATAGTCTCCAGGCAAATCGCTTACTAACTAGAGCCAAGCCCAGGCGGCAGGCAAACCGGCATAACCAACCACCTGCTAGTCGCTTAGAGTCGTCACCTAGGGTTCATTTTATTGAGACTGTGTCTGTTCCCCGCATTTTTAATAATGGAAGCCGATTCCACAGTAGTGTGTGCCATAATAACTTAATAAAAATTACAATGAATCCGTTACTAGAAAACAGCTGTGATGCAGGGCTTAAACTTAAACTTGGACTTCTGAATGTAAGATCACTGGCTCCTAAGGCACTATTAATAAATGAAATAATTACTGATTATAGTCTTGGTGCCATATGCCTCACGGAGACCTGGCTTAAACTGAATGAATTCATGGCACTAAATGAATCTATTCCAGCTGAATACAGTTATAAGCATAACCCTCAACCAAATCGCAAAGGTGGTGGTGTTGCTGCAATTTTTCAATCCAGCCTAGGAGTGACTGAGAAATGTGGTCTGAGTTTCAGCACATTTGAAACTCTTGTTCTTAGTCTTGCTGGCTCATCTCTTTCTTGCTCTTCACCTCAAATCACCATTGTTATTGTTTATAGACCACCTGGGCCGTACAGCAATTTTCTTAAGGAGTTTGCTGATAATTTAACTAACCTGGTGGTCAGTACTGACAAAGCTGTTATTGTGGTTGATTTTAACATTCATATGGAGAAAGATAGTGATCCTTTAAAAATAGCGTTTGCAGCTATTCTTGACTCTCTAGGTGTATGTCAGAATGTAGTCAGGCCTACTCATGCCTGTAACCATACCCTTGATTTGATTATTAGTCATGGCATCTTGGTGGAACAGGTATCTATTATGCCTCAGAGTCCTCTGCTCTCAGATCATAACTTGTTAACGTTTGAAATCCAGTATAGCCTCCCGTTGACCACAGCTCCAAAGTACAGAATCAGACATTCCATTGCCTCACTAACTACAACGACATTTATGAAACAACTTCCACAGTCCTTCAGCCTTACATCTGAAGCATCGTGTATAAATGAACTTGAACAGGCGACTGCAAACATGGATAAATCCCTTCGTAGCACACTAAATCTTGTAGCTCCACTTAGGAAGATAAAGCATAGAGATAAGAAACCTGCCCCCTGGTACTCTGATCATACACGTGAACTCAAACAGGCATCACGCAAGCTAGAGCGCAAATGGCGCTCAACTAAACTAGAAGTTTTCAAATCTGAAAGAGAGCCTGTCTAAATACAGACAAGCACTAGTGACTGCTAGGTCTGTGTATCTCTCCAGATTAATAGACGGGAACAAAAACAATCCAAAATTCCTATTTGAATTCATGGCTAGGTTAACACAGAATTCTCCATTAAACTCGCAAGTCCCACAATCTCTTAAGAATAATGACTTTATTACATTCTTTAATGGTAAAATAACTAAGATTAGACAGACCATCCAGTGCACGTCCTTAGCTACCTATGACTGCCAGACTCCTGCTAGTCTTATGCCTGTCAATAATGAGACTTTTGAATCTTTCATTCCTATAAAACACCCAGAACTCCTGAGCTTAATTTCCTCCTGTAAATCCTCTACAAGCCTCATAGACCCAATTCCTACAAAATTCTTCAAGGAAATTGCACCGCAGATTAGCAATACCCTGTTAAATGTGTTAAACTCATATCTTAAGCTTGGATATGTTCCAAAACCTTTTAAAATGGCTGTTATTAGACCCATCCTAAAGAAACCAAATCTTGAACCTAGTGTTTTAGGAAACTATAGAACGATCTCAAATCTTCCTTTCATTTCAAAGATCATGGAAAAGGTTGTAGTTCGTAAGTTGTCTTCTTTCTTATAAAAAAATAATACTAATGAATTATATCAGTCTGGCTTTAGACCAAACCATAGCACAAAAGCTGCTCTAGTCAAAGTAATGAATGATTTACTTATGGCTTCTGACCGTGGCTTTATATCGCTGTTGGTATTACTAGATTTAACTGTAGCATTTGACACTGTGGACCATAATATCCTCTTGGACCGGTTAGAAGGTGTGGTTGGCATTACAGGGACAGCACTCTCTTGGTTCCGCTCATATTTAACTGATCGCTATCAGTAGCACATGTGAACAACGAATCATCCAAGGCCACCAAAGTCACATACGGTGTCCCACAGGGATCAGTACTGGGCCCACTACTGTTTACCCTATACATGCTACCGCTTGGTAACATTATTAGAAATCATGGTGTTGGGTTTCATTGTTATGCAGATGATACACAGTTATATATATCTGTTAACCCTGATGATACATCACTCCTATCTCGGTTAGAAGATTGTCTGTTAGATATCCGGTGCTGGATGGCAAAAAATTTCCTAATGTTAAACACAGAAAAAACAGAAGTACTGGTGATTGGTCCCAAGGCTGCAAGAAATAAGTTTCACCACCTCAGCATTAGTGGCCTTCCTACACAACCTAACACAGTGGTTAGAAATCTTGGTCTTCTAGTAGATTTAGATCTATGTTTTGATGCTCACATAAGAAGTATTACTAGAACTGCGTTTTATCATCTACGATACACAGCCAAGCTTCGTAAGATGCTCTCACTTCGTGATGCAGAAAAATTAATACATGCCTTTGTAACTTCCAGACTGGACTACTGTAATGCCCTCCTTTCTGGTTGCCCGTCTGGTTCCTTACATAAACTTCAGCTGGTAAAGAATGCAGCAGCCAGAGTTCTCACAAACACTACAAAATTTGATCACATCAAACCAGTCTTCCCTTCATTGGTTACCAGTTAAGTCTCGGATTGACTATAAAATACTGCTATTAACCTATAAAGCACTGAATGGCCTTGCACCAGAATACCTTAGTGATCTGCTGACCACATACAATCCCCCACGCTTGCTTCGATATCAAGGTGTGGGATATCTGTTAGTACCTAGGGTAGAAAGAGCTATGACAGGCTGCAGAGCTTTCTCCTATAGAGCTCCTTAGCTGTGGAACGGTCTTCCACTGGATATGCGAGTTTCAGGCTCACTCTCAATATTCAAGTCTAGACTAAAAACACACCTATTTAGTTTAGTTTATAGGGACACTAGTTCTTGCTCTAGCTAGCTTCTCACTCCCAGTTAAACCTATAGTGTGAGGTGTAGAGCTGGGTGGGGATCGGTGCCATTGGCTTTGGATAAACTGAATTGACAGTGCTGTCACTCTAGCTTCACAATTGCTTGTGGGATTGGAGTGCTGACATTTCAGGGACTCCCCATGCCTGCATTCCCACTTGCCTCTCCCTCCTTATACTTATGCTGCCATAGCCATATCTGCCGGAGCATTGCACTTCATATTGCACTCATCTACCTTTTACCACTGCCTATAGTCTCCCTATAGACTAATTGCATTTATTTCCCCTACTTCTCCTGGGGGGTGCTGCCTGGAGGCCTCAATCTATTAAGATGTCCAGCACACCCTGCTACATGTGACGTCGCCTCTAGCAATGACGTCCGTGCATCCAGCTTGCCGTTCTGCCTGTGTCATCTTCCTTGTATGACCCGCTCCCTGCCTTCTGGCTGCCTGGCGATTGGAGGGAGCGGTGGCACCAGCTTGCCATCTCCCCCCTGCTCCCCGTTTTGTCTCAGATTTAACTGTATTTGACTCTCCCTGCCGGCCCCTGGAGGATGGGCTCCCCCTTTGAGTCTGGTCCCTCCCAAGGTTTCTTCCTTCTAGGGAGTTTTTCCTTGCCAGTGTTGCCTATGGATTACTCACTGGGGGCTTTGGGTGGGGATGCTGTAAAGTGCTTTGAGACAATGTAATGTTGTGATAATGCGCTATACAAAAATAAATTTGTTGTTGAAATTGGCCAATTGATTCTTGGAGGAAGCAGACATTCTCTCCATACTAATATAGTCCAACAAGAGACCCTTGTATTGATTAATACTACAATTGTTTTTTGATTTCCAATTTATAAGAGTAGTTTTCTTGGCGATGCACATGGCGGTGAGAACCATTTGTGTTGAACTACCCTCCAGATCCATATTACTTACATCGCCTAGCAAACATAATCTCGGGGAGGCCGGAATATTATACCCTAAATACGTAGATAAGTCTTTGCATACCCTCTGCCAAAATGTGTGAACAGCTGTGCATTCCCACATGGCGTGTATATAGTCATCTGGTGAATTACCTGTGCAGTAAGGGCAGGTGTCGGATTCTATGAGGCCCATCTTGAACATCCTAAACAGCTTCTTTAATCTTCTTTTCTTCCGAGAGCTGGCCCAGGCCCTCTGTGAGGGATTTCACGAACTCTCTGAGAACCTGTCACGTTTGGCGAAGGAGGCGAGCAGGGAAGGAGGCGAGCAGGGAAGCAGGAGAGCAAGCCAGGACTTCAGGTAAACTGGGTTTAATTGTCAAAAGACAGACAGGTAAAGACCTCCACGGACAATACACGACAATACAATGACAGATCTGGGGAAGACTGACTCAGACGAGGACTAAATACAAAAGACAAGCTAGACCTAACAGGACACAGGTGATCACACTCAGGGCTGAACACGAGGTAACGAGGTGGGCGTGGCACACATCAGGAGCGGACGGAGCGGGGCGTGACAGAGCCGCGTTCTCCGTAGCGAGCGTCTCCACCTGCTACTGACTGATCGCCTGAAATTCCCTATGGAGAATTTCTAACAGGGACATACGTGCGTTGAAGCTCGATAGACTCTTGTCAATGGAGTCCAGGATGTTTGCCAGGTCTTCCCCAGGTGGGGAGGCCGCCTCGGGCGAATCCTCGGGTCTGCTCCTGTTGGTGGACGAAGCGGTTTTGCTGGTGGCCGGAGTCTTGGTGAGAGGCTTAGGTTTCCCCATGATAATCCGGTCAAAACACTCGTCGATGAAGGTAAATAGGTTTTCCAATCCCTCCGCAGACTTCTCCAGAATGAAGATGAAGATGTTAAATATACCGCAATTAATTATATACTTTTAATTTATTTATTTACTTACTTAGTTTTAGGTTACTCTAAGTTGGGCGGAGATATCTAACTACTTGTTGTTAGTTTGTTCAGAAGCGCGCCACCATGTTGGATACTGCTGAGAGTCTCGTGCCACTCCTACAGCAAAGCCCATTCTCACCACTCTTTATGCAGTTCTCAAAACAGTAACCCAGTCTCCCACACAAATTAGCATTTCTCATCTGACATCAAATTAGTTCGTACATTCATTACTGAGAGTTGCAGGTCTCTCACTCGCTTTGATACTGTCGCCCAATGCATTAGTGTCATCAATTGAATCATTTTAAACTTCTTTCAGTTACAGTCATATGCAAAAGTCTGGGCACCCCTCAATAAATAACATATTTTGGTTATTTTTTAATTGAAAAAATGTAAACATTCTGTAGGAAATGGAAAAAATGCACAATATTTTCACCAAACATTGATGCATAGTTACTTTTTATGTCATAAATTGAACAAAGATAAAAAAATAAAAACATTGTGGCAATCTGCATAAATTTGGGCACCCTAAGAGTTCCAAAGTCTCAGATTCTTTTTACAAGGTTTCATACCTTAATGAGCTCATTAGATCTGATGCATGGCGACAGCTGTCATTAGTAAATGTTAGCTGGTGCCAATTTCAAAGCTTTACAAATACTCTGACTCTTCAAACTTTGTGACTCTGACTCTTCAAAAGTTTGTGTCCAAACTTTTGCATATGACTGTACTAAATCAGGGGTGCCCAAATCCAGTCCTGGAGGGCCGGAGCTCTGTGTAGCTTAGTTCTTTCCCTGTTCCACCATAAATGATTCAGCTCAAGAGCTGTGTGGTAATTAGCACAAGGCGTTGAATCAGGTGTGTTAAATGAGGGGAAACCCAAAAATGTGCAGGGCTCTGGCCCTCCAGGACTGGAGTTGGGCACCCCTGTAGTAAAGAGTAAGGCCAATCACACACTGTCAGTGGTAACAATAAAATTGGTCTTCAATTGAAAATAAATGGAATTACATTTTCTCAGATAAGAATCACCTGAAACAAAGAGAAACACAAGTTCACAATGTTATATCACAGTGGCATGTCATGCCACTAAATTGCATTCACACAAGCATATATAGGTGCTCAGGTTCCACTCAGTGCAGTGCTGAAAATGGAGCAGGAAGTTGTGAGAAGGAGTGGTATTCGAAATGTATATTTATCCTTGACAAGATTTCATGATCAACATGATCACTCGATTTTGCTATCTCTTTTGCTCTTTCTTATTTACAGAATATATGAACATTATATATGCTTGTGTTTCTATTTAGAACAGGGGTGCCCAAAGTGGGGCCCGCGGGCCAAAGTTGGCCCGCCGTACTATTTAGATTGGCCCGCCAATGAATATCTAAAATTTTAAATTATACTGTACTAAAATTTGTTTCAAAAATTCTTAAAGCAAGAATCCCAATGTAGCTATCAGTGCGTTTACTTTTTAGTGTACGTTGGCCTAACTAATATACAGTCGAACCCGGTTATGTCGCCGGACTAGGGGGTTGCCAAAAAGCGTCGAGATAACCGATGATCGAGATAACCGAAAACCAATATGGCGGCAATATACTGTATTAAGATATGCTTGAAATGTATTTATGTGCGTTAATAAATTAGAATGTACATGCACGGGTTTTTGGCGTTGCCGTGATTTGTTTGATGACGCGATCGGCATGCTATAAAAATGCACATACATGTCGGCTAACAACAAAAGGCATATGTGCACCAACTAAAAGCGGAGATTTACCAGTATACAATAAAAACCACCGTCGATTCTCGATACAAACCTTTAATTATGTTATCCAACACTGCAAACACAAAGATCGCTCACAAAATCACAAAAAAACCTGCGGGGTGTAATTCGTTGTTACAAAAAGCAAATCTGCAGTGTCAAAATTACATTCACAAGTCATTTCGCTCTGACAGCTCTGAAATGTATCGTACACGCAGTTAATATGGTTTCTTTACAAAGTCTAAAATGCTTAGTTGCTTTTTGCCTTTAACAGTCTGCTTGAAAACAAATGCTTCGATATTATTTATGCTGTCTAAAACAGTCCATCCCCTACAAAAGAACCATACTGTCAAATTTTTTGTAGCATTTCTATCACCTCACCGACAGAGGGAATTGGTTCCAAATCTTCATCCGCATCTTCTTCATCTTCGTTGTCATTGCCGCATGCAGATATGCTTGGCTTTGATTTTGATGGGGATTTACCTAGATCGCGTTTCACCTGCGTTGCTCAGCGAATTACCATGCGAATGCGATTTGAATACGCGCTGTTTAGCACTTGTGATACATTTTAAAAAGCCGGCGATTAGTTACGGGGATCGAGATAACCGATGTTAAGTGGCGATTTTGGCCCTCTTTCGTGCTCGAGATATTAGGGTTCGGCGACATAAAAGAATCGACATAACCGATGAGAAATGCTATTGCAATAAGGGAATTTGGCGGTTCCACTTCAAAAACGTCGACTTAATAGGGTTGGCGGGTTAGCTGAGGTCGAGATAAGTGGGTTCGACTGTATATTATACAGTCC
Organism: Paramormyrops kingsleyae; assembly: GCF_048594095.1. NCBI lineage: Eukaryota > Metazoa > Chordata > Actinopteri > Osteoglossiformes > Mormyridae > Paramormyrops > Paramormyrops kingsleyae. The sequence continues at coordinate 44,523,453 of NC_132797.1, read as the reverse complement.
TCACTCATGGTGCTTTGATTACATTTCAAATATCTAAGACTAAAATTGAAATACAAGCAACTATAAGGGTAATGTAGAGTATATCTGTGCACATATGTACATTTCCACACTTCATAAATAGTCATATTTTAACAATTTACAAAAAGTCCCATGAGTCTTTGCTTATATTGTTGCTACTGTTGTTGTGTTGCTGTTGGACATGCACTCTTTGACATTTTGCACTACATGTGATTACAAAAGTTTAGACGTGCTCTAAATGCCTATATATGACTTATTTGTCATATTTTGTTTAATGTTATTTACACAGAAAGGAAGGTTAGATAACTGTTTGATAAATAAAAGTAGCCTACTTTACTTTGCTATTAGTGTTTGTATTTTGTGTAAAATATTACATTTGGCCCGCGGTCCTCCGATAGATTTTCATTTTGGCCCACTAAGGGAAAATGTTTGGGCACCCCTGATTTAGAAGATACTTGAGTTGGAGGCCAGTGAGACCCAGCACATTTTGGTGTATGTAGATCAAGCAGGATTTAACCTAAGCAAAGTAAGGTGACGTGGCAGGAACATAATAGGTCAGAGGGCCACAGTAGATGTCCCAGGCCAGTGTGGGGGCAATATCACAATGTGTGCTGCTATTGCTGAACATGGAGTCATTCACAATGCAGCCACCACTGGGCCCTGCAACACTACTCTTATTCCAGAAAATGCAAGGGGGGTTGTGAGGGCCAACATGCCATGTTATGTTGTGATTTTGGACAATGTATGTTTTCACCATTCAAACCATGCGAGGGACACAAAGTAATAGCATTATGGTTTCAGTTGTCTGTAGGATTTACAGAAATTACTTTGCAAAGACATGGATTAGTAGTTATACATATTACTTTACCAACTGGGGAGAAGAAGTGACTCTTGCTTGGGAACAATCCGGTGTTGCGCGTTCCACAATGTTTTATCAATACCCTTTAAGAGCTAACAGATTAACAGCTTCTCTTTTCTTCTTCTTCTTCTTTTTTCATAATACATTGTTCAGGCTAATTTTATTAATCGTTTATGTGATGCTGTTTCAATCGGATCAAGTCAATTATAATGTTTGGCTTTATCTGATTTTTTTTCTCTTTTTTCTCTCTCTCTTATTATAGTTGCTGTGTGGCGCCTCTATACTTCATTACATGGACTGCTTAATGGTCTTTCAGCTCTTGTCCAATTTATCATCATGCTTGCTCTGCCCTCTGTGTTTTATTTTACCTTACACACTTCTGACTTAATGGTTCTAAAAATTTACTGGAGATATGGATGTTTTTTTCCCCATCTTCTGAGGTTGAACTGATATGATCTGTTAAAGAATGTGCAGCAGGTGTCTGAGATAGGAAGTCACAGATGTTTGGTTTGTATTGCAGTCCTCTTCGTTTGGGACTGGGGACCAAGGAGATGGGGGGAGGGGATGTTTTGATCCTAGTTTGGATTTATCTAGATTTATTATTACAACGATCTTTGTTATATATTGTGTTTTAGTTGTTTAGTGTGTTGCTCATAGCAGTCGTAGTGGGCCAATGTTCATATTGTTTTTTGATCATAAGGTGTTGCACCATTGGGGCAATATAATTTGGAAGGTGAATATGCCTGATTGGAATACGGCAGGCAGTCCCATTAGATTTTTGTCCTGGAATGTGAAAGGTGTAAATATCCCTGGAGAGATACAGGTTTTGTACTCATTTGAATCATCTTAGAACAGATGTGGCTTTCTTCTAGGAATCTCATCTACGCATATCAGAATAGGCTTAAATCTCCATGGCCCCATCAAATCTCCATAAAATCTTTCATTCAAGTTTCAACTCCAGAGCTAGGGGCATCGCAATCTTGATAAAAAAAATACATTTTTCCCTTTCTAAATTGATTTTGGATAATATCACAATCCCAATTTGATCCAAAGCCAAAGGGAATAACTGGGTGATTAGGGAGCACCTGTTTGCTGGGCTCCTCAATACAGGTGCGCCTTGGGAGTGAGGCAGATGACTCAAAAGACATGACATAAGTCTCGGCGTGAATCCTGCCAGTTTGCAGAAACATTTCTGCTGTCCACCTGGCCGATTACACTCAGCATACATTTAAGAGGAGGCAAGAGTCCAGCTACATTTCAAAATGGAGTCCAAGTAATGCCATTGAAAAATACAGTATCTTGACAACTCTGATAAAGGTAGAGCTTTAGAAATGCACACATAATCTGATCTTATTTACATTGATTTAGTTAAACCTTCAAGAGACAGTGGTAATCAAAATGTTTTATTTGGATATATTTGATTATTACCAAAATGTTAGTCATTATATAGCCCCTTCATATTGAATCATCTATTACTCTTAATTCTCGTTAATATGTGTCATCTCCTCTTCTTTTAAACAGGTTATATTATGTGTGCATTAGCTTCCTTCTCAACCAGAAAGTTAATGAGTTCATCATAAACTTTAAGTTCATCTCCATACTTGTTTGGCAAGGACTGTGGTGGTTTTAAGTTTAAGGCCCAATCCAGTCATGTTCATATTTTTGATCAGTGATTGTAATGAAAATATTGCTCCTTCTGCTCACATGGATTTGACCTGTTTTCTGACCCATTCACACTTTTTAATGTGTTTGTGTAAATGAAAGGTCCTAGGAGTCAAATCAAAACCCGCTCAGCTTCCAGGGGAGTCTTATACAACAATAAGTGGTCCTAAAATTGAACCTTGTGCCACTATGAATGCAGGCCCACTGTGACATTGTGCCTCTAACAACTACCCGCTACTTCCTGTCTGTTAACCTGTTTTCAATCCAAACTGCTACAGTTCCTAAAATCCCTGCTGCTTTGAGCTTAAGCAGGAGCTGTTTGTGGGGGACAACATCAAAGGCCTTCTGGAAATCAAAGTACATCACATCATAGGTCTTTTTGTGAACAACTTCTCTTGTAGCTTCCTCAAAGAACTACAGTAGCAGATTAGTTAAACAGGATTTACCGCTCCTAAATCCATGCTGGCTATCCCTCAGAATATTATTTGAATGGCTTAATGGTTAGGGAAGTGCACTTGTAATTGAAAGATTACTGGTTCAAATACCCAACCAGCAAGGCACCACTAAGGTACCCTGAGCAAGGTACTGCCCCCAAGCACTACTCCCCGGGTGCTGAAATAGCTGCCCCCTGCTATGTCATGATGTCACACATGGGTTAAATGCAGAGGACACATTTTGCTGTGGTGTATCAACACTGATCACCTAAATATTTAAAATTTATAAAAAAATAAATCATAAAATATAGTAATCTACCATTTTCACTTGGATTATAACTCACTTAAGAGAAAAGAAAATAGATGAAACCATTACTGGCAGTATCAAAGTATTCACCACGAGTCAGTGTTGTACCTTACACACAGTATTCATATAAGCAGGAATTGCATGGCATCCTTTTCATGCATATACAGGTCCTTCTCAAAAAATTTGCATATTGTGATAAAGTTCATTATTTTCTGTAATAGACTGATAAACATTAGACTTTCATATATGTTAGATTCATTACACACAACTGAAGTAGTTCAAGCCTTTTATTGTTTAAATATTGATGATTTTGGCATACAGCTCATGAAAACCCAAAATTCCTATCTCAAAAAATTAGCATATCATGAAAAGGTTCTCTAAACGAGCTATTAACCTAATCATCTGAATCAACTAATTAACTCTAAACACCTGCAAAAGATTCCTGAGGCTTTTAAAAACTCCCAGCCTGGTTCATTACTCAAAACCGCAATCATGGGTAAGACTGTCGACCTGACTGCTGTCCAGAAGGCCATCATTGACACCGTCAAGCAAGAGGGTAAGACACAGAAAGAAATTTCTGAACGAATAGGCTGTTCCCAGAATGCTGTATCAAGGCACCTCAGTGGGAAGTCTGTGGGAAGGGAAAAGTGTGGCAGAAAATGCTGCACAACGAGAAGAGGTGACCGGACCCTGAGGAAGATTATGGAGAAGGCCCGATTCCAGACCTTGAGGGACCTGCGGAAGCAGTGGACTGAGTCTGGAGTAGAAACATCCAGAGCCACCGTGTACAGGCGTGTGCAGGAAATGGGCTACAGGTGCCGCATTCCCCCGGTCAAGCCACTTTTGAACCAGAAACAGCGGCAGAAGCGCCTAACCTGGGCTACAGAGAAGCAGCACTGGACTGTTGCTCAGTGGTCCAAAGGATGAAAGCAAATTTTGCATGTCATTCGGAAATCAAGGTGCCAGAGTCTGGAGGAAGACTGGGGAGAGGGAAATGCCAAAATGCCTGAAGTCCAGTGTCAAGTACCCACAGTCAGTGATGGTCTGGGGTGCCATGTCAGCTGCTGGTGTTGGTCCACTGTGTTTTATCAAGGGCAGGGTCAATGCAGCTAGCTATCAGGAGATTTTGGAGCACTTCATGCTTCCATCTGCTGAAAAGCTTTATGGAGATGAAGATTTCATTTTTCAGCATGACCTGGCACCTGCTCACAGTGCCAAAACCACTGGTAAATGGTTTACTGACCATGGTATTACTGTGCTCAATTGGCCTGCCAACTCTCCTGACCTGAACCCCATAGAGAATCTGTGGGATATTGTGAAGAGAAAGTTGAGAGACGCAAGACCCAACACTCTGGATGAGCTTAAGGCCGCTATCGAAGCATCCTGGGCCTCCATAACACCTCAGCAGTGCCACAGGCTGATTGCCTCCATGCCACGCCGCATTGAAGCAGTCATTTCTGCAAAAGGATTCCCGACCAAGTATTGAGTGCATAACTGAACATAATTATTTGAAGGTTGACTTTTTTTGTATTAAAAACACTTTCCTTTTATTGGTCGGATGAAATATGCTAATTTTTTGAGATAGGAATTTTGGGTTTTCATGAGCTGTATGCCAAAATCATCAATATTTAAACAATAAAAGGCTTGAACTACTTCAGTTGTGTGTAATGAATCTAACATATATGAAAGTCTAATGTTTATCAGTCTATTACAGAAAATAATGAACTTTATCACAATATGCTAATTTTTTGAGAAGGACCTGTACATGCATTACATGGGTGACAGTCTTGGAAAAGTTCTGGGTACATAATGTATACTTCTTCATGTACATCTGGTTCATAACCCTATTTGTTCGTGAACAGGACTGTTTGTGGGTCAAGGTACCACTGTACTGTAATAGAAAGGACATTTGGACTGCTGAAAACACTTTTCAGATATTTAGATAAAGTCAAGTGGAACATTATAATACAGCCCTCAGAACGTCACGGCATTCTTATTGGCATGTTTCTTGTGCAACATTGCCATGCATGATGGATGTCCGTCGGAATGAAATGAAGACACGTTAAAAGACACAGAAGACATGATGCGGAACTGCATGTGTCGATGCCAACAAAGGAAAAGGAGTGTACACCGACAGCAGCACAGGCAAGCAGGATCAGCTGGCATAGGAGCTGAACAGTCTTTAGCCTGGTAAGGAATCTAAATTGTGAGAGTAGACTTTTATTTGAACATTTTAAAACACTTTAAAAACTGTAGGCTGTGTTCTGTTTGAACAAATTATTCCCTCAGTGCAGCGACTGCTTGACTGCTGCATGAGAGAAAGTGGTATTTTTCGCAAATATAACACTGCAGGAATCTTTCAAAATATTGCATTAAGTATGACTGGGGAGAACCTAAAAATAAAATACAAAATTAACAAACAATCATCTAACCATAAATACGTTTTTTGCTGATTGGGTGCATGAATCCGCCTCCCCAGATTTTAGTATTGACATTTTATTTTTTGTTCTATAAAACACCTGCGTACACTGATATGCGTGCCTGTCATTGATATTGGGTTGAGCAATGGCACAATAGCTGAAAGAAAAGTTGCATTACTGTCCTAAAATAAGAGAATGTCCTATGTACTTGAGTATTGACTATGAAGGACAATTACAGGAAACTTTCTGGGGAAAATATATTAGAGAAATGTGTAATTGAACCTGCAGTGTTGACTCTTACGAACCTCATGAACTAAAGTTTTGAGGTAGGCCTACTGTGACTATGACACATTAAGAGTGGTGAGTGCATTCCAGGGGAGTCTGAAATTGGAGGAATGGGTCCACCCCAATATCGGCAGAACTCCCCCTTCCATCCCAGTTAATAAAAACACAAGTAACAGCGTGTTGGTTATCTTTCATTATGAATCCATCTGCTAACAAAGCCAATTCGCCACGCATTCAGAGTGCAAGGACAAAACGTAACAAAGATTGTAGTCATCAGACAAAATAAATTTATAATGGTGACCAGTTATTTAGTTAATTGATGTTTGGTCATGAAATTGTTTTAAATTAGCAGAATGAGCCGACAAGAGACAGCTAAGAGCAGCACAGAGCGGCCTTACGAAAGAATATCTTATGGAAGATATACTTAACCAAGAATGTTTCGGGAAACACATCGGAGCATTAAGAGACAACTTAAGGAGGCTTCAGGAAACCCACCCCATAATCGTTAGTTCTGCTTTGTGTGTTGCATTACATAACCAAAACAGAGCCCTATGTCTGGTCTCAGGGTCTCATGCTTATGGGAATCTATGACGCAGCAGGTTTATTCTAATCGGTTACTTTCAGTTGCTTGTCCCATACCTATACACCTAGAAATTGCACCAGAGGGCAAATCTGTGTGTAAAGTGCACATCAGTCAAGAGCTGAAGAAAGATGCCCCTGCTCTGATGTTAGGAAGATCACTGTTTCTTTAAAGGGGCTACACTAGAGAGATGGAGAATACCGGTTATGTCAAAATGACAGGTTGGGTCAAAGGTCACAAAGGTCAAATAAATCAAAAAGTGACAGGTGGGGGCTGCAAGCCGGGTGACGTCATGAGGTAGTGGGGGGGGGGCTATTTTTTTTGGCTGTGAGCCAGTTGAGGGAGTTGAGCGTTGGGAGAGGGGTTTATTTGTATATAGTTCATTTATTTATTTATTATAATTATTATTATTTAATTATTTATTATTATTTAATTATTTATTATTATTTTATATTGAGGAGAGTGCTTATGAGTGTGGTGTTTTGTCTGCATCCACCGGGTGCCGAGCAGGGGACTGAGCAGGGGGTTGGTGCGTTAAGGTCCCAAACACTGGGTCTGAGTGGGTGGGTTACCTGATGGAGTGTGAGCGTACGCTGTACCGTGGTAAGGTCCGTGGCTTTGGAGAATCTGTAGAAAAGGGCTCGGAGAGAGCGATGCTGTGTGTGGTGCGGTACCGTGGTAAGGTCCCATGGCTTTGGATAATCCGCAAAGGACTCGGAGAGAGCGATGCCGGAGAGCTGAGAGTTGTGCTGCGCGAGACTGAAAGAAACCCTGTGAGAATGAACAAGTTGGAGCTAAGAATGAGAGGAGGGTCTGGGTCTGACGCTATCCTCCAATGAACGCTTAGCGGCAGTTTGGGTGTGTGTGTGTGTGTGTGTGCGTGAAAGCCGACACCCCCCTGCAGCAGTAGCAGTTTGGCCTTGTGTTTTTCCTCATGCAACCTATGTACATCCCGATAGATCAAATCCCGGTCAAACTGTAATTTGGGTCACAGATCAAGTTTGACATTTTGTATTTCAGTAAATTTTGTTTGAAATTTTGTCTTTTCCCCCCGACTCCCCGCCACACATCAAGTTTGACATTTTGTATTTCAGTAAATTTTGTCTTCCCCCCCCCCCCCCCCCGACTCCCCCCATACCGTCTGCGCAGTTAAAACGTACATCGAAATAGACAACAGATAAAACTTGACAGGACGTATATTTCTCCTTAAAGAATCCTAAAAAGTACCCAACCCCAGAAATTTTTAGTATGCAGAGCAGGGTTTCCCTCCTTTGGTAAAGAGACACAAGTACCCCACACCCAGTATCATCAAGGCCTTGCCCTACTGGAAAGAGAAAACTACACGGGACCTGCATAGAGTGAGTATATTATTTCTTTTATGCGTGTTTTATGATAAACACCATACAATAAAATAACTTAAAATAATTATTTTATTTTTAGAGATTCAGCTATTTTGGGTTTGTTTTTTTTCTCTACGGGAGACGCTGCGGTTAGAAAACTCCATATAGTGAGTATATTATTTCTTTTATACGTGTGATAAAAACGCTATTCATTAAAAATAACTTATTCTAATAATAGGTATTCTCTATTATTTTATGTACAAGAGAGACGGCACGGACCGGTCAAGAGAAAATCTACGCAAGACCTGAATCAGCAGGTATGGACGGAGCAACACCCCCTCCTATACCCGAAGCGCTATTAAATGAAATAGACAACATCAACAACGCTAATAATGAGAATGATGCGGTTTATCAACACGACTCGCCAGCACCACCACCAGTGCCTATACCCGAAGCGTTATTAAATGAAATAGACATCATCAACAACGCTAATAATGATGAAAATGATGCGGTTTATCAACACGACTCGCCACCCGCGGCGTCTGGCGAGTCCAGGGCCCAAGAGCCCTGTTTCCTACCGTCCTTAGAGACATTAATAAGCATGTTAAATGAAAGGGGCTCTGAAGCAGAAGCGGTGCTGCCCGACGACGAGGTCGCATGGTCCCCCGCGGATTCTGAATTGTGGGAAGCCTTGTCAGACGTAGAATTTCTTCTCGATGCCGAGGAGATTGAAAATGACTTGGGACTGGGACAATTTGAAAATGTTGAACAGGAAGGTGCCGGTGGTGACTTGGATCCCCAGCCTGACGGGGTCGTGCATCGCCGCAGATTCAATAATGTACAGATTAGGCGGATTCTAAATATTCCGCGACCTAGAAACGAAGCCAATTTCCGCGAGTACTATGAAAATGTAATCGAGGGGTTTCAAAATATTGTGAATGAGGCGATACCTTACGCCGCATGGGGAGCTTATATACAGGTCACCCTGCGCGGTGACTTTTTAAACGACGAGCTGTCGCAAATTGTACGGTATGGGGAGGGGGAGCTGTCAGACTTGCAGCAACTGCTGGATCGCCTGGTTCAGTCTAATCAAGAGATTTTAAACGATTCCAACCTAGAAGTAATAGTAGACGTAATAAATATCCCACGCGGTGGCGGCGTTGGAAACAAACGTAAACTACAGACCATGTTAGCTTCAGAAATAATTTCTAAAAAAGCCAAACACATGTTTATCATTCAGAACGACAGCAGAGCGTGTTTCGCCATAAACTTGGCTCATCTGCTGCACGAAAACCTCACTGACGCCGAGGCTGAAAAGCTCGGCCTGGAGTTACAGGAGAAAGCGGGTTTCACCCCCGACTACGCAGTCGCTTTGAATGACATTATCAATTTTGAGAAAATCATTGATTGCAAAGCAGTGGTGTATTATCAACAACCTTATTCAAACAATCTCCAAATTTACCAGACACCCACACCTACCGACGATAGACGGGTGGTGTATTTCTTTTTACACACTCAGCATTTTTACGGCATTAAAAGCGCCAAGGGCTTCTTAGGGGCCGGCTACGTTTGCACAAGCTGTTTCAAAGGGTACGACTCGCCTCACTCTCATCGCTGCAACGTCTGTCAGACTAATTGTAGAGAAGGTGAAATCACACCGGGGATAGTGTGTGAGCGGTGTAATCTCAGATGCTTAAATAACATGTGCTTCGAGCGTCACCGTACGCCGAGGGTCTGCCCCATTAGGGGTGAGATTGCTAGCCCCTGTGACAAGTTCAAAAAATGCAAAGCTTGCGGGCTCAACTACTACCAAAGTCCCGAGAACCCAAAACCGCACTCGTGTAAAACAGTAAAATGTAATATATGCGACGCTAAGTTACAGTCAGCAGAATCAGACATATCCACCCCACATCTCTGCTATTTAAATCCAATCGAGAAATCTAACAAAGGGAAAGCGGTCGCCCAAAGCGGCGAGGGCAGTAAAAAGCCCCCCAAATATGTGTTTTTTGACTTTGAAACATCCCAGAGCTCGGGTACCCATATCCCCGTTTACGTGTGCGCCATCTCCGATCAGAATGAGACAATGACCGCCGAGGGGCCAGACTGCGCGCTGCACTTTCTCAGACATTTCAGGACGCCCTACTATACAGGGACGTGTTTCATTAGTCACTATGGAAAGGCGTTCGATAATTACATAATACTGAACGCTATGGTGAAGGAAGTAGTGGAACCGCGTGTGGTGTCACAGGGGAATAAAATCATTCTCATCCTGGACAGCGTGTTTGAGCAAAGGTACATCGACAGTCACTGCTTTCTAAGCATGCCGTTGAGAAAAATCCCCGATGCAATGGGGTGCTCGACTCAGATGCGAAAAGGCTATTTTCTGCATCATTTCACAGACATGGAAAAGTTTAGTTACGTGGGCCCCTACCCCCCTCAGTATGGGCCCGAGCAAATGCCCGGCAAATCAATGGTACGACGGTGTAAAGCACCAGACCTTTAATTTTCACAAAGAGATGATCGCTTACTGTAAGAACGACGTGGAGATTCTGAGAGAGGGCTGCTTGCGCTTCCTGCGGGAGTTTGAAACGCTCACGGGTTGCGACCCCTTCTCCACGGCGACCATCGCTTCGGCCGCGTTGCTGGTTTACAGGACAAATTTCCTCCCCAGAGATACGATCGCGATCCCGGACGTCTGGGATTACAGGAGGCAATACAAAAGTTATTCCAACGTCTCGATCCAGTGGCTGGAATTCGTGGGCCGCACGCGCAGCATAGAAATTCGACACGCGCTGCGCGGGGGTGAAGTGCGCGTGGGGCGCTTTCACCTAGACGGATACGCTGAGATAGAGGGAGAGAAATGGGCTTTTGAGTTTCTAGGCTGCCAGTTTCACGGCTGTCCTAAGTGCAACAATGAACACGATGTCTGCCCCCTGACCCGCGAGAGCTTCGGTGCCCTGTACTTTAAAACAAGGGAAAAACTCGAGGTGTTGCGCCAAGAGTTTAATATGAACGTAGAATCCATCTGGGAACACGAATGGACTCACGCTAAAACTCACGACCCACAAGTGCAGAGTTTCCTGTCAGACTTTCAGCCCCCTGACCCCCTTAGGCCGCGAGAAGCGCTGTTTGGGGGTCGGACGTCGGCGATTCGCCTGCGTTACGACGTCACGGGGGAAGAGCGCGTCCACTACGTGGATTTCACGTCGCTGTACCCGTACACTCTGGCTAAATGTGAATTCCCCGTGGGACACCCGGAAATCATTCATTCAAATTTTAAACCACTGAATGAATACTTTGGCCTGATCAAAGCCACTGTGAACACCCCGCGCGAGCTGTTTTTCCCCGTCCTACCCAGCAGACTGCCAAATGGGAAACTCGTGTTTAACGTTCAAAGATGTTTTAAAATGAAAAGTTTTTCCAAGTAAGATGTACATTTGTTTTAAAATGAAAAATGTTCATAGTATGATGTTTTAAAAGTTTTTTCCAAAGATGTTTTTTTTTAAATGTCCATAGTAAGATGTTTTTTAAAATGAAAAGTTTTTCAAAGTAAGATGTACATTTGTTTTTTAAAATGAAAGTTTTTTAAAATGTATCATGAAAGTAAGATGTTTTAAAATGAAAGTTTTTCCAAAGATGTTTTTTAAAAATGTATCATGAAAGTAAGATGTTTTAAAATGAAAGTTTTTTAAAATGTATCATGAAAGTAAGATGTTTTAAAATGAAAGTTTTTAAAAATGTATCATGAAAGTAAGATGTTTTTTAAAGTAGTTTTTTTTTCAAAGATGTTCATTTGTTTTAAAATGTAACTTGTGTACGAAAATGTTTTGTACATTTATCACAAGATTTTATAAAAACTTTTATACACGCATTTTGGGTTTGTGTGTGTGTGTGTGTGTGTGTGTGTGTGTGGAAAGGATTTAAAACAATAGGGTAGTGTTTACCGTTTCATCAGTGTTTTTTTGGAAGATGATGGGTAGCGACGTGAGAGAGGTCGACTTTGATCACCGTTTAGAATTGCCGTTTACGGCGATAATCGCCGGGGCGAGTTCTTCGGGGAAAACCTATTTTACTAAAGAATTGCTGTTAAATCAGAGTCACTGTTTCATAGGGGGACCCGTTAAAAAAATTGTGTGGTGTTACGCTTCCCATCAGCCGCTTTATGATGAATTGCGTGATCGGATCAGCGAAATTGAATTTATACAAGGGCTGCCTAAAAGCTGGGAAGATGAGGAGCATTTCCCCTCCGGCTCCTTGATAATCATCGATGATTTGATGGACAGCGCGTCCGAAAATAAACTCGTGGCAGAAGCGTTCACGAGATTCAGACATCGCCGTCAAATCTCGGTCATATACCTAGTGCAGAACGTATTTCACCAGGGCAAGTACAGTAGGACTATAGGCCTAAATACTACTTATTATTATCTGTTTAAGAATGTGCGGGACAGAATGCAAATCAAAGTTTTAGCTCAGCAAATATTTCCTTGGCAGAAAAAGTTTTTTCTAGATGCCTATGAAGAGGCCACTCGACCCGCACACGGGTATTTATTGGTCGATTTAAGAGCCACGTGCCCAGAAGAGTTCCGACTCAGGACCGGTTTATTACCGGGGACGCTTCCCGTCCTCTTTCTACCAGCGAGCCATTGATTGATTGATTTAACATTACTGAGCCATGTCCGAGCATCTCAGGAAACAACTGCCGACCCTTAAAGTTTTACAGAGGATGAGGGGGGTGAAACGTAAAAAGATTCTTTCGGACCCATCTAATAACATAATTTTGGCTCTCTCCGAAATCTGTCTCAATCTTATAAGAGGCCGTATACCTTTATCCGTAGCTCAATTTAACAAGCTTAAGAAGCAGAAAAGGCTGATTAAGCTTTTCGCCTGTAAGAAAAACAGCGTCGCGAGGAAACGCAAGGCCGTGCTTCAGAAAGGAGGATTTTTGTTACCGCTGCTGTCAGTGGCTCTGCCATTCATCACAAGCCTGTTCACCAGTAAGACGGCTAACTAGCTTTTGTGTGTTTTTTCCACCACCGGCATGAGCGAGGTAAAAAAAATGTTCCTGTTGAGCCCCCAACAACTCCGTATGCTGACCCAGAGGGCGACCCCGCATATCACCACCATCGGGGAATCGGCCCTGGGTGAACTTGAAACCCAGATGCACGGTTTATTAAATCAGCCAGGTATGAACTCGCACGAAAAAGTAAAGAGATACAACCAATTGCTACAGAGGTATCTGAATTTAGTCCGAAAAGAGGAAAATCAGGGGCGAGAAATTATCCTTACCGAGCGGAAAGAAAAAACGGATGAGGAAAAGAGAGATGTGCCGGGGGAGGAGGAGGAGGAGAGACAGCCCGGCGGCGCGACTAGGGACAAATCTGTACAGGAAGTTGTCCAGCAAGTGGCGCCCAGGGCTAGAAAGAACGTGGGGTACATCATGCAGAAACTGCTCGATTCCGACGGGGCAGTACGTTGGACCCAGTCGGGTGAACTCATCATCAGAGATAGTCCCATTAAAGGTTCCCATATTTTGGATTTGATGAAAACTTTATCCCAGCCGAAATCCCAGGCCGTCGGATATCCTAAAGGCTGGGAACCCTTTTTAAACGTAATATCCGAATTAAACATCCCCCTCACGACCGTCGGTAACATTCAAGCTAGGAAAGCCCTAAGCCATCTTAAAGATTACGGCGCTGGAAACGCCACGGCGAGGGGTCCCCCGCCACCCTCCTCGCCCCCTCCTGTGAAAAAGAAGCGCAAGAGACGTGCAAAATTTAGTACGGACGACTCTCCGCTTGTGGGTACCCCTCACACACCGCATGATTCCTCCCCTGAATATCGTTTATGGCCTTTAAAGGGTACCCCTTATTCTCCGTGGATAGATTTCAGCGATTAAGTGTTTTATGCGTGTGGAAAAAAAAGACGCCTGTAACAACGAAAAAAGATGGTTAATAAAATGTTGATTTTATTGAATAAATGGTGTCACGGTGTTTTTTTTTTATTTTTCCCGACAAATAATCTAACAACTATAACAATCTTTAAATAGTTTTAAGGAACATACATTTTGCAGTTTATCGGCATTAACACGGCTAATACAGTTTGAATATTTCTTGATAAACTTGGATACTAGAGCGTCGTTTTTCCTCAAGTCATCAGAGTACAGCATCATAGTCTCTTGAAATGAAAGTCCCTTGAAGCGCTGGTAGAGGAAAAAGGAGACGTGGGCCCCGCACGTGGAGGAAAAGTCGTGTTGAACTTGACGCGTATTATACCTTATTTCGCTAGCGTGCCTCCCCAAGAAGCGCATAAAACTTTTAGGATAGTAAGGGGAATCGGGGGGATAACCGTAAGAATCAAAGAAGGAGGCTTTCCCCTCTTGGGGCTCCAAAATGATCCCGATCCAGTGTTCACCCTCTCTATTGCTGTCGTGCGTGTTTGCGACCAGAAAAGTGGGCCTCGTCTGTACGCTGGTGGGTAATAAATCGCTAGCCCACACACCTCCAAAAGCATCCCCCAGCAGGGGTCGTAAAAGGCATTCCAGCTGGTGAGTGTTCATGGTTAAAAGTCCACCAAAACCTGTCTCTTGGAGTTTATTTCAATCACGGTGTCGAAGCAGGCGTAGACGATGAGACTCATTGTTCGAGGTAGCGGGGCTCTGAACCTTAAATCCAGACGGCACGTGCCGCTGATGACGGGTGACAGGGCACCTCCGTCCAATTCGTCGTCTCGGGAGAGATTGAGAGCAAATAGCGAGTATCCGTTTTCAAAATCCTCACGGTTAATGCATAGCGCCGAATCCCTTAAATGCCTGTTTGTAGCCAGGAAAAGGTTGTAAAACTCTCTGACCGACTGCCTCGCGTTAAAATCGGGCTGGAACGGTTTGCTGGGTTTGTGTCGACCATTTACAGAGAGACTCAGAAATTCCAGGTCACAATGCTGAAACCTGAATGGGTTTCTGTTTCGCGTGCCCACGAACGCGGCGTGGTCCACGATCCCCAAAACGATGTAGCGCGGTAAGTTGCCCAGGAAAAGATTGTCCTGCGGGCAGACCCGCGACTGCGCGGGCAGCGTGTAATTTTTAACGACTACCCTGCTTATAGGGTACAGGGCGTTTGCTTTCATGAGAGCGGCCGAGTGACCCAGTGACACCGCCGGGGAGACGTCCACTTTTTTCACAAACAGGCTGGCCCTCAGTATTTTCAGCTCATAATCGGCGTCATTTCTACACATGAGACTAAAATCGCTTTTAGCCTTTACAAACTTTAAGCGTATATCCACATTGTTTAACAGCATTCGTTCGCTGAAAAAAATATCAGCGTGTATAGGGCCTATCAGAGAGAATTCCCGAGAGCTTCTACAGAAGGAAGCTCGCTTCTGCAACCCCACGTTAGGGCCCTGGGGGGTGATGTCCACGCTATCCAAGTCGGCTCTGCCGTCTTTGTACCAGAGCCCTGCCGAAAACTGACTCTCTAGCGTATCCGTAGAAAAATTGAGCAGGGTCTCTATGAATGACCTATAGGGGTGCGTGGCCGATGAGGAACTGATCAGGACGTCGTTTAGACTCACGTCCAGCTGAGAGAATATACAGTTTAGCGGGTACTGTATAATACCGCAGGGGTCAGCGTCAACCAGGGGGGCGCCGTCCGCCATAACGATCTTGAGCCTTAGATATAGCAGTGTAGAGTTGAGGTCCAGATAGAAATTACCCGACCCCGGTATTAGGAAATCCAAAACATCCTGATCGGTAATGGAATTTAATGGGTTGATTTCTACATAATTGGTCTGATCTATGGATAATTGCGTCATAGGGGCCGCAAACAGGTCCAGCTCAGATTTGGTGCATTCGGCCGAGAGGCGGTGAGCTAGAGCCATTCTTCCTTATGCTCTTTTCTTAAAATATGTCCCCGGGGGGTTTCCTGTTTCTCTTTGAAGGTCGAGACTTGGGAATCCTGACAGCTCTGCTGCTGCGAGGTTTTTTTTTATGACCGTGCTGCCTGGGTAAAGGCGCTGGGGCTCTCTTCCTACCCCTCTGAGATAGCAACAGCAGACCAGAGCCTTCCTGCTTGGGGTCACCGGTGTTTGTAAAACGGCCGCTGATTACAGAGCTGGCGAGATCCGAAGCTATTCCTTTGGCCGCCGATTTCAAATGAGGTTTCGCTAAATCAACTCCACGCTTAAGAAAGGGTAAAACGAATCTAAAAGCCCTACTGAGCATGGAGCCCAACCCACGCCCGTACATCACGGGGCTCCCCGCAAAACCGGGGAGCCCATGTCCCGCCTGACTGGTGTAATACTGAATAAATCTCTGCGAATTGTGGTACGCCATGCTCTCCCACCCCCTCCGCTTTCTCTCTTTTTTTTTTAAACGGGGATCTTTGGCACTGGGCGAAAGTGCAGCTTGACGATCGTTTTTCCGTAGGAGAAATTAATCAGAGTATTCTGATCGTTCTTTATCTCAATATGCAAATTCTGGAGGCTCTGCTTGTTCACCGGTACGTAGTGCAGCTTGTGGAATGGCAAAGTGACTACGTCGCCGAACCCACCGTCTATTTTAACGGTTCTCAGGAGCGGCACTACAAATTCCCCCACGTGCTGCGGATCCACGATGTTACAGTAGACGTACATATTATAGAATCCCGCGTGAATGTCGGACGGGTAGGGTGAGGTTGGCATGGTACCTCCTACGTTATACCAACCACCGGGCTCAAAGCCCAGCATGTAGGCCAAAGTAGGTTTAAATTTGATCTTGTATTTCTGATTCCCGGTTATATTAACCCTTCGCGTAATCTCGTTGTATGCAAAGAAAACTTCCGTACCTAATTTTTTTAACGAAGCGTTGATTTCTGACACAATCTGTGAAACGGATTCATAATATCCGACTTTAATTTTCCGAGGGAACAGGTAAGGCAAATCCACTAGAGGATCGGCGTCTCTTCTTGCCTGCACCTCCGTATCCCGCAATTCAAAAGTATTTTCGGGGTGTGTAATATTTCGCCACGTGTAACAATACATGATTTCAGCCAGTCCTACTTCGTAAGGCCCCCGTAGCTCTATAGGTCGCGAGAGCATCACGGTGTAATCCGAACTCTGGTTATCGGGGAAGATGGAGAGACAAGAGTTTGACGGTAGCGTGAGGTAAAAAGAGGGGCGATCCTCCATTTTTTTCCCTTTTCTTTAAAAAATAAAAAATTAAATCCGTATCAAGTCCGACCGCGGTATCCACGAATCAAACCTCGAGGGCCAACCCTGCCAGCGTACTAAAATCCACTTTTTCCCCTTTTCGTCGGCCTTTGAGCCTATAACCTTCTCGACCTTGAACGCACGTTTCGGAGATATTTTGACTTTCTGCAGCTCAGCTTCATAGAATGTCCCTTTGAGTATTTCACCGCGCACGTCCCTCAATTTATACACCGGCGGGGATCTGGGTACACGTTCGCATATGACAAAGTACTCGTCAGTAAATGTCTGCTCGTACTTTTTGTCAAATATCTGACTGTGCTTGGAGACTCTCACAGTGTCCCCTATGTTAAACTTAAAACGTGGCCGTCTGCTTTTCTTCTTCTTCTTCAGAGGACCGTATAGATTATCAAATACTAGATGAGCATTATCGGTCGTGACCTCGAAAGGTTTCATTTTAATAGCGCTGTGAAATGACTGGTTGTACCCCTTTATTAGATTGTCCAACACATCCACGTATCGTCGAGTGTTTTTAGCCGTAAAGTACCTGTACATCCTCTCTTTTAACGTTCGGTTAAATCTCTCTACGACTGAAGCTTTAAGTTCACTACCCGTGGTGAAATGGGTGATTTTATGACTTTTTAAAAGTTTCTGAAAAGTCCCATTTAAAAACTCCTTACCGGCATCCGTCTGTAACTTGAGGGGCACACCCCCCTCAGTTAAAATAGAATCAAAGGCCTCCGTTACGACCACCCCCGTCTTGTTTCTTATGGCACGCGCGTAGGCCTTTTTAGAAAAAACATCAATCACCGTAAGGAGGTATTTTAACCCGTTGTTGTACGTGGCCAGCCCTTGCATGTCGCATAAATCGGCCTGCCACTGATACATGGCTCTTGGTACAAACACTCTGTTCCTGGGGAAATTCTTTTTAGCCGGCTTATGTAAAGTATAACTGTCTTGCATAGACAGCCACTCTCTGATATCATCAGAAGCCACTTTTTTCCCAGTATCATCCTCCACGGCTCTCTGCAGTCTGGAGACACCCCCGTATGACCCCGGCTGGCTGGGGTCATAGTACGAACGGCTCAAGACACGAGCTGTAGTCTTGGCAACAGACATGCTTTTCACACAGCGAGAGTGTGGGGGGTGAGAGCAGGGATGCAGCGTTTTATAGCTGTCTGGGGAGGGGGGTGAGTGAACACATTAATGAAATTGTGTGTTTTTTCCCCATATGTGTAGAGTTTAGAAAAGAGTTTTAGCTGGGGTGAATGTTTAAGATCCATTGGATCTTAAGTCCAATGCCTTAACCACTTGGCCACCCTGCTGAACATGTATATACAAAGACTATTGCATTGTTGTTCAACTCAATTTTATTACAAGGGCATACATTTTAGTGAAAGATACATTTTCAAAATGCTGGTATACATTTTCTTTGTGAAAGATATAGTTTAAAAACGCTAATACAAGGGTACACATTTTGTGAAAAATATAGTTTTAAAAATGCTATTACAAGGGTACACATTTAGTGAAAGATATAGTTTTAAAAACGTTATTACAAGGGCATACAATTAGTTACAGCCGTGACAGTTGTTGAGGTAGATTTTGTGAAAGATATAGTTTAAAAACATTATTACAAGGGCACACAATTACAGGTAGTTACAGCCGTGACAGTTGTTGAGGTAGATTAGCGATGTCACATGCAGTAAGGTCCGTATAGAGGCCTTTTCAGCGATGCATGTATGCAGAGTAGAAAGCATCTGATTAACATCGAAAGGCTGCTTATTATGAAATTTAAAGGCAACTACATCTACGATTAAAGCATAAAATATAAAAATGTGATTACAGTCAAATTCATCGTCGGGAATACAAGATAGACACGCGTGTATGAGACTTTCTGACGATTGTCCTTCTCTCTCTGCCATCGGCTGAGTAAGTAAAACTATTCCCCGCTGATAATGTTCTCCGACTTGAGCAATCTCAAATATCAGTCTATGAAAGCAGCAACAAGTATAATCATCCCGACAATCGCTTTTCTTTTTATCGATAGCATGCAACAACAGTGGGCTAACTTTTTCTAAAAAAACATTTAACATAAACCGCCGTAAAACGCTGCCGATACCGTTCCCCATTACAAATTGCGTTTTGTTTTAGTCTTGGGCCTCCCAACGACTCAGAAACTCTTCTTCCAGGATCTGCTTAAGCGCGGGGTTCTGTTCAAACAGATCCTGTTCCAGGCGAGTGATTTCCAGCATTCCGTCGCGGGCCTCGCGTAGATCATACAGGATAGCTTCCACGGTCCCCTCCAACCTGCCGATGGAAGCTTGGATGCCCAGGGTCGTCAGAACGTGAATCAAGGCGGGTGTCAGCCGGTCGGTCCACAGGTCACTCAGCACAGAGTCAAAGTGTATGTAAAAGTAATTCCTGCCAGCGGGAAACAGGCAAGGGTGCTGTCTTTGACTGGGATGATCCACCTCGCAGCCGTAGCAGTTTTTCTGTTGATGCTTCCTGATGACTGAGGCTAAAAGCCCCACTATCATGGCTTTTATGCAGCTGAGCATCCCTATGCACAAAGCCGGTCTGGAGAGAAGCGTGCAGATCTCAGGGGTCGGAGGGACCTCTCCAGGAACAGAGGCCGGTGTCGGTGGAGGGGTCGGAGGGAGCTCTCCGGCATCAGAGGCCTGTGATGCTGCTGGTGAAGGGGGTGAAAAGGCCTCATTCTCCCCGCTTTCGTCGTCGGAGAACACTTTGTCGCTGTAATTTGCTGCTGCTGCCATGATGATGATGATGATGTTTGTGAAAGGGGGTTGTAAAGGTGTCCAGTTATATACAGGCGGAGGGTGAGGGGAGGGGGGTGATCCTTAGGGCGTAGGTTTTTGCATCTCCTTACGTACCCGACTCTCCTTGAACAGCGCTTGGAAGTAATCGCTCTTTTCTTCAATCAGCCGCATCCAAATCATGAACGGAATTCTCATTCCACAACAGTTGCATTTAGGCAGCTGCCATATATTCAGCATTCTCTTGTCCAGCTCCCCGGTCGCGTCCCACTTCATAAAGGTGCTCCGTTGTTTACCAGTGTCAGCATCTCTATAGTGCATCTCCATTCTAGCAGTCTCTGTCTCAAAGTCGGGGTCGGTGCTCTCCTTCATCAACGGGATAACGACAGTCTTCAAGTTTCCCCATTCCATTTCAGAAAAACATGCCAGATGCGGGTCATCTTTCCCCGGGTCTGCGGCATCTCCGGTGACCTGAAAGATGCGTAGTTCCTCCGCAACATTGTCAAAGAGGCAGACCACTTTATCCCCGTTGGGCAGCTCCCAGGTAACTCTCAGGTCTCCAGACGGCTGCATCAAAAGTACCCGTCTACGCCTCGTAGGAGTCTTCTTCTTGGGAGCCCCCGGAGGCTGCATAACAGCCTCCTCCTGCTCCTGCTGAATCTTAGGTGGTGTTGAGGCTGAATCGTTCATTTCCATAGTGCCAGACATGTCTGTGTTTCTTAAAAAATTAGTGTTGGCCCTACAGCGCAAAGCTCCCTATATTCTCCATGGCCTGATGGTGGGGGGCGTGGCACGCATGGTAAGGCCTTGATGATACTGGGTGGGGGTACTTGTGTCTACCAAAGGAGGGAAACCCTGCTCAAGGTAATAAAAATTTCAGCGGTTGCTTACTTTTTAGGATTTATTTAAGGAGAAATATACGTCCTGTCAAGTTTTATCTGTTGTCTATTTCGATGTACGTTTTAACTGCGCAGACGGTATGGGGGGAGTCGGGGGGGGGGGAAGACAAAATGTACTGAAATACAAAATGTCAAACTTGATGTGTGGCGGGGAGTCGGGGGGAAAAGACAAAATTTCAAACAAAATTTACTGAAATACAAAATGTCAAACTTGATCTGTGGCCCAAATTACAGTTTGACCGGGATTTGACCTATCGGGATGTACATAGGTTGCATGAGGAAAAACACAAGGCCAAACTGCTACTGCTGCAGGGGGGTGTCGGCTTTCACGCACACACACACACACACACACCCAAACTGCCGCTAAGCGTTCATTGGAGGATAGCGTCAGACCCAGACCCTCCTCTCATTCTTAGCTCCAACTTGTTCATTCTCACAGGGTTTCTTTCAGTCTCGCGCAGCACAACTCTCAGCTCTCCGGCATCGCTCTCTCCGAGTCCTTTGCGGATTATCCAAAGCCATGGGACCTTACCACGGTACCGCACCACACACAGCATCGCTCTCTCCGAGCCCTTTTCTACAGATTCTCCAAAGCCACGGACCTTACCACGGTACAGCGTACGCTCACACTCCATCAGGTAACCCACCCACTCAGACCCAGTGTTTGGGACCTTAACGCACCAACCCCCTGCTCAGTCCCCTGCTCGGCACCCGGTGGATGCAGACAAAACACCACACTCATAAGCACTCTCCTCAATATAAAATAATAATAAATAATTAAATAATAATAAATAATTAAATAATAATAATTATAATAAATAAATAAATGAACTATATACAAATAAACCCCTCTCCCAACGCTCAACTCCCTCAACTGGCTCACAGCCAAAAAAAATAGCCCCCCCCCACCCTCCCACTACCTCATGACGTCACCCGGCTTGCAGCCCCCACCTGTCACTTTTTGATTTATTTGACCTTTGTGACCTTTGACCCAACCTGTCATTTTGACATAACCGGTATTCTCCATCTCTCTTACACTCACCTAAAGGATTATTAGGAACACCATACTAATACGGTATTTGACCCCCTTTAGCCTTCAGAACTGCCTTAATTCTACGTGGCATTGATTCAACAAGGTGCTGAAAGCATTCTTTAGAAATGTTGGCCCATATTGATAGGATAGCATCTTGCAGTTGATGGAGATTTGTGGGATGCACATCCAGGGCACGAAGCTCCCGTTCCACCACATCCCAAAGATGCTCTATTGAGTTGAGATCTGGTGACTGTGGGGGCCATTTAAGTACAGTGAACTCATTGTCATGTTCAAGAAACCAATTTGAAATGATTCGAGCTTTGTGACATGGTGCATTATCCTGCTGGAAGTAGCCATCAGAGGATGGGTACATGGTGGTCATAAAGGGATGGACATGGTCAGAAACAATGCTCAGGTAGGCCGTGGCATTTAAACGATGCCCAATTGGCACTAACGGGCCTAAAGTGTGCCAAGAAAACATCCCCCACACCATTACACCACCACCACCAGCCTGCACAGTGGTAACAAGGCATGATGGATCCATGTTCTCATTCTGTTTACGCCAAATTCTGACTCTACCATTTGAATGTCTCAACAGAAATCGAGACTCATCAGACCAGGCAACATTTTTCCAGTCTTCAACTGTCCAATTTTGGTGAGCTCGTGCAAATTGTAGCCTCTTTTTCCTATTTGTAGTGGAGATGAGTGGTACCCGGTGGGGTCTTCTGCTGTTGTAGCCCATCCGCCTCAAGGTTGTGCGTGTTGTGGCTTCACAAATGCTTTGCTGCATACCTCGGTTGTATTTCAGTCAAAGTTGCTCTTCTATCAGCTTGAATCAGTCGGCCCATTCTCCTCTGATCTCTAGCATCAACAAGGCATTTTCGCCCACAGGACTGCCGCATACTGGATGTTTTTCCCTTTGCACACCATTCTTTGTAAACCCTAGAAATGGTTGTGCGTGAAAATCCCAGTAACTGAGCAGATTGTGAAATACTCAGACCGGCCCGTCTGGCACCAACAACCATGCCACGCTCAAAATTGCTTAAATCACCTTTCTTTCCAATTCTGACATTCAGTTTGGAGTTCAGGAGATTGTCTTGACCAGGACCACACCCCTAAATGCATTGAAACAACTGCCATGTGATTGGTTGATTAGATAATTGCATTAATGAGAAATTGAACAGGTGTTCCTAATAATCCTTTAGGTGAGTGTATATAGTACACTGTAAAAAATTGCTGTAAAAATATGGCCAAATTCTAACAGTAATTTACTGTTTTTCCAGAATACGGTAAAATTCTGTACAATCTGATGCTTTTAGGGGGATAAAAAAGGATGATTACTAACAGCAGACTACCATACAATTTCACGGTATAATGCAGTATTTTTCCATGGTAGAGGAGTGAGCCACATGCCACATGCCCTTATAGTTATTTCCAGCATCATTCGTCTTCTTTTAATGAATCAACAAAAAATGTAAGCAGTATTGTACTGAGAGATTGAAACTGTATTTGTGAGTCTGGTTACCCAGTTTGTGACATAATTTAAGATGACTGAAACGAGGCTGAGCTTGGTGTTTGATTAGCATTAGCTGACACGTGTTCGGAGCAAATACTGGGAGTAAGTTGTGGTTTGAAATGTTTAATGTCATGCGTGAACTTTATAATTTAATTTAATTTATTTTATTGTACCTATGTACAGTTTGTGGTCAGGGTACAGTATTACTACAGAAGCCAGTAAAGAATTTAGCTAAGCTAATAGCTTCTCTGCAAGTAGCAGGTTACTCTGCAGCAGACATTAATTAGCAGCAGCAGGTAGTGCACAAGAGTGAATATTCAGATATTGTGTTTTCAGGGGTTGAAAGTTTAAATAATTCAAACACAAGGTTCGGTATACCATTTGCATATCTAGTTTTCGTTTGATTTTGCGTTTATAGTGCGTTTATTGTAGTTAAGTGAGTACTTGTGCATCTTGCAGTGAACATACAAAAATGGTAAGGTGCAACATTTGTTCCATACTTGTATACCTAATGTGTCTTTCAAATGTGGTTTTGCTGGATGCAGTAAAGTATTTTGTAAATTTTCAGCTTTTAAATGTCACATTTATTGCAATAAACAAAAACACAGGATTGATATGGGACATGCTGCTGATTTAACATGTAATGTTGACTTCTGTAGTGCCAAGTGTGAGGATCTACAAAGTCTTTTCTCCAATCTGAAATCTCATATTAAAGAAGGTAAGTCTGTTTCATGCCCTTTCCAACAATGCAAGCAGACATTTACAGTTAAGTCTACATTTACTTCACATATGTCAGAAAGCATAAAGATTTTAGTGAAGAAAGTCTGATGGTCTCAGTTGCAGCTTCAGCAAATCCAAGCAGTTCATTTGAATGTGATTTGTGTTTACACAGAAGAGAACATTTGGAAAAAGATATACATACTTCCAGTGAGGAATTTCCTGGTAACAGTAATACATTGAATTATGTAAAATAAAAACATTATGTAAATAAAAACTTCTTATATAGTTAGGTTCGTATGACCCACTTCAAAACAAAAGTCATTGCCTTTATAATGCCGAAACATTTGTTAAAGCCGAAAGTCTATACTTCTGTCACAAGTAATTATGGTGGTGTACAGACAGAAAATACTTGAACAATACTGTGTATGAACAGTATACAAAAAAGTGTTTCAACTAAACTATTATCTCTTTCTGCAACAGGCGACACTGAGCACGTCATTACAGGATGGATGGTCAACAGCAGTTCAGAATACCCACCCTTTTTGGAGTCCTTGGAAGGGGTGTTGGAGAGCACTCCCCCCGGGGACTCTCTTGTTCTGCTGGGGGACTTCAATGCCCACGTGGGCAATGACAGTGAGACCTGGAGTGGCGTGATTGGGAGGAACGCCCCCCCCGATCTGAACCCGAATGGTGTTCTGTTGTTGGACTTCTGTGCTCGTCACGGATTGTCCATAATGAACACCATGTTCAGGCATAAGGGTGTTCATATGTGCACTTGGCACAAGGACACCCTAGGCCGCAGTTCGATGATCGACTTTGTAGTCGTGTCATCGGACTTGCGGCCGCATGTCTTGGACACTCGGGTGAAGAGAGGGGCGGAGCTGTCAACTGATCACTACCTGGTGGTGGGTTGGCTCCGCTGGTGGGGGAGGAAGCCAGCCAGGCCTGGCAGGCCCAAGCGTATAGTGAGGGTCTGTTGGGAACGTCTGGCGGAATCCCCTGTCAGAGGGAGTTTCAACTCTGTAGGAATTGAACAGCTCAAATGGGGGTGGTTTTCCACCAATGTTCAGGGGAATTGATTATGAATTAATTAATGATTAATTCATCCACAAATAAATAGGGAATATTAGGTTTGAGTTGTTGTTCCGATATCACAGTCTTTATATTAGTCCCACTTGGTAAAGAGCTGGATGATTTAAGTCCAGAATGTGAATGGAATTCATTCGTTGATATCACTACTCAGTCTAAGATAGCTGCCCGTCCACCGGGTTAGCTTCTCTCTGTAACCTAGCGACTCAGCTCTTGGCCAAAGAGAGAGTCTCGCGATACTTGAGGACGCGAGTGGAACTTCAAAGCTCAGTAACGGGATTCAGACCAGTAAAGTGACTTATTGTAAGCACAGAGAGGGAGATTTAAAATGTGAACAGCATGCGTTTATGCTAATACTACACTAAAACAGGACAAACATTAAACATAACATAATACATACAAACACAATAACGAAATTACGGAAAATGGATTTACAGTAGGAAACAGTGATCAGCTTTGATTAAATACTGTTCTGCAACGGCAAGCCTAGGATCTAAACAGGCAACCCAGATTTCAGTGTAAATCAGCCGGTACTAGTTGCCTATGAGCGAGTTGACGGTGAGTTTACGTGATTGCAGCGGGGATCAGCTTTATCTTTTGTTGAAACTCGCGGCGAAGAGGCTTCGTAGTTTCGATGGTAGATTTAATCTTCTCCGCGCGTAGTTTCTCCCGCAGTCTTGGATTGGAGGCTTCGCGTTTTCTTCTTTTCTTTTTGATGTTTTCTCCTCCTTCTCCTTTTTTTTCTCTGGGTGTGAGGCTTTTATGCCCCATGGGTACCATGAATATTCATGACCCAGGGTCCAACTCATACCCAATGAGAATTGGTACCTGGATCCGAGGGGCCGGTTGCAGGCTCCCCGAATGTCCCCATAGATTTATGGTGGTCTTTGGCCAACTTTTGTGCTGATTTTAATTAAGTAATTTAGCTTTGGATAGGTTCAATTGTGTAATAATCCGTCCCCGGATTCACATTCGGACATAATATAGGATGACATTGATACCAAACATGATATTCCACCTTTGATCCAAACCTTTGCTAATTTTCATTGATTAATTTATAATTCCTCTTATGAGGTGCATGCTTATTATTGCCATCAATGTACAGAATACAGGGCTAGGTGGCATATCTCACAGCTGTGACTAGTTCAGGTATATTTTACTGAAGCTGTACCCCATTGCATACAGTGTGTCCTAATTAAGGATGGCTTGGGTAACTTTCTTTACTTCAGTAAAAGAACAGGGTTGATTATACATTGCCAAATTATAAAATGTAGCAAATCGGGCTATTAAAAAAAAGGTTCAGTACACAAGTTTTCACATACATTGCATAGTCTCTTTCAGACAAAGGGAGGCAGGAAAAGAGCGCGAATCTCTGATTTACGACTGTAAGGCATAGATAAGCAACCGCATTTCTACCCCTTCCCCCCCCCTTTTGGTGAGGGGTGGGGGCCTTCCTTAGTTCTATTAACTAAATAACTATGTGCTCAAACATTTCTACCTACTTGGTTACACCACTTAAACTCATTTCCCCTATTCTCTGAGAGAGGTGTGAGCACGTGGTTGGATAACCCCAGTGTTTACCTATCTGTGCATATTAATATATATATATATATGTATATATATATGTATATAATTGTCCAAGTGGTGAAGATACAATGGGACATTCATAAGAGGAATAGAAGACAATGGTGACTGACACATACACATCCACCAAGTTTACAGTAATGATGCCAAATAATAGTGAGGATAACACACAATCAAATACACAATAGATGGCATATGATTTTAGCTTTGTCCCACTCCAGAGAGATGCAGGATCTCCCCCCCTTTCCACTATCTGGGTCCTCCGTTTGAGGGCCATAAACATTGGAATGCGGGCTTCGGCTTCCTGGAGAGGGGCCCTGGGTCAAAGAGGTACGGAGGGAGATCTTGGCATGGCCGACTCACTCCCTCAGCGGCCATAAAATACTGGCTGTGGGGCCTGCGTGATCCTACAACTGTGACCCAAGCCGAATGAAGCGGTTCCAATCCCCGCCCAAAGAGGTTCCTGGGGGCGCTGCTAGGGGCTGCCGCAGCTGTAGGCACCCTTTTTAATATTGGGTTTACCACAGTCAATGCCATAAATTTAGCCACCGTACGGCGTCACGTCAGCGAATTGCAGGACGAAATTCCCAAACTTCAAAAACAGATTCACGCCCAGAAGGAGGCGTCCCAAGCTATCGGTAAAACCGTGCAGGGCACCATCGTTGTGGTAAACACTCATAGTGTCATCCTCAACCAGACAGTGAAGGCCGTAAACCAACTTTTTCACGTTCTTCAGAACGACTATGCGCACACGCAAGTCGTTTCGTTGTTGATGGGGGATATGCTTCGTGAGATAAGTTCCTCTTTGGATAGCTTGGCCATGGGTAGAATACCACCGTACCTGGTGCCCTTGCGCCTAGTGCAAGATATCCTGGCCGGGGCCACGCGGGGAGCTGTACAGTCCATACAAGCCCATTTAGCTTATTCACTGGGAAGCGCTATACCATTATACGTTAATCCCATTCTCCGGGAAGTAGCATTCCTCGTGAACCTGCCCATTATAGACCCTTAGGCAACGCTCGAGAGCCGCGATCCCTGACCGCCATAAACCGGTGTTGTCCCCACTCACTCATGTCTCCAAAGCCTGATGCCAACGGTCGACTCCCTTCTACCATACTACCCAGGCTGTCAAAAGGATGGGAAGTTTCTGTGTCGTGTCTTGTGATGGTGATCCCTTTTAGCTCTTTGTCGCCTGAATGATGGCAGTGCCATAATCAGCCGAAAGGGGGGATATGTAGGATCACGCAGGCCCCACAGCCAGTATTTTATGGCCGCTGAGGGAGTGAGTCGGCCATGCCAAGATCTCCCTCCGTACCTCTTTGACCCAGGGCCCCTCTCCAGGAAGCCGAAGCCCGCATTCCAATGTTTATGGCCCTCAAACGGAGGACCCAGATAGTGGAAAGGGGGGGAGATCCTGCATCTCTCTGGAGTGGGACAAAGCTAAAATCATATGCCATCTATTGTGTAATTGATTGTGTGTTATCCTCACTATTATTTGGCATCATTACTGTAAACTTGGTGGATGTGTATGTGTCAGTCACCATTGTCTTCTATTCCTCTTATGAATGTCCCATTGTATCTTCACCACTTGGACAATTATATACATATATATATACATATATATATATATATATATTGATATGCACAGATAGGTAAACACTGGGGTTATCCAACCACGTGCTCACACCTCTCTCAGAGAATAGGGGAAATGAGTTTAAGTGGTGTAACCAAGTAGGTAGAAATGTTTGAGCACATAGTTATTTAGTTAATAGAACTAAGGAAGGCCCCCACCCCTCACCAAAAGGGGGGGGGGAGGGGTAGAAATGCGGTTGCTTATCTATGCCTTACAGTCGTAAATCAGAGATTCGCGCTCTTTTCCTGCCTCCCTTTGTCTGAAAGAGACTATGCAATGTATGTGAAAACTTGTGTACTGAACCTTTTTTTTAATAGCCCGATTTGCTACATTTTATAATTTGGCAATGTATAATCAACCCTGTTCTTTTACTGAAGTAAAGAAAGTTACCCAAGCCATCCTTAATTAGGACACACTGTATGCAATGGGGTACAGCTTCAGTAAAATATACCTGAACTAGTCACAGCTGTGAGATATGCCACCTAGCCCTGTATTCTGTACATTGATGGCAATAATAAGCATGCACCTCATAAGAGGAATTATAAATTAATCAATGAAAATTAGCAAAGGTTTGGATCAAAGGTGGAATATCATGTTTGGTATCAATGTCATCCTATATTATGTCCGAATGTGAATCCGGGGACGGATTATTACACAATTGAACCTATCCAAAGCTAAATTACTTAATTAAAATCAGCACAAAAGTTGGCCAAAGACCACCATAAATCTATGGGGACATTCGGGGAGCCTGCAACCGGCCCCTCGGATCCAGGTACCAATTCTCATTGGGTATGAGTTGGACCCTGGGTCATGAATATTCATGGTACCCATGGGGCATAAAAACCTCACACCCAGAGAAAAAAAAGGAGAAGGAGGAGAAAACATCAAAAAGAAAAGAAGAAAACGCGAAGCCTCCAATCCAAGACTGCGGGAGAAACTACGCACGGAGAAGATTAAATCTACCATCGAAACTACGAAGCCTCTCCGCTGCGAGTTTCAACAAAAGATAAAGCTGATCCCCGCTGCAATCACGTAAACTCACCGTCAACTCTCTCATAGGCAACTAGTACCGGCTGATTTACACTGAAATCTGGGTTGCCTGTTTAGATCCTAGGCTTGCCGTTGCAGAACAGTATTTAATCAAAGCTGATCACTGTTTCCTACTGTAAATCCATTTTCCGTAATTTCGTTATTGTGTTTGTATGTATTATGTTATGTTTAATGTTTGTCCTGTTTTAGTGTAGTATTAGAATAAACGCATGCTGTTCACATTTTAAATCTCCCTCTCTGTGCTTACAATAAGTCACTTTATTGGTCTGAATCCCGTTACTGAGCTTTGAAGTCCCACTCGCGTCCTCAAGTATCGCGAGACTCTCTCTTTGGCCAAGAGCTGAGTCGCTAGGTTACAGAGAGAAGCTAACCCGGTGGACGGGCAGCTATCTTAGACTGAGTAGTGATACCAACGAATGAATTCCATTCACATTCTGGACTTAAATCATCCAGCTCTTTACCAAGTGGGACTAATATAAAGACTGTGATATCGGAACAACAACTCAAACCTAATATTCCCTATTTAATTGTGGATGAATTAATCATTAATTAATTCATAATCAATTCCCCTGAACATTGGTGGAAAACCACCCCCCCATTTGAGCTGTCAATTCCTACACAGTCATCTTTTGTAACTGCTGCAACATATAGGTAGTGTCCGCAGCAGCATGGTGAAGGGCGTCCTGAGTCCACTGGATACCCACCCAACTAGCCTGGGGCTTTTCATTGGGGTAATGTGTTCGGTAGACCTCGTAGGGGTCGAGACGGACAAATACCCTCTGCGTGTGGGTATTGCAGTAGGTAATCAATAGGCCCGGTTGTTCCCTCAAGACGATGCCTGATGGAGGCCCAGGAACAACCGTCTTAGACTGGGTCCTTGCTCTTCCCATCCAGAGTAACGTCAGGAGCAGGGTCAGCATCCTCCTAGTGGCAGGGGGTAGACAATGAAAGGTCGTGTTATGAGGGGCACTGAGCTAGGTCAGAGCCTTGGGTGGTTGAGCTTGCGGAGTAGGGTTAAGGAGTAGTGAAAGAGGGTAGGATAGTGAGAGGATTGTGCACACCGGTGCAGAGGGGACAGAGAGAGTTTGAAAACCCTAACACTCAGCCAGGGAACAACTGAAATCAAATAAACGGGACAAATAAAAATGCATAACCGTATCCTCTTCAGTAATTTCCCGGGCACGCGTGAGCCACCCCAGGTCCTTACCAAAAACAACAACCAAATGAAATAAATAGTTAAAAGGAAAAGTTAATGTCACTCAGATACCAGTAGTCAGGCTCACCACCTTAGTCTACCCATCTGAGTTTCCTTGTCCCTTTGAGCTTGGGGACATATTTAAGGTTGAAGGTTGGCTGTGGTTTATTTGGAAAGGCTGGCTTGATCCTGACCACGGTCCACTTGGAAATGATCAGTGGGTGTTCCCAGCCTTCCTTGGGTTCGGTGTTGCCTGATTTGGTTTCGGTGAACCCACTTGAGGCATGTTTCTGGAGTGCCCCGGCTCATTTTAATACGGTAAGCTACAGGGGACAGTTTGTCCACGATTTCATGCGGTCCTGACCAGCGTGGCAAGAGTTTCCTGGAGAGTCGTTGTGTGGAATTCTGACTGCTCGGCTGCACGAAGTTGTAGTACCAGACTTTGTCCCCTACTTGGAGTTCTTCCTGTGAGGTTTTCTGGTCATAGTAGGCTTTCCTGCCTTCTGCTGCCTTCTGCAACTCCTGCTGGGCGAATGCGAAGGAAGCTCTTAGGTGCTTGTGCAGACTGTCCAGATACTGCTGCGTGGTGTAGGCTGTGACAAGGCTGTGGTCACCTGTTTGGTAGAGGAGGTGGAGAAGGAGTGTCATTTGTCGTCCTGTCATTAGTTCGAAGGGTGACACTCCCGTGGACTTGTGGGGTGTGGCCCTGATGGCCATGAGTACCAGCGGTAGCTTTACATCCCAGTCCTTCTGATTTGATGCCACGTATTTCTTGAGCATACCGACTACGGTTCTGTTGGTCGGTTCTACTTGGCCGGATGCCATAGGGTGGTGGCTGATATGGAACTGTGCTTTGATGCCCAGAAGTTTCCAGATGTCCTTCATCACTTCGGCAGTGAAATGGGTGCCTCGGTCTGAGTTGACCTTCAGCGGGAGGCCAAATCTGGAGAACACATGGTTCATGAGCAGGTATGCCGTTGTCTGGGCTGTGTCATTGGGTGCTGGTAGGCATTCTACCCACTTGGTGAACTGGCAGGTGACAGTCAGGAAATACTTGTTTCCCCGGGTCGATCTCGTCAGGGGTCCTACCCAGTCGATCTGCAGATCTGACCACGGGAAGTTGATTCCTCGGCGCTGTAGAGGGGCCTTGTGGTTTGGGTTTGCTGGCTGAAATTGGCAGCAAACCAGACACCCTTTCACGTATTCTGTCACGTCCTGCCGCATGTTAGGCCAGTAAGCTACCTGACTGAGGGCTTGATAGGTTGCTTTGGCATTGCGTTGTCCCACGCAGGGTGCGTCATGGGCGTAGAGTAGCATCACCCCCCTTTGGTCCCGAGGGACCACGAGCCTTGGCGAAATGTGATCCTCGGGGACGTAGAGAAGTACGCCCTTGACCAGACGCAGAAAGGCGAGGAGTTGGATGAGGACGCGGAGATCTGCGGAGGCGTCGAGATCCGTGGCCGAAATCGGGTTGGTGGCGGGGTCGCGGAGGTGATCGGAGATCTTGCTAAGCACAGCATCAGCAGATTGGAGGGAGACAACGTCTGAGTCAGTAAGCTGAGGGCCGAGGTCCAGGAAGGAAGATGCTGGAGCCAAGGCCAGCTCACGAGCTTGGCGGCGAGTGATGGCATGCACAGCAGGGTTGGGTGGAGGGGCTTGAAACTCCCACGGGTCTCCGTTCAACGCTCCAGCTTTGGCGAGTGCATCTGTTTGGTCATTGTATGTCTTGTCCAGGCCTGGGAGTCTGGAGTGACCACGGACCTTTTTCCAATAAATGTGCATGTCGTGCGACGTTATCAGTGCGTCACACGTCTGCAGCAGTTCCTGGTGTTTGACTGGCTTGTTACCTGATGTCTTGAAGCCATTCTGCTGCCAGTGAGGGAGATGGCATAGGAAGCTGAGTCGTGCATAGTTGGAGTCCGTGCAGATCAGCAAATCCTTTATGCCCTGTTTGGCAGCCAATTCCAAGGCAATCAAAATTGCTGCTAGTTCCGCATACTGTGACGTGCGGGGGCCCAGCTTGAACTGCTGTGGTGGGAGTGGATCGTCTCGGAGCCATGTGAGACCTGCCCCGGCTTTCAGGTTTCCTTGATGGTTGAAAGCACACCCGTCCACATAAACGGTGGCCATGTCCTTACAGACGTTCTCATCAAAGTAGTGATGGTGAGATGGCTCCATCACCGTCTGTGGGTCAGGGACACTGATTGCTAATGGTTCATCCTGAGAGCAGTTTTGGCAGCTAGCTAGTCCTGTCCCAAGGGGTAGCTTTTGGGTTTGGGCATACCGGATGTCGATGTCACGGCCCTGGAGTGTCATCAGCCAGGTGGCTATGCGTGAATTAGTGACCACCCCATCTCTGATGCGCTGGCTGTTGAGGAACGTGACAGGTTGATGGTTAGTTTCAATGATGGTCTTCTGTCCCCCAATGTAGTTGGAGAAATGCGTCATTGCCCAAACGGTGCAGAGTAGTGCCTTTTCACAATCGGAATACTTGCGTTCTGGTGCCAGAAGGGTTTTGCTGGCATAGGCAACTACACGCCTGTCTTGGTCATAGATTTGATACAGCCCTGCGCTCAGACAGTCCTTCGAGAAGCCTGCTTCCAAGTGGAACTCCTTGTCCGGGTTTGGGTAAGCCAGGCAGGGTGCTGAGCACAAAAGCCGTTTCAGTTCTGTCATGGCCTCTTCTTGTTCTGTGGTCCACTGAAATGGGATATCCTTCTTCAGAAGGGTGGTCAGTGGTCTGGCAATGTCCGCGTAGTTTTCGATAAACTGTCTGGAGTAGTTGCACACCCCTAGGAAACTGCGCAATTCTGACAGGTTAGAGGGCGCCTTGATGTTCTGGATGGCCTGGGTGCGGCTGGAGTGGGGCTCAACACCGTTTGGGCCCACCAACAGGCCAACATAATGGACCTTGGTTTTGCACCACTGGCCTTTGTGGAGGGCAATTTTAGCACCTGCTGTAGCCAGTTGTCCTAAAACATGGTCAAGTTCAAGCAGATGAGCGTCCATTGTGGTGCTTCGGACCAGAATGTCATCCACATAGACAAGGTTTCCTCGAGCTCTTGCGTCAGGCAGTGCCTTGTTCAGGAAAATGTTGAACTCAGCCGGTGAGTTGGCATAACCAAAGGGGCACCTGGTGAAGGTGTATTGTCTGTTGGCAAAGGTGAATGCCAACTTATGTTGGTCTTCAGGGTGCACTGGGATGGTCCAGAATCCTGAGGCCACATCCATAGTGGAGAAGATTCTGGCACCCCCGACTCTGGGGAGGTCTTGTTCCAGCTGTGTCATGGGCCAACGGGACAGAGGCACTTGCTGGTTCAGTTTCCTGTAGTCGATGGTGGGGAGCCATTTCCCATTCGGTTTGAGAACTGGCCAGATGGGGGCTGAGTATGTGCTGTTGCATGGTCGGATGACCCCCTTTTCCAACATGGCATCGACGATGTCCTGCACAGGCTCGTATGAAGCGATGGGTATCTTGTACTGCTTCACGAATGTTGGCGGGGCCCCTGGTCGAGTGGGGATGCGGACCATGTGAATGTCCGTGAGTCCACAGTCCAGAGAATCTTTGACGAAGAAGTCCTTATACTTATAGATGACTTGACGAAGCTTTTGGCGATCTTCATCACAGTCAATAGCGTCGGCGTCTTTGAGGATTTGCCGTACTTCCGCCTCAAATCCAGTGTAGGGTTCACTGATTTCCTCTGTGGACTTCGGCATCGACTGATTTGGGGGTTTGACCGCTTCTGAGTCTGTGGTTATGGCACAAATTGTGAGATGTTGCTCATCTGTGAGTTCAACTCTACATACCGCCTCCTTCGTCACCGGTACGGTGGAAGTAATGGCGATGGCGCCGGTCGGTGCTGTGAACAGCCGATCTCTGTCCAGCTGGGCTGTCAGCAAGTTAGTGGGGATCTGACTAATCACCGGAAGTGCTAGGTCAAAATCATGGAACTGTTGGCTGATGAGCCATCCTACCCTGGTTGCCCTGGGTACAGTGATGTCGGCTGCCGTGCAGTTATTGACGAGCACATACACTGTCCGACCTGTTACCTTCAGGAGCGGCATGGCCTCCAGGGTGAGTCCCAATTCCGTTGCTTGGGCGGACGGCTGGAAAAAGGCCATGGAGTGGTCTAGCGTTTGGCCTTTCTGCATGTTCAGGCGCATCGAGATGCCTTTCCTGTATGCGGGGAGTGTCACAGTTCGTTCGGTGACCATTGCGCATGCTTCCGGAATGGTCTGTCCTGAACAGAGGTTGTCAAGGTTCACCTCGGATTGGTGCATTTGTCCCCGTAGGGAGGTCCAAAGGACGTTGTTGATTGTGTCCACTTGGATGGCCATTCTGACCAGTAGATCCGCACCAATGTGGACCGAGTGTGGAAGACTTGGGATGATCGTGAAGTAATGCCTCAGAGATCGCTGGTTCCAGATGAGGTCCAGGGCACAGATGCCTGTGGCTGAGACAGTGGACTCTGGGTCCGTGCTCAGCGGGAACCTCGAGGCTTTACTGGCATGTGGCACGGGAACGTCTCTTTGCCTTAGTTCCTCGTACAGTTTCTGGCTAATAGCGGATTTTTCCACCCCCAAAGTCATCACCACGTCCATGACTTCCATGCCTTGGAGCCGAATGCCGTCCCTGACCTTGGGACGATAGGGTCCCGGCGTAGGATCCAGGCTGCACAGGAAGGAGTCATGTCGCTGGTATGGGTCTCCTGCGTTGAGATGCTGATCTGGAGGGGAGTCTTCTCCTTGGTGCGGAGTGAAGTTTGGGGAGACAGCCAAGGTTTGGCATTCCCCCATGACGGTGTTGGATGCCGGTAAGGGCAGTGGTTCTCGGACCTGAGCCCAGATTTTTAAGCGCTGCAGGTCCAGCAGTGGCTCAAACCGGTTCAGGAGGTCTTTTCCAATGAGGAGAGGGATGGATTCGAGTTGGGAAATGTATATGGGGTGCATCACGTTCATTGGGCCAATGGACAAGTTGAGTGGCATCACGTGTTCGATCCTGGTGCCTATTGGTGAATAAGCCTGCACGTCCAGGGAGCACTTCTTGAGCTGGAGGGTTTTGTTCTCCCAAGCAGCTAGGTGTTGCACCTGTAGGAAGAGGCTGGTAGACATGAGCGTGATGTCTGCTGCCGTGTCGATGAGGGCCTCCAAGGTGATCACATCCTCTAGGGTGAGGGATAGATACAGCTTCTTGGCAACCCCCCTTTCCACCAAGTCCCCCAGGAATCGCGGTGCAGGGGCCTGGACGGAGATTGGCGAGGTGTTGCCATCGTCGGGTTGGTGTTCTGAATCACGACACACCACAAGAACAACGCTGTCAGGCACAGGCGAGGGCTCATCTCCCTGGTCGGGTTCTGTGGTGGGGGCAGCAACATCAACTGTGACAACGAGGTGTGAGTCCGCAGGTTTTCCTATTGGAGGCAGGGCTTCTTCCCTGGTTATGATAGGAATGACCGGTGGGGTTCGAATGTTGCCTGGGGTTGAAGGCCAAGGCAATTCACGGGTATGGTCAGGTGCGGGTTCAGGTGACGGCTGGCCCCCTCGTCCTAGTCACTTGGGATCTTTCTCTCGAAAATTCCCGGGACTCTTGGGGGAATTCCGTTCGAAGAAGTCGCGCAGCATTTGAAGCAGGGCGGACTCCTCCTCTTTCTGGGACGGTTCCGGCTTTGCATCCCGTTCCAAATCCCTTGTTCCATTGGACTGGTTCCGTGGTAGGGTTCTTCGCGGTCTCGGGGGAGAGCCGGAGTTAGGACGCCGGTCTTCCTCCTTGTTCCACGAATCCCGTGCTTGTGGCTTGCCCTTGTTATGGTGGCGTTGTTTCTCCCACTGACCTGGCTGGGTCTTTGCCTGCTGAGGGCGTGAGCTGGGGTATCGCTCTCTGGGGCCCGTGACCTTCCAACCATGGTTACGGGTTGGAGCAGGGGGTTGAGAGTGGCCACCTTCTAAGGGTAGGCTGGGGTCTTGCGTCACCAGGTTCAGCACTGTGGTAGGCTTGGGTGGTTTCTCTGTTGTTGCTGCTCGTTGCTTGTTATAGGCCTTGATTGCCAAGTCTCGCAGCCGCTGGCTGGTCATGGTGTGGGGGCACGCCATGAGCCCGATGTGATGATTCACGGTGGGATGGAGATTCCGGAGGAAGAGAATCTTGAAGTTTACATCTTCTTCCATGCCTGGCTCATTTTTGGACCCGAAGTAGGCTCGCCGTAAGCGGTTGTAGTAGACTTGGGACGTTTCCTGTCTACTCTGTCTGACGTCGAGTGCCGTAGTAAGACCTTGTTCTGACTCTGGATCAGAGAATTCTCGAGTCAGTGCTTCATGTAGCAGCTTGGGGTCCATCTTGACTTGATCTGGCTGTCGATCCAAGAAGCTGCGGACCTCTAGGCTGGAGGTGATCCTGATGAGGTAGAGTCTATCTTCATGGGTCACATTGTCCAGCCTTTGGAGGTGGAAGTTAACATCTTGTAAGTAGGCATGTATGTCGTGGCCGCCCGTAGGGTCAGGGGTGAACTGGTTCACGTTCCGGGCTACCTTGTCCAGCTCTTTGGTGGTGAGTCTGTAGCGGTGAGGGACTGGTCTTGGTAGGCTCGTGCTGTCTGGGGAGTCTTCCTTGAAATGGGCCCTCCAGGCGCTTGGTTCCTTGAAGTTGCTGGATAGGTGGGGTGGTCCTTCCACCCTGTGAGTAGTTACTGGAGCCGGATACAACTGCCTTGGGGGCGGCAGTGTGGCAGGAGGGGACCCTGGTGCTCTTGCTGGGTTGTACGGCGTTTCATATTCTGCCTTCGTTGCGCGCGCCCGTTCGAGTTCTTGGCTCAACTGGTCAAGTTCCGTAGCATCAGCCTGGTGCTTCTTCTTAGCATCACTGAGCTGTTCTCGGAGATCTGTCACCTGGTGCCTGAGCTCGCGAACTTGCCTTTGGCCTTCAACCCGATGGTCCTCCAGGGTTTGGATTCGGTTGTTCCTTTCATGGAGCTCTTTGTGGGCTCTATCCAACAGGGTTTCAACCTGGTTGAGTTTGGCCGTGAGGTCCTCTCGGGTGGCTCTGGCTTTCTGTTCTCGTTGATCAGCCTGAACTCGGAGCTCTTCCAGGGCCTGTTGAAGCTCTTCAGTGAGTTTATGTGTGTCATCTTCTATGGTCTCCTCCCCCTCTGGGGATGGGGTCCTCTTTTGCTGGAGTTCTTGCTCCAACTTCTCGATGCGATCTTGTGCTTGGATAGCATCTTGATGACTCTCGGCCAGTAGTCTTCGGGTGTCTCCATCCCGTTGCTTGAGGATTTGCACCTGTTCCTGGAGGCGGGATGTTTCTTCTTCACCCATCATCAGCCTGGCTAGAAGCTTGTGTGCTAGGGAGCCGAGTACTTTGGTTAGCTCTTTGCTCCCGGGCTTCTGAGTAGGTGGCGTGGCCATGAGTTCAGCAATGTCCTCATCAATTTGGTCCATGCCTTTTTCCTGTATGAGCTCCGTGTGACCGGGCAGGAAATCACCAGTCATGACGTCCAGCCAGGTGCCTAAGGCTTTCCATTGGTCCAGGGGGCTTTCTCTGTGGGCCATAGTGACTTGATTGACTGAAGGGTGACACTAGAGGTCTGTTGCTCTCAGGCGGGTATGGGCTAGGCGGGTGGCCTGCTA
Organism: Paramormyrops kingsleyae; assembly: GCF_048594095.1. Taxonomy (NCBI): domain Eukaryota; kingdom Metazoa; phylum Chordata; class Actinopteri; order Osteoglossiformes; family Mormyridae; genus Paramormyrops; species Paramormyrops kingsleyae. The sequence goes on along the minus strand of NC_132797.1, from coordinate 44,485,255 downwards.
CCTGAAACTGAGGTGACAAATCAAAGAAAGTAAAAAAACAAATAGGACTAGGGCCGGTCAATGGGTAACAGGGCGGATGTATTGAACCACGAAACTGGATACCCAGACAAAATAAATGAAGAAAAGTTGTTCCCTGTGAGTGTCTGTGGTAGGGAGAAGAAACGACAGCTAAGTCTGGAAGGAGTCACACCACCGGCTGTGGGTGTGACTACTGATGGGCTGTCAGGAGAGAGAAGGGAAGTTGGGGGAACAAGGAGAATTTCCAGCGGCAATAGCAGTGGGACCGCGTTCAAAACCTGGCTTGCCGTTGCAGATCAGATCTAACCAGAAGAGGAAAAATTGGGAGGTTCTGTTCTGCTTGTCTTTATGTGGTGTGTCGCGGTGTTAAGCTATCTACTGGAGTGGAGGGGTTTGAATGCTGTCAGGTGTCTCTCCCGGACAAGGCACGTCCCACAGCTCAATCTTAGCCAAGCAGGCCCGAGCCCGGCTCCCACTCCCCCGATCCCCAGCAATGTCAACTTGGAAAAGGGCGTGTTCTGTACGCACAACTGAGACAACCCAGGTGGGGCTCAGCTTATTGGGCGCACTGCCTGGCCCTGACTCGAACAAGAGACGGCGCAACGGCACTCGGGTGTCACCCAACCGATTGAGAGTCCAAGCTAGGGCTGTTCTCCTGAACTTTGCCCTAGACGAGGTCCGCTCAAACTTGTAATGACCTCCCGAGATACCTGCCAACCTTGCCCTTAATGAGTCAGTGGGTGCAGCCCAGCTGGCGCGCTTTTGGGCGTCCAATTGCTGAGAACTTCCCTTTCAGTTCTGACAAACTGTAAGATCGCAAGCAGTGACAGCAGCAACTCGGACAAGCTCCACCAATTAGAGCGGATGGTAAACACCCAGTACCGGAAAAGCTTGACTGATCACACTCAGAACCCCAACCGCTGCCTGAGGTGGTAGGGCAAGTAACTGATTTATTATTATTGATTTTATGTATTTAATTCAAACCCTTGCCCAAGTCCTTGTGTTGGGGAAGGGAGTAATTAAAATCATAAAATGTCAAAAGCCCACATTAAAATGAAACAGGGAGAGGAAAAGTCAAATTAAATCAAATGAGATTCTAATTAATTTATCATAAACCTAAGTTGATTGTGTAACAATTAACTAATTAGATGCCACCAAGTTGAATAAAAGTAGTCCTATGGTTGACTTCTGCTCAGAGTACAATGCCTTGGGATCCAATTCAATGTTTTCGGAGCTGACCACTAGAGGCGCAATTTAAATGGCGTGGTACTTCTATGGTTGACCCCTAGAGGCGCAATCCAAAATGGCGTTGTACTTCTATGGTTGACCCCTAGAGGCGCAATCCAAAATGGCGTTACTCCCTTGGTGGGAGGCGTTTGTGACCCTTGCAGTGGTGTCGGGGCAGGCCTGTGGCCTTATCCGACCCAGATGTGATTACGGTGGCGTTCGTGGACGGCACTCGTAATCGAGGCGATCGCTAGACAATGCTGGTTTGCCAATGCTAGAAAATCGATCTTTAATGCAAGCACACTATGGTCTGCGCGGTGCGCGGCTTAAGACCTCTGAACCTTACTACGACAGCAAGGCGGCGCTTGCCTTTTGGCGACGGATCCAAGCAGCGAGTGTGCTGTCGCGTCACGTCGCGAATGGTGCTTATACCACGGCGGGTTTTCTGCACCAGACTCCCGTTAAATAACACACACACCCTCCGGCTATTTGCCCGTGGTGGCGTTAAGCTTGCTCTTCTCTAAAGCAGGCACAAACGTGTGAGTAAGAGGATAGTTAGCTACGCTATCGGTCTTAACTCAGGGAGTCTAAGCACAACAGAATTCAGGTTAGAAACTCGTAACGGGAATTCCTGTTCGCTAATTTAGAGATCTCTGGCAGGATGTTAGAGACGGAGAACCTCGTCCGAATCTATCCTGGAAACAACGCACTACACCTGAGAATCTCGTCAGATATAGGATAAGCGTTTACTGCAGTTAAGAAAACGAAACCTAAAATAAAATGCTTAAATAAAACGCAAAATTTAAACAAACTATTACTAGTAAGGCACAGTAGGGAACCCGCGTAGTTCCGTTCTGATGCCTTTGACTGCGGTTCGCTCAATCGTCAACCAATGCAATCCGTTAACAGTAATGCCTATTCGACTGTTTACTTGTAAAAAAGTTTAAATTTTGTGCTCACAATAAGTTTAAATCGGTACCCACATTCTCCACCAATTATGTAGGAATTGAACAGCTCAAATGGGGGTGGTTTTCCACCAATGTTCAGGGGAATTGATTATGAATTAATTAATGATTAATTCATCCACAATTAAATAGGGAATATTAGGTTTGAGTTGTTGTTCCGATATCACAGTCTTTATATTAGTCCCACTTGGTAAAGAGCTGGATGATTTAAGTCCAGAATGTGAATGGAATTCATTCGTTGGTATCACTACTCAGTCTAAGATAGCTGCCCGTCCACCGGGTTAGCTTCTCTCTGTAACCTAGCGACTCAGCTCTTGGCCAAAGAGAGAGTCTCGCGATACTTGAGGACGCGAGTGGGACTTCAAAGCTCAGTAACGGGATTCAGACCAATAAAGTGACTTATTGTAAGCACAGAGAGGGAGATTTAAAATGTGAACAGCATGCGTTTATTCTAATACTACACTAAAACAGGACAAACATTAAACATAACATAATACATACAAACACAATAACGAAATTACGGAAAATGGATTTACAGTAGGAAACAGTGATCAGCTTTGATTAAATACTGTTCTGCAACGGCAAGCCTAGGATCTAAACAGGCAACCCAGATTTCAGTGTAAATCAGCCGGTACTAGTTGCCTATGAGCGAGTTGACAGTGAGTTTACGTGATTGCAGCGGGGATCAGCTTTATCTTTTGTTGAAACTCGCGGCGAAGAGGCTTCGTAGTTTCGATGGTAGATTTAATCTTCTCCGCGCGTAGTTTCTCCCGCAGTCTTGGATTGGAGGCTTCGCATTTTCTTCTTTTCTTTTTGATGTTTTCTCCTCCTTCTCCTTTTTTTTCTCTGGGTGTGAGGTTTTTATGCCCCATGGGTCCCATGAATATTCATGACCCAGGGTCCAACTCATACCCAATGAGAATTGGTACCTGGATCCGAGGGGCCGGTTGCAGGCTCCCCGAATGTCCCCATAGATTTATGGTGGTCTTTGGCCAACTTTTGTGCTGATTTTAATTAAGTAATTTAGCTTTGGATAGGTTCAATTAGATTAGATTAGATTAGATTAGATTAGATTAGACTTTATTAATCCCACAATGGGGAAATTCTTTGAGAAAACAGCAGCAATAATGAAAAAAAGACAGTACAAAAAAAGGACAGGATCCATAGGATCAGCAAAAAAATAACAATACAATTTAGAAAACAATTTCTAAAACTGTAAAAATATATAAGTAAAAATGTAAGAAAAAAGAGACATATACACAAGGCTAGGTATATGGATAGCAGCTGCTGAAATATATATATATATATATATATATATACATACATACATATATACACACACACACACACACATATACATATATATACACACATATGTACATATAAAGGGATTATATATATATTGATTGATTATGTGGTCACTGCAGTGATGTGTTGTAAAGTCTAATAGCTGTGGGGAGGAATGATCGACGGAAGCGCTCCTTCTTGCACTGAGGGTGTAACAGTCTTTAAATTAAATTAAACAATTGTGTAATAATCCGTCCCCGGATTCACATTCGGACATAATTTAGGATGACATTGATACCAAACATGATATTCCACCTTTGATCCAAACCTTTGCTAATTTTCATTGATTAATTTATAATTCCTCTTATGAGGTGCATGCTTATTATTGCCATCAATGTACAGAATACAGGGCTAGGTGGCATATCTCACAGCTGTGACTAGTTCAGGTATATTTTACTGAAGCTGTACCCCATTGCATACAGTGTGTCCTAATTAAGGATGGCTTGGGTAACTTTCTTTACTTCAGTAAAAGAACAGGGTTCATTATACATTGCCAAATTATAAAATGTAGCAAATCGGGCTATTAAAAAAAAGGTTCAGTACACAAGTTTCAACATACATTGCATAGTCTCTTTCAGACAAAGGGAGGCAGGAAAAGAGCGCGAATCTCTGATTTACGACTGTAAGGCATAGATAAGCAACCGCATTTCTACCCCTTCCCCCCCCCTTTTGGTGAGGGGTGGGGGCCTTCCTTAGTTCTATTAACTAAATAACTATGTGCTCAAACATTTCTACCTACTTGGTTACACCACTTAAACTCATTTCCCCTATTCTCTGAGAGAGGTGTGAGCACGTGGTTGGATAACCCCAGTGTTTACCTATCTGTGCATATTAATATATATATATATGTATATATATATGTATATAATTGTCCAAGTGGTGAAGATACAATGGGACATTCATAAGAGGAATAGAAGACAATGGTGACTGACACATACACATCCACCAAGTTTACAGTAATGATGCCAAATAATAGTGAGGATAACACACAATCAATTACACAATAGATGGCATATGATTTTAGCTTTGTCCCACTCCAGAGAGATGCAGGATCTCCCCCCCTTTCCACTATCTGGGTCCTCCGTTTGAGGGCCATAAACATTGGAATGCGGGCTTCGGCTTCCTGGAGAGGGGCCCTGGGTCAAAGAGGTACGGAGGGAGATCTTGGCATGGCCGACTCACTCCCTCAGCGGCCATAAAATACTGGCTGTGGGGCCTGCGTGATCCTACAACTCCTACCTCCGGCAGAACTTCTCCCATGTTCCGGGGGAGGCGGGGGACATCGAGTCCGAATGGGCCACGTTCCGCGCCTCCATTGTGGAGGCGGCTGACCAGAGCTGTGGCCGTAAGGTGGTCGGTGCTTGTCGCGGTGGCAATCCCCGAACCCACTGGTGGACACCGGTGGTGAGGGATTCCGTCAAGCTGAAGAAGGAGTCCTATCGGGCCTTTTTGGCCTGTGGGACTCCGGAAGCAGCTGATGAGTACCAGCAGGCTAAGCGGAACGCGGCTTCGGCGGTCGCTGAGGCAAAAACTCGGGTATGGGAGGAGTTTGGCGAGGCCATGGAGAACGACTTCCAAATGGCTTCGAGGAGATTCTGGTCCACCATCCGGCGTCTCAGGGCGGGAAAGTGGTGCAGCATCAACACTGTTTATGGTGGGGATGGTGCGCTGCTGACCTCAGCTCGGGACGTTGTGGGTCGGTGGAAGGAATACTTCGAAGACCTCCTCAATCCCACCGACACGCCTTCCAATGAGGAAGCAGAGTCTGGGGACTTGGGGGTGGACTTACCTATCTCTGGGGCAGAGGTTGCTGAGGTGGTTAAAAAGCTCCTTGGTGGCCGGGCCCCGGGGGTGGATGAGATCCGCCCGGAGTTCCTCAAGGCTCTGGATGTTGCGGGGCTGTCTTGGTTGACGCATCTGCAGCATTGCGTGGACATCGGGGGCGGTGCCTCTGGATTGGCAGACCGGGGTGGTGGTCCCCATCTTTAAGAAGGGAGACTGGAGGGTGTGTTCCAACTATAGGGGGATCACACTCCTCAGCCTCCCTGGTAAGGTCTATTCGGGGGTGCTGGAGAGGAGGGTCCGTCGAATAGTCGAACCTCGGATTCAGGAGGAGCAGTGTGGTTTTCGCCCTGGCCGTGGAACAGTGGACCAGCTCTATACTCTCGGCAGGGTCCTGGAGGGTGCGTGGGAGTTTGCCCAACCAGTCTACATGTGCTTTGTGGACTTGGAGAAGGCATTCGACCGCGTCCCTCGGGGAGTCCTGTGGGGAGTGCTCCGGGAGTACGGGGTGCCGGACTGCCTTATAAGGGCTGTTCGGTCCCTGTATGACCGGTGCCAGAGCTTGGTCCGCATTGCCGGTAGTAAGTTGGACTCGTTCCCGGTGAGGGTTGGACTCCACCAGGGCTGCCCTTTATCACCGATTCTGTTCATAACCTTTATGGACAGAATTTCTAGCCGCAGCCAGGGCGTTGAGGGTGTCCGGTTTGGTGACCTCAGGATTAGGTCTCTGCTTTTTGCAGATGATGTGGTTCTGTTGGCCTCATCAGACCGTGACCTTCGGCTCTCACTGGAACAGTTCGCAGCCGAGTGTGAAGCGGCTGGAATGAAAATCAGCACCTCCAAATCCGAGACCATGGTCCTCAGCCGGAAAAGGGTGGAGTGCTCTCTCCAGGTCGGGGAGGAGGTCCTTCCCCAAGTGGAGGAGTTTAAGTATCTCGGGATCTTGTTCACGAGTGAGGGAAGGATGGAGCGGGAGATCGACAGGCGGATCGGTGCGGTGTCAGCAGTGATGCGGGCGCTGCATCGGTCTGTCGTGGTGAAGAAGGAGCTGAGCCAAAAGGCAAAGCTCTCGATTTACCGGTCGATCTACGTTCCTACCCTCACCTATGGTCATGAGCTGTGGGTAGTGACCGAAAGAATGAGATCGCGAGTGCAAGCGGCCGAAATGAGTTTTCTCCGCAGGGTGGCTGGGCTCTCCCTTAGAGATAGGGTGAGGAGCTCGGTCATTCGGGAGGGACTCAGAGTAGAGCCGCTGCTCCTCCACATTGAGAGGAGCCAGATGAGGTGGCTCGGGCATCTGTTTAGGATGCCTCCTGGACGCCTCCCTGGTGAGGTGTTCCGGGCATGTCCCACTGGGAGGAGGCCCCGGGGAAGACCCAGGACACGCTGGAGGGACTATGTCTCTCGGCTGGCCTGGGAACGCCTCGGGATCCCCCCAGAGGAGCTGGAGGAAGTGGCCGGGGAGAGGGAAGTCTGGGTTTCCCTGCTGAGACTGCTGCCCCCACGACCCGACCTCGGATAAGCGGAAGTAAATGGATGGATGGATGGATGGACGTTTCATACCAAGAACTTAATTTCATGGCTGCTGGCCTAAAGCGATCAGTTAAGGGAAATAGCCAGACCCAGCTACCCTTGTCATGGTGTACCCAAACAGGAATGTCGGTCAGTCTTCAACTCATTTCTGTAATTTAGTTTTAGCCATTAAGGTTTTGACATCTAAATGTCAATTGTTGGTAAGATGGGTGAGATCAGTAGACACCTTCCTACCTGATCTGGTAACTCATTTTAGCTGAATTAGCCTAGGTGGGTCTTGGACATATATAAACAGTGGCTGTAGCTCCCGTTTGACTGATCAACATGAAATTTGGAGGGTCTGTCTGGGGTACAGCCAAATTTGGTAATGATTGGCTGAAGCATGCCTGAGATATAGCTGTCTGATTGAAATGGGTGTGGTACCGGTACAGTCAGGGTGTGGCTGGTGGCCATACCTTACCGAAAGTTTAAGTTTTTTTTCTAAATCTTTAAAAGGATTGTCTCCTGATTTGAATGACACCAGATTTATGTAGGTTTGGTGAAAATCCTGGGAGGTTAACGAAAAATATAAATATAAATCTTGCAAAAACGCAAAGATGGAGAACCAAGTTCTATGTATATAGTTGGATTTGTCACGAGTCAATTGGACTGGCAATAAATTTCAACTGTAGGCTTGGCAGTTCTGGAGAAATAGGCAGAAATGCAAATGTATAGCGCCCCAATCTGGCCGAGTGAGCTGTCCTTTACAGGGATGGCTGAGGGTCAGAGAAGAAATGTACCATCCAAATTTGGTTTGGAGTGGTCATTGATAAGCCTGTCAAATGGCTGATTGATTTTGATTGGCTGATGGCGGCCACTCTTGTAGGACTTATGACTGCCATTGTACATGTCTGACCTAGTAAATATGTACCAAATTTCAGTTGCATTGGCTGAGGCAGTCAGGAGATATTGGCAGTTTTTAGCTGTAGCGCCCCCTATTAACGAAATGCGGCCCGCCTTGGAGCGTGTCCCCAGAATGGTGTCGGGAGGGAGTTTTTCAAATTTGGTCAAGGTAGGCTAAGGCACGGCCAAGTTATAGCAGTCAGACCAAGATGGGCCAAATTTGGGAATTGTTTGGGTGTGGCTAATGGCCGTAGGATACAAAATTTCCAAATTTTTGGACTAACTGTTGATCAACTCATAGTTCTGATTCGTTTGACACCTCATTTGTCTGATTTGGTAGGACAAGCTAGGACTTTAAGGAAAAAGTACGATTTGCAAATTATGCAATTTAGCAAAAAATCTAAGTAGGTGGAACTTCATAGTCCCATTCACTTTTTGGTAGGGCATGGCTGTCTGTATCAGCAGAAAAAAGAATTTCGATTGTAGGACAAACAGGACAGGAGATATCGACCGAAACGTGTTGGGGGGCGCTACGGCTGAGTCGGACGGGTCGGACAACCTGAGTAGTGGGTAGGAATTACAATCATCATACCAAGTTTGGTCGGCCTAGGACTTATGGTTTAGACTGGGCATTCAGTTTTAGGGAAGAAAAATAATAATAATCCTAACAAAAACAATAATGTTCCATAGCACTTTGTGCTTTGGACCCTTAATGATACTAAAAGTAGAAACTACATAAAGAACACAAAACATCCACTAAAACAGCGGTTCCCAAACTAGGGTACGCGTACCCTCTGGAGTACGCAAGAGGCTGTAGGGGGTACGCGAGGGAGCAGGGGGAATCACGAATTCGAACAACGAGACAGTCAGTAATTCTCACAACAGCGGAGTCGGTGACCTCCAAAAAAGCCGTAAAACACAAAATACAGTCGCGTTTATGTCATATGTTTTTGTGCTTATTAAATTTAAGTGTTTCCAAAGATTAATCCCACAACAGTAATAAAATAAATGTCTTGCTTTAACATAAATACTAAAAGAATAGATCGCTTTAATCGCTATTACAGTTGGGTATGGGCACGCGGTCTTATTTAGAAAACATACAAAAAGAGACGCATATAATGTTTAATCATTCGTTAATTTGTATTTGTCCGGTCCAGGAGGTTAATTTTGGGGATCGTTAAAGTGATAGATCACCTATCTTGATTAAGCCTGATTCGGTTCGTTATATATATTATTAAAAAGTAAATATTAAGTAAGAATGAGAATATGAACAACCATGGGAATTATTTTTACAGTGAAAACAATTGGTATTAATTATATTGTATGTTCTTGAGTAATCGATAAAATCAGTATACTGTATGCAAGACATCAATCTGTAATAGTGGAAAATATGTCCAGTTGATATGTCCAGTATGATCTAGGTCTGTGTGGTCAGACACTGTGCAATAAACAGAATTTTTAGGAACATGGCAAATGTTCACATTGCAGCATGGAAGTAGGTTCACTGTCACAACGCTGACCGGGGAAGCAGAGGCGAGGAGACATAGGATCGGGGAAATGCGGGGTTTAATGAGCAAAAGGAACACACACTAGCGGTAAAGCAGAATTACAATACAATGACAGGACTGGAGAAACAAACGGAAACACGGACTAAATACAATGGACTAATGACAAGTTTGACAACAATCAGGAACAGCTGGTAAACATGGGGAATCCACACAGGGTTAACGAGGGGGCTTGGCACACGGAAGGAGCGGACGATCGGGGCATGACACTCACTGGAGAGCTTTGTCACAGATAACTTAACTGTCTCTAACAGCGTCTAACCGCACATTAAATAAAGTCCTGCGTATTTTTCTATTCTGAAATTCTGCCATGGCATGCACCAGTATGATGCTGGTGCAACTTTCTCAGGACCCTAGTCAAAAATATCTGCCACTCTGGTCGCGGAAAACAAGTGCTAATGGAAATATATGAAAAACACGGGTAGAAGATTTTTTGAAATTTGACGGGAATGGGACGGTACGGGAATGACATCCCACAGGACTGAACGGGATGGGAATGGGTTTTGAAAATTTGCCGGTTAAATTGGACGGGAACGGAAACCCTCCAACGCGAATGGGATGGGAACCAAAAACCTTTTCCGTGCCCATCCCTACTGTGAAATTCTCCCACCGGATAGCAACAATCTATTACTAAAATATATTAATAAATTCATTTGGTGGTGAGAAATAATCGACTGTTCAGTATTATTATTTTTATGCATGCGGTATTGCAATCTATTTATAGACACTAATTAAGAGTCGTTGGTAGCAGGGGGTACGCGGCTGGAAAAAGTTTGGGAACCACTGCACTTCACACTGGGTTGAAGGCCAGAGAGTAAAAATGAGTTTTTACACAAGATTTAAAAACATCCACCGATGGAGCCTGTCGAATGTGTAATGGTAATTCATTCCATAGTTGTGGAGCTGCTACTGAAAAAGCTCGATCACCTCAAAGTTTGCATTGGGTTTTCAGTATTTGAAACAGTAATTGGTGTGGACCTAAGAGGGCGAGATGGAACGTATCAGTGCAGCAATTCCGCCAGGTAGGCTGGAGCAAGACCATTTAAACACAAATAAAAGAATTTAAAAACGGATCCTAAAGTACACTGGAAGCCAGTGAAGGGAAGCCAAGATTGGGGTAATATGCTCTCGTCTCCCTACACCAGTTAAAAAACATGCTGTGGCGTTTTGCACCAACTGTAGGTGAGCCATAGCAGCCTGGCTGATTCTGAAGAATAAAGCTTTGCAATAGTAAAGACGAGAGGTTATAAAAGCATGCACAACCGATTCCAGGTCCCGCCTTGACAATATAGGCTTAATCATTGCTACCCGCCTCAAATGGAAAAAACAGCATTTACCTGACTATCCATTTTTAAAGTAGGATCCATTTTAATACCCAAATTTGTAATCAAGGCTCTCTCAAATAGGGCCAAGGAGGAGAGGTCGATGTGAGGAGATCTGCTGGAGGCATTAGGTATAAACAACATAACAAAGAGGCAGTCCAGGAGAAGCTGGACAGAACCTGCCCCACTGTGCTTTAATGGGAGGTAAACCTGACAGTCATCTGCATAAAAATGAAAAGATATATGTTCCCGGAAAATAGCTCCAAGTGGCAGCAGATACAAAGAAAATAAAAGCGGACCAAGAATGGAGTCCTGTGGTACCCCCCAAGGAAAGGCAGCAGAATTTGAGGTGAAGCCATCTATACCAACACAAAAACTTCTATCAGAGAGGTAGGACCTAAACCACTGCAAGGCTGAGCCTGTAATGCCCACCCACTGTTCCAACCTGGATAGAAGGATCTCATGGTCTATAGTGTCAAAAGCCGCTGTTAAATCTAAAAGCACAAGTAATACAGAGTCCCCGGAGTCAGTTTCTAAGAAAATGTCATTAAAAATCTTTCCGTCAGAAAGGTCCGTATCTGGTCCGGAGCAGCAGCGCAGACCCGACCCGCGCTTTTTTAAATCTCGCAGATGCGCGTGTACATGCCTCAGTAAGAGGTAACTGAAGAGTCACACAACAACCAGTGAAGACCTGCTTGTGGTTCTTGGTAAGTGCATTATAAAACTATATTAAGATTGACATCAGATTGACATATAGCTGATAGTTCCATCCATGCGATTAAAAAACATAACTAATGCGAAAGTAGGCTTAAAGTAAGAATTGGCGATTGTGGTGAAAGCCTGTTATCAAAATTGGTGAATATCTCCGTTCGCGTGGATGTTATGTGCAATGAGATGCGGGCAATATTTTTGTACGTCTGCGTAAAATTCTAATTTTGGGTTCAGTGTCACCAACTTGGCAGTAAATATTATCTAAGCTCATTTCCAGCCTGTTTGTGTCTTCCAGTTCATTTATCTGGTTAGCATGCAAACGTTACTTAAAGTTGCTCAAACTTAGTAGGCCCAGTTGATGGGACCCTGTTTACACGGTTTTTGGATAAATCAGCAAACTTCATTTAGTTAAATGTTTGCATAACGTTTATTGCTAGTGTTAGCATAAAATCTTTTTCAGATTTAATTTTGATAGTGTTTGAACAAATATATTTATTTAGATTTGAAGTGTATTTTATCTATTAGGTGAAACATTAAGTGTATTTTTCCCCCTTTTTTCAGTTTCTTACTTGTTCATTTCAAATTCAGATTCTCATTTTTGCAGCAGTGTTAGAGTTTTTTTTGAGTAGCTAAATATCTCCTATTTCTTTGAACTGTGCTCCATAGGTTTTGTTCCATTCCATCTGCTGATGCTAGTCAAGTTGAGGTCAAGCTGCCCATCATCTCTTGCAGGTACCCAGCTATATCACATACATACAGTCACATTTTGAGACACATAATGCACCTGTACCCTGATTTTGAAACTTGTTGCTTGATCTTTATTTCCACCTGATGCCCTGTCGAATAACACATTAAGATTTAGAAATGACACTCTATAGGCACCACCAATATCATCCAGCACAAATGTTGAATTCCTTTCCTCCTGAATAAAGTCTGAAAACTGTATTCCCAGTTTACTTTCAGACGTGCTACTTCCTACTCTTCAGTGACAGACCAAGTAAGATACCACCACACACACACAAACACAGATCAATGTATATTCAGAGATTAGTAAAATAAATGTACTTTTTTTATGTTCAGACCTGTACCCGGTTCCACTGGCTCCAACTTTTGCTGATCACCTGTTTTCCTTTAACCATCCAAACTATCATGTAAGTTGACTGTTATTTTCAATGTCTTGCTATTTGATACTTGGTCTCCGCACACACGTAAATTCGTTAAAATTTTTTTTTAATTATTGCATGATGCATTATTTTTTTTATAAATACAATTGATATTGAATTGAACAATTTATTCCATGCAAGCTTGTCACAATGTTTTTGAATATATTTTTTACATTTTTCATATGACTGGAGTTTTTGTAATGAGAAAAACTGTTATGTGTTCTCTGGATGAGATTGAGATTCAGAAATGTAAAATACATAAAAATAAACTGTTTTGAAGATGAGAAATGTGTGGGGATTTATTTGGGCCATGTCTGGCCCAGGTGTAGCTGAAAAAATTAATCACCAATCACAGACCAGGGCCAAATGAGCCCCAGATGTAAAGTTTGAGTCACGGATCTGAGCCAGATCCACACCAAATATCATAGCATTAATAACTGTATCGGGCCAGTACTGGCCAAGGTCTGTTCCTGATCCCCAATCCAAATCCGTGCCGGTATTGGGCCGTTGGAAAGAAAGACCCCGGCGCAAACCCGTTTTGCGGATCTGCACCAAATTCTATCCAATGTCTGGCCCAGATCTGCCACAGTTACCTTTTGCTGTCTGGGTATGCGCAAGATGGTTTCCAGCATGCTAACAGAGGCAATAAAGACAGCTCTTATTCCTTTTAATGACTATATTACCGAGAATGGTGCAGTTCTCCGAACACTGAAAGAAGAAATGGAGTCTCTGGGTAAAAGTTTGGCGAATATCACAACGAATGTGGACAATCTTCAAGGCAACACAAAAACTTTGATAAGTTCCTAGTTAAAATTTTATGTAACAAAATTCAGTTTGGGAGTTCTCACATGTTAGACCACAATTTTGCATTTGAATACAGTGTTTTGTAAATTTAACTTTCCTCAAGAAATCACCTTTCTCAGGGGGTTGATATGGTTATTAGTGCTTAGTCATTGCCTCGCGATCGCCACAGACGTTGGCCAAAGAGGGGTTTTGGGAGAGGGAGGGGGCGCTCAGGCGCATAAAGCACTCAGGAATTCCAAGTTTTCTGTTTACATCTGTGAAAATTCTAACGGACATCTTTTTAGTATACTATAACTTTGTGTTAATTTGCGTGAGTTTCCCAAATACAGAATATCGTTAGAATAAACATTATGTCACTGAATGTTAGGGGGTTAAATACCCCTATCAAACATACAAAGATTTTAGATCTTTTACATAGAAAAAAGATTGATGTAGCATTCCTTCAAGAAACCCACCTAATTGCATCAGATAACCAAAGATTGCAAAACAGACATTATATACCCATAGTGGCATCTAGTTGTAATTCTAAAAAGAAAGGAGTGATAATTTTACTTATACGCAATTCTAACTTCATTGTTGAACATACAAGTTCAGATAATGATGGCAGAGTTGCATATTGTTGTACTTCAATAGAAGGGAAAAAGTTGGCATTTGTTAATATTTACGCCCCAAATTCATATGATGCCTCCTTTTTTCCAAATGTTTCGAAAATTCTTTTATCTCTTAATGGATACTCAATTATTATTGGAGCAGACATGAATGCGGTGCTTGACACAGTTTTAGATCGTTCCAATCCGTCAATCTCAGTAACACAATCTCAATCTTCTACTGCATTAAGATTGTTCACTGCGGATTTAGATGTATGTGACGCTTGGCGACTACACAATCCTACAGTCAAAGAATATACCTATTTCCCCCCAAGTTACAAATCATTCTCGAGAATTGACTTTCAGATCTAATCAATATTGAGTTTCTACCACAAAATATCTCAGACCATAATGCTGTACTTGCACATCTCCGGATTAATACTCTCTGTAAACCTTTCAGATGGAGGTTTAATACTTTTCTACTGCAAAATGAAGACTTACTTTCTCAACTGAGAGCAGAATTGATTGCTTTTATTAACGTAAACCAAAGTTCTGTTTCTAATCAAGACATGTTCTGGGCATCTATCAAAGGGTTTTTAAGAAACAATGCCATCTCCTTCGTTGCTAGACTTAAAAAGAAATATCTTGAACAAGTATCAGCATTAGAGAGCAAGTGTGGGGAATTAGAGAGGGAATTGGGTTTTAAATTTTCTGAAGAAAAACAACAGAAATTGAATGTTGAAAGGGCTGCTCTTAATGATTTGCTTCGACAGAGAACAGAATATTTAATGCATATTACAAAACATAAATATTACATAGATGGAAGTAAACCAAGTCGACTCTGAAAAAACATGAGCAACGTTTTAACATTCAAGCAATCAAAAACCCTAAAAATGGTCTCACTTCGCATCCCATGGAGATCAATAAAATATTTAAGGCATTTTTTGAAAAATTGTATACTTCAGAAATGCAACCTAACGTAGACCAGCTAAATAGTTTTTTTCACCAATTAAATTTAACCAAACTTTCAAAGGAAGAAGCTGATAGTCTAGATTCTGAAATTACATTGGATGAACTCCATAATGCAGTAATGGATTCACATAAAGGAAAGTCACCGGGAATTGATGGCATCCCAGTTGATTTATATTTGGTGCTGTGGGATCTTCTAGGTCATATCTGGTTACGCACTATTAATGACGCCATATCCAAGGGCCATTTTCATAAAGATCTTAATACGGCTTTAATTACGGTCTTACCGAAACCTGGCAAAGACCATTCAGAATGCTCTAATTATAGGCCTATTTCCTTGATTAATGAAGATGTTAAAATATATGCTAGAGTTATTGCCAGACGTTTACGATCGGTGATTCATAAATTAATTGATCCAGATCAATCGGGATTTATTACGGGCCGTTTGGCTGCAGATAATGTGCGTAGAGTGTTACATGTTATTGGTGAATCAGGGAAATTGAAAACACCTAGTGGCCTCCTATTTATTGACGCTGAAAAAGCCTTTGATCGACTGGAATGGGGGTACTTATGGTATACATTGAAAAAGTTTAATTTTGGTGATAAGTTTATTAGAATGATACTAACCCTATACACCAATCCCATGGCCAGAGTATTAACCAGTGGGCATATCTCAGACATCTTCAATATTTAAATGGGATGCCCACTATCCCCTCTTGTGTTTAATCTATCAATAGAACCCTTGGCACAGTTCATCAGACAGTGTAAGTATATCACTCCAATTCAGCTAGGCACATCAGCCCATTCCATTTCTCTATATGCAGATGATACTTTATTGTTTCTATCTGACCTGCAGCGTTCACTCCCTAATGCCCTTAAAGTCATAGATGAATTTGGTAAGCTTTCTGGATTTAAAATCAATCATTCTAAAACGATTTTGATGCCTCTCAATTCAGGAGGTTCCAATGTCCCTAATAATAATAACATTCAGATATCAACGCAAGTTAAATACTTAGGGATTGAATTGAGACCTACCTTATCCCTCATTTCAAAAGTCAACTATACTCAAAGGACAAAACTGCGCACAATGGGGGATCGGGCCTTTTGCTCTGCTGCCCCTCATCTTTGGAATGCCCTCCCAGACCATCTGAGGGCACCACAGAATGTAGCCACTTTTAAATGTGGCCTAAAGACCCACCTTTTTAAGCGAGCATTTCATTGCTGATTTTACTTTGTAGCACTTTGAGATTTGTTTTAATGAAAAGTGCATTAGAAATAAAATTTATTATTATTATTATTATTATGTCAATCTATAGAAATATTGAAGCTGATATTCAAAGATGGATGTGTCTACCCTCATCACCACCTGCCCGAATGTCATCAATAAAAATGAATATTCTGCCTCGAGTTAATTTTATTAGCTCCATGAGAGAGATGGAGAATGCCGCTTCTTTCAAAAAGATTTATGACCCAAAGGTCAAAAAGGTCACAGGTCAAAAGTTCACTGGATGGGCGGGTCTGGGGCGTGACGTCACCTGGCTGTGAGCCAGCAACGACTAGTGACGTTGGGAGAGTTTTTTTTTTATTAGTATTATTTATTTATTTATTATTAATAATTAATTACTTATTAATATTATATTAATTATTATTATTGTATTATTATTTATTTTTATTTGAGGAGAGTGAATTGTGTGCTTATGAGTGGGTTTTTGTGGGAATAGCCCCGTGCTACGAGGGTGCCGAGGACGGAGCTGAGGACGGGGGCTGAGTGCGTCGGTTACCTGATGGAGCGTGAGCGTACGGTGCCTGTGGAGTGGTACCTTGGGAAGGTCCCAGTCGGTCCAGCGGAGCGTGTACTTGGGCATAGCGCAAAGGACTCGGAGGGGGTGCCTGTGGAGCGGTACCTTGGGAAGGTCCCGGGCTTTGGAGAATCCGCAAAGGACTTGGAGAGAGCGATGCTGGAGAGCTGTGAGCTGAGAGTTGTGCTGCGCGAGACCGGTGAACAAGCAGAGCCTCCAGAATTTGCATATTGAGATAAAGAAGGACCAGAATACTCTGATTAATTTCTCCTACGGAAAAACGATCGTCAAGCTACACTTTCGCCCAGTGCCAAAGATCCCCGTTAAAAAAAAAAAGAGAGAAAGCGGAGGGGGTGGGGGAGC
The DNA here is from genome assembly GCF_048594095.1 of Paramormyrops kingsleyae. Lineage (NCBI taxonomy): Eukaryota > Metazoa > Chordata > Actinopteri > Osteoglossiformes > Mormyridae > Paramormyrops > Paramormyrops kingsleyae. The sequence goes on along the minus strand of NC_132797.1, from coordinate 44,468,218 downwards.
ATGGCGTACCACAATTCGCAGAGATTTATTCAGTATTACACCAGTCAGGCGGGACATGGGCTCCCCGGTTTTCAGATCTAAGGGCGTGGCGTGGGTTGGGCTCCATGCTCAGTAGGGCTTTTAGATTCGTTTTACCCTTTCTTAAGTGTGGAGTTGATATAGCGAAACCTCATTTGAAATCGGCGGCCAAAGGAATAGCTTCGGATCTCGCCAGCTCTGTAGTCAGCGGCCGTTTTACAAACATCGGTGACCCCAAGCAGGAAGGCTCGGGTCTGCTGTTGCTATCTCAGAGGGGTAGGAAGAGAGCCCCAGCGCCTTTACCCAGGCAGCACGGTCATAAAAAACCTCGCAGCAGCAGAGCTGTCAGGATTCCCAAGTCTCGACCTTCAAAGAGAAACAGGAAATTTTAAGAGAGAGAGGGTAAGGAAGAATGGCTCTAGCTCACCGCCTCTCGGCCGAATGCACCAAATCTGAGCTGGACCTGTTTGCGGCCCCTATGACGCAATTATCCATAGATCAGACCAATTATGTAGAAATCAACCCATTAAAATCCGATCAGGATGTTTTGGATTTCCTAATACCGGGGTCGGGCAATTTCTATCTGGACCTCAACTCTACACTGCTATATCTAAGGCTCAAGATCGTTAGGGCGGACAGCGCCCCCCTGGTTGACGCTGACCCCTGCGGTATTATACAGTACCCACTAAACTGTATATTCACTCAGCTGGACGTGAGTCTGAACGACGTCCTGATCAGTTCCTCATCGGCCGCGCACCCCTATAGGTCATTCATAGAGACGCTGCTCAATTTTTCTATGGATACGCTAGAGAGTCAGTTTTCGGCAGGTCCTCCTTTCTGAAGCACGGCCTTGCGTTTCCTCGCGACGCTGTTTTTCTTACAGGCAAAAAGCTTAATCAGCCTTTTCTGCTTCTTAAGCTTGTTAAATTGAGCTACGGATAAAGGTATACGGCCTCTTATAAGATTGAGACAGATTTCGGAGAGAGCCAAAATTATGTTATTAGATGGGTCCTTAAGAATCTTTTTACGTTTCACCCCCCTCATCCTCTGTAAAACTTTAAGGGTCGGCAGGTGTTTCCTGAGATGCTCGGACATGGCTCAGTAATGTTAAATCAATCAATCAATCAATGGCTCGCTGGTAGAAAGAGGACGGGAAGCGACCCCGGTAATGAACCAGTCCTGAGTCGGAACTCTTCTGGGCACGTGGCTCTTAAATCGACCAATAAATACCCGTGCGCGGGTCGAGCGGCCTCTTCATAGGCATCTAGAAAAAACTTTTTCTGCCAAGGAAACATTTGCTGAGCTAAAACTTTGATTTGCATTCTGTCCCGCACATTCTTAAACAGACAATAATAAGTAGTATTTAGGGCTATAGTCCAACTGTACTTGCCCTGATGAAATACGTTGTATGCACTAGGTATATGACCGAGATTTGACGGTGATGTCTGAATCTCGTGAACGCTTCTGCCACGAGTTTATTTTCGGACGCGCTGTCCATCAAATCATCGATGATTATCAAGGAACCGGAGGGGAACCGCTCCTCATCTTCCCAGCTTTTAGGCAGCCCTTGTATAAATTCAATTTCGCTGATCCGATCACACAATTCATCATAAAGCGGCTGATGGGAAGCGTAACACCACACAATTTTTTTAACGGATCCCCCTATGAAACAGTGACTCTGATTTAAAAGCATTTCTTTAGTAAAATAGGTTTTCCCCGAAGAACTTGCCCCGGCGATTATCGCCGTAAACGGCAATTCTAAACGGTGATCAAAGTCGACCTCTCTCATGCCGCTACCCATCATCTTCCAAAAAACACTGATGAAACGGTACCCTAATCTTTTAAATCTTTTCCACACACACACACACAATCCCAAAATGCGTGTATAAAAGTTTTTATAAACTCTTGTGATAAATGTACAAAACATTTTCGTACAAGTTACATTTTAAAACAAATGTACATCTTTGAAAAAAAACTTTCACTTTAAAACATCTTACTTTCATGATACATTTTAAAAAACATCTTACTTTGAAAAACTTTCATTTTAAAACAAATGTACATCTTACTTTGAAAAACTTTCATTTTAAAACATCTTTGAAAAAATTGGATACATTTTAAAACAAATGTACATCTTTGAAAAAACTTTTAAAACATCTTACTTTCATGATACATTAACAAATTCATTCGATGAAATATTTTTAAAGGCACCCACAACACCCTTTTGCGATGCTGCTAATTTTTACATGTCAGTACCCAAAAGGCAGAGTTTCCCCGCTAGTCAACAATCTGCGTTTGTCGTAGACGACCCTAACCTTTTTATCGAGAGGCCTATTAAACAGGCGAAAACTTTTCATGTCGCGTTCGATTTTGTTGTAGTGCGTCATTATAGGGGGATCATTCCTACATCCACCGATGTAGTTTTCAATCAATCCGATCATACTGTCAAGGTTTACCTTTTGACAGGTTTCGTAATTTAGAGTTATACCCTTACATTTCAACTGTGTTTTCCCGTTGTTGAGTCGGTAACAGTAAGCAGCCGACCCAGGACCTGCACAGCTTCCCTCTCCCTCCAAGGCCCTATGTGGATGAGTGGTGTGACGTGGATGTATGTCTAAAATGCAGTTAAGATAATGAGGGGGGGATGAGTGGCTAATCGCCCCCCCTTCCCTCTGTGTGGTGCGGTGTGATGTCTAGATGTGGCGTCTAATGTGTAAGATGGGGGGTGAATAGCTGATCACCCCCCATTACCTATGTGTGGTGTAGGTAGATGCGGGCCGGCAGGGGGGGCGCGGGGCGATAGTCGACAGCGCCGCAGGGTAGCGGGCGCCAGGCAAGGCACGCCCGGACGCACAGCGCCAACACCCAGGGGGACACCCCCGCCCCCCGCCGCAGCGCCCCCCCGCCCCAACCCAAGGAGGTGTCTGGGGCCTCATCTGCGCCGGCATCGCCGACGAGCCATTCATACCCAGATACCCACATTCACCAAACACTCGCACCCCACCTCCCCCGTCCCAGGCCATACATGCAGACAAACAGAGCATGCATACTCACCAGATACACACACAGACACGCACGCCCACATGCACACCCTCACCAGATACACACACAGACACGCACGCCCACACTCACCAGATACACGCACCGACACGCACGCCCACACGCGCACACACTCATCTCAAGGCCCAACAGCAGATGCCCTGGAATTGTCCAGTGGACGGCTCCAGAAGCTGTTCCCCCACCCCCCAGGTCGCAGGCTAGCGGCCCCTCGCCGAAGGCCGGCAGCCCCCCACGGACGCCGCCGCCCCGCACCCGGGCCTGCCAGCCAACACCCGCTGCCCCCCCCATCCCCCAACCGCCCCGGTCCGCCCACCACCCCCCTTGATCAGTGGGAATGGGTGTGTGTGTGGAGCTACGGTGCAGTTAAAATGTGGGGGGGACACAAGTGGGGGATGGATACCCCAGCCAGAGCTGCGGTCCTCCCCCCCCAGCCCCCACAGGCCCTCAATGTCTAAAGTGGAGTTAAAATAGAGGGGAAGGGAGCCGCGCTGTCCAGCTGTGGGCTGCCAAAGCAGCCGACCCAGGACCTGCACAGCTCCCCCCACCCTCCAATGCCCTATGTGAAAGAGTGGTGTGACATGAATGTATGTCTAAAGTGCAATTAAAATAATACAAAGGGGGGTGAGTGGCTAGTCACCCCCCCCTTCCCTCTGTGTGATGCAGTGTGGTGTTGTGGGTGTGGTGTCTAAAGTGGAATTAAAAGAGATGGGGGGTGACTAGCTGATCACCCCCCAGAACCTATATGGAGTGTGGTGTACTTGGGTGTGGGCTGTAGGGGGCTGTGTGGGAATAGGTGGTAATGCAGCAGGGCAGCGGGCATCCAGCATGACGCGCCCGGATGCGCGGCGCCAACGCCCACGGGGGCGCTACCCCCCCCGCCGCAGCACCCCCGCCCCAACCCGAGGGGGGTATCTGGAGCCTCATCTGCGAAGGCCTCGCTGACGAGCCGCTCTCACACAAACACCTACACTCACCAGACAGACTGACCTGGGACCTATACCCTAGGCGATACCCTAGTCAGTCCCACATGGGAAGGGGCGCCCAGGGGGAGACCGGCCCCCCCGGCACGGACGAGGCCCCCACCCCACTAGCGGGCCCCCCGGAGCCCCGAGCTGTGTAGCCCCGAGCTGTGTAGTGTGTTCTATGGAGAGTCTTATATTGTATGAGTTGCAGATTGGGTTTTTTGGTCATTCTAAAAGTATTTAAACATATTTGTGTCCAGATGCTCTGGTCTATACTAATCGATAAATCAATTTCCCATTTTGAGGTTGGGAGAGATATTGAGTCGTTTAAATCTGACAATGATCTGTATATTTTTTACATTGTTTTAGGCGCATGGATTCTCAGTAGTTGGGTTACCTTTGTAGGTAATTGTAGATTTAATTCATCATGTCCGTATTTAACCCGCAATATATATTTAAGTTGGTGGTACTCTAGAAACTTGCTTCTCTGAATATTGTACTGTGAAACAAGTTCTTCAAATGGAATAAATTGTCCATTTTGGATAATATGCTCTAGATACCGTATGCCTTTATCCCTCCATACAGTGAAATTTAACACTTTCTTGTTCAGTAGGATGTCTGGATTGTTCCAGATGGGCGTTCGTTGGCATGGGGTTAGCGAGGATTTGTTTAATTTAAGAAAGTCCCACCAGGCTGTCAGAGATGTTCTTATATTAATACTTAGGAAACATTTATGGTGTTTGATGCTAGAGCTGATAAATGGCAAATCGGAGATATCTAAATTATCACAGAACTCCTGTTCTACATTTAGCCATAGTCTGTCTAGCGGGCTTGGATTAATCCATTTCAAAACATATTGTAATCTATTGGCAAGAAAGTAGTAGTAAAAATTTGGCAAATCTAAACCTCCGCATTGTTTAGTCTTTTGTAAGGTTTTTATACTAATTCTTGGTGGTTTATCCCGCCATAGAAATTTGGAAATGTGTGAATTTAATGAATTGAACCAGGCAGAAGAGGGTTTATAGGGGATCATTGAGAACAAATAGTTAATTTTGGGTAGAACCATCATTTTAATAGAGGCCACCCTCCCCATGAGTGATATGGGCTGGGTTTTCCACCGTATAAGATCGTCTTCTATTGTTTTAAGTAGTGGAGTAAAGTTTAATTTTTGCAGGTCTGACAGCCTGGGGGAAATATTTATACCTAAATATTTGATATTTCCTGATTGTAATGTAGTAGTTGGCGCATTTTGAAAATCGCAGTTTATAGGCAGGACTGTGGATTTTGACCAGTTGATGGAATACTCAGAGATTGATGAGAATCTTTCTATGACTGAAATTGTGTGAGATAGGGAGGATTGAGAGTTTGGAAGGAAAATTAATACATCATCTGCATAAAGACTTATCTTATGAAGCTCATTTTTAATTTTAATACCTGTAATATCTCTATTTTGTCTATCATGGCTGCTAGAGGTTCAATAAAAATAGCGAAGAGAGGGGGGGAGAGTGGGCAGCCTTGTCTAGTACCCCTCTGGAGAAGAAAGCTTGGTGAAGTTTGGTCGTTTGTCCTGACTGATGCATTAGGAGAGCTATATAGAATTTTAATCCAGGTAATAAAAGATGATCCAAACCCAAATTTATTTAGTGCTGCTATAAGAAATGTCACGTCCCGCTCCGTCCGCTCCTAATGTGTGCCACGCCCACCTCATTACCTCGTGTTCAATCCTGATTCCGATCACCTGTGTCCTATTGAGTCTGGTCTGTCTTTCCTATTTAGTTCTTGTCTGAGTCCGTCTCCGGTAGATCCGTCATTAATGTTGCCTGTCGTGCTTCCCAAGTCCTGTTGTCCTAATAAACCCCTGTTTGTACCTTACTTCCTGGCTCCGATCGCCTGCTTTCCTGCTTGCTCGCCCGCGATCGTGACAGAATGACGGATCTCGCCAACAACGCTGCGCAGCAGCAAGAGGACGTTTGGCTCGTCCTGCTACATGAAGTAGCGCATTGGAGAGGGCTGCCAGAGGTCCAGGAGGACCCAGCGATGAGCGACCTGGTGAGCCAAAGCTGGGATCGCCTCCAGGGCGTACAACCGCACACGGAGGAACGCGACTTCGCAGAAGTGCGTGTCCTGCTGCGGCAGCTGGCCCTTCGATTGGAGGAGAAGAGGCTCCAGCCGCTCACCTGGGCGGAGGCAACCCCGCCTCCGCCTACAGGAACCGGGCGGCGAAAGAAGAAGAGACGCCGGGGAACAGGCGAGGAAACCGCCCCGACGCTCTTCGTAGGGGCGTGCTACCTCGCCGCAGCGCCTCTTCAGGCCGAGGCTCAGGAGAAGCCCCTCCTGGCTCAGCAGACCCTGGAGGTCTTCACCACCGCTTTGCCCCAGAGACCATCTGCCTCGCCTCTTCAGGACGGCCGCCTGGAGTGTGCGAGGATCGCAGCGGTGTGGGACGCGATTCCGCGGGTGCCGAGAACCCTTAAAGGGGCTTCGCCGACTCACTCGGCGCCTCTCCTGCCGCCGATACCGGACATGCAAGCTCCGGAGCAGCCCGCGGCTGCACTACCTGCTGCTGATGCCGCCGCTCTGCCCGCGGCACCGCCTGCTGCTGCTGTTGCCGCCGATCTGCCCGCGGCACCGCCTGCTGCTGCTGTTGCCGCCGATCTGCCCGCGGCACCGCCTGCTGCTGCTGTTGCCGCCGATCTGCCCGCGGCTGCGCTGCCTGCTGCCGCCGCCGATCTGCCTGCAGCACCCCTTGACCCGCCTGTCCAGCCCGACCCGCCTGTCCTGCTCGACCCACCTGACCCGCCTGTCTTGCCTGCTCTGCCTGCAGTCCCTGCAGCTGCCACCACTCTGGCTGCGGCACCCGCCGCGGTGCCCCCTGCTGGCCGCGTGCTGGCGGCGCCCGCTGCGGCGCCCCCTGCTGGCCAAGTAACTGCAGCGCCTGACGAGGCGCCCCCTGCTGGCCGCACACCCAAGGTGCCCTCCGGGGTGCCTCTTGCTGGCCACGTGATGGCGGCGCCCGTCCTGCCGGCACCTGAACTGCCTGTCTCGCCGGTCCTGCCGGCTCCTGAACTGCCTGTCTCACCGGTCCTGCCGGCTCCTGAACTGCCTGTCTCGCCTGTCCTGCCGGCTCCTGAACTGCCTGTCTCGCCTGTCTTGCCGGCTCCTGAACTGCCTGTCTCGCCTGTCTTGCCGGCTCCTGAACTGCCTGTCTCGCCTGTCCTGCCGGCTCCTGAATGGCCTGTGGTGGCCGTGGTTGCGCCCCCTGCTGGTCGCGTGCTGGCGGCGCCCGCCGAGGCGCCCCCTGCTGACCAGACACCCGAGCCGCCTGCCCAGGCGGCCCCTGCTGGTCGCACACCTGTAGCCGCCTCTCCCGTCCTGCCCGCGGCCCTGTCCGAGGCCGCCTCTCCCGTCCTGCCCGCGGCCCTGTCCGAGGCCGCCTCTCCCGTCCTGCCCGCGGCCCTGTCCGAGGCCGCCTCTTCCGTCCTGCCCGCGGCCCTGGCTGCCCCGCCTATGGCCACGCCTGTTGCCCCCAGGGAGGCTCTGACTCCCTCGCCCTTACCCCGGCAAGGCCAACGCCCCCCAGGACCCTGCCTGTCGGTGTCCCGTAAGGGACGGGGACATAGGCGTCGGGCCCGGGTCCCGCCCGCCCTGCCCCCTGGCTCGCCCGTTCGGCCCCTGGCTGTGGCTCGGTGGCTGCCTGCGGGTCCTCCGGCTCGGGGTCGGCGGTCGCCGCCGGGTCCTCCCCTGGATCCTCGGTGCCGGTCCTCGGTCCCTCCTCCGGCTCCATGTCGGTCGCCTCCGGGCCCCCCTGCTCCGGCTGGGCGTCGGACGGCGCCTTCGCCGGCTCCGGCTGCGCCTCCGCCTGCCGCGGCTTCCCCCTCCTGCCCGCCTGCACTGGTGTTCCCTCCTGCTCCCTCCGTGTCCCCTCCGTCACTCCCTCGTCCCGTTCCCTTGGCCCCTGGGTGGTCCCCTCCGGTTCCCTCCTTCCTCTCGCCTGCGGCCCCTCCGGCCGCTGCCCGTCGCCCGCCTGGGCTTCCTCGTGCTCCCCTTGTTCCTCCTCCCTTTCCGTTCGTCCTGCCTGTCTCTCCTTCTGGTCCCTTTGTTCCTCCTTTTGGCACTCCTGGCCCTTTCGTGTCGCCTGTGGGTGTTCCCCCTGTGTCTCCCTTCTTGATCTGTCTGTCCGCCTTCCCTGTCCTCTGTCAGGTCCTGTCCTTCTTTTCGTCCCTGTTCTTGTTTTGCGTCTCCATCCTGTTCCCTGGTTTTGGTTGACGTTCTGTTTTGTCTTTCAGGTCCTGTTCCCCGGTTTCGTCCCGTCCGTCGCCTCCTCTCTGGCGCGCCCGGTGTGCGCGCCTTTGGGGGGGGGTTCTGTCACATCCCGCTCCGTCCGCTCCTAATGTGTGCCACGCCCACCTCATTACCTCGTGTTCAATCCTGATTCCGATCACCTGTGTCCTATTGAGTCTGGTCTGTCTTTCCTATTTAGTCCTTGTCTGAGTCCGTCTCCGGTAGATCCGTCATTAATGTTGCCTGTCGTGCTTCCCAAGTCCTGTTGTCCTAATAAACCCCCGTTTGTACCTTACTTCCTGGCTCCGATCGCCTGCTTTCCTGCTTGCTCGCCCGCGATCGTGACAAGAAATTTCCAATTTACCCTGTTGAAAGCCTTTTCTGCATCTAAAGAAATAATTGTAGTTTCTAGTTTGTTGATGGTAGAGTAATCCATTAAGTTAATTAACCTGCGTGTGTTGGCTGCCGACTGTCTACCTTTCATGAAGCCTGTTTGATCTGGGTGTATTATGAAAGGGGTGACTTTCTCCAGTTTTTTTGCTAAAGCTTTACATATTAATTTAAGATCTGTGTTTATTAGTGATATGGGACGATAACTAGATGGGAGCGTGGGGTCCTTACCTGGTTTTAGGAGTAAACTAATATTGGCAGAGTTCATAGCTAAAGGTAATTCGCCGCTTTCTTTAATATGACATACCATTCTATGGAAAGTGGGCTCTAACGTAGTCCAAAATTCTTTATAGAATTCTGCTGGAAAACCATCTGGTCCCGGAGCCTTATTGTTGGCCATATGCTGAAGGGCATCATGGAGTTCTGCCACTGAAATGGGTGCCTCCAGTGCCATTACCTGATCTTCCTGTAATTTTGGAAGATTTATATTGTTAAGGAATTCATCAATATCAGCCTGTGGTGGATCAATCTGTGACTTATATAAATTTTCATAGAAATTTCTAAATGTGTTGTTTATTTCATCTGGGTCATGTGTAATGTTACCTAATAGGTCTTTTACGGAAGAGATTGTTATTTTTTCCTTGTTCAGCTTTAATTGGTTGGCTAAAAATCTACCTGATCTGTTGATTTGTTCGAAATTTTCCAGTCTAAGCCTTTGCACCAAGAACTGTGTTATTTTATCATTAATCTCGTTTAATTTAAGTTTTGTTTTCCTTAATTCATCCAGAATGCATTCCTGGGATGCGGCTGCATATTCACTTTCTAAAGTTTTAATCTTTTGCTCTAGTTCTAATATTAGTGAATTTTCTACTCTTTTCTTATGTGAGGAATAAGAAATTATCTTACCTCGCATGACTGCTTTCCCTGCCTCCCAAAGAACACAAGCTGAGATTCCTGGTGTGTCATTGTCCTCCAAGTATAGTGCCCACTCCTGTTTGAAATAATTTATAAAATTTTCATCTTTAAGTAATGATGTATTAAATCTCCAATGTTTGATTGGCGGAGTGACCTTTGTGTTAGTCAGAGTGAGGGAGACTGGGGCGTGGTCGCTGATAGTGATAGTGTGACGACCCTGGCTTTTTTAGCCTGTGGTCTATGGGTTTTTGTTATCGTTTCAGGTGATTGTGGGCGGAGTCCAATCTGATTGACCAGGCGCACCTGGGCCCTGTGCACCTGGGCAATCATTTAAAGACCCTGCAGTTTGTTGACTTTTTCTCCTTTTCTTTTGTCTTTTGTTTTGCTGCACTTGTGAGAGGCTGGTCTGCACCTTTGGCTGCCGGGAGCTGCTGCCGGGAGCTGCTGCCGGCTGCGGTTTCCTGGACTGAGTCGTGGATGCCATGGCCTGCCATAACTTTTTCTTTTATGTTCTGCTTGTGTTACATTCTATTTTTTTGTTATTTCATTAAAAACCTTTTTAACTCACAACGTTACTTATGCGTCTGCCCCATTTGATTTGTTGCGGCTTTGAGCCGGTCGTAACAAATGTGGGGGCTCGTCCATTCGCGTTTTTCTGGTTGTTGGTTGTTTGGCGTGGGGGGGCGCATTGTGGGTTTGTTTGTTTGGTTTTTGTTTGTTTGTTTGTTCGTGGGGGGAAGTGAACACGCTGCTTTGTTGTTTGTTGGCTCTTTGGTCACTCCCTGGTCAGGTATAGCGGCGTGGCCCTTTTTGGGTGCGTCGTGTTTGTTGTTTTGTTAGTGTTGTGGCTGACTGGTTAGAGCGTTTTGTCTCGGGGGCATGTCCCTGGTTGCGAGTGTGTCACTGTTTTACAGTTGCCTGTTCGGGCCATCGGTTTCTAGTGCGTAAGTACCCGCTGGAACGCCACATGAAGACTAGGGGTGAGTTTAGTTAGCTTGGTTGGGTAGTTAGGGGGAGTGACGCTCTCATTTGATCCTCAGCTATTTGAGGTCAGCGTGTTCTTCTTGTCTCCAGGGGTGTTGTGGTCTGTGTGGGTTGTGTGTTATGGCTCAGGTGGATGAGTTTTTTTAATCCCTTTCTGAGGATTTGTTGGATTTGTTTACTAAAGATCAGTTGCTTAAGGTGGCAGCTCATTATCGGATTGAAATTGGTGATAAACGTTTTAAGCAAAGTATTAAGACTATTTTGAGGGCGAACTTGGTTGAGTTGGAGATCCTGCCTGTTGGAATGGATGGGAATGTTTCGGAGGCAGCTGGTTTGGCGGTGCCGGTTCTTTCCTCTGAGGAAGGTTTGTCGTTTGATCAACGCAGAGAGCTGTTACTGTTGCAGTTGGAGCTTGAGAAGCAGAGGAATGAGAGGCAGTTGGCGGTGGAGAGATTGAAATTGGAGCAACAGAAAGTTGATTTTGAACGCGAGAAGTTGGTTCTCGTTAAGGAGGGTAAGGAGGGTAGGTGGAGCTCTGGCGTTGGTGTACATGAGGAGTCTGTTATTTCCAGGTCTGGTGCTTTTGATCTGGTCGGCAGTTTGCGTCTCATTCCTAAGTTCAATGAGAGAGATCCTGATACGTTTTTTTCGCTTTTTGAGCGTGTTGCGGATTCTAGAGAATGGCCCGATACCGATCGCACGGTTATGCTGCAATGTGTTTTGACCGGTAAGGCGCAAGAGGCATATTCGGCTTTGTCGGCAACTGACAGCGTGAATTATGCCAAAGTAAAATCTGCTGTGTTGCAAGCGTACGAGTTGGTTCCGGAGGCTTATCGTCAGCGCTTCAGACATGGTAGGAAGGATGACAAGCAATCATATTTGGAATACTCACGGGATTTGGTTAATGCCTTTACTCGTTGGTGTACGGCCTGTGATGTAGCTAATTTTGAGGATTTGTCTGATTTAATTGTCTTGGAGCAGTTTAAAAATTCTGTTCCCCTGCGGGTGGCTACATATGTCTCAGAGCAGCAGGTGAAGTCTGTCTCTGCTGCTGCGGCGCTGGCGGATGAGTTCGTGCTCACACATCGCGTTGAGTGGGGTCGCTTACGCCCGGCTCGCGTCCCAGAGGGGGCTTCTGATTCTGTTGCCGTTTGTCATTCAGGTTTCAGGTCGGTGAAAGATGGTAAAAGGCGGGATGTGGGTGATCCGGCTCTGTGTTGTAATTTCTGCCACAAACGTGGTCATTGGAAGTCTGATTGCCCTGTCCTTAAGTTTAGGTCTAACCATTCTGTCGTAAAACCCGCTGTAGTTGTTTCGCTTCCGGCTCAAGGTTGCGATTTGGGGTTCTCGGAGAGGTCCTATGTGCCTTTTGTTACCACTGGTTTTGTGTCTCTTCCAGGTTCGGTGAATCAGGTGCCGGTGAGGATCTTGCGTGATACTGGTGCTGTTGATTCTTTCGTCCGGGCCGGGGTGCTGCCTTTCTCTGGGGATACTGCCACTGGAGATTCCATACTGGTGCGGGGAATAGATATGTCCGTGTTGTCTGTGCCTTTGCATAAAATACATCTGGTTACCGATTTGGTGAACGGTGATGTGTGTGTGGGAGTACGGCCAGCTTTGCCTGTGACTGGTGTGGACATGATTTTGGGTAATGATTTAGCCGGTGGACGTGTGGTTGCTGCTGCTGCCTCTCTGCCTGTGGTTTTTTCCAATCCTTTACCCGCTGAGACATCGGCGCCAGGTCGTGATTTTCTGGAGGTGTTTCCTGTGTGCGCCGTGACGCGTGGAATGGCTAGGCGTGATTATCAAACGGTTCAGTTTGAGCCTGTTTCATTGTCTGATGTGCCATTATCTGTTTCTCGTGCAGATTTTGTTGCAGAACAGCAGGCTGATCCGTCTTTGAAGTCTTTGTTTGAGGGTGCTGTTCTGCCGGGTGAGGCCGGAAGTATGTGGGCCGGCTACTTTCTCCAGGACGATGTACTTTGGAGAAAGTGGGTTCCTTCTATTGAGCCGGTGACTCCTGTTTTTCAGGTAGTAGTACCTAAAAAGTATCGTGATTTAGTTTTGGAAGTTTCTCATGACCGATCTGGACATATGGGTGTGAGGAAAACGTATGATCGTGTCCTCCGGTATTTTTTTTTGGCCATGTGTAAAGAGAGACGTGTCTGTATATATTAAATCTTGTCACACGTGTCAACTTGTAGGTAAACCAAATCAAGCTGTTAAACCTGCGCCGTTGCATCCCATCGCTGCGATTCATGAACCTTTTGAGTATCTGCTTATTGACTGTGTAGGTCCGTTGCCTCCATCGAAAGCTGGAGCGAAGTACCTCTTGACTGTGATGTGTCAGGCCACGCGGTACCCTGCCGCGTATCCTTTGCGCACCATAACCAGCCGATCTCTGGTCAAAGCAATTTCTCAGTTTGTGTCAACCTTTGGTATTCCCCGTTTTATTCAAAGTGATCAGGGTTCTAATTTTATGTCTAAGTTGTTTTCCCAGATTTTAGGACACCTGCACGTACAGCATATCCAGTCATCAGCATATCATGCACAGAGCCAGGGGGCGTTAGAGCGTTTCCATCAAACTTTGAAGTCTTTGCTCCGTGCCTACTGTGTGCAATTAGGTCGAGACTGGGAGGAGGGTTTACCTTGGTTATTACTGGCGGCTAGGGAGGTGACACAGGAGAGTACAGGGTTCAGTCCTAATGACCTGGTGTTTGGACATAAAGTCCGTGGCCCGCTGGCGGTCATGCGGGATGATGTGCAGCAGGCTGCCGCACCTGTTAATGTTATTGATTATGTGAACGGATTTAAACATCGCTTGTATAATGCTGTGACTTTGGCCAAGGAGAATTTGAAGAGGTCACAGACTAGAATGAAACGGCTATATGATCGCAGAGCGGAACGCCGCCAATTCGCTCCGGGTGATCAGGTGTTGGCCCTTTTGCCACTGGTGTCTTCTCCTTTTCAGGCCAAGTTTTCTGGTCCGTTTACTGTCTTACGGAAAGTGTCAGAGGTAAACTATTTCATAAAAACACCACTCCGACGCAAACCTACACAGCTTTGCCATGTTAACCTTCTCAAGCCTTATTTCGCTCGTGAGTCAAAGCTTGCTGGGTATGAGCCTGGTGAGGCTAAATCTGTGTGTTTGGCTAGTGTGTTGCCTACATTTGATACTGTTGTCTCCGAGGAGACTGCGTTATCTGAGGAGGTGTTTATGTTGGGGCGATTTAAGAACTCTGAGGCTTTGAAAAATTTGGAAAGCACTCTGGTCCACTTATCTCCCCAGGCACGTGTGGAGCTCATAGCACTTATTAATGAGTTTCCAGCTATTTTTGGTGACACGCCGACTCAAACGCACTTATTAGAACATGACATCGATGTGGGGGATGCAAGTCCTATTAAGCAGCGTTTTTATCGGGTGCCTTTGGTTAAGAGGGAGTTCTTGGATGCGGAGGTTGACTATATGCTGAGGAATGATATTGCTGAACCATCCTCCTCTAGCTGGGCGTCCCCTTGCGTCCTGGTACCGAAGCCCGATGACACCCTACGGTTTTGTACGGATTTTCGCAAGGTCAACGCGGTGACTAAGCCTGATGCTTTTCCGTTGCCTCGGGTGGACGATTGTGTTGACCTTGTGGGATCTGCTAAATTTTGTGAGCAAGTTTGACCTTTTAAAGGGTTATTGGCAGGTGCCTTTGACGGAACGGGCGAGGGAAATTGCTACTTTTATTACGCCCTCCGGTCTGTACTCGTATAGAGTGATGCCCTTTGGCTTGCGAAATGCTCCGGCCACGTTTCAACGGCTAATGAATTTGGTTGTTGGTGACTTGGATGGTTGTGCCGTGTATCTGGACGATGTTGTGGTTTATAGTGACACTTGGGAGTCGCATCTGTATCGGGTTCGTGGGTTTTTTGAGCGTCTGCTTGCGGCGAACCTGACTGTCAATTTGGCGAAGTGTGAGTTCGCCAAAGCCACTGTCACCTATTTGGGAAAGATAGTGGGGCAGGGTAAGGTTAGACCCTTACAGGCTAAAGTGTTGGCTGTGCAGCAGTATCCACCACCGTCAACTAAGAGGGAGCTCATGCGCTTCCTCGGTTTGGTAGGATACTACCGTGGTTTTTGTAAGAATTTTTCGTCTGTCGTAGCCCCCCTGACCAAAGGGCAGTAGGAAATTCACCTGGGGTTTAGATTGTCAGCAGGCATTTGATAATGTAAAGTCTTTATTGTGCTCTGCACCTGTGCTGGCAGCTCCTCAGCTTGACAAACCGTTCCAGCTACAGGTGGACGCCAGTCAGGTTGGTGCAGGGGCTGTGCTGCTTCAGTTGGATGACCATGGGGTGAGTAAGCCTGTTTGTTATTTTTCTAGGAAGTTTAACAAACATCAATTTAACTACTCCGTCATCGAAAAGGAAGCTTTGGCTTTGGTGTGGGCTTTGGGTTTTTTTCAAGTATATTTGGGGTCAGGTTACCCCATTGATGTCTACACTGATCATAATCCCTTGACATTTTTGAACTCGCTGACGTGCCCCAATCAAAGGTTGGTCCGTTGGTCCCTTTTTCTGCAGTCATATTGCTTACGTATCCATCATATTAGGGGATCTGACAATGTAATGGCTGATGCCTTATCTCGTGCCCCTGTGTGATTGGGTAAGTGGGTGATTTGAGGAAACAAAAAGTTCCCCTTTGGGATTTTGTTTTTTTTATGGAGGGGGGTGTGACGACCCTGGCTTTTTTAGCCTGTGGTCTATGGGTTTTTGTTATCGTTTCAGGTGATTGTGGGCGGAGTCCAATCTGATTGACCAGGCGCACCTGGGCCCTGTGCACCTGGGCAATCATTTAAAGACCCTGCAGTTTGTTAACTTTTTCTCCTTTTCTTTTGTCTTTTGTTTTGCTGCACTTGTGAGAGGCTGGTCTGCACCTTTGGCTGCCGGGAGCTGCTGCCGGCTGCGGTTTCCTGGACTGAGTCGTGGATGCCATGGCCTGCCATAACTTTTTCTTTTATGTTCTGCTTGTGTTACATTCTATTTTTTTGTTATTTCATTAAAAACCTTTTTAACTCACAACGTTACTTATGCGTCTGCCCCATTTGATTTGTTGCGGCTTTGAGCCGGTCGTAACAGATAGGGTGGATCTGAACCGCTGAAGTGTCCCTCATTTTGGAGCTACTGATTAGAAAGTGGTCTAGGCGGGAGTATGATCGGTGTACAGACGAGAAAAAAGTATATTCTCTAAGAGTGGGATGATGAGAACGCCAAGCATCACATAGACCAAGGTCCCTCATATATTGTTTCAGGATTTCTGGGGATTGCCAGTTCCTATAGCTACCTGCATTACTAAACCTATCGATTTCAGGGTTAAAAATCAGGTTGAAGTCCCCTCCTATAAGAAGTGTGGTGTCAGAATGATCAGAAAGTGAGGTGAAAAGAGTGTGAAAAAAGGAGGAGTCATCAACATTTGGGCCATATACACTAGCGATACATATGTTCATGTTTTGGATAGATAAGTTGACTATAATGAATCTACCTTCTGGGTCTGTAATAGTGTTAATGGTAGTAAAGTGTATTTTTTTATTAATCAGTATGGCCACTCCTCTCTGTTTTGAGTTGTATCCAGCTGAATATACATGAGGGAACTGTGGTGAGGTGAGTGCATCTGCAGCTGTTTTGGACAGATGTGTCTCTTGTAGGAGGACAATGTCTGCTTGTAAATCTTTCAGGTGATTAAAAACTTTTAGCCTCTTTACTCTGGAGCCGACGCCACGTACATTCCATGTGACAAACCTTATTGTGCTCATGTTTAAACTAACTCTCCGGGAGTGAGGAGCTAGCTAGGTGTGTGTGTCTGTGCGTGCGCATGTGCGTGCCTATGCTCACCTGTATTTATATGTGCGCATAAGTGACTATTTACCTCTGTGTGCGTGTGAAGTACATATGTGTGTGATGTGTCTATGTGTATGGTCTGTCTATGTGCTGCCTGTGTGCGTACATTATGTGTGATGCATTTATGCATAATCATGGTGTTATACGTTATATATAGGAGAAGAGAGAAGAAGAAAAGAGGAGAGAAAATAACAACTAAATTAAATAAGAGAAAGAGAAAAAGCGGGGTGCAGTCACTACACTGTAAACCCTAATAAGTTCACAGAACTCAAAAATTATTTTGTAACAGATTACACAAAAATATTTTAGTGATGTTTTTAAATGTTTTAAGTTTACGTAAAATAAAACTTATACTTAGAGTTGCCTTAAATTATCTCAATGTTATCTTATAAATATTGATATTCCTCAACTTATAATTGGGGAGTAATTCACTAAAAATTTTCAATATTTTTCAACTCATAATGTGGAAAATACACTAAAAATTTTCAATATTTTTCAACTCATGTGGAAAATACACTAAAAATAATTTCTAAAGTGAAATACTGATGTTGGCCCACTACTAGAGGTCGACCGATATGGGTTTTTCAATAGCCGATGCCGATGACGATATTTAGGAGTCAGGGTCAGCCGATGGCCGATATATGCTGCCGATATTTTTTGGCCGAAAATTGGACGTTTTCCCCTCTATTTGCATGATAAAATATCACATTAATAATAACAAACGATACACAAAATTTCTCAACTTAGCATTTATTGAATACTGACTTGTGTAAATTTAAATATAAACTTAAATAACAAAAACACAATACAACTTATAAACAACTTAAACTTATAAACAATAAAGATAGCAGCATCAGAATCTCTTTAGCAGCAAACTCATTCTTCAGCTCCCAAGCTCACCAGTCTGCTGCAGATATTGCACCTGGCTTTTCCTGGTGTTGGCTTTGTGAAATGCTGCCATACAGGATTAGATTTTTGTTCAGCCATCAGACAGCAATTACTAAAACAGAAGAATAAATGCAAGGTTAGAATTTTTATTATAGTACCTTCATCTTCAATTCATTCTACAATTCCAGTATTCCATGCACATTAAAACAATTACACTCTAATACATTTTGAAGATATGATGAGTAGTGTACACTAACATGTTGTTTCTGTTGTTAGCAGACAGATAGCTTAAAGCCAAATTCACAATCAGAATCTAGTGATCCCGGAAAATAAAATAAAATAACTGTCGTATTGCACAGCCTTGTATGCAAGGACAACATAAGCCCCTAGTGATTGTGACGTTGTCTACGTATAAGCCCGTATAAAGGATAGACATGTTTAATGAGGAAACTAACTGCGCAAAGTCATGCACTTTTTATCTAGACGTCTGACAAATTGTTTGAATCTCCGGTCTCAAATGAAAAAAAGTTGCACAGAAGGACCATTGTCAGCATCAGCTCAAGTAAATGGTAACCACGCTTTCGAACAAACACTTTTCTCCGCCATGCATTGTTCTTAGCAGCTCTGTGTCTCCGAGGACGGCGCTGTCTGTGATCAGGGCAGAGTAACGCAACTCTCACACACGCTGCAGTATTTGAGCGCTGCCTGCTCCGCCCCACACACTCACAGAGTGAAACTCTCCGACACAAGAAAAAAAACATAACTGATAACATCGGGCTGATATGGTAATAATTAAAATGTTAACAATTAAAATGATTTTTAACGATTAAAAAACGTCTGTGAGCCCACCAATAAGCGCACAAAACGAACTCTATTAGAATCAATGATCCTTAATGTTACCTGTAAGCTACAGTTGGTTGAAGGCTCATTATCATTACCCCAGTTCCCAATAGCGTAATTCGCGTTTTCTTTTAAAGCAACATTTCATAGCAAACTACTTAAATAAACAGGTCATTGAAAGATCAGAATTTAAGCCTTACTGTTTTATCCCAGGACTCTTCCAAAACTTCTGGCTGTGGTCCTGCACAAGGTAGCGTGGGTCACGTGTTCCACAGCAACAATAACACTGGGCTAACCGCAGACGTGCCTATCTGAAAATCGGCGTAGTGCACTCGGATATCGGCCGATGCCGATACATTAAAAAATGCTAAATATCGGCCCGATATATCGGTCGACCTCTAGTCATAACGTTATCGACGTCATGACATTCTGGTGGGTGGGTCTTATCTCTCCCTCAGGAAAGCTGAGTCAGCCATCTTGATTTTACCTTGATGCGGAGAAGTCTTGGCCAGCCCGTGTGGATGTGGAACACAGTTTAATTTGTTTTTGTTTGTTTGCAGTGCGCACTTTTATCCCCCCACTTCAAACCACCACCACTACCACCTCAGTTTTTTTTTCCATTAGTCTTATTGCCCTCGTTTTCTTAAGCGCCGTCTTAGCATCAGCCCTGATTTGGTAAGTAACGCTAAGGTTTTTATTTTATTATTGAATTTCGATAAATAGTCTTAAATTTGGAACTGGGAATACATTTGTCCAATGTGCACAGTGAATTTTTTTTGTAAGTAGTTTACAAATCCAAGTAATTGTAACTTTAGAAGTTGTTGAATGTGACAAACAGTGTTGGGGGTAACGCGTTACGAGCGTTACGTGCGTTATGTAATAATATTACTTTTCTTAAGTAACGAGTAATATAACATATTACTTTAGAAATTTACACTTTAATATTTGAGTTACTTTTTTAAAAAAGTAGCGCGAGTTACTTTTTTTATTTTAATTAATTTGCTTAAAAAAATATTTAATTACATTATGTGTTTTTAAAAGAAAATTAAGGTGAGGCTGTTGTTGAATGCTGAATTTCTTAGTCAAAAAAACACGTCCAAGGCCTGAACAAGATAAAGCTTTAGCCAGGTAAGAAATAAGTAACGCAAAAGTAACTCAAAATTAATATAGCGCATTACTTTCCATAAAAAGTAACTAAGTAATGCAATTAGTTACTTTTTGGGGGGAGTTACTCAGTATTGTAATATATTACATTTAAAAGTAACTTTCCCCAACACTGGTGACAAATACGTTTTACAATCATACAACGGTGAAATGTTATCAGCGGGTTTCCTGTATGAACTACATTTCCCATAATGCATGTTTGCCCGGGACGCTGATGGTTAGGTCCACGAGTCTGAACTTTCTGGCGGGGACCAGAAGCATAACTTTATCCTTGCTTCCCAGTTTCTGCTGGTTGTTGTTATCGCTTTTCGCCGGTAATGCATGTGAATACTGTGAGTATACTTATTTCAATAAGTGTCCGCGTTACACAGTCTATATTTTACATTGTCGAGCTGTGTGTATGTGTGTGCTAGCATGAAACGAACAATGCTAAATAACATAATGTCAGTGTGTTATCATGATGCTAACCAGACCTGTGTTTGTATTTCTTCGTAGGCTCAAGTGTGTGGTTGTGAGATCATCTCGAAAGAATTTTAACAGGTCAGGTAGGATGTATTATATGAAATAGTGTTATTAACACTATTAGCTGAAGTTGGCCCAATGGAGTGGAAGTGCAAGTTGTGTTCTGCAACATCAAATACCCGGGGACAATTATTTTGGCACTATACTGTACTGCATAGCCAATATTCAAGAGTGTCCCCCCTGCCATGTCTCTATGACAGTTGTATTTGTACTTTTCCATCATTTGAAGCAATGAAAGCTCATCTGTCAAGATCTCATAATGATACATGTAGAGTAGATCCAACTGAAAGAGCATGTGTTTTTTTTACATGTCCTTTGTGTAACTTGAAGCAGCCCTTTTCTGAGGAAATTCTTTTTGGTCATTTGAGAAGTCATTTACGAAGTCATGAGATGGTAGCATGCCCATTCAAGAACTGTAATTACAGAACAAATAGCTACTCAGCGTTTAATGCACACAAAAGGCATACAATGGCAGACAATGATAGTGCCCCAGTTGTAGTTGCAGCAGAAAGTCTTGGGGAACCTGCTGAAAGTCACAGTGCAGGGTCTGCGGACACATTTGATCTTAATGAGGTAAACAGTCAGTGTGACACAGACACTTTAAGAGCCCAGTTGAACCATAACTTGGCATCATTATTCCTAAAGATGCAATCTATTCGTCATGTATCTGACATGGCATCTCAGGAAATAGTGGAACATTTGACTCAGATATTTTCCTTGTCACAACCGATACTCAAACATGACATTAGAGAGGTCTTACAGAGTCATGACATCACTGTCAGTGAAACACTTCTAAATGAGGTTGTCAGTACTGTTATGGACAGTAATGTTATAGTCAGTGCCACAGCTAAGGGGAAGCAGTTATCCTCAACCAAGAAAAGGAAAACCTTCATCAAAAATAATTACCCTGTGGTAAAGCCTGTACAGTATCTGCTACAGCCAGGACACACAGCAGTGCATGTTCCCATTCTTGAGATGATACAAAAAATCTTCAATCATACAGATATTTTGGACAAAATTAAAGAAACAAAAGTGACACAAAACGGTCATTATGTAAGCCACCAAGATGGTTTGTACTTCAAAGAGAACACATTCTTGTCTTCAGATGAGTTAAAAATAACACTAATTTTGTACATTGATGATTTGGAAATAGCCAATCCACTTGGCACATCACGCAAAATACACAAAATATGTTCAGTATATTGGACGCTTGCTGATCTTCCCAGTAAATACCGATCAGCCCTTCATGTGATTCAGCTTGCAGCTTTATGTAAAGTGGCTGATATGCAGACATTTGGCTATGAAAAAGCACTTGGTCCTTTGTTGAGAGACCTCCGTACCCTTGAACAAGATGGGGTCTTCATAGAGTCTATTGGTAAGGTAGTTCAAGGAACAGTCATGTGTGTGGTGTCTGACAATCTTGCAGCCCATGATTTGGCAGGTTTTTCAAAGTCTTTTAGAGCAGAATATTTTTGCAGATTCTGCATGGCAACACAAGCTCAACTTCAGACTCATGACATTGCAAGTGGCGAGTTCAGTTTTAGGACAAAAGACAGCCATAATAGTGATGTGCATGCTGTAATGCATGGGGAAAGTCAGAGTCAGAATGGTGTTCAGGCAGATTGTGTCCTGAGCCAGCATCTAGAGCATTTTCATACTGTCACTGGCTTTCCACCTGATGCCCTCCACGATCTTTTTGAGGGCATTGTGCCTGTAGAGCTCGCCCTGTATATCGGAGAGATGATCCGTCGCAAATACTTCACCCTTGAATATTTGAACGAGAGAATTCTATCGTTTCCATACCAGCACACAGACAAGCTTGAAAAACCTCATAAAATACCAGACTTTTGCTGTAAAGAAAAGCATTGGTGGTAATGGCCATGAAAATGCCACATTGCTTAGACTGCTCCCTTTAATTATTGGGAATGCAGTTCCTGAAGAGGATGAAGCATGGACTGTGCTAATGGACTTAAACGAGGTAGTAGAGTTATCGCTGTGCTCAGAATTCACAGAGGAGTCCATCCAGTATTTACAGTCCACTATACAGGATCATAAAGAGATGCTGAAAGAAGCCTTTCCAGATTTCAAACTCCGTCCGAAGCATCACTACGTTGAACACTATCCTGATCTTGTACGCCGTTTTGGGCCCCTTGTGCACTTGTGGACAATGAGGTTTGAGGGTAAACATCGTTTTTTCAAGAGAGTTGTGCACGACACACAAAACTTTAAAAATGTGTTAAAAACACTTGCAGACAGGCATCAATACATGGTAGCATACCATCTCAGTGCCTCAGGATTCTTCAAACCTCACCAGCAGACATCAAATGTCTCTTCTGTACTGGTATCAATGCTTCCAAATGTCGCCAAGACATACATTGAACAAATAACAGCAAGCAATGTTATTTACAGCACATCAAAGGTCTGCATTGATGGAACTGATTATGATGTAGGAATGTTTTTGTCTGTGGGACAAGAGGGAGGACTGCCTAATTACTGTAGAATTCAACAGGTTCTCCTGGTTAACAGTACAGTTGTCTTTCTTTGCCAAGAGCACACATCACACTACATTGAACACCTGAGATCTTACGAACTTTTCCCAAACAATCTGACTGTTCACACCCTATCAGAGCTAAATGACAAAACACCTCTCTGTGCTTACAACATAGATGGAAGATTGCTCTTGACACCCAAACGTTTCATATTATTAAAATGAAGATTTGTTGAAGGAGGTAAACAGATGACTAACATTCTCTTGGAGCTGTGTGGACCAGTTGGTATGTGGTCATGTAAATGTTGTGTGTGTCACCTTTACTCTCCATGAAAATTAATGTGTTTCTGTCTTTTAGGAACCAAAAGATGGCTGCTGCCCAGAAACATGTGCTGCGTGTGTATGTTGCACAAGACAACGCCCTGAAACTTACTCTACTTGAGCGACCAAAGTCAGTGAAGGAGCTGAAAGAAATAATGCAAGAGAGGTTCAAGCCGAGATTGGATGAGGACTTCAGCCTGCACTATGAGGATCCGGACTTTGATGGTGATCTTTGTCTTCTTGTGGACATCAAGGAGTTACCAGAGAAGGGCACGTTGAGAGTCATCAGACCTGAAGGTGACACCTCATCTACCGCATCTTCTGACACAGACATACTCCCTAATGCGTTACAGTGGCAGAAGAGTTGGCCTGATCACTTTGTTGTTCCTGGTTTTGGTTATGAAATGGAGCATATTCTAGAAGAAGGAAATCGTGTTTATGAAGAATCAGGAAAATTGCTGAAGTTAAAGAGGTCACATAAGAGTGAAATCCTTAAAAAAATGGCAGAAACGATCTACAATTTTAAACCATACCCACATGAAAAGGAATTGGCAATGGCTGCTAAAGCTTTGATTACAGCTCATCCATGTCTCAGAATGACAGCTGGTGAAGACGGGGAGTTGGGATGGAAACGTCACATAGGGTACAAGTTAGAGGTCGACCGATATATCGGCCGGCCGATATATCGGGCCGATATTTAGCATTTTTTAATGTATCGGCATCGGCCGAGATCCGAGTGCACTACGCCGATTTTCAGATAGGCACGTCTGCGGGCAGCCCAGTGTTATTGTTGCTGTGGAACACGTGACCCACGCTGCCTTGTGCAGGACCACAGCCAGAAGTTTTGGAAGAGTCCTGGGATAAAACGGTAAGGCTTAAATTCTGATCTTTCAATGACCTGTTTATTTAAGTAGTTTGCTATGAAATGTTGCTTTAAAAGAAAACACGAATTACGCTATTGGGAACTGGGGTAATGATAATGAGCCTTCAACCAACTGTAGCTTACAGGTAACATTAAGGATCATTGATTCTAATAGAGTTCGTTTTGTGCGCTTATTGGTGGGCTCACAGACGTTTTTTAATCGTTAAAAATAATTTTAATTGTTAACATTTTAATTATTACCATATCAGCCCGATGTTATCAGTTATGTTTTTTTTCTTGTGTCGGAGAGTTTCACTCTGTGAGTGTGTGGGGCGAAGCAGGCAGCGCTCAAATACTGCAGCGTGTGTGAGAGTTGCGTTACTCTGCCCTGATCACAGACAGCGCCGTCCTCGGAGACGCAGAGCTGCTAAGAACAATGCATGGCGGAGAAAAGTGTTTGTTCGAAAGCGTGGTTACCATTTACTTGAGCTGATGCTGACAATGGTCCTTCTGTGCAACTTTTTTTCATTTGAGACCGGAGATTCAAACAATTTGTCAGACGTCTAGATAAAAAGTGCATGACTTTGCGCAGTTAGTTTCCTCATTAAACATGTCTATCCTTTATACGGGCTTATACGTAGACAACGTCACAATCACTAGGGGCTTATGTTGTCCTTGCATACAAGGCTGTGCAATACGACAGTTATTTTATTTTATTTTCCGGGATCACTAGATTCTGATTGTGAATTTGGCTTTAAGCTATCTGTCTGCTAACAACAGAAACAACATGTTAGTGTACACTACTCATCATATCTTCAAAATGTATTAGAGTGTAATTGTTTTAATGTGCATGGAATACTGGAATTGTAGAATGAATTGAAGATGAAGGTACTATAATAAAAATTCTAACCTTGCATTTATTCTTCTGTTTTAGTAATTGCTGTCTGATGGCTGAACAAAAATCTAATCCTGTATGGCAGCATTTCACAAAGCCAACACCAGGAAAAGCCAGGTGCAATATCTGCAGCAGACTGGTGAGCTTGGGAGCTGAAGAATGAGTTTGCTGCTAAAGAGATTCTGATGCTGCTATCTTTATTGTTTATAAGTTTAAGTTGTTTATAAGTTGTATTGTGTTTTTGTTATTTAAGTTTATATTTAAATTTACACAAGTCAGTATTCAATAAATGCTAAGTTGAGAAATTTTGTGTATCGTTTGTTATTATTAATGTGATATTTTATCATGCAAATAGAGGGGAAAACGTCCAATTTTCGGCCAAAAAATATCGGCAGCATATATCGGCCATCGGCTGACCCTGACTCCTAAATATCGTCATCGGCATCGGCTATTGAAAAACCCATATCGGTCGACCTCTAGTTATGACACTACTGAATCTCAACAGAGCTCAACACTTTATAGTTTGGTCAACTGCATAATGACATTTGACTGTTATGACCCTATTAGTTATGAGCTAGTATGACTGTTTGGGATTACAGTGTAGTAAGACGTGGGCACATCTTACCTCAGGCTATGCTTTGAGACCAGCAGTTATTATATTAACGGAGACATACCTTGGAAAAGTTAGCGGGTTTTGGTGTTTTTTTTTTTTCCCCTCCGGATTATTTTACTCTAGTATAGCCAGGGGGTAGTATCCCGATCGCGGTAAAGTTGTCCGTTGACATACAACCTGTCCACGGTGATGACCGCTCGGGAACCTCCGTCTATGAGACGCTTCCTTACGGGAAACAGGACCCGGCATCGCTCCAGGATCTCCTTAGGGAACTGGTCGTTGACACTGAAGTTCGTCCCCTTCAGTTCCCTGCCTCAGCTTTTAACCAGCTCCTTTTGTTTGAAGTGCTCGAATTTTGCCATGATGGGTCGTGGTCTGTGGCCGTCGGATCTTTTACCTCCAAGGCGGTGCACATGATGGAAGGTGATGTTACTTGTGGTCTCCGCTGGAAGTTTGAGCTGTTTATGGATGAAGTTCTTCACCGTGGTTTCGGGATTTTCGTCCACTGCTTCTGGGATGCCTGCAAAAACGAGGTTGTCCCTCATGCTTCTCGCCTGGAGATCCAAAACCGCTTCTTTGATTTTCTTGTTTTCTAACGAGAGCTGACCCAGGCCCTCTGTGAGGGATTTCACGGACTCTCTCCCTACTGGAAAATCCAGCTAATACCAGCTTAAGATGGTAGCTGGTTCAAGCTGGTTTAAGCTGGTCAAAGCTGGTTGTAGCTGGTGGACCAGCTTGGCCGAGCTGGTGGGGACTGGCTGAGCCTGGTGGACCAGCTTGGCCGAGCTGGTAGGGACCTGGCTGAGCTGGTGGACCAGCTTGGCCGAGCTGGTGGGGACCTGGCTGAGCTGGTGGACCAGCTTGGCAGAGCTGGTGGGGACTGGCTAAGCCTGGTGGACCAGCTTGGCCGAGCTGGTGGGGACCTGGCTGAGCTGGTGGACCAGCTTGGCAGAGCTGGTGGGGACTGGCTGAGCCTGGTGGACCAGTTTAGTTGTGCTGTGTTGTCTTTTTCACCACTGTTTGTTATATATATCATGCTTCTTTAGTTCTTTAGTCTCAGGCATGCAAACTTTTTGAAAGTGCTTTTTAATATTTTGTAACTGTTACCATTGGCATACACTTTTTTTGAAGGCACAATAATGATAAAGATAACTATATTAACATCTACACTTGTGGATAAGAACATAAGAACATAAGAAATTTACAAACGAGAGGAGGCCATTCGGCCCATCAAGCTCGTTTGGGGAGAACTTAGCTAATATCTCAGAGTTGTTAAAATCTTATCTAGCTCTGATTTAAAGGAACCCATGGTTTTAGCTTCCACTACAATAGCAGGAAGACTATTCCATACTCTGACTACACGCTGTGTAAAGAAATGCTTCCTCAAATTTGTTTTAAAATGTTCTCCCGCTAATTTCCACTTATGGCCACGAGTTCTAGTATTTAGACTAATATTGAAATAGTCATTTGGCTGAACAGCATCCAGACCCGTTAGAATCTTATAGACCTGAATCATATCCCCCCTTAGTCTCCTTTGCTCAAGGCTGAACAGATTCAGTTCCGCTAACCTCTCCTCGTAAGACATTCCTCTAAGACCAGGAATCATTCTCGTAGCTCTTCGTTGCACCTTTTCTAAGGCAGCAATGTCCTTCTTGAGGTATGGTGACCAAACCTGCACACAGTATTCTAGGTGGGGTCTTACCAAGGAATTATATAAGTGTAACATCACCTCCCTTGACTTAAACTCCACACATCTAGAGATATAACCCAACATTCTGTTCGCCTTTTTTATTGCTTCCCCACATTGGCGAGAGTGGGACATGGAAGCATCAACATACATACCGAGATCTTTCTCGTAATCAGCTACCTTTATTTCAGTGGAACCCATAAAATATCTGTACTGTATATTTCTGCTCCCTGCATGGATTACCTTACATTTATCTGTGTTAAATTTCATCTGCCAAGTATCAGCCCATTCGCTAATTAAATCCAGATCCCGTTGAAGCCTCTCTGCTGCTAGATTAGTATCTGCTACCCCACCCACCTTAGTGTCGTCTGCAAATTGGATGATCTAGTTTATTCTAACTGCATGCTTGTCTGGTGCTTTAAATCTCAAGCTTCTTATAATAGGATCTGATTGGGTGGCTATGTTTTTTTGTTGTTGTTTATCAGCTAAAAAAATAGCTTGCTAAATTGCTTCTCTGTGCCTTTTTTAGAACTGTCTTTATCACCATTTTTATAGTTATCATGCTTGGTGTGAACAGACCTTAAGGATTGCTGAAATATATTAGGTATATTAATCCATGCATTTAATATTTCTTGTACTTAAAATGCACCTCCTTCACCAGACGAAATTGATCAAGATCTAAAACTGCCTTGTTCAGTTGATACACATCGACCCAGTAACAACATTTATAGTATGTTGAATTGAAAACAAGTATTATATAAGTTTATAATATATTTACTTAAATATGCTACACACAAATCCATTGCAGAGCTCAATAGGGATCGTCGAAAAACAAAGAGACATGTTGGAGCCTTTTCTGGTTTGCTTTGAATGAATGGCCTGAATTATAGTATATTTGTTTAGTTGCTTGAGGAGAAATTCCTATGCTGAATGCCATAAGTTGATTCCCCCAATGTTATAATTGTCATAAATGTTTTATGGGATATCACATCAGTACTGCCTGCAAAAATAGTACCTCTCTCAAAACATATTGTATGGTCATCTTTAACACAAATGGAATGGCCTAAAACAGCAGTTTAAATCTCTTTTAAGGGAACAAAAATGTAACCTGGCACAGACAGAAAGACAGCTTGACTCGCACAAATAACTGAAAGATAAGTAGCAGAATTTAATGTAGGTATCTTAAGCAGGATTATTCAAATTCTATCATTTAATCAGATTTTATCATTTTAAACAAGACGGAGGTCCACAGAGACCATATGCTCACTGTGTACAGTATTATACTCAACAAATATTTAAAATGATACATTGGTTGGATAAATAAATAAATACAGAGCAATTTATAGAGTAAATATAGTAAATGTGAGTTAAATACTGTAAGTATATAATTACAAAATATACAAAATGATCATGAGTGATAAAATGTTACATGTGTAAGCTAACATTTTACAGCAATTTAGCAGTAATTTTTCAGTGCTGTTATAGAGCATCACTTATGTATATTCAGTTAAATGTCCCTTTCAACAGTGTTTGGAAACACACTGATGTAGTTTTCATTAGTGAAGTTAATGTGCAAGCATTTGTTCACTATTTCGGTTGGAGGAACTGCCCGTAATTGACCTAAATGAGGAGAGCATACTAAAATGTGGGGAAGAAAAGTCCTTGATCTCCCATTTTGCAAAAGGGGCACATCAACAGGGCAGATTTCCTTTAACAGCACAATGCAGCTCTCTGACTCATGAATGCACAGAGTTAAGATCTTGTAGACAATGCCAATCGTTCCATCCTTCAAAATCACTACAGTGTCATTTGACCTGACTGGTCTTAGGTAATCTGTGGAGTGAATGACCTCAGAATTCACAATTAGCCTGCAGTAAATGTTGCACTCCATACCGACAGGCATATTTTGAATAATCTGTCTCACAGCAACTTCCTCCTCAAGACTGAGTGACAAAACAACAGCAGAGCCAAGTAAGCAGACATCACCTACTGTGTGTAAATGCTTAAGTCTGTCCGTTTCAGCCACATCTCTACAAAACTTCGGTGTGCTCTCACTGATTGTGTCTGGGCTGGCCAACATCGGAAGAGTTTTACTCATAATGAACTTTTTGACAATTTGAAGTGGTGCTCCCCTGGCATTTTTAACAAGCTTTACAAGCTGTCCATTGCCATTTTCAAAGTTAAAGGCTGAATGTGCCCAAAGAGGTCCCCAGTTTTTCACGCTCACTGACAAGTGATGTAGCAAGTGGACATTAAATGTCATAGACTTTTCTCCATACAACATCTGGAAACGAAACACAAACTCAAGGAGTAGTAGATTGGCAGCATTGATGTCATCTCTTGAAATGCTGTCACCCAGAAGCAGGTAGACAGCGCGCACTAATAGTGCAAAGTGGCAAAGATACTTTGATGGGAGAATATCTTTGAGGCAAGGCAATGCATAAAAGAGGAGCCAAGATCTCCACTCAGCAGCTTTCCAGAACTTTCACTGAGATCCCTGGGAAGTCTGCGAATGTACTGAGGAGGTTTTATTTTGGACAATCGTGTATTTACAACACGTTGATTGTCCGGGGAGCCAATGTAGAATTCAGTACCCGATTCCTCTAGCCACAATTTTGACAGCTGCTTTGTCACACCAAGTAAAACACAATGCATGTAATCGGGCACAAATCCATAAACAACATCAAAATATGGCAAATCGACCAATGGTGATAGGCCCTTGACCCCTCTAATAGACTGTCCTCCTCTAACTGCCTCTTCCATGTCTCGAATCATTTCTACTTCATTTCTGTCAGCATGCTGCTCCTCACTAACAGGATACCTGATTGCTCCACTGATGTATTGCCCTGGATGATAACAAAACCCACAGCCATGGTACCCATTAAACTGGGTGATGTTTTGCAACAGGGGTCTAGCAACGGAGTCCACACAACAACATAACCCTACGAGTTTAGTTTTTATCCACGAATTTGTGATCTTGTTCCACCACATCACCCCATCTGTGATGAGTTTTTTTGCTTGCTCTACAAATCTGTGAATAAAAATATCCATCCGGGGTTCTCCTTTCCCATGCCACAGACCAGCAAGTATCATGTTTTTCCTACGTTCTGCAGGGGGAATTTCATTTATAGCTAGCTGTATTGGCCAGACTGATGTACCGGAGGCTTTATATAAGGGACTTCCATCTGAATTGAACACATACCAAAGGTTATTCTTATTGTGCAAAATTCCACCCGGATGTGAGAGCTCCTTGTACATATCACCATCATAAATGTCCCTAAGGACATTTTCTGATGTTGCTCTTGAAAATCGAATGTTGAGTGAATCTCTAAAGTTGTCATTTTCAAGGAGTGATCTAACTTGTAAATCGACTGGTAAGGTTACAAAGTAGCTCTGGCTTTTCAGATCTTGGGTAATGTTTGTCTTGTTGCAGTTTGAACACACATAGTGTTTCCTCTGATTATCTTCTGTCTGACTTGCAAGATATGACTGACAGAATGTACAGAGAAAATGAAGCTCTGTTCTCTGGCTAAAGTGTGCAAATACCTTACTGAGCATGTGTTTAGAGGCCGGTAGTACAGTTGAAGAGAAAATGAAATTAATCAATTTCAACAGGTCAAGCAGTGCAGCAAAGGCTAAATTGTGTTTCAGTGTAAATGTTATGAGTATCAGGAGTAGTTCAGCCTTAGTGATCGAGAGAAACCTGCATATTGGGACATTTAGGTTTTCTGCAAATTTTGGACTGGTGTCAGGTTCATCTTCATCATGATGTTCCTCAACATCACTGTCTTCATCACTTTCACCTGCTTCACTGACTCCATCACTTGCTGTTTCACTTTTCACCATCTAATTTCCTTCAATTTTTTAATTCAATTTCCTTCTTCTAATTCCATTCTTTCTTCATCACTTATTTGATGTCTCACTTTCATAATGCCCTAAAGCACAATTTACTCTCTTTTGTTCCTCTGTCTCAACTGCACATACATCATTTGTCTCACTTCCATCCTCACTTCGTCCTTCAGTGCCATATATACAGTTTCTTTTCTCTAGTTCAGATTCTGATTCTCAAAAACATGACTTCTTGATGGACCAGGTGCGTCGCTGTTGGAACTGCATGTGTAGGATCTGAATCTTGTAGTCCTTGGCAACAGATAAGTATTATCTGGCTCCAGGTACTGCTTATACCTCTTCATCTTGTAGTCATATCTCTTCACTGTCTACTCTTCTTTAACATCTCTCTGTTCTCAAAGACAAAAAATATAGAATCTAATCTGAGACATAAATTAGAAAAATAAATTATTCTCTCTCTCTCTATCTCTCTCACTCTAACATGCCAATCAGTAACCATCAACCACCCCCACCCCTGCCTCAGCCCCTTCTTAATAATAATAAACAAAAAGTAAACAAATTTTATGTTTGCAAATATTTAAACTAGCAGATTTTTTTTTCTCAACTCACCACTATGAATTTTTAGAATCAGAAAGAATCCTAGACTTTCTTGACCTCTCTAGTATCTGCTTATAGGGGGGGGGGGGGGGGGGGGGGGGGATCAAAATTAGGTTGTGAGTGTCTGTGTGTGTGAGTGTCCCATTTTTTATGAACTTTTAATGGACAATTGGGATGAATTGTCCCATTTTTGTTAAGTTAAAATATAGTTATATCAAATAGAAATTGTATATCATGCAGCCAATTTTTTGGTAATACTGTCAAAACAGTTTTCTTAATTTTCTTACCATTACACCCTTTGAAGGGCCGTGTACGTGCGTAGCGTATTCAAAGCTGTCAACTGGCCAAAAAAAGTAGAAGAAAAAAGGTATTTTTTAACGAATATTGGGGAAATTTTGATAAAATATAAGAGCTTTGTAGATTTTTATTACTTACATTAATTTACTGGGTTATTGAATGTGCGCCGGGTACACCTGTTGCTGGGGCAACAGCAGCTCGAGACGTATCAAAGTGTCACGCGCAGGTAAGTTTGCAACGGTTTTTGGCGGCTTCTCAAATCGGATTCCGTCACATACGGAGAAAGCTCAGGGTCGTGCTTAACATCTATGAACAGTGTGTTTAAGTTACAAAATGTTCGCATATGTTTATTATTCAGACGACCGTGTTAAAGACTCCGTTAATGTTAAAGACATTAAACACTTTGATCCTAAAAATACGACGGATTTCTCATCGACGCAGACCTACTGGATTCTGCAAAAAGGACGGTTCACGTCAGGACAAATTTTATTCATGAAAGGTAAAGTATTAATTTAAGCATCTTAAATTGCAATATTTGTCTATGAAATGTGTAGAAGACCAGGTTAGCAAACAGTTAGGACGTTTGTGGACCATGAAAATGCGCAGCTAATCAGGCTAAGTTTGTTGTTGCTAATAGTCACAAAACGTGGTACTCCTAGCTCTTTCTACATTTTAATGTAACCTCAATTATTCATGGGTTTTGAAATTAAACCAGTTCAATTAGGTGTGGATTTTTAGATTTTCAGATTTTTCCTGTCAATTTAATACAGGTAAAAACATTTGCTTCATCTTACAGTTAACATTAAAGTCATTTTAAATTAAAGGGAATTTTAAGGGTTATGAATCAAGTATAATAAAATATACTTGAGTAATATAACAGTTTTAGACTGTAAAGAAACATTTACTCACAACACTTATTCACATAATCATCTTGTTTATTTGTTTGTTTGTTTATGTATTTTTCCAGAAACTTGTGAAGAAATTGAACAATTTCTGGCAACTGGCAAAAAATTCGAGTGCCAAAGCTGCTTGATAAAATTCCACCAGAAAACAATACTTCAGAAAGGAAGGAAGCAAAAGATAATGCTGTAGGTAACATGAAAAGGCTAATTAACGTCATAAAAAAAAATATTTTAAGATATTTCATTTTAACTTGCATTTTCAGACAGCACAGAAGACAAGCATTGAGGAAGGAAGGCAGACATTTCTGATGGACATTTTAAAAAAGAGACAAGCCTTGAAAAGGAAACAACCACTATGTCCTCCTCATTCTACAACAAAAAGGGAAAAACTCATTGTAGATGATGAAATATCAAGTGAGAGTGAGGATGAACTAATTCAAAAATCGAAATTTGATGAACTTGAAAAGAGGTACAAATTGCTGTCTCGGAAATATCAAGAGGCAATTGCTGAAGGGAAGGAATTGAGGAAATTAAATGTTGAACTTCAGACATGCTTAGTTGCCAAAATTCTTTGTGGTAATTATTATTATTATTATTATTATTATTATTACACACTCAGATTACTGAATTTACCTGTGTATGACTGCTTTACACATGTAAACATGATGTTTGTTCTTCATTTTTCAGGCAACAATACATCTCCAGGCTCTATTAAGGCCCTTCCAGTGACAACTGGTAAAGTTTTGTGCATAATAATAATAATAAAATAATAATAAGAAAAAATAATGAAAGTATAAATATTAATAAATTATGGTAATACCAATCCCACCACCACTACTACTACTACAACAAATTATTAACCTAGTCGTAGTATTAGTAGTAATGGTAATTTTTTAAAACACCACACTCAGGTTACTGAATTTCCCAATGTATGACTGCTTTACACATGTAAACATGATGTTTGTCCTTTATTTTTCAGGCAACAACACATCTCCAGGCTCTATTAAGGCCCTTCCAGTGACAACTGGTAGGATTTTATGCATAATAATAATAATAAGAAGAAAAAATAATGACTGTATAAATATTAATAAATGATAAAATAATAAATGTATAAATATTAAATGATGGTAATACAACTACCACTATTACTAATACAAATTATTAGCCTAGTAGTAGTAGTAGTGGTAATTTTTAAACTTCAGACATGCTTAGTTGCCAAAATTCATCTATTCTGACATACTTTTGTAGGCTATTTGTCCATCAGAGATGTGTCTCTCTGTTTTCGCTTAATTTTAAATGAACAAGGCTTAAAAACTCATGCAAATTATAAACTTTTGTGGCAACGCAGCATTGGCCCGATCGGGCCAGTGACAAATTCGTCAACTGTCCCAAACATCTTTCAAGCTGGCTCTGGGCCATTGGGCACTCCTTTTTGTCGACCCCTGCAATCACAATTAATATTATTAGTATTAGTATTAAGGATAGTGAAAAGATTTGGTGACAGGACCAGGTTAGCCTTATGGACAACTTGGCATATTTTCATTGGCATCACATCCAGGGGTGCACCCTTTTTGGCCCCCTTTTTTGGCCCATTTGTTTTAATCTGCTAAGTTTGATATATATCACTGCACATCAACATTTCAATCCAATGGTTAATGCAGTCAATCATTATCTTTATTCCGGTATAAATATCATCCATACAACTACCACACAGGTGGCATTCCCATTTGGTATCACAAAGTTTTTAATAGCCATTAAATTGAAAACAAAAAAGATTTGAACAGGCAAAAATGTATTGTGTGGTGCCCCTTGACACAGTTGTCCATATGTTTAATCTGGCCCCATTGTTATAAGGAGTCCAAATCCCTAACTTTACACTCTTTCCTACAGAGAACAGCTTTGAACAAATTTCAGAGAAGCATGAGGTATGTATTTATTTAATTCAAATAGTGTATATATAGGAGACACTTGGTCTACTTGTTACTTCTTATTTGTGACCCTGGACCACAAAACCAGTCTTATGTTGCACGGGCATATTTGTAGCAATAGCCAAAAATACATCAGATGGGTCATTTTTATTGATTTTTCTTTTATGCCAAAATCATTAGGATATTAAGTAAAAATCAAGTTATATGAAGGTATTTTGTAAGTTTCCTACCGTAAATATATCAAAACTTCATTTTTGATTAGTAATATGCATTGCTATGAACTTCATTTGGACAACTTTAAAGGTGATTTTCTCAATGTTTAGATTTCTTTTGAATCCAACAACTGCTAATGAAAACAATTGTAAAATGTGTGTGTAATTTTGATTATACATAAAATAAAAATAAAAAAAAACTACAATTCTGTTACATTTCTTGATTAATGTTCAATTTTAAAACATTCTTTCATACAGGTTGATATTGGTGAAGGTGTTTTTGTACACAGTGGAAAATGGAAAAAGATACAGGATAATATAAAGGACAGCTTGTTCGTGAAAGAAATGGCAGTGTGCATTTGGGGAACAAGCACACTGGCCAACCGTAGCCTGGAAGGAAAAAGTTGCCCCACCACAAAATCTGATCCCAGACCCCCTCTGACACCTCACAAATTCAGAGCACTTAAATGTAAGTGATATGTGAACTTTAGAGATTTATGTAATTGTTAAATGTTTTTCCAGTGTGAAATAGTTATCTGCAAGCAGAGGTATTTGTTTATACTTGAATATCATTGTGCATACTAATATAAATAATGTCACACAATAGTAAACAAGCAAAGAGTGTGCTGTTCTAATTATCAGCATGACTGTGATTCTGTGCTTTGGCAGATAATCCAAACTACCCTTATATACAAACCAACAACACAATTTGCGATACACCATTTGCTTAGTCAGTCTATTCTAATGCTGATTTCACAGCACCACAATTGAAAAAGAAAACATAACTGTGTCAGTGTCTTTATAGAATCAGTATAGAACAAAAACAGTAACAATTTACCTTGGTAGTGGAAATGGAGGTTTATGAGGTGCTACTACAACAAATAACTGGTCCCCGCTAGATTTTTCTGACTTTTACTTTGTTCATGTAATCCGTTGATTGTATTTGCTGTGCAATTGATTGATCAGCTATGTCTTTTTTCCTAGGTTGCTTTCAAAAGTGGCTGAAGGGCAAAAATTTGGATGAAGGAGAGCTGAAGGCCAGAGCAGGAAAACTTGGGCACTATATAACAGAAAAAATTCAAGACATCAACAAAAAACTTAAGCCAAAAAAGTGAATTTGCATGTGATGTAAGCTGCTGAAAATTGTTAGGACTTTTTAGTTCAGTAATGTTCATTAGGGTTATTACTGCCAATTAATTACAATAAATATTTTTTCTCATATCAATTCAAGGACACAAAAAAACAAAATGTGTTTTGATAAACATTGTTGAATGATTCACATAAATAAACTGAATTCTCCTCCTGAATGTGTTTTTTTTTTTCTTTTCATGAAGCAGAACAGTCTTTGGAGATGTATTGTAACTGGAAGCTGTTATTAAAAAACAATTGTTAATAATTTTTCATAAATAACTAGCTAAAAATCAATTGAATCAGTCAGTGAAAAATGCAGCCACCAGCTAAGCTGGAATTGGGTGGTCTAACCAGCTACCATGTTCCAAAACACAGCTTGAGCTGGTCATGCTGGTTGACCAGCTTGAGCTGGTCTAGCTGGTTTTTCCAGTAGAGCTGAGAGCTGCGTTCTCCTTAGCAAGCGTCTCCACCTGTTTCTGGCTGAACTCCAGAGACTCACGCATCGCCTGGAATTCCCTATGGAGAATTTCTAATAGGGACATACGTGCGTCGAAGCTCGATAGCCTCTTATCAATGGAGTCCAGAATGTTTGCCAGGTCTTCCCTACGTGGGGAGGCCGCCTCGGGTGAATCCTCGGGTCTGCTCCTCTTGGTGGATGAAGCGGTTTTGCTGGTGGTCGGAGTCTCGGTGAGAGGCTTTGGTTTCCCCATTATAATCCGGTCAAAACACTCGTCGATGAAAGTAAATAGGTTATCCAATCCGTCCGCAGACTCCTCCAGAGTGAAGATTTTAAATGAACCGCAATTAATTATATACTTTTTACTTATTTACTCACTTAATTTTAGGTTATTCTAAGTTGGCGAAGATATCTAATTACTTGTTAGTTTGTTTTAGAAGCGCGCCGCCATGTTGGATACTGCCGAAAGTCTCGTGAAGTCTCGTTCCACTCCTACCGCATAGCGCCGGTCTAGTCAATAAGTCTATAAGTCTTAAGTCTATTTCGATGTACGTTTTTTCTTTTAACTGCATAGACGATGTACATAACGGGCGAGTCGGGGAAAAAACAAAACTTCAAACAAAATTTACTGAAATACAAAATGTCCAATTTGATGTGTGGCCCAAATTACAGTTTGACCGGGATTTGAACTACGCTGATGTAATACAACGGCTGCATGACGAAAAACACAAACTTGAAAACCGCTACCACACAAAGCCAAGCTGTTGCTGCTGCTGCACGGGGTGTCAACACACACACACACACACCCAAACTGCCGCTAAGCGTTCATTGGAGGAGGATAGCGTCAGACCCAGACCCTCCTCCTCCTCTCATTCTTAGCTCCAACTTGTTCATTCTCACAGGGTTTCTTTCAGTCTCGCGCAGCACAATTCTCAGCTCACAGCTCTCCAGCATCGCTCCCTCCGAGACCTTTGCGGATTCTCCAAAGCCCGGGACCTTCCCAAGGTACCGCTCCACAGGCACCCCCTCCGAGTCCTTTGCGGATTCTCCAAAGCCTTGGACCTTCCCAAGGTACCGCTCCACAGGCACCGTACGCTCACGCTCCATCAGGTAACCGACGCACTCAGCCCCCGTCCTCAGCTCCGTCCTCGGCACCCTCGTAGCACGGGGCTATTCCCACAAAAACCCACTCATAAGCACACAATTCACTCTCCTCAAATAATATAATAAATAAATAATAATAAAATAATAAATAAAAAAATAATAAATATTACAATGATAAATAATTAATAAACAATAAAAAAATAATAATAATTAAACCTCTCCCAACGTCACTGGTCGTTGCTGGCTCACAGCCCAGACCTGTCATTTTTTTGATTTATCTTACCTTTAATTAACACTAGTTGCGTCACATGGCTCACTTCAAAGACCTGTCATTTTTGATTTATGTGACCTTTTTGACCTTTGACCGAACCTGTCATTTTGACAAAAGCGGTATTCTCCATCTCTCTTTCATGGTTCCTCTTTCCCCACCAGCAAATTATTGGAAAAAGCTAGACTCCTTACTGATAAAGTATGTGTGGAATGGAAAACGTCCACGCATTAAGTGGTCTACACTTCAAAAAAGCAAATCGGAAGGTGGATGGGGCTGCCCCAACTTCAAATGGTATCATTGGTCCTTCGTTTTGCTCCCAGTTGTGAAGTGGTTTGATCCTTGTTCACAGTCCTCATGGAAACAAATAGAAAAAGATTTAATTTCACCAATTCGTCTGCAAGACTTTTTATTTTCCGGCATCTCTTACAGGAAGTGTTCATTATACTATGGTTCTATTTTGTCTTACACTCTTCAAATATTTAAGAAAATAGAAAGTCTCCTCTCTTCTAAAATTGTATGGCATACTCATACCCCTATTTGGCATAATTTAAATTTACTTTCTGGTGGAAAACCCTTTGTACAGCCATCATGGGCAGAAAAAGGTATTCTAATATTAAATGACATAAAAGGAGAAAAATCAATTCTAGATTTTCAAGAAGTAATTAAAAGGTTTAATATTTCTCAGAATACGTTATTTCTATATTTTAAATTACGTGCAGCATTAAAGGCATGCAAGGTACCTTGGGGTACTGATCTTCAAACTCATCCGGTAGTAAAATGGATTAACAATGCGCCAAACAAAGGAACAGTTTCTTAGTTTTACTTTTGTTTTGCAACTCATAAAGCGGAGATTTTTCCAAAAGCAAGAATGTGGTTATCCGAATTGATTCTTAATAGTAGAAAAATTGAATGGGAAAAAGTATGGGATAATACTTTTCGTGCATCCACAAACCCCAACCATCAGTTTATCCATTTGAAAATTATTTCATCTATGTGGAAGTACTGTTTCTATTCAGTTAGAGAGATTTTGGTCATTTAAACCATCTTTAGTAATATTGTAGTTTTTCTATTTATATACCTGTAACAATTCCTGAAGTGCGGTGGGTGGGGAGAGGGTTGGGGGGAGGGTGTGGGGGGTAGTAATTGTCTAACACTTTTTCTTGTTTGATGTAAATTATATGTTACTTTGAAAACAAATAAAAACACTGAATTACAAAAAAATAAAAACTCTTAACAGAGCCGACTCAGTGCTGTCGCGACTTTTAAACCCGGACTGAAACACTTCCAGAATTGTATGTTATTCAAGGAAGGGCTTCAATTGCAAGTAGACAATTTAATGTTAATGTTAATGGTTGCATTTCCCTATTGTCACGCATGTGTTTGCTCATGTCTTGTATGTACCTGGTCCGATCCTTGTGTGTATTTAGCGTGTGTAAATCTTCCACCGTGTGTGCATCTTGCAGTTCGGCATCTTACAACCTTGTGTTTCCCGTCTGTGTATTTGGGTTCGGTGCTTGTTGGGTGCCTGTTGCAGGGATCGAATTTATCGACGGCATCGACGGCAAAAGCCGCCGTGCCTTAGCAATTTTGCTGCCCTGAATATTTACAAGTTCTTGCCGGCAGATACTTGCAGTGCCCTCTTCCTCAGTTGCCTTTGTGCCCTATTGTGTATGTTTAGATCGTAATAAAGTCAATAAACTTATGAAATCAAGAACAAGTTCTTCCGTTTTTTACTTCTCTGTCGCCATGTCCATGATATCTGGGTTGATAAGCGCATCCGATAATTTTTCGTTAGCCACGCCTCCATGGTTAAATTATTCAGAGCGGCTATTCTAGCCCATGCTTACCTCCCTCCGAAACTAATAGCAACATGTTCATAGAATAGGGAGGGTGAGAAGGTTTAGAAGTTCTTTTGAAAGTGAGGCTGTATTGGTGGTATTTTTGGCACGTGAACAATCATCGATTTACATCGACAAATACATGTTAAGGACCTGTTATAAGGCCACAAAGTTCCAATTAAAATGCCTACCAAAGATCGGGTGAAAAAAAGAAAGCAGGCTGAAATGACGGCCGCTGCTTCTAAGACCCTGAAAATAACCAAATTTTTTAGGTAATTTCGCTGGTTATGCATGTCTTTCCCAATCATACCGCATCTATTGTTATGGAAATTATCTGTCATTACTTGACGTTGTAATAATTTATAATAGACTGTAATAATTCATAGAAGATTGAAATAATTGATACCAGATGTGCATTGAATTGAAGTGAAAACGGAGAAGGAGTTAGAGCATAAACTGTACTGTCCTGCAGCTGCTGTCACGGGACAGTTCGTAGTGGCTCGCGGAAGTGTTGCGGGACAGTTCGTAGTGGCATCTTTTTTTCAATAGCTAGTCTAACACTATTTCACAGGGTGCTAATGCATTTATTGCCCTTGAAAATGTCAGAATGCTAAATATTTCATGTGTCCGGCTATATACCTTTTTGCCTCAGTGCCCTGGCCAGTAATTCTTGATTGCCTTGGTGCCCTCCGAACCTACGGGAAAATGCCTTAGTGCCCTCCTATATTTGAGGGGATAAAAGGCAAACATTGCTGTGCCCCCCGAACAAAGTAATTCTACCCCTGCTGTTGTGATCCTTCTATTTGCAACTGCACACGGGGCATGATGGGACATGCTCCCCGCTGGTGCTACTCTAACATAAAAAGAGGAACCTGGTCAAGGAATCTGTTCGTCAACCAATTTTTGCATGCAAACCAATGCATTTTTTTCATGAAATTTTTGGTCGTGAACCAAATTGTTTGTAGACCACAGCGTTCGTGAACCACAGGCACCACTGTACTTCCAAAAATGTAGCAGTAGATGACGCCACAGTTAAGGGGGAGAGGTTAGCAGAGTTTCTGATATTGCCATTGTATAAACATGTAAAATAATTTTCCATAAGCTGTAAAATACATACGTCCCACAATGTTTGCACAATGAGAAAAAAATGTTAAGACAATCAGCTAATTTAGAATATGACATGGATAAGATATGCAGAGAGCACCTCTATGACAATTACCATTATCATAAGTAATATATACTGTAGATTACCATTTATGAAGATGTTGAGAAACTCACAAAAGATGGAAAAAAACTCTACAATTTATGGTGCTCAATACCTCAATGCAGAAGGTATCCAAGGATTAATACAAAGCAGTCAATAAAAATTGAATCATTTACAAGATGCATTTTAAAATTTATTAGTGTTCTGCTGACTTGGTACAATTTACATTAAACGTACATATGGATAATCAGAAGTGTTTCCAATTTTAAAAAAGTATATTTTAAACACTAA
Source organism: Paramormyrops kingsleyae (assembly GCF_048594095.1). Taxonomy (NCBI): domain Eukaryota; kingdom Metazoa; phylum Chordata; class Actinopteri; order Osteoglossiformes; family Mormyridae; genus Paramormyrops; species Paramormyrops kingsleyae. The sequence continues at coordinate 44,427,367 of NC_132797.1, read as the reverse complement.
TATTGCATTGTTATACTATATCAGCCAGCTCAATCAAGTTTACCATGCATTTGTGGTCTGTTTAATTCTAAGACCTTAAATTGCTAAACAGTGTCTTATGGAATGACATGAGAAGGGCTCAATAATAATAATAATAATAATAATAATAATAATAATAATAATAATAATGAAATCAACTTCCCAAGACATGGCACAGTTTAGGAAAATACATTCCATCTGGGAGAAAACAGAAAAAAAAATACAGCTAATTATAACAAAGGATAAATGTTTTCAAATAAAAAATTCCAACTTCCAAGCTTGATGACACTTCCAGAAGGGAATCTCCGATCCCCATCTACTGCCTTCGCACAGAATGAAGCATAACATGAAGTGACAAAAGCATCTGCTCTAGAGACACCCCTGGTGTGCATGCATCCTACATTCTGCATATGTCCCAGTGTGTGTCAGGTCAGTTTTTGTCCACAATAAAATGAGGGATGTAAAGATCAGATCAGACTCAAACTGCCACAATATTTTCAAGCGATGGACAGCACCAGGGACAAGTTGGGAAGAAAGTCATCCTTGGAGCTAGTGTTCAAATGTCAGATATTCTGTATTGTGCATATTACGCTACATATTAAAATCTGAAATTCAAATGAAACTCCCTTTTGCAAGAAAGGCAGAAATGCAAATATCATGATTAAGTACAAATTCCAGTTAATAAACAATTGGCAAAGCTGTACATTTACACACCACAATGTCAGACATCAGGTTAAAAGGAAAAAATAAGTTCTTGAATAGTGTATTTGTAATATGGATTGGCTAATTAAGTTGACACAACTCAGATCGAGGATTAATAAAGGTGAATATTCTTTAAATATCAGATATACAGTGCAAAGTCAGCAAATTCCAAAATCTTGACTGAAAAATAAAAGTGGCAAAACTGTGTTGTGTAACTCATTCTGATGACTACATAATGCTTCATTGTTTGTCTTATATCGGGGGGAGGGGGCATGGAAGAAACATTTTAAATACACGTGATGCTGCTAACATGCCAACTACTGCTTTCTGAAATGAGGCAGACTTGTTTTTTCCTCATGGGGAAGAAAGTAAATATGATCGGTGGGGATTTTTAAAAGAAGCGTTAACAAGACCTTTCTATGTATTCTAGTAGTTTGTGTTTTTGGTTCACAGCGCCATTTCTTAGTTCCTGTAGCCTGGGATACAGCTTATATTTTAAATTCTGTTATCATGAGGTTTGACATTTATGGGGCAGGGGACATCTGGTAGCCCAACCTTAAAAGAAAAAGATTGCAATACATAAGGAAGTTATTGTTTCACTCATGGTGTTACACTTATCTCATACCAAGTACTAAGAAAAGGAAAAAAAAAAAGAACAAATCTAAAAATTCTACTCTATTTTTTACTTTTAAGAGTGCCCTTAGTCGTATCAATTTATTTACATTGCATTTACATTTATTTGGCAGACATTTTTGTTCAAAGCAACGCACAGAGATCAGGGTCAGCCAGCATCTTTAGAGAAAACTGGGTTAAGGGCTTTGCCCAAATGTGACGTCACTTTGCAAGCCACGGGATCTGAACCAGAGACCATCTGTTCACACAGTCAAAAACCACCTCTGCTCAATTTAGGTTTTACCAATTTAAAAATGAAAATCATAAAGTTTAACTTAATCATAAAATAATCATATGAAAGGCTTCAAAATGAAAGCCATTCTCAAAACATACAGACTATTGTTAAAAAAAACTAAGAAAAAAATACACATTTGGTTCTATGGTGAACACCTCCATGGCTCATAACATACAGGACTGAACAGATTCCTTACCTCTAATAGGTAAATAGGAAACGGGTTCTGTGGGACGCTGCCATGCTTTCAGACATGTTACGCACTTTGAGATAGTTCACAAACCCTCTGAAGAAAAGCAGCAGACCTTGAAAAAGAAGACGTAAAGGACATGAATGTGTTATTAAAAAAAAAACTAAAAATTAACATAACTTACATCACAGCAACTTGGATCTGAAGGTTAATCTTTGATTCGGCAGCCTTCAGATGTGAACATGACCCAGTCAGCTTCATGTCCAGGATGTACATACCACTCCTACTGCCAGATAGAGAGGTCCCCTGTACAAACTGCTTAACAGGAGATGAATTTTACGTAAATCCCATAACAGATGTACTGACTAGGGGCACAGTTCCAGTGGTAGAAACACAAAAAAAAAATAAAATGCGTTCAAACAGACTGAAAAGCAATAGGTTGCCCTTCAGGGCCATGCAGTGTGTGCTCGGTTGGTTGATATGGGAAACATGTTTGAAGGGAAATCCATGTTGGGGGTAGGGGAGTGCAGTGGAATGCAGCAAAGTTTGAAGGTGATCAGCTGGGGACAGAAGTGTCCAGCGGGTGCCCAAAGGTGAAGTGGTGAGGCCATATGACCGAAGAGGGATGCAAGAGGGAAATATAGGTCCTCAGATGCAGCACAAGTTAAGTGAGCATAGATTTCAGGTATGGAAAAAACACCAAAAGTAGCTATAAAAAGGCGTCAACTTTGTTTTCAAATATCCTGCCTACATAAGTCACAGCACATACAACTTACAAGTCACATCTCCTATGTTTTTGACAAAGCATAGTTAAACAGAGCATATTCTTAAAAAAAAAAATGACTAGCACGGTCCCTGTCTCTGAGCATACATAATGAGTAATTTCAAGCCTGCAATGAAATTGCTGAGCTATAAAAAGCACTCGTGCAATTGAGGCGAAAGCCTGAGTTCACCGTTGTTGTACGCGACCGCTGGTGAAAGCAGACAAGAATGTCACACATTGGACATTCCCTGTGGCAGGTTTATAACCACTGTGGTGGTAAATGGATAAAACTATGGTATTTAATTATTCTCAAAACTCACGCACATAAAAACAACACGTATGCTCTCATGAACAGAAAACCCATCCTCCCTATGCACTCGTGTCTGCATGACACTCGCTTGGTGTTAAATTAGTTTCAAAACCCTAACCCCACGTACGTATGTACTCGCAAGCAGAAAACCTCTCTCAAATCATATCTCTGTGCTCGGGCACGCTGGGCCATCTCTACAGGCTTGTGTGTACACAACGCTCGCTCACTCACTCAACGGGCTGAGTTTTGAGACTATGGAGGTGGGAACAGTGGCTGATTTCTCCACTTCGTCGATTGATCACTTTGAATCCTATGATTGGCTGTTTGCTTTGGAGGATGAAGATGATAATCACTGACCAGTTGATGAGAGAACAACCAGTTTCATGCTCTGTCATGATGTTGGAGCAAGGAAGTCTTACACTAACATCTTTCAGAGATCCTATTTTAATGTTGTACGTACAAGGTGGCATTTGAAATCAGACATGCGTGTGTGTAGTTAATTAAAGCAGCACTTGGAATTCAATGCAGGATTGCTGGAATTTCTTGCTTCATCTTAATGTATATAAAAGTCACTGCAGAATGGGATATTGTACAGCAAATTGTACAGAGGGCAGTGGTGTCTTAATGGTAAGGGAAGCGCACTTGTAATTGAAAGATGGCTGGTTTGAATCCCCGACCACAAGGCACCACTGAGGTACCCTGAGCAAGGTACCATCCCCAAGTGCTGAATTAGCTGCCCCCTGCTATGTCACAATGTCACAAATGGGTTAAATGTACTCGTATGCAGATAAACAGTTTAAATCCTTACTATAAGTCTTACTAAATTACATCAAACTATCTTACTATCTACATATAGATATAACCACTACATACATTTCAAAGGATCATTGTGATAAGTGCACTTTTGTATCAATGCAGCTGAGAGCAATACTATTCATAAACCATGCAGTGATCCCACCTTCTTTAAAGGCAACCAGATGACATATCTACTCACCTAGAACAAGGAAAATCCACCAGAGCCAGTACTGCCCATTGAAGTATCCAGTAAAATAGTCTGAAAACTGAAATGAAACAAGAGCACCGCCTCACATTCAATTATCATACCATTCCTTATAAAGAACTGCAGAATCCCATCTAAAGGCATCAGAAAAAACTGAAATTCAATCTTTTTATGCTCCAGGGTTACAAACAAGTCCATGTAACAATTACTCACAGCTGTCCTGCCACACCTACCCTCACAATGAGAATCCACTTGATCAAAGAGAGGCCAAACCCACAGATGGCACCGTATCTGCCTGCTATAGTGTTGGTCAGGCAGAATGACAAGCAGAACCCAATCCAGTTGAAAAGAAAAGCCACTGTTTCAGAGAGAGAGAGAGAAAGATAGAGAGAAACCGATATTCATTGACATTAACAATCTAGCATTTATTAACAAAAGTTAGCAAGTAAAATACAAGACAAAACAATAAGGCCCATGTACACTGCTCAAAAAAATTAAAGGAACACTTTGAAAATACATCAGATCTCAATGGGAAAAAACATGCTGGATATCTACACTGCGTGCAGAATTGTTAGGAAAGTGTGTATTTCACTTGTATCTTCTCAACCGACCAATACTTTGAGTCCAGATGAATATCTAATTAAGAATCAACTGTTTAAAAACAGCAAAATGTTCAGTATTTGGTCTGAATACTTTCTGTTTGGATAAAAACCAGAAAGCATGGATACTTTCCAGTGCAGAATTATTAAGCAAATTATTATTACTATTAGAACTGGCCAAAGAGGACCTTACAGAGAGCAGGAAAAAAAACAAAATAGTAAAATACCAGTAAGAGGGATGCAAAATGATCGAAATTGCCAGACATTTGACATGTGATTACTGTACAATCAAGTGTTTTGTTGCCAACAGCCAAAGAGGACTGAAGAGGCTTGTAGAGAGAAGATAACACACATAAACTGCCAAAGTTCTGTGTCAAATTAAAGGGGAGACTTCCAGAAACTCTTAAGCATCAAATGCCATAATTTTTCAAAACTGCAATCTGAACAGAATCTCCAGACGTTCTAGGTGCAGTGTGCTACGTGACATTCCTAAGGTCATAAACGCTGAAGCATGGCCTCCACTCAATAAGGAATGTAAGGTATAACATTAAGAATGGGCATGGACAAATCTCAAGACTGATGGTACAAAGGTTTTGGGGACAGATGAGATGAAAGTGACTCTTGATGGAGCAGATGGATGGGCCAGTGGATGGAGATCCTCTTTAAGCATCAACAAGGTGGTGGAGGAGAGAACGGACTGCAATTGTCAGTGATGAACTTGTCATACCTTTCTGACTTGCAGATTGTGTAAAAAATAACCACAAGGTCTACCGCAAATTTCTAGAAGATACCTTCTTCAAGCACAAGAAGTCAGCAGCTTTCTAAAAGTTTATGATATTCCTGCAAGACAATGCCCCTCCTAATGCATCAAAGTATTTCATAGATTGGTCTACAAAGGCTTAGAACGTGATTGAATTATGGTCTGCCCCCCTTCATTGCCTTACTCAACCCCATTGAGAACTACTGGGCCTTACCAAAGTGTGAGATTTACCAAAGTAGCAAGCAGTACCCTTCTCAGAGCAACTTCTCGGTGGTGGTCCTAGCTAGCTCAGCTAATATAGGACAGGATCAAATCAAAAACCTGATTGGTTCAGTGGGAAACAGGCTCATGATGGTCAAGAAAGTTGGCTATACTGGCCATTAAACTGGGTTGACTGTATTGAACGGCTGATAGCTTGTTATTCCTTATATATACACTGAATAACAAAAATTGTTTCTTATTATTTCTTTTGATGGTGAAGAGAGAAAATCCATTTAATTTCTGATTGCCTAATAATTCTGCATACTGATAATCAAGCGTTTTTCTTTTATTTTTGTTTGTGAAAGTCAAATGTAACATTTTCTCTCTAAATTTACTTCGTGCACAAAAAAGCTTCAAAATTCATTCTTATGGCCACCTTTTGCTAAAAATGATCTCCAGGAATAGTGCTTGTCTAATAATTCTGCACACAGTGCATACTGATATGGACTGAGTAATGTGTTAGGAATGAAAGGATGCCACATTTTTTGATGGAAATGAAAATTATCGACCTACAGAGGGCTGAATTCAAAGACACCCTGAAATCAAAGTGAAAAATGCAGCAGGCTAGTCCATTTGCCCAAATTTCATTGCAGCAACTCAAAATTGTACTCAGTAATTTGTATGGCCCCCCACATGCTGTATGCATGCCTGACAATGTCAGGGCATGCTCCAAATGAGACGACGGATGGTGTCCTGGGGGGGATCTCCTCCCAGGTCTGGACCAGGGCATCACTGAGCTCCTGCACAGTCTGAGGTGCAACCTGTTGGCATCGGATGGACCAAAACATAATGTTCAAGTGTTCTATTGGATTCAGGTCAGGCGAGTGTGGGCGCCAGTCAGTGGTATCAATTCCTTCATTCTCCAGGAACTGCCTGCATACTCTCGCCACAAGAGGCCTGGCATTGTCGTGCACAAGGAGAAACCCAGGAACCACTGCACCAGTGTAGGTTCTGACAATGGGTCCAAGGATTACAGCCCAATACCTAATGGCAATCTAGGTGCCGTTGTCTAACCTGTAGAGGGTCTGTGCGTCCCTCCATGGATATGCCTCCCCAGACCATCACTGACCCATCACCAAACTGGTCACGTTGAACAATGTTGCAGGCAACATAACGTTCTCCACAGCATCTCCAGACCCTTTCACAACTTTCACATGTGCTCAAAGTGAACCTGATCTCATCTGTGAAAAGTACAGGGCATCAATAGTGGACCTGCCAATTATGGTATTCTATGGCAAATGCCAATTGAGCTCCCCGGTGCTGGGCAGTGAGCACAGGGCCCACTAGAGGACATCGGGCCCTCAGGCCACCCTTATTGAAGTCTGTTTCTGATTGTTGGGTCAGAGACATTCCCACCAGTGGCCTGCTGGAGGTCATTTTGTAGGGCTCTGACAGTGCTCATCTTGTTCCTCCTTGCACAAAGGAGCAGATATCGGTCCTGCAGATGGGGTAAGGACCTTCTATGGCCCTGTCCAGCTCTGCTAGAGTAACTGCCTGTCTCTTGGAATTTCACCCATGCCATTGAGTCTGTGATGCGCCATCACATATTGATGCGCCATCCAAATGTAAAATTAGTGACAAAAGAGTCAGAAAAGATGAGGAGGGAAAAAACTCAGTGGCCTCCACCTGTTAACCATTCATGTTTTGGGGGTTGACTTATTGTTGACCATCTAGTGCACCTATTGTTAATTTCATTAACACCAAAGTAGCTGAAACTGATTAACATCCCCCCTCTGCTACTTAACTGACCAGATCAATATCCCAGAAGTTTAACTGACTTGATGCTTTACTCTGATTAAGAAGTGTTCCTTTAATTTTTTTTGAGCAGGGTATATTCATAATGGCAGCTTAGCGGAAGATGCCCCCTGGTGGTTGTATGTTTAGTTACAATGTTTCAATTTAATTAAACGTTTCAATCCTAACTCCAACACTATATTTAATTACAGGCTGCAATGTATATTTCATCGACTGATACAGGACACATGAATATTAAATTTTCAGCCTGTTCTTACTGACAATCTCTGGAAAGTCACTACAGAAATTTCACAACCAGGTGTATATTACACCTTTGTGAACATTCATTGTCTTGTACATCATAAACATTTTGTTAAAAAGCAAATCCAGTTAAGTTACGTACTGAAAAAGGCCAACATGAAAATCCCATCGTTGCCAACTCTCAGCTGGTCGGCATCACTGAAATCCTCCCGGGGTGAAAATTCCTCCTCCTTCAGAAAGAGAAATGCATTACTCCCAAGGGACAGACGGGAAGCAAAATTAAGGAGCATAGTCACTAAATTGAGGCTGTGCGTGTGTGTGTTTTGAATTTTTTAATACTTCAAGAATTAGATATAGATATATGCAAGACCCTGGAAGAACATAAATGTTGTGCAACATTATTAACATCCACTTACCTGCCAAATGTATTATGAAAACAACACTGAAGTACTTCAACAATCGATTACTCATATCTACGGGCTGGTGAGATTTCATTAGTGCTTGACTGAACCTTTAAATATTTAGAATGGCAGCAAGCGTTGATCACTGGCAACCTTTTTTCAGGATGTCATATTGTTTTGCTGGTACAATAACACTATTATGTTTTCCTCCGAATATCAATTAATTCATTGAAAAGCAATACTTGGAACAAGAAATAATCCTCTTTGCCTAGTACACATCCAGCATATCCATATTAATGCACTTCACAGAACAAGAGACCGCTCAAACAAGGGGTAACACCATTCAAAGATCACATCAAAGAGGTGCTCAATAGAATCAGGTACAGACAAGTGCCTGATGTGAATGCTGCTGCCCGCATCTGTCCATAAAGGACTTCCTTAATCTGTACTTGAGACAGCCAAGCAGAGTGAAAGCAGACAGAACCACCAAGGGTAGTTGCCCTTGAACTGCCCCAAATGACCTTTTTATTATTTACTTTAATAAAGGCGACTTATTTTAGCACTCTTGGTGCAAACAAAAATCTTGTGTGGGGAAAGAGGCTCTGTTATGCCCTGTTTACACTGCTTTCCCCTTCCACTCCGATCCCATGTAGCTAGGTCAAGCCAGCACTAAAAGTTTACCCGCTGTGCCACCTCCACGGCTGCTGCTGCCATGGCGGCCGCTTTGGCCTTCTCTGCCTCATCGTAGGTGGGGAGGGAGGTCGCCACACTGTATGGGGGAGGGACCGGGAAGTCCCCCTGAAAGCCAACCTCTGTGGGACATTGGAGAATAGAAAGGCCTTATCGTCAGTGTGCTGGTCAATTATTAAATGGTAGGCACAAACACAACAGGGTTCACGCATTTGCAAGCCATATGCCCTTTGTCAGAGGGCAAGTACTAAGAAAGGACGTTTTTTCCAGAATCAGAAGCCTTATGTTAGAGGACATTGTATTGGAGGAAACAGAGAGGACTAATGGGTTTAGTCCGGTTTCTCTGCAACTTCTAGGTAGTTCAAGAAAAATACACTGCATTGCTGTTACATGAAACGAAACTTAACCCAGAGAAAGTGTTTCTCTCCCCAGTCAGTGCCCTCTGAAGCCACTGTGACCTGATATGTCGATTAAAAAACATAAATAATGAATGAACAAACAAGCACCAGGGCAAAGCTTGTACTGAAGTTGAAAATACAAAGCACCTTGATTGTGTTTGAGGGATTATAGTTGTGATTATCTTTCATGTTTACTTGTAAGGAGATCATTGCACCTCCTCACACTGCATACCAGAAGGCTGTACTTCGCAGTGAAAATAATGATGTGTGGATCATCCACCCAACCATCTTCTGGATTTGCCATGGTACAGCTTTCTAAATATAACAACCTACCTTGCTTTATAGGACAAGTCATTCTAAGGAAATGGCCCAGTGTGGCAAGGTACAGAGTGAAATAGCACTGCTCTGCGCAAACCAGCATTTTTCTGACTAGCAAAGACTCCGCAAAAGACACATTGTCATATCTGAAGCAAACTGGACAGGCAGTTACATGGCTATGCATAGTTACCCCAACAAAATGCTTTAGAGCAGACAGTGTAGTTTACTAAGAGGTAGCGATAAACTTTGAGAACAAAGTTCATATATCAATTTCAATAGACCACCCTAAGATTATTTTACCTGGTGCTGCCGTTGCTCCAGTCGCAATGCTGGCATATGGAGGGGGCGGGGCCTCCACATCAACTGACAAAGTGGGTTCTGCCAGAGGGGGCTCATGACTGGATGTGGAAGCCTCAGCTCTGGAGGAAGCTTCAGAGGGGTCATCCTCATTATGCAACTAGACACATAGGAGAAGATTTTTTACATATATATTAATGAGACAAGCCTGCATCCAGTATAGGGGTACTGAGACAACTCATTTACATTACGTTAATTTTTTTAGCAGAATCTTTTGTCCTAAGTGACATGTTTGGGGTCAATCCCTGGAACAACTGCGGTTAAGGGCTTTTCTCAGGTGGTATGATTACTCTGCAAGCCCAGGACTTGAAACCTTCCAGACCAGGGCTCCAGTAGTAGCACTGCGGCTACCAGCTTTCTCAGTTGGTCACACTAGCACATGATTTGAACACCTCCTTCTTTTTGGTGAAGTATTGTATTAATCAGGGTTTCTGCAGGTTTTCTAAGAGTAAATTTAAGACTTTTTTAAGACCTTTTTAAGACCAAATAAAGAAAATTTAAGGAAAAAAAAAATATCGTAGGGAAATTCATACGAATATATTATAATCATAAGAATTATGATATTATATTATAATCATAAGAATCATAAGAATATACGTATTCTTCGGCCTTCCAATCGCACTACATGTCTAAATAGCGCGCTTTAGAAGAAAGGGTTCATCTGCGCATGCTTGTCAAGTTCTTCTTCGGGTTACTGACAGATGAAGCAGCACATAACGCCATCTACCGTTCAATGAATATTGAGCGATCTAAGCCATGTAGCACAGAAATTACGCTTTCGCTTCTCTTTAAAATCAAAACACACGAGGAAACAATCCCTCACAAAAATTAATGCCATGATCATATGAATTTAAGACTTGCTGGTCTGATTTAAGACCTTTTCAAGGCCTTAATTCACGGAAAAGTGATTTAAGACTTTTTAAGACTTTTTTAAGACCCGCGGAAACCCTGTTAATCTATGACCTTGCATGCTGATAAATAGTTGTCCTTATTTGCATACCCTGTTTTTTCTGTTGATGAAAGACTGATAGTGACTTAAGACTTAATATACCCCCATTACATTAGTGAGGGTTATGGGGGGCACCCCTAACCACTACCCATAACAGTCTGCTAGCCTGAATGATGAGTTTATTTATTACAAATTTCTAAACAGACAGTGGTGTACACATTGCACATCAAATTACTTTGTCATATTCTATCAAAACATTTATATGTAATATACAAACCATCTAAATTATGCCCCTGTATGTACAAAATTACTATTGAATGTACGGGAAGCACTCTGGTTTGGACTCATTATTAAATTAAAAATGTTTCATTATATTAAAAATGTAAAATTAACTGTAATGAAAAGTTTAAAAGTTTTGAGAGAAACGAGAGATTCCACAGTCACTCAGACAGCTACATGAATGAGGCAGGTTACCGAGACAAAGACACATGGCGTACCCAAGCCAAGACCTTCAGTACATACTTACACAAACAAATAATATGTATTAATACAATGTATACATTATATCACCCATTATGGGACCCAAATTATGTTCAGTATTGTTTTTGGCCTACACGTCGTCTGAGTTTCTGCAATCTTTCGAGAAGCTCCAAAAATCTTTTCGTTCAGTTGTTCACAGCTAACTTGCAAATGACCAAAACCACAAATGTCGAATGTGTGAATGTGAAAGGGGTAAATTACTCTTCTTGGAAAATATTTTAATCTGAACATTAACTCTAATGACTCTCATTACCACTTGTCTGTCTCGAGATTGCTCTTTGGCTCTCCCTCTCCAGCCTGCTCCTTCTTCAGAATTGTGTTTTTTTAATAGAATAAGCTATGGACCACTTAATTTTTGCAACACGTTAACACCACAGTTTTGCTTTAATGCCACGGTTGTAAACATTTTATCTTTAGTGCACCTATATGTACATAGTCCTGAGTGCAAGTAATATAAGACCAACTCAGCAAAAAAAAAAAAAAAAAAACACACACAGACTGAACTAGGAAAGAAGGAAAAAATGGGAAAAAAAAATTAGGGATGGAAATCGAGAACCGGTGCCACTAGAGGACTGGTTTCAAATTTTCCAAAGCATCAGCATCATACGTCTCTATCAATTCCTTTACTGATGCCAGCAGGTGTGCATTGATTGCAAATTATCATCACACACGTGTGTCTTGTGTTGCCTTAGCAGAGAGGAAGAAGTGGTCCAAAACATGGCTATATTTCACAAAGAAAGACGATAACAGCATTAGTTGTAATGTCGATTATTTCAAGGGTGGAAACACCAGCAACATGTTTAAACTTTTTAAGCAACATGGGATTCAGTTTCAGGAGTGCCATGTATTTGACACTGTATGTATCTGCAGCACAAGTGCTACCAGCAACTGGTACCTAGCTTTCATGTGTCATTATTTATAAGCTCATGAAAGATTTGATGAGATTCAAAAACACTGGCCCATAGAATGATTTCCGCTGAGATTAATGCCTTGTCCACAAGTACATGGGTATTTTTTAAAACGGTGTTTTTCCTCCTCCGTTTGGGATGTGACAGTAAATTTCTGAAAATTTCTTAGAGGTGCTATATACTGGGTTTTATTAACATTGAACATGATTGGGGTGACAATTTCACAATAAAAATACATATAGAGCGCTTGAAGTGATACAAAAGTTACTGTGTCCCATAGGACTCATGAAGTACTACAATTGGTACTAGGTTTTGCGTCACAGGCTCCTACGGGCTAGAAGCTATTGACAGAAAAGGCCTAATTTTTGAGAAAAAAAATCATGTCAAGTACACAAAGGGTTAAACTTGAATGAGAGTTGCTGTGTCCAATAGGCCAAAGGTAGTACTACAATTGGTACTAGGTTTTGGGTCACAGGCTCCAACGGCCTAGGAGCTATTGAAAGAAAAGGACTAATATTAGAGGAAAAAAAATCATATCAATTAAACAAAGGGTTAAAATCAAATGAAAGTTGCTGTGTCCTATAGGCCTGAGGTAGTACTACAATTGGTACTAAGTTTTGGGTCACAGGCTCCAACGGCCTAGAAGCTATTAAAAGAAAAGGCCTAATTTTAGAGAAAAAAAATCATATCAATTAAACAAAGGGTTAAACTTGAATGAAAGTTGCTGTGTCCTATAGGCCTTCGGTAGTACTACAATTGGTACTGGGTTTTGGGTCGCAGGCTCCTACGGCCTAGAAGCTATTGAAAGAAATCTATTTACCCACTTTTCCCTTTTAGAATGATAAAGTGTTAAAAACGAGTAAAGTTCACTGTGTCCTGTGCATGTCAGGTAGTTGCAGAATATGCACTCATTTTGGAGTTACTGGGTCCCATTGCATTGATGTTATTGTAAGCAATCAGTATTTTATTATTCTGACAGTAATTCGTTGACGGTCCCTAAGTCAGCGGGCTGTGAATTGATCTGGCCGTCTTTCGACCGTCTTATGCCAGCTAGCGTGCGTGATGCCCCGCCGCTAAGTCTGGAGAGTGTGGATCTGAATATCCGTCGAATATCCAACCTAAAACTGATTTCACCTCGGTTGATCCCACCCACTATTGACAACTGGCTGACATAATGTGATGCCTTGGGATTGGTCAGCACCCAGCATGCTTTGTACCGTGCTAATCTTTAAATGGTGCAAATTTATATGTGTATTCCTGAATTATAGTTAATTGTAAATGTCATTACTGTGTAATGTTTACTGTGGAATGTGTGTGTTTCATTAGCGTGTAACTCGGTGGTTCCCAAACTGGGGGGCGCAGAGGTATTGCGGAGGAGCGCACCAATGGGATAGCCTCAGGGGCATGTGCCACCCTAAAATAATCCCTTCACAGACTGGATGATTAAACAAATAAAGCAGCCCAACATTACAGTAACTAACAATAAATGAACCACTAACTTACGTGTACTATTAGAGCATTTATGTAATTTATTTAAACTTTATTTTACCAGGTAAATTAACTGAAAACCAGTTCTCACTGCTTTACGTGATATTCGGGAGGAATAGCAGATAACACATCGGAACTTCCTGGGATACAAACGACACGTTTTTCAGCCAATAAGGGCAAAGTTGTGTCGTCACGGAGGCTGTTCCAGTTTGTTCAGCCGACTGAGAGGTGCTGTACGATCTGTCTTAAGTCGTCTTGCTCTTGTAAGGTTGTTGTACCATGTGACATGGTAACGTGTGACGACGTTTTACAGCGCCGGTCAAAAAATCATATCATGAAAAACGAGGTTTGAAATTTTCTACATGAAGTGCAGGGAGACTATCAATGAACGGGTATGATTTAGTGTTGTTTCGTGCTATAGTATAGGCTGAAACCTGCGGTTATCATTAAAAACAAAATGCGGTAAACATAAGACAAACTTTAATGTGTACGCCAATGAATATTAAAAGGAATGTTAAATCTGCATTTGCATAATTTCAAACTTATGCTGGACTTTTATTTTTAATTGATTGCTCTTTTTTCTCCCACAGTGGTGAAATTGCACCATTTGTATTTTGTAATTGCATTTGTTTCGCTCAATTAGAAAAGGGAGTTGTATTTCAAATAAAGTTTGAATCTTGAACCTGTGTAGTTTGAATGGGGGGGGGGGAGGGCTCAATAATGTTCCTATCTAGCAAAGGAGGGCCCTGCAGAGAAAGTTTGGGAACCACTGGTGTAACTGTCAGTGTCATGTAAACTATTGGTTTGCTTGTCTGTGCTGCTGCTAGTATTAATTAAACCAATAGTGGTTTAAAGAGAGTATTTTAGAGAAGAGAGAGTAAAGAATATTTAATTTTAAGAGTTGTCATCTTCTTTATTAAAATGACTTGACCACTCGCCACAATACTTTTTTTGCCCGCTTTATGTGGGTCTGCTGCATCAAAAACATTCTGCGCTCTCTTGGGTGTGGAGTTTGTAATATTGATTATCTATCTACTCTTACTGTGCTGTTATTGCTTGTGGTTACTTTTTAAAAGTGCTATGCTTAACTTCATACAGTATATGTTCCTCTCAACTAAAAATATTTTTCTTCATAAGATTTGGTAGCAGTCGCCTTGCTTCAGAGAGTGTTGACATGCTTATCTTTTTACAATGAACCTCACCATGAAGAAATAGGCATCTCATTAGGGTACCAACTTAATTTTGCATTGTGTTATTTTTACATTTAATACTGCCTATACAAGTATGTCCCATTTATATAAATTAGAGAGAGCAAATCACTTCAAGGTTGTCAAAGCTTAGAGAGAATGCCAACCCAGAATACTTAGGCAGGTAGCTCACTTGATGTTACACTGGGTTTTTGTTTTTATTTAATATTGCATATACATGTACTGTACATACTAGAGGTCGACCGATATGGGTTTTTCAATAGCCGATGCCGATGACGATATTTAGGAGTCAGGGTCAGCCGATGGCCGATATATGCTGCCGATATTTTTTGGCCGAAAATTGGACGTTTTCCCCTCTATTTGCATGATAAAATATCACATTAATAATAACAAACAATACACAAAATTTCTCAACTTAGCATTTATTGAATACTGACTTGTGTAAATTTAAATATAAACTTAAATAACAAAAACACAATACAACTTATAAACAATAAAGATAGCAGCATCAGAATCTCTTTAGCAGCAAACTCATTCTTCAGCTCCCAAGCTCACCAGTCTGCTGCAGATATTGCACCTGGCTTTTCCTGGTGTTGGCTTTGTGAAATGCTGCCATACAGGATTAGATTCTTGTTCAGCCATCAGACAGCAATTACTAAAACAGAAGAATAAATGCAAGGTTAGAATTTTTATTATAGTACCTTCATCTTCAATTCATTCTACAATTCCAGTATTCCATGCACATTAAAACAATTACACTCTAATACATTTTGAAGAAAAAAAAACACTAAGTGCATCATGGTATGATGAGTAGTGTACACTAACATGTTGTTTCTGTTGTTAGCAGACAGATAGCTTAAAGCCAAATTCACAATTAGAATCTAGTGATCCCGGAAAATAAAATAAAATAACTGTCGTATTGCACAGCCTTGTATGCAAGGACAACATAAGCCCCTAGTGATTGTGACGTTGTCTACGTATAAGCCCGTATAAAGGATAGACATGTTTAATGAGGAAACTAACTGCGCAAAGTCATGCACTTTTTATCTAGACGTCTGACAAATTGTTTGAATCTCCGGTCTCAAATGAAAAAAAGTTGCACAGAAGGACCATTGTCAGTATCAGCTCAAGTAAATGGTAACCACGCTTTCGAACAAACACTTTTCTCCGCCATGCATTGTTCTTAGCAGCTCTGTGTCTCCGAGGACGGCGCTGTCTGTGATCAGGGCAGAGTAACGCAACTCTCACACACGCTGCAGTATTTGAGAGCTGCCTGCTCCGCCCCACACACTCACAGAGTGAAACTCTCCGACACAAGAAAAAAAACATAACTGATAACATCGCGCTGATATGGTAATAATTAAAATGTTAACAATTAAAATGAATTTTAACGATTAAACGTCTGTGAGCCCACCAATAAGCGCACAAAACGAACTCTATTAGAATCAATGATCCTTAATGTTACCTGTAAGCTACAGTTGGTTGAAGGCTCATTATCATTACCCCAGTTCCCAATAGCGTAATTTGCGTTCTTTTAAAGCAACATTTCATAGCAAACTACTTAAATAAACAGGTCATTGAAAGATCAGAATTTAAGCCTTACCGTTTTATCCCAGGACTCTTCCAAAACTTCTGGCTGTGGTCCTGCACAAGGCAGCATGGGTCACGTGTTCCACAGCAACAATAACACTGGGCTGCCCGCAGACGTGCCTGTCTAGAAATCGGCGTAGTGCACTCGGATATCGGCCGATGCCGATACATTAAAAAATGCTAAATATCGGCCTGATATATCGGCCGGCCGATATATCGGTCGACCTCTAGTACATAGTATGTGCACTGTTAATTATAAATGGAATAGACAAAGTACCTACACGTTATCAAAGTTAAGAAGCATTTATAGATTAGCCAGCTGTATTCTTTTCATGCGAGTATGTATCCCTTTTGAGAGGCAAGGAAAAGGGGGGAAAAAAAAAAGACTAAAACACCTAAGTTCCTAAGATGCTCTCTTGCTTCAGTCATTTCTTTTGATGATTAACATTTTTTTTTTACATTTACAGCTTTCAGACGGCCCATAAAGAACATGTGTTTATAAAGGATCATTCAGCAAATTCCTATGCCATAAACTGCACGACTCTGGCACCGCTAAACTTTGATTAATGTTGGAAAGCCCACATTGATCTACTTTAATGATAACATAAGCAGAGTTTTGGTCAACATTACATCCACATTTGATGTGTTCTTGATGTTGTCCTTCAAAACAGGCATACTGCCATTCACCACTTTAAAAAGCATCTGCCAATATTCTGGCAGCATTCATTTCACTGCGTAAATGTCACTGCAAAATTTCACAGCAAATAAAATATTTAGAAGCAAGGCTTAAAATACACTTTGAAGCATTTTATGCAAAATCTGTGGTGAATTTAGAACAACAGCTTATCTGCAGCTACGACACCCAGCCCATCATCACTCCAATTACCTGGGAATCAATTAATACATTTACTTTCCAAATCTACTCCTAAAGCAGTAGAAATGCAAACAAACTAGGATGGTACTGGTCTCCAGTTTTGTAAACAGCATGGTTCTTGCGGGAAAGAATCATACCATTGTAAGATGATCTCCAGATGGGGTAGAGATAGAGTCAGATGATTACACCAGCTGCCACTGTCAGATAATCTGGTGGCTTGGGGAACAAGTTTTTCTTACAATAGAGCTAGCAACACCAACAGAATGTAACAGTTTTGTTAAAAAGTGTTTTCTCTGAGGATGTATAACAAAGGGTATTATGTATGTTCCACTCATGGATAACTCCATTTAAATCCATAAGAATATAAGAACATAAATTTACAAACGAGAGGACGCCATTTGGCCCATCAAGCTCGTTTGGGGAGAACTTAACTAATAGCTCAGAGTTGTTAAAATCTTATCTAGTTCTGATTTAAAGATTCAATGACACTAATGTATGCAGGTGTTCTAAACTACTTAATCCAGCCATTTAAATATTGTTCTAGAGAGCATTAAGTATTCTTTTACAATTACCAAATGATTCCACTGGATTTCTGTAGTTACTGATATTTTTATTTTTGGGTAGTATAACAATGCACATGACTTACAAATGCCCTGTATGAGATAGGCTCCAGGCCACCAATAGGATCTTGAATTAGATATGCAGTTGCTAGATGGATATACAAAAGCTATTATGATATGTCGCATACAAAGAAGAAGGTGTGTGTGTGTTTGCATGCGTGTGTGTGGGAGGGTAGAAGGCTGAACTGAAAACCTAATCATACTTCCATACATACATCCCTGATATCTTGTTTTGCTGGTGATAATTGCCAAAGAATCACTATCAGACAAACACCAGAGACTGCAGATTACTGATAATATTGCCATTTTGCCTATTACATACACAAAAACTTGCATTCACATCAGTTCATTATAAAAGAAAGTTTAACTGCACTTAAAGATGCATTTTAGCTAAAATACTTTCAGCTGTTTGTGATGATTATGTTATTATTATACATATTTTCTATTCCATCCTTAGATGGAATGCCAGTCCATCAAGAGCACATACAAACTCACAATCACACTTCACATTACACACTGTAGGTAATCAATAACTGCCAGTTTGCCCAACTACATATCTTTGGATTGCAAGAAACTAGATCAACGTGTTCAAAATGCAATCACATGTTTTTGATTTTCCGCTGGTTGGTTTTCTCATCATGTGTCAATCTACCATCACGCAGAGAGCAAAATGCTCCATAAAAGCCTGTATTAAACACTGATAAGACAGGATCAAAGGTACCATAGACGCTCATCGATGAATGGTATATACAACACCTCAAATTGCCTACACTGACTTAACACATAAGCGCCCTTTCCCATGCACTACGGCCGGTCACACCGCAATAAAGCCGTGCTTGTGCACCGCATTTATGCCCACGTCTAAACAACCACCGAGAAGAAACAGTAAACGTCTCATACCTGCATATATAATAGGTTTAATTAAAGGGTTACGTTTCATGGAAATGGAGGGCCGATGGGTAGCGATGTCAAGTTGGCACGTACGCCCACACGGCTAGCTATCTTACAAGCTAAAAACGCGGAAGTGTGGATAATAACGATGTTCAGGTAGTTATTATATTTCTCGTACGCTTATATCATATACCACACCTTGAGTTACATTTAATGTATATTGTCTGGTTTACTCGTTGTTTCGGGGGATCGATTTGTTTCCTCACCACTCGGTATCGGCTTGCCGCCTGGTGATGGTCCATCGCGTCGGCTAAGCTAGCGAAGACGGCTAGCGGAAATCGAGATGAAACGCTGCTACTCAGCTAAACCACTTCTCCCGCTGCGGTTGGCGCCCACGCCGTTCGGATTAGATGGTTTGTTTAAATTGCGTAAATGGTGCCTACGCGACTTTCTAGACCAAAGAACATCGTATAAGGCACTCAGACCCAGAGAGCTGTGAGATAAAAAAAAAAATCATAAAATACAGAGAAAAAAAAAACAACCGGAGGCTCCGTGACGTCCTATGACGACGACTCCCGCCTCGGCTTCACTCGGCTTCGCTCGGCTCAGTAGTAATTAGCCGCTGGGACAGCTCGCAGGATTCCTTGTTATAGCGCGCATTTGTCAAAAATCAGTGATATTCGATGAAGCTTTAAAACCTCCATCCAAGTATGTAAGATTTTTATTGCTGAGCGAGGTAATAATTTACTAGTCACCAGTAAGAATTATTAGCATTTATCATATTCAACGCACATTTCATTACATTACACAGACACCATGTCATAAATATAATAAGGATTAAACTCAATTTTCAATAAATTATGTAACTGAGTTTTTTCAAAGTAATTAATAAAAGGTGGAATTCTAGCGCAATTTTTTTGGAATGCAGTAACGCGGGAAAAT
Organism: Paramormyrops kingsleyae; assembly: GCF_048594095.1. Taxonomy (NCBI): domain Eukaryota; kingdom Metazoa; phylum Chordata; class Actinopteri; order Osteoglossiformes; family Mormyridae; genus Paramormyrops; species Paramormyrops kingsleyae. The sequence goes on along the minus strand of NC_132797.1, from coordinate 44,407,691 downwards.
CAGTTAAGATAACTGGTCTCTTGTTATGGATTTTCAGTTTAATATTTTGAAGGGGTGAAGATAATTTTGCCAGTTCAAAATCATTTTTGTATAAATACAGTATTGTACGGGAGCGTGACTATTATTAAGACAACAGATTTGCGATCCATACAACCACTTAAAATACGTTGACGATTATATTCATCTTTATCGAGTTACGATTTTTCCAAATTATACACGTTAACACAAATAAGGAACTACTAAGAATGAAATGCTATGATTTAGTCAGGGCAATTTTCGCCATTTCTAAAGGTCAATTCATACTTTTAACAATTAAAATAAATACAAACAAGAAACTCATTAATACAGACATGAAATATCAGAGCGGGGGGGCACTATGTTGACGAACAGCCAGGGGTGTGTGTGTGTATATATACACACACACACATATATATAGACAAAGATAATTCAATCAAAATATGTGGTTTGTTTTGGTTTTTGCCCACTTTACTTTATGTATATGAAATTTACCTAATAAAAGTATATTAATACCATATAGATTGTTTAGCACCAAATTACTACCTTTAAAATAAAAAAATATATCAATATTTAGATCAATCACTATATCATTTTTTAAGTTGTTCTTGATAAACTGTTGTATATCTATCCAGAATAATCTTGTGTATACTCAATGATAAAACATATGTATAGCATTTTCCTCTTCTATCCCACAGAAATCACAGGTGCCTAATCACAACATACAGCTCTCACATCGCGGTTTGAAGTGCGTAGAACGTACTTGACGTAGGACATGCTCGAGGGACGCGTACATTATCTCGCGATGTTTCTCGCGGGAGTCAACAGTCGCCATGTTTACGGAGCGGGGCTGAGAGTGGGCGAAAACTGCTGGAAAAGATTCCAATATATTTGCGTGTTCAACTAGCTGTATGCTTCACGCCGATCACGGAACACTCGTTCTTGTACCTGCGAATCTCCCCCTTTCCCTTTAGAAACAGAGCAAGTTGGGTGAAACAGGGTGTACTTTGGCACAGTTAAGCACGTCTTTGGTTCCGTGCGGCCTTTGAGCTAGAGGCGGTAGCTAAGGCTGCCTGCACGTCGCGTGTGTTGCTACTTTCGGTTTATTTAGCATCCTGTCCCTTGTAAGGGTTAAGCCCTACTGTATTTGGGAAGGTAGACTGCTTTCTGAAAAATGATTATAGAGAACCTTGATGCCTTGAAGTCCTGGCTCTCGAAAACCCTTGAACCAATGTAAGTAGCACCCGTTGAGTGAAATCAGCCAGCTAGCTATCTAATTTGCTAACTTCGAAATATAACATGTTCTGTCTGTCTAATACCTAGACTGCTTTGCACCATGAAACATTTAATCCTCTGCTTCTAATTAATCACAGTTAAATTCTGCATGACGGGGAATATCTTAATATTTCAACTGGGAGCTGCAAGTGAAATTAATTCCCACTGGACTTATTTGTTCAAGTAACATTTGTATCAAGTTGAACTAATAGTTCAGTGTCCTCAGCTGTCGTTGCTAAAGCTTAGTTGATACATATAACGGAATTATGCGTCGCAAGCTAAATGTTAATCTGCAACATTGACAAACCGTTAGCGTTGCTGACGCAACGTTTTGCTATTTCTATGTTACTGCATAGCAAATGCGAAGCAATTTATCTATTTATCTTCACTTTACGCAGTCAGTCCTTCCAGAATGATGACTTCCTAGCTTGTAAACAAGTATAAATGCTTTGGGGTGGGTTTGCCGAAACTTTCTTAACGCTACGTCGTTCGTAAGTTCTGCCTTAAGTTGTCTCTTTACGTTCCGACGGTGTTCCCAGAAACGTTCTTAAGTATATCTTCCGTAAGATATTTCGTTAAGGTTGCCCTGAGCCGCTCTTAGCTGTCTCTTATCGCCGTTGTCGGCTCACACGCTTCATTTAAAATAATACTAACATCGTTAAGGGTACAGTATCATAACCAAACATCAGTTAACACAAAAAATAACTGATCCATATGATAAAATGATTTTTCTGATACATGACTACAATCTTTATTAGATTTCGTCCTTGCGACCTGAATGCTTAGCCAATTTGCCTCACTAATGCTTAGATTCATAATGAAAGATAAGGAACGCGTTTGTTGGTTATGTATTTATTTATTAACGGGGATGTATTGTTGTATTTCCCCCAAAAAGCACCCTGGTATAGTCCCTAGTAATCAATACTGAAGCACATAGGATTTATTTTAAGATGGTAACGCAACTTTTCTTTTGGCTATCCTGCCATAGCTCATCCCAATATTAATGATATGCACACACATTGGTGCATGCAGGTGTGTTATAGAACAAAAAATAAAATGTTGATACTAAAATCTGGGGAGGCGGGTTCGTGCACCCAGTCAGCGAAAATCATATTTACTGTTAGATGATTCAGTTTAATTTTGCATTTTATTTTTATGTTCTGCCCAGTTCTTATTAATGCAATATTTTGAAAGATTCCTGGAATGTTATTTACAAATAACACCACTTTCCCTCATGCGGCAGTCAAGCAGTTGCTACATGGAGGGAATAATTCAGAATGTATTCACTGGCTAATGCTACGTTCACACCGCGAGCGTCAAAGACGCCAGCCGTCGCTCCCGCCGCCCTGAACGCGACGCTAGCCAACGCCGGAGACACTCTCTGATGTCATAGAGTGGGCGGGGACAAGGCCACTCAGAATGCCAGGCTCTGAGGACTTTTTAAAGGGGCCGCAAAACAAACAAACGTGTAGCTTATATCTTTGCGCCGACTCCTGATAGGACATAATTTGTCAAATAAATATTGTTGTGAGCCAGTTATTTGCATTCCCGCTTAAAATCAAGTGTTCTGGAGGGAAAATGTTACCTATAAATAGTGTAGCGCTGCTTTTAAAATTTACCTTCTCACAATGGATGATCGCCAAGTAGTTGCTTGTGCTTTGTTTCTTTAGTTAACATAAATAGTACTTAAAATGTATGATGACAGCTTCTAAAACACATAATTATGTTTTGACAAACACTAATGCTATAAATAGGTTTAACATTACCGACAATTTGCACTGTTTTCTCTGCTATGGCGCCTAAATTACTACTGATCAAAAAAATATATTATGCACTTCACCATCTCACCTGGAACACCGATTGTTTTGGACACTCTGGTCCATGCCTCATTTTTTTTAAAAATTTATGTCCCTGTATGCAAACAGAGACACATCATATATAACTGGGTACCCGGCCACAGCAATAATAAGTCTCTCCTCCATTGTGCCTAGGAACGGTTGGGTCGGAACAAAAGTTTACACGCTTATGTTCTGCGGCGCTCTCTTTAGCGGAGCATCTCTACATTCCCATTGGTTGCCGCCCAACCGCGTCACAGCTCATTACCATAAAGTTGACTGTGATTGAACTTCTGTCTGACTCTCCCGCTGCCCAGATCGTGACGCGCCGCGCCGCTTCTCAACGCCTCCCGACGCTCCCTCCCATAGAGAATGAATGACTTCCGGTCGCTTTGACGCTCTCGCCGCTCGCAGTGTGAACGTAGCATAAGGGGATCTGCCAAATGCTGTAAATGTATATATAATTAATTATTGAGCCATCGATGTCAACCAATCAGGAGTTCGGCGCCTTTTAAGGTTGCACTGAAGAAGCTCTCCTTTAAGCAGTCTCTTAAGATTGTTCATGAAACAGACATAGGATAAGAAATACCTTTTGTAAGATATATCTTTCGATTCTAAGAGTCATCGTTATCGGGAAACGCACCCTTGATTAATAAACGTGCAGCACTTTAATCTAAACACTTTAAGTTTAAACATTAACATCACGTCTCTGTAATTTGAAAGTTGAGCTGAGAACATACTGGTTCAGTTGAACATTTTATGTAGTGTATGTAAAAAAGATTGCCTAATTTTTTTATGCTGAACTAATTGCTAAGAAGTGAATCCAAATGCTTGGCAGATAATCACATCCATGTAATCAGTTTAGGCTTGTGTTTAGATGTTTTAGCATTTTAGAATTTGTGAATGGAGGGGATTGAGTACGAGACTTTCGCATGAGTAAACTTGTGGAGTTGTCAGCTTGTTGGTAGATGATGTTAGGTTTGAGTTCCATTGCTGTTAAGCACTTGTGGTTTCAGTTTTGTCAGTGTACAAGATGGTGAAATCTAGTTTGTTTTGTATGTGTGATCATGTGAAGTGTGACTATTTCCTTTTGCCTTTTAGATGTGATGCTGACCCGTCAGCTCTGGCTAAATATGTTGTAGCCTTGGTGAAGAAAGATAAATCAGAGAAAGACCTGAAAGCACTATGCATTGACCAGTTGGATGTATTTCTCCAGAAAGGTAAGTTCATGCTTGCACATGTTGGACCTTTGCTCCTTTTCAAGTATGTCATAAGTATAATGCCTAAAATGTGGATGGGATGTTGTGTACAGCTCAATTGCAGAGGTTTGTGAATTGATAATCCTGTTAAACACCTACATGGTTATGAGATGCCAGCTTTATTATGTGAAGCAGTTTTCTGTGTAAGTGTAGATGATCTTAGATCATCCCTGCTTCTTTATTATGATGCATGAGATGTCACCATAATTTCAGGTCTTGGAACGTGCATTGGTCACTAAAGGCTTTACCATGTCTGTTAGCTTGGGTTCTGTTAGGAGGAGATTAAACTATTGTTCACAAAGGACAGTACATGTATTAAGTGTTTTATTGTTTGAAAGTGAATTTTTTTGATAAAAGGTACTGAATCCTAGATCCAGGAATATGATACAAATCCATTTTGTACTCAGAAACACAGATCTTTGTAGATAAACTTTTTGAAGCTGTGAACACAAAGAGTTATCTACCTCAATTTGAGCAGTCATCGACAGTCGTCAAAACAGAAGCTTACCAGCGGCAAGAAAAAGATGAACAGAAGAAAGAAGAGGTAACCTTTGTGCTTAACATAGTATCATGCTGTTATATTAGTATATCTAAATGCTTTTTAAATTGGTATAACTTGTAGTGAAAGCAGTTGGGATATTATTATTGCTAATATAGTCTCCCAGATTTCCCTACCTAGTCGCTGTGCTGCATTTATTTATGTTTACGATATGTTAGTTTTTTTTTTTAACTCAGAGAATCCACCGGTCATGTTCTGGTCTTGTTTTCCAGCCCAACAAAGAAGATGACAGGGAGAAAAAATTCTCACGGAGGGTGACACACAGCCCTCTCCAGTCCACTTCACGGTACAGAGACAGCAGGTGAGGGCATAGCAGGATAATCTGTCAGCTCATATCTGTTCTTGTGGCTTGCATCTGTAACATGGACTGTTTATGTTGAGAATGGCTGAATTGATATTCCCGTATGCCCATATTTTTTGTACTGATCTTGCCTTATTAATATGACTTATGAGTCTTATTTTGGAAATTGCAGTTACCTCCTCAGCTCAAAAATTATTGGGCAAACACAAAGATCTCTAGTGCAGCTTTATTTTGACAAAATAAATATATGCCTTAAAACCATATAAGATTATCAATGACCCCACACGTGTTCTCTATGATGACTTCTAGCTGTGTACGTCAGGAATGCAATTCAGACAGCCTGTATGTAAAACAAATAGGAGGAAGTTTAGGTTTATTCCAGAAGCCTTCAAATTGGTGAACAGTAACAGTGCAAGAGAGAGTCAGTTTACCTTGATGAAGGCACTTGCAGTTTAACTTGCACTTTAATCTTTATGTATGTACAGCCATGTAAAAAATTGAGACCACTCTATATTCTTAAATCCACATTTTAAATCCTGGCTTAATCGTAGTTCTGCTGGCAGAAGGCTATGCAAAGCAGTAAGTTGCTTCCAGGTTCAAAATTTAAGAGAGCAGTACACAAGAATAAGGTGAAGACACTGGGAACGACAAGAAACCAGCCAGGTAAAGGGCAGAAGTGACAATCTAATGCCAGAGATAGCCGTTAACTTGTCCGACAGTTTCTTATGAATCATAGGATGACAACAAGTGACCTTCAGAAGGAATGGGAGACATTAAGTGCAGGTGTGAAGTGCACTGCTAGGACAGTGTGTATCAGGCTCCTAGAAGTAGGACTGAAGTCCCATAAAGTAAGGAAGAACCCCTTCATCAATGAGAAGCAGGGAAGAACTAGGCTGGAGTTTACAAGAAAATATATATTAACAGATTCAGATTAAGAAATGAGTAAAACAAAAAATTGTGCTGTGGTCTTTCTGTTTTTTTCTGCAGCTGTATGTATGTATTTTTTTAGATTGTCTTAGAACGTCAGTATATTGTCAGAGAATTGTTAGTATTTTTGTGTGTGTGTGTTTGTGTGAATGAAATTTGTCCATTTTATTGCTTACATGCTTGTCTTGAATTGCCCCTCAGGGGCCAAAGTATTTTGAATTGAATTGAAGTGAATTGAAACAAATCTTTTGGAACAGCAAAAAAGAAGAATCTGATTCATTTGTTTTTGCTATATATTGAAGACATTTGGATTTGTAATCAAAAGATGAATTTGGCATAAAAGTTCAGAATTTGACCTTTCACTCTTTCATTTGTATGTGCATCTATGTATTAAGCATCAAAAACATGGCACTTTTTGTATCAGACCACTCAGTTTATAAGTGAGCAAAAGTATAGGAACAGAGTCTTAAAGTAAATAACCTTTAATATTTAGTGGTGTATCCTTTGTTGGTTTCTTTATTTGTATTGCTTTCCATTCTTTTTCTGCAGTCTCATTTTAGTTTTTGTTTGTTTTGGGGGGTGGTTTCTCCCTTCAATATCCCCTTCAGGAGGTGCAGTGCATGCTCAGCCGAGTTAAGGTCTGGTGATTGACTTGGCCGGTCTAAATCCTTCAACTTTTTCCCCCAGATTAAGTCTTTTATTGAGATGGTAGTGTGTTTTGCATCATTGTCTTGCTGCCTGAAGAAGTTTGTCCACATTAGTTTGGATGCATTTTCTGGGCTCCAGACTTGCTTTTCCAATGATACCAGCTTTCCCAGTTGGTTGCACCAGCACATGATTTGGGTGCGCCCTGTTTTGTAGTGCATCATGGTGTTATTCATTCACCTTGCATGCTAATGAATAGTTGTCCTAATTTGCATAACCTGGTTTTTATATTGATGAAAGGCTGACAGTGACTCAAGACTTTATACAGTAACCCTTCATGTTAGTTAGGGTGTGGGGCAGAAAATCCCCACAAATGTGACAATTCAAATAATACTTTTATAATATAATAAAGGCATTTATCAAAAATGTTAACTTTGCTGCCGCAAGCCTTAACATTAGCCGTTTATCTATAAGCAGTTAGCCCACAAACATGTTAGCTGTCTATCATTAAGGTAGTGGATAGGTGCAATGGCCAATAATAAAATAATATAGTTGATGTGGGAACAATACAAAAACGTAAAACAAAAATGTGTCCTGTAAAATGTGGTAAACGTCCAGTCATACTTTAAAAAAAATACCGTCATATACCGTGAAACCGATATAACTTTGAAAAATACCGTGATATAAATTTTTGGTCATACTGCCCAGCTGTAATGTACAGGTGCATAATTTAGATAGTTTGTATATTATGTAAAAATGTCTTGCCAGAAAAAGAAAGTACAGTGGTACCTCAGAACTCGAATTTAATCCATTCAGAACTCTGGATTGAATCCTAAAAATTGCTAGTTCTGATTGAATTTTCCCCATAAGAAATAATGCAAAACCAATTAATTGCTTCCCGGCCCTAAAAAAATTACACCTAAATATGTTGTTTTTAGCCTTTAAACACAGAATGAACCGGATGAAACAAGAAGAGCATATACTGTACTAACGCATCTAAGCACATTTATCAAAACAGTAATTTATAAAGTAAGAAAATAAATGTATCCAAACAATGTGTCCTGCCCCGATCGTCCACTCCTTCCGTGTGCCACGCCGCCTCGTTAACCCTGTGTGGAATCTCCGTGTGATCAGCTGTTTCTAGTTATTTTCATTAGCCCTCTGTATTTAGTCCGCGTTTCAGTTTGTTTTCCCAGTCCGGTCATTGTATTGTCCATCTGCGTTTTGCCTGCCTTACCTGTAATTAAACCCTGTATTCCCCGATACCCTGACGTCTGCGCCTTTGTCTCCGTTCCGTCCCCGCTCGGCACAACAATATTATTATAATTAAACGTATTAATGGTTTATTATTATTAAAATAATGAATAAGTAATCTTTTTATTTTTAAATGTATTTTGTTATAATAATTATTGTTACTGTATCGTTATCAATGTATTTTTACTGTCTAAATATACTGTATGTATTCAGCTAGTGTAAACATGCACGATTCTATCACAGCAAATACAAAGCTGAGACTAAAGCTATACCCTTTTGTTTCTGCTGAGAGACGTGCTGCGTGACTCATTTCCCCGCGCGTACAAGTTCTTAGGTCGGCATTCACGGTTTGACTTCTGAGATTCAGATCGAGCTCTAGGTAATTTTTATTTTTTTTGGAACTGGTTGGTTTGACTTTTAAGAAATTCGAGTTCTAATGAATTTGAGAACTGAGGTACCACTGTATCATGTATTACTAATTATTACTGATAATTATATGATTTTCATGTTACCAAAATCTAAATTTCAGTATTGTTTTTAGTTTACACATCGTCTAAGTTTTTGCAGTCTTTCGGCAAGCTCCAAAAATATTTGCGTTTAAGTGTTCACAGCTAACTTGCGAATGACAACCGCAAATGTGAAAGGGGTAAATTACTGTTCTTGCAAAACATTTTACTCTGAACCTCTCTTTGGCTCCCCCTTACCACCAGCCTCATCCTTTTTCTTCTCTATTAAAAAATAAAAAATTAAAAAATCAGCTATAGACCACTTCCTTCTTGCACCACAGCTAGAGGGATTGCTCAGCACCTTTCATTATTGGTGCATCTTTACGTACTTTCACGTGCAGATAGGGAGAGAACTTGGCACTAAATAAATAAATTGAGACGCCAAACTGGGGAAAAAGAAAAAAAAATTCAGTCCCAATTTAACGTGGTACCCATGCTGGAGCAAAGCCTCCAAACGATGTGACCAAGTGAATTTTAAAATCAAGCGCACTCAAAAGGTCACATATGCAACCATTCTGGTCGCAGTCTGAAGCCCTAATTTCTCTAAGTTGGCAGACAAAAATGTATTTGTAGACTGAATTTTCTGTTGCTATCATCATGAGTTACATCACCAATAAAGATTAGTGAGCCATTTTGAGAAGCAGATATACAAGCCTTAACACTATGTCCACTGTGCTTCACAGATAGTTTGGATCATGATTTTTCCTTTTCACCACTTTGGTAGAGGCTAATATTAGTCTTATCAATCCATAAAACTTTAGTCCAGTACTCTTGTAGCTCACCTCTACAGTTATGCAAATTCCGGTCTTTCCAGTTCTTACTGCTGAAGTGGTTTGCTCTTGATGTCTTCTTTGAATTAAAAATGGTCATCCCTGTTGGTGTTGGTGATGATGCTGACACTTATTTTTTGGCTTTTTCATTAAGCTCTACAGTGTTTCTGTTTTTAACTGCTGTAATTCTTGGTCAACCTGTTGGATGTCTGTTGCTCAGTACAGCCATGGCCAAAAGTTTTGAGAGTGATATTGGTCAAAAACTGATGTCAGTAAGAGTGTGATAATTTAAAGTATTGGTTTTCAGTTTAAGATTATGTCAGATGTTTCTGTGGTATACAGAAGTATAATTACATTAATGTACTTAAATGTCAAAGGCTTTTATTGACAATTGCATTAAGTTTATGCAAAGAGTCAGTATTTGCAGTATTTGCCCTTCTTTTTCAAGACCTCTGCAGTTGGTCCTGGCATTCTGTGAATCAACAACTGGGCCAGATCATGACTGAAGGCAGCCCATTCTTGCATAATCAATGCTTGGAGTTTATCAGAATTTGTGGGTTTTTGTTTGTCCACCCGCCTCTTGAGGATTGACCACAGGTTCTCAATGGGATTAAAGCCTGTGGAGTTTCTGGCCATAGACCCAAAATGTAGGTGTTTACTTCTCCAAACCACTTTTGCCTTATGGCATGGTGCTGCATCATCCTGGAAGAGGCATTGTTTGTCACCAAACTGTTCTTGGATTGTTGGGAGAAGTTGTTCTTCTCCCAACAAGATGGAGGATGTTTTGGTACCATTCTTTATTCATGGCTGTGTTCTTAGGCAAAATTGCGAGTCCACTCCCTTGGCTGAGAAGCAACCCCATGCATGAATGGTCTAAGGATGCTTTACTCACCTTTTCTTCTGATCTCTGGTCTCGTTTATCTTTTTGTCTCAAACTCAAATGCTTCCAGTGTATAGCAACAACAAATTAATAGACCTTGCCATTCTAATACTATTGGAGGCGACCGTACATGTCGCTATGTACAGAGTGGCATGTATGTATTATCTGCTGAGAGCTTTGTCATTTAGTTGCATAATATCCGAATTAGGGCTACCGCAATTAGTTGTCAGTCGATGACATTGGCGGTGAAAATGCGTGAACTTCAATATTTTTAATTTTGTTTTTGTTTTTTTTTTTTTAATTTTAATGAAGTCTTTGATTTCTAAAATGCTTATTCATTGTGACAGATGTTTTCCTTCAATATCACTACATAATTGTGGGAGTTTTTCAAATTATCAGAAAACAAAAACGTGGTTTTACACTGTGCAAAGTTTCAGCACTAGCACTATACACAAGCACCTGAAGAGAAAACACACAGGTGCTATTCTGGATGATGGACCGCCAGAAAAGGTAAAGCCACCTTAAATATTGTATATTAAATTACAATTAGTATGGAGGGCTTTTTAATAACTTTTGTTCTTGTAGCTGCTAAATACACTAATTAACCCTTTGGGGTCGAGTGTGTCGTCGATGACGCAGCGTATTTTTCGCGCCTATTTCAGTTTTTATCTTGCTGGAATCTTTATGTAGAATCATGAAAAAAACGCTGACTAAATCCAAAATTTGTCGTCTTTTCAAAACGTCCATTGATGGAAGTATTAAAGTTTTTAAAATTAGGTTAAATCGACAAAAAAGTAAACCATGTCACCTTACTTTGTTTTACCTGCATCAGGGGCATGTAGTGCCACTATCACCCAAAGATCACTATTCACATTCAAAATAGCTGCATTACCTCGTATTCAAATTGCATTCGCATGGTAATTAGATGAACAGCGCAACGGTGAAACGCGATCCAGATACATCCCCATCAGCGCCATAAAAGGCGGGGGAGGGATGTGGCCAGGTGTCAATGGCTTGCTCATACACATGAAAGTTGCTACATATTCAATGAAAGGAGCCAGAAATAGTGACATGTTAGCTTTTTCTTATTTATCCAACTGAATGTTGCAACTACACCATTTAGTCATCTTCATGTAGCCAAAACTTTGGTGATCAGATATCTGGGATAAAAACAAACTGCTACCATTGCTAACTATGTACTTTTATAATGTTTCTGCAAGTTTTTCAAACTGCATTTTGCAATGTGTATACTTTGATGTAAAATTACAAATTAACATAAATCTGACATGTTTATAAAGTACATTAAATAAAGATTAGTTTAATGCCAACACAAATATATAAGAAATAATTTATTTGCCCTGAATTAAGTTTATGATATTGAAAGAAATGTGTGATCATGCCCCAGTCAGTAAATGTGTGTTCCCTACCCCTAGACCCCAGAGGGTTAATAAAGCCATAAAATTATCTGCCTGCCACCTTAGAATCTCTATTGAATAAGTGAGGAAATGTTTAGGCTGAAATCTGTACATATGCTATGTTGATTGATAGTGCCAGTGTGTGTTCATGCGTGTTGGGCTTGTAAATGAAAACTATATTTACCGGGAAACATCTTGGACTTGACTGTAAAAAGTACCACCATCTACCAACCTTTTTTTTTTTTTTTTTATCCATAATATATCCTCTTAAAAGTTTATCGCTTCCAGAATATACCAAAACAACAGCAGCATACTTTGAGGATGCTTTGAATTTATGCAGATTACTAACTTAGGGGCATCACAGTATGCCTCTCATTAATATTTTAGGCGCACTACTAATATGCTGATCGAATTGTGGGCATTAATGAGGTCTATATAGTGCCAAAAAGCCCTGCAATGACATAGTTTGTTGTCGAAATAAAATTACCTTAAATGAAACAATTTGATTTTCAAAATAACCGCCCTGCCCCACACTGTTTTTGTGTTGTTGCTTATGGAGCTTCCTTGATTGTTGCAGTGAGTATTTTGAGTGTTACTGTTCAGTGGAAAAGGCAAGTTTTTATATTTGTGTTTAAAATGAAGTTTAGATTGAATTGACTAGTTTTGAAACTTAATTGTTGATGAAGTGTTTCGTGTTCATCTGTTGCACGCAGAAGGAGTGATGATCGCAAAAAGGATGACCGCTCCCGAAAGCGTGACTATGACCGCGTGCCTCCCAGGCGGGACTCTTACAGGGATCGGTATAACCGGAGAAGGGGCCGCAGTCGGAGCTACAGCCGCAGCAGGAGCAAGGACCGCCCTCGCGACAGAGAGCGGGATCGTGATCGTGACCGCGAGAGAGATCGAGACAGGGACCGCGATCGGGATAGGGACAGGAGCAGGAGCAGGTCCCGAAGCAGAAGTCGTTCCAGGAGCCAGAGCAGGACTAAAAGTCGAGGTCAACAACATGTCTTCTGTTAAGCTGCTGCTCTTCCTAATGAAACATAATGTGTTGAACAGCCACCTTTTGGAATTCATTTTTAATCAAAGGTTTAATCTGCCTTTAATCACAGAAAGGGACACTGTCAAATCAAAGTATGACCACGACCGTGTGGAGAGGCTAGAGCCCCCGGAGAGCTACACTCCTGCACCACTGGTGCCTGGCATCTCTTCTGGCCATTTCCCAGTGCCTACTCTCAGCAGCACCATTACGGTCATCGCTCCCACACACCACGGCAACAGCACCACGGAAAGCTGGTCGGAATTCCACGAGGAACACACACTGGACCACAGCTCCTTTGGCCAGGGGGCACCGCAGAGGAAACGTTGCAGGGACTATGATGGTAACGTGTTTGAGAAACAGTATGCGTGTCACATATTGGGTTTTTATTATGACTTATTTTTTACATTCAACATGACATACAGTAATGTGCAAAACTCTCTAACAGTCAAAGAAAATATTAACATGGTCTTCATATTGGTCAAAAACTTGGTCCGTAAGAGTGTGAATTTAAAAACCTCTTTAAAAAAAAAAAAAAAAAAAAGTCACCCCAATATTTGCAGCAATCATCCAGTACACCTGTGCATTGTTTGCCTACTATCAAACTTTGTATGACAAATCAATACCTCGTTGACTTTTATTTAACTCGTGAAATAAATTTCACCGTCAGCTGACTTAAACACATGGAAAGTCTGGGGTCCCGTAAGGAGAGATGTCTGAAAGAGGTGTCCTTCTAGCCATCCAACAAGATGTCGGTTACTTTTTGGAGAGCACAAGATATTCTTGTTAGTTTTTGTGGTATTCTTAATTTGCAAATTTGTAATGTTAAATTGTTTTTGTTCTGAGCAAATATACACATTTCCTTAGACTTCCCAAAACTCTTGCACTGTACTGTACAAGTTTTGTATACAGTAAAATCCAGTTATAACAGACTTCAAGGGGCCTGGCAAAACAGTCCATTATATCCAGAGTTGCTGTATGCCCAGAACACAACTACAGGACACCATTTACTCATGCCACACCCCAGCAGATACACTTGTGGTATAGATTATTATATTGTATATGTAGTAATGCAACTTTACCTGACCAGATGCGCGACTATTAATAATCCCGACTACGTATCTGCGTTGGATATCACCGGCACGCCATGTGCCTTGTAGGCAAAGCCTGTATGTCCGTTATAGCCAATCAAAACTACAGCTTAAAGCAGCCCTGGGGACCAAATTGTTTGTCCGTTATATGCGAAATTCCATTATATGCGAGTCCACTATATTCGATGCTTTTTCTGCATGTTCTTAAAGGTCCAGCAGACCTCGTCTGTTATAGACGAGGTTCCATTATTAGTGAGTCCACTGTAACGGGATTTTACTGTACTTGATTCAAGGTGATTAGAATTAAATCATATACAACCCCGTTTCCAAAAAAGTTGGGACGCTGTGTAAAAAGAAAATAAAAATAGAATGCAATGATTTATGAAACTTGATAATTAATTGAAAATAGAACAAATAGACCAGCTGCTGGAGTTTTGAAAATGAAATGTCTCATTCTTGCCTGATACAGGATTTCGACTGCTGAACAGTTTGGGATCTCCTTTGTCGAATTTTTTGTTTCATGATGCACCCAATGTTTTCAGTGCGTGACAGGTCTGGACTGTAGACCAGCCAGTCTAGCACCTGGACTCTACTATGCAGCGATGCTGTTGTAATATGCGCGGAATGTGATTTAGCATTGTCTTGCTGAAATATATACACCTTCTCTGAAAAAGAAGTCTGGATGGCAGCATGTGTTGCTCCAAAACCTGTATTTATATCGTTCAGCATTAATGGTGCCTTCCCAGGTGTGCAAGGTGCCCAAGCCATGAGCATTAATGCAACCCCCATACCATCATGGATGCTCACTTTTGAACTGTTCTCTGATAACAAGCTGGGACGGTCCCCTCTCCTCTTTAGCTCGGAAAATACATTGTCATCTTCACTCCACATAGACTCTTTTACTGTCCAATCATCTTATAGACCTGTTGCCAGTTAATCTAAAATTACCTATGATATATTCAACCAGATGTTTTGTTTAGCATTACACAACTTCAATTTCAAATTGAGCTCATATTTGTCATAACATTTCAACATTTGATATGTTGTCTTTGTTCTATTTTCAGTTAAATATGGGTTCATATGATTTGCAAATCATTGCATTTTGTTTTTATTTACATTTTATACAGCATCCCAGCTTTTTTGGAAACAGGGTTGTAGTCCTTGAAGTAAGAATCTTTACACATTCAGGTGCATACTGGGCTGCAACGATTCATTGAGTAACTTGAATAACTCTTACAAAAAATCCTTGATCCAAATTCTTTGATTCAATGCTTCATTTAATCCACAAGACTATGTACTGCCCAGTGATCACCGTGTTTCACACGAAGGAATATTACTGTATGCTTATACTGCATTCTGTGTAGCAGACTGGTAGAAAAAAATGAGCGACACTCCCATAGGGGCATATTGTAAAAAAGGTGGAGGAATTTCCGGCATCGGGACTGTGAATACCAGAAATTCCTCCACCTTTTTTACAATATGCCCCTATGGGAGTGTCGCTCATTTTTTTATATATAAATAAAAACATGTGTATGTGTGTGCTTAGCATTGGCTTATTAGTTTATCATGATTAGTAGTAGTTATGAAGGTAGCTTAGCTACTATGGAGGCTAACATTCCCATTTCACTGATTTGTCAATTACTATTGATGCAGGGTAACTTTACATATTAAGTTGTTCTGGTTTATCAACAGCTTCATGGTTACAGTTAGCTGCACTGTTACCATGTTTAATACACCTGATCAAAATATCAGCATACAGCTCTCTGATTGGATGGAGTGCTGGCACTGATGACTGTCTTTTCCATTCCAGAGAAAGGCTTCTGCATGCGCGGTGACATGTGCCCATTTGACCACGGCAGCGACCCAGTGGTTGTGGAGGACGTAAACCTACCCAGCATTCTTCCATTTCAAGCACAGCCCCTCCCCGTGGTGGAGGCAGCGCCACCTCCAGGTCTCCCACCACCTCCGCCCCTCATGACACCACCACCCGTGAACCTGCGGCCGCAAGTGCCTCCACCAGGGGCCTTGCCGCCCAGCCTCCCTCCTATAGCAGGTACAGCCAGCCATAAGCATAGTACTAAATCAGTAACTGATTGTGTGGTGTGCTGTAGTTGCAAATGTAAAACAAAGGTGGTCAATAGCCTTCGTCATAGGTGCTTCTGAGCATGATGATCTTCATGTAGGTCCGCCACCACCACTCCCCCCTCTTCAACCCTCGGGAATGGATGCCCCCCCGAACTCCATCACCAGCTCTGTGCCGACTATTGTCACATCAGGGATCCGCCTCCCCCCACCACAGACCCCGACACCTCTATTTACATCAGGTATGGCTTCCAAGGAGCTGCTCTGTGTAGCAGTAAGCTCTATCAATGTTTCCCTGACCCTGGACCTCCTTCAGTGTGCACAGAATTTCTGCCTTACTGGGCTTTTAATTAAAAGATTTTTTCAATAAAGGCGCAAAGTTAAAATGTAAATTTTCAATTTATTCAATATTCAGTTTTTCTGTTTTGTTGCCCTTGAACAATTAAGAGCTAAATAATTGAGTAATCACTGCAGTAATTCTAATGTAAAACTTAAGTAACTGTGTAAAGTAGAAAATGACTGACTGCATTCACATGTCATTAATTCACGGTTGAATCTTCTTTCAATAATGCATTTCAGTATAAATGCAGAACTTGTGATTAAAAGTATATGGAAGTAACCAGTGGTGCATATAGGCAGGTTTATGATATTACTGTATCAAACATTAGTCTTCAGTCAGGCGAGTTCTTATTTAAGCCAGCTCTTGATTGACACAGCTTTGTATTTTCCATGCTCCCTTGGACACTCAGACACCTTTGAGACAGACATGTACAATCCTGAGGCTCCCAGTATCACCAACTCTTCCAGACCTGTGTA
This sequence comes from Paramormyrops kingsleyae, assembly GCF_048594095.1. Lineage (NCBI taxonomy): Eukaryota > Metazoa > Chordata > Actinopteri > Osteoglossiformes > Mormyridae > Paramormyrops > Paramormyrops kingsleyae. Next base: position 44,391,022 of record NC_132797.1, on the reverse strand, counting down.
TAGGCACAGAGTGCATGCGCAGAGACCAAATCTCATCGGCTTGACTATGGGGGAGGTGGACCTGCCCCCACGGGGTATGCTTATCTCAGTCTACAGGGAAATTCTTGCTTCCACCTCTCTTAATATGTTGCTTTGAATTAGTAAGTTAAGCCAGAAATGTTGACGCTGAGTTTCCTTTATCACTGCAGAAAAACTTTCAAACAGCAATAGTGTCAGGATTGTTGTTGAGTCAGACTCCAGAAAACGATCAGCGGGCCTAAATGATGGAATTCCAGCAAAGAAGCCATGGTTTGACAAGTAAGTCTGATTCACCTCTTTTTTTCTTTTTTTTTGGTTTTACAACGCAACTGTCTTCTTAATTAAAAACATTTATATTGTATGTTAGAAATTGCATGTTTTTCTTTTCCCCCCATTATGTTTGGCATGCTGCTTATGGATTTCAGAAATGCATATGGAATAGCAGATTCCTTTCATGGCATGTATTCAGTGTTTTTGCAAATGTGTTTTTAAAAAGTGTTGCACCAGTCAATTTTTGGTGTGCTGTAGTTGCAAATGTATAATTCAAGTTCCTCAAAAGTCCTCTTGGTGGCAGTGATGTGTAAAATAAAAAAAAAACATGTGGGCAAACAGACCTTAAAACTTATGAGATGTCCTATTCTGTGTATAGTGAATGATTGTTACTTTGATTGAATTTTATACGCTTATCTTTTATTTTAAGCAGGCACAGTTTTAACAAACCTAATCAGGGGTTTCACAAGATGCCATTTGGCTCACCAAATGCAAAGCTGGATGTCAGGCAGATTCCTAAAGAGCTTAACAACATCAGCAAACTCAATGAACACTTCAGTAAGTTTGGGACCATTGTTAACCTGCAGGTAAGGCTGGATTTCTTCAGCTTTTATTGTTATATCTAAGTCGAAGCAAATAAATATTGTAGTTGATTTGTTGTGATCACTGTCTAAAATTTCTGTACTTTTCTGCACAAAATTTGTGACCCTATCGATATAAGGCACTTTCCTAATGAAGTTTAGCAGTGAGTTGTACCAGCTGTACCAAGTGTAAGTTTGATCACAAGGTTGGATGCAAAGTATACATTAAATCATACGTTGAAACTAGCTAGTTTTAAACTAGGGCAGTGTTCTTTGTCGGTTGTACCACTGCTGCTTAAGTTGCGCCGTAGTTAGTAGCTACTACATAAAAATATTATCGCACAGAATGTCAACATGGACAACCAATCGGTATCATTTCCTGATTTAACCATAACCAGCTCCCACTTCCATGTTTGTCAAGTTTGGGTTATACATAGCTACTGATTTTTCTCTATCTGTGAGAAGTATTTCACCCACAGCTGTGCTGGAAACCCATAATGTGCCACTAGTAGCAGTGTGGTGTAGGAAGTGAGTTCAGTAGGTAGCTTGGTGTAGGTATTGTTTAGGGGTGCAAAAGATCACAAAACTCACAGTTCCGCTTGTATCACAGTATTTGAGTCACCAATCGCATCTTTTTTCGAATCAGAAAGAATAGATGAATATAACTTGGCTTGCTATTTATTACTTAAAGAACTTACTCAAAGCAAGGAACTTCTCACTTCTTCACGTCTCATTCATGTGAACACAACTTCTTTTCACTGCAACTCTGTATTGTCCATAAATGACATCAATCATTATCTCTTTCTGTCTTGTGTCTAGATTATGACTTATTTTTCTGATGATCTCAACTTAGCCAGAGTTGTTTTCTCACACGAACAGCATTTGTCATGAGAAGGAGGGAAACAGATTCCACTGAAAATGCCTTGGATAATGCTACATTTTAATTGGTCTTTATTTCCCATAATGATACATTTGTTTATTGCACTCCCACTGAAAAATTTAAATTCTCCCCATGTCCTACACATAAGGGAGGAATTCTCCCTCGTTGTGATAAATGATTTTAACTTTAAGAACTGACAGTGGCAATAAAAGTATTTCACAGTATCATGGTTAAACTTTGCAGTGAAAATACAGGTCAAATTGTGTGTCATACTGGTTCAACACCAAACACAGTATTATATTATAAAATGAGACGGATGGCAGATCTAAACAGACAAGGTTTTAAAATACTGGCCCATTGATAGTTTTATACTGCCCGCAACATGTTTATTAAATCTGGCTTTTGTTTTCCCCAGGAAAAAAAAAGCATCCCCCTCCCCAGTATCTGTGATATGGGACGTAAATACATTGGTATAGCTCAAAATTTGATTATCGTTGTACTGCTGCTAAAAAAAAAAAAAAAAAAGTGAGCCAGAGCACTTTCATGTCGAATTATGGACACTGAATTTTTCAAGGCAAAAACATGGAGATGCAACCAAAAACTAGTATTCATTAATACATTTCATGTAATTTAAATGCAAAAATATTTTCGTCATCTTTTTTCCTCACACTTCAATCAGTAGTGTATTGCTGAGTCCAACCCTAGTAGTTCTAACCCAAAGTAGTACCTTACCAAGAATAGGGACTAAAAAAGATTCAGGCATTACTTCCCGGGAGCTGTAGCCAGGTCAGAATATTTCCTGAGTTCCTGAAAAATTTCCCGGTTCTTGAAAAAAGTTCCTGTGCTGGGAGAGGTCCTAAACAAATTGTTTGAAGGGATGGTAGCTGGTTATATTTTTTGTTTTCTGTATGGTTTTAAGTGGTCTTGGGATATAATTTGAGGCCATTCACTCTGCCCTTTAGGTTGCCTACCAGAACGACCCTGAAGGAGCACTCATCCAGTTCGCAACACACGAGGAGGCCAAACGAGCTATTCTGAGTACAGAGGCTGTGCTGAACAACCGCTTTATCAAGGTGTTTTGGCACCGCGAAGACGCTGGTCCCCAGCTTCAACCACAGTCACAGACGGTCAGTGCCCTGGCAGTTGACATATTAATGCTTTTTGAAAACTTCAGTCAGAGCCCAGGTCACTCACCTGTAATGGTATGGTTCTGTCATTGAATAAGGCTATGCAGGCCTCTCAGCAGCCCCCAGCGATGGCCCTCAAGCAGTCCGTTAAAGATCGCCTGGGCCCCCTTCCAACAGGGAACTTGGAGCCCCCCCAGGAGTCAGGCATTGCCTCTCAGGTGGGTTTCAGCCTCACTTCCTGCTTCAGTGTTTTACCCTGTCTTGTATGGTTTTGATGTAGCGGTGTTCATTTATCCTTTCCAACAGAACACAGCTAAAGTTCCAGTAAAGGATCGGCTGGGGTTTTCCATAAAACCGGCCATTGCTGAAGGAAAGGTATATTCTGTCAGATTATATGAAAATGAAATGATCCAGGTTGTTGAAAGTTTTAGATGTCCTTCTGAAGGTTCCAGGAATTGGAAAGCCTGATTATTAATCCATGACCTGCAGGTTCTTTCAACTTCAACGGGATTGACCAAAACGGTGTACAATCCAGCAGCATTAAAAGCTTCCCAGAAGGCTTTGCCTTTCCTCAGCCCAGGTGCTGCCTCAGAGGCTCTTAAGAAGAAGCAGGTACAGCAGTCCATGATGAAAGGCTGCCGTTTGGCTTGGGTTGAAATGTGCGGTCCCTTACCTGTGCGAAGGACTGATCAAATTTGCACATGTGGTATTTCTTACAGGAAGCCTTGAAGCTTCAGCAAGATGTCCGGAAGAAGAAGCAGGAGATCCTGGAGAAGCATATAGAAACACAAAAAGTAATTCGTCTTCACATTGTTTTTTGCAGAGAATTTGGTCTGATTTCCTTCCATATTAAGCAAAACTAAGAAAATATACTGGCAAAATACCTGTTGTGAGAGATTTCCAAACACCTCTAATGATTTTACTAATGAATTAATCTTTTTCATAACATAGCAATGTGATTACATTTTTTTTATAGCTGTTGATATCCAAGTTGGAGAAAAATAAATCCATCAAACCAGAGGACAAATCTCAAATCATGGAAACGCTGACCACACTTACTAAAAACATCACCAAGCTGCAGGCTGAGATCAAAGCCATTTCAAGTGGTAATCCTATGAAGACCACTAAAAGCAAAGCTCAGGTGAGTTTTGAGGATGCTTTCTGTCTCTAGATTTACAGATAATTTGGCTACACTTGCAAAATCTGAGAGCCATTTGACTAAGCTTGGTGCCATGATGTGGTTTGTAATTGCGTTACAGGCCCAGAAGGAGTTGTTAGACACTGAGCTGGATTTGTACAAGAAGATGCAAGCTGGGGAAGACACTGCGCAGCTGAGGAAGAAATACACACAATTACAGCTAGAGGTACCCCCTCAAAAGGCACTATCTGAACTCCACATTCTCTTGTTTCTGTAGTTTATATTTCACGCCACAAGGGGGCGTTCTGCACCCATTGGTGTATAATAACACAAGCATGATGTGACAAGTGTTTGAAATGGAAGACAAGTATTGCTGAAACTAACCTGTAATTGCATATACAGTGGTACCTCAGAACTCAAACTTAATCCCTTCGAAACTTGGGTTCAAATCCTAAAAAGTTCGAGTTCTGATTGAATTTACCCCATAAGAAATAATGGAAAACCAGTTAATTGTTTCCCAGCCCCCCAAAATTACACCTAAATTTTTTTTTTTTTTTTTTTTTTTTTTTTTTTTAGCATTTACACACAAAATGAACAGGATAAAACAAGAAATTTTTTCTTAATGGCTTCCAAAACTATAAAGAATGTACCTCAACACTACCCCTGTCCTGCCCCAATCGTCCGCTCCTTCTGTGTGCCACGCCCCCTCGTGTGGAATCCCCGTGTGATCAGCTGTTTCTGGTTGTTGTCATTAGTCAGTCCTCTGTATTTAGTCCGCGTTTCAGTTTGTTTCCCCAGTCCGGTCATTGTAACGTCATTGTGTTGTTCTGCCAGTTCTCAATTAAACCCCGTGTTTCCCGATCGCTTGAGTCCTGTCCCTGTTTCCCCGGTCCCAGCTCGGCAGATTGTGACAACCCCAAGCCATGCCCCAACACTGCGCCAACACTAGACTATGCCATGCGGTCCATTGTTAATTTTTATTATTACTCTGTATTTCTTAATTTGTTCGTAAATCGCAAACTTTTAGATTGTAACATTTGTACGAGTATTGCGTATCACCAACAAACGATGCTATCACAGTGAATATGAGGCTGAGACTGAAGCGTTACCCTTTGTTTCTGCTGAGAGACGTGCCGCGTGACTCATTTCCCCACGCATACAAGTACTTAGTTTGACTTCTGAGATACAGTTCGAGTTCCAGGTAATTTTTTCTCGAACTGGTTGGTTCGATTTAAGAAATTCGAGTTCTAATGAGTTCGAGAACTGAGGTACCACTGTACTGTGTTCTTTCAAGAACTTAATACATAGTTACTCTTCTGACCTTTTTCTGCTGCATTGATGAGAGTCCCACATTCTTGGTGCAACAGTTAATGCTGCAGAATCTTGCCCTGTTTTTTATTTTTTTCTTTTCCTCTGCAGGCTGCCAAAAGAGGTATCTTGGCCTCAGGCCGTGGCCGAGGCGCCCATATCCGTGGTCGTGGGTCCCTGCGGAGCAGGGGACGTGGGATTAGAGGCCGGGGCAGAGGGGTCTTGATCCATGCTGTAGTAGACCATCGCCCACGGGCTCTGGAGATTTCAGGGTTTACCGAACAGGACCGGGTGGACCTCCTCCCCCATTTTGCAGTAAGTCTAACTCTCTCCCCATATTTAGCTATTTTTAAAAAATGGTGTAATTGAACAATCTCTACTAGATCTGTTAAATAATGTTCTGAAAGCTACTGGAGAACAGTCACACTGTTACGATTAACATTAGATACTACTGTGAATAAACAATGCTGAAAGTTAAGGTATGTGTGTTTTGTCAAACTTTAATTACAATGCATGGGTGTTTTGCCAAGCAATTTGGTGAAATCGAAGATTGCCAGATCAACGAGAGTGCTCAGAGTGCCGTAATCACCTACAAGACCAGGGCAGAGGCCGAGACAGTAAGTACTGCATGTAAGGTCTTTTGCATGGCTGGATGTGTCCTGAAGTGAGTGTGGGCAAGTAGATACTGTACTTTTATTTCACTTCATCTCTTTAGATCATGGACCCAATAGAACCTATGGTATATATTAAAGGAACTGAGCATCTGCTGGGTTTTTCAGTCTTAATTGACTCTTCAGTATATTCCTCAAAATACATTCATTGTATCAATAGACATGTGCTGTTATCAAGAATTCCTTTCAGTTTTGCCTATATCCTATAGCTCATTGTTACAGGATTTTGTACAGAGGTATGAGTGTGAACCCTCACTGAAACTTGGTCCATACCCTTTAATGACTGTTGGACCTGGGTCCATCAGATTGGTAGTTCGTTGGTTCTTTTGCTACTGCTTGCCTTCACTTTTCAAGTTTTGTTGTAGGCTGCAGTCCATGGGGTGAAGTTCAACAACCAGGACCTGAAGTTGTCCTGGCATAAACCTGCTGCATCTCTCAGTGCTATAGATGCTGAAGACATGGAGCCAGAAGATGAGGAGGTCAGTGGGATCCAGCCTTAGTTAGACATTATGGGGTGTTTCTTACCCTGCATACTTGACCGTACTTGTGTTTTGTGTCTGTTTTACTTCATCTTCCATTGCCGAATACCAGTTCCGATACTAAGACCAGAAGTACAGAGAATGGTAAAAATCCAGTGAAAAGTACATCTTTAAGATCAAGCACGATATGAAGTAATTAGAGTACCCACCCCTAGTCCATAGACAGGCATTGACCTTAAAATTAAGAGGCAGGTACATTATAATGGACTATTAGCGAACTGGGGGCAAAACCAGCTAGTCAGATGATTGATAGGTAGTGGGTCTGGTCTTCGAGTGGCTGTAGCCTTTTTGTATCTAAGGTTTATAAAGGCCTCTGCCAGTAGTAGTGTGAAGAGGTTTAATTAAAATTGTCTTCACCTCTAGTTTTCTACTGCAGATTGACTATAATGGTGCCTCTGACTCTGTAATAGTTGTGCTATTACTTTATTTGTAGCCTTCTAGCTTTTTATATTAAGAGAATGAATTACAATGTCATTTAAATCTTTGCATGCAGTTTCAGGATACACCACTTGCGGATAATGCATTGCTGCAGGACGATGACGAAGAAGACGATGACAATGAACCTCGATCCTGGAGAAGATGAAGACCTCTGGGCGCCCACTGTGGACAGTCAACGGGAGGCTTATATAACAGTTTTCTCTTGAAATGCTTGTTTTTAACAACTAGTTACTTAGAATTTAACATTTAATGCAAATTTCCTTGGAAAATATTTCCAAAAAACAATGTGTTCACTATACTGTAGTAATAACAGGAAGTACAGCTTTTATGTAATGTGAAACTGTTGAACTGAATTGGTACGTTTTTTCCATTTTTAATTTGGTCTAAAAAATGACCAGATTTGTTTTTAGTCATGGTTCCATATTATGGAATAGATATGTTGAATTCCTTAATGAATATGAGAAATTGAAAGAACCTTTGGACTTTTTTTTTGGTAAAGTTACTAGAGCTGCATAAGTAGGCTTTGTGTACTTTAACCTTTGGTAGTTGCTTTTGTGTATATATTTTATGTATGAATTTTAATGATTTGTATGATGGCATTGATTTAGTCACTTGGCTTTATTTTGAAATGTGAAAATAAAAAATTGAAATGGTCTAACATAACTGCTTAAAAATTAAAAAGGAAAAAAAAACATTGGAAATGGCAAAAGAGAAAATATGCATTTAAAAAAAGCAGGAAAAAAAAAATTAAAGACCATTTCAAATTCCCCCAATCCCCCCTCCTCACAGAAAGAGCAAAAATCCATTTCAGTCTTCAATTTGGGTACCCTTTTGCAAGGTAAGAGGCGGTGTTTTTGTGTCTTGTATGATGAAGGTAAGTAAATGGAGTGTGACATGCATGTTCTGTACAGATCAGTTAGATTTCAGTATAGTGTGGCAGATAAGGGAGGGCTATAGGTTGCTTAGCTTAAAGCTGAATGTAAATGTGGGAATTTCTTATAAAATGTAAAGTAATGAATTCTAGTTAATTTTTAGTTTGTAGGGTCACTTCACCCTAATTTCTATATTAAATTTTGAAAGTATAAACTAAGGCATGTAACACCTTAAGTTCCATTTAAAAAATTTAAGCTGTCATTGTTGCTGCAGTATTAACATATTTTCTTCCTCTTTTCAAGGTGTCTTGCCTAATGGGATCCAGAAGGATGGCCACCCCTCCCACTTAATTGTCAATGAAGTGTGTGTGTGTGTGTGTGTGTGAGAGAGAGACTAGTGCCAATATAAAGTGGTATTTTAAGTACTGTTGTACTTGAACACTGTATTTGAATTCATCAGTATATGTCTAAATATAAATGATTATTCATACCATTTCTGAAAGTTGTAATTTTTGCTGTCATGCTGTTTTTAAAGATCGTTGTTTCACCCAAGATTGTTGATTCCTCAGTGCAGTATTATGTCATCTAAAACTTCTGGTGGTATTGTTTTTGGTCAGATGAGTCCCGCAATCTGTACTAGCCTCTGCTTAGGACATAGTATACATGAATCCAAACTACTTTGATTTTCATCAGTACCTCTGAAGCAAATCTTGGGTCTCAACACAGCATGAAGTTAAACTGAACAACATAACATGTTTATGTCCTCAGCAACATTTGTTAAAGCTCTAGTTTCTTTCATTTGTGTTGACAAGATGAATTGACTCGAGTCTGAAAATAAAACTTGATGGATATCCCTTTGTTGTTAATGTATAGCTCTTTCCATAACTTTGTATAATCTCTGATTTATTGATATTCAGTGTTGGAACAACATTAAGCCCTTTGACTAATGTGATTTTACGTGTTTATTTGAAAGTGTGGTTAAATTTAACATGGGAAAATAAGTACCGTAATTCATATTAATGGAAAACGTATATATGTCCCTTACAAGGTTTGCACTTCATATCAGAAGTCAGTCGGCGACAGTTCACTAAGGATGGACATACAGTGTTGCTTGAAAGTTTGTGAACCCCTTGCAGTTTAGATTTTTTTACCATGATTTTCATCTTTTATCATCACCAGTTTATATATGAAATGTCACGTTTATGTTTGTCAATTCCATGTACCTTTTTTGAGGGAACTGTAAGTAGCTAGCAGACTACTTGAAACATGGAATCAGTATTTTCAAAAGTAAGTAAAAGCTGCATTGGTGAAGTCAAATAGGTAATAGGTGAAACACATGTGGGTGCTTAAGTAGTCAATTAAGCAGATCGATCAAATGAAACATCGTCAGAAAAGGTTTTGAACGGCACTGACTAAAAGAGAGGAAACCAACCAAACCACTGTCGTGCCAAGCCGTAAAGCACACAGATCAACAATGCCGAGAGGAAAGGAGACATCCGAGGACATCAGGAAGAAGGTGGTGACAGCCCATCAGTCTGGGGAAAGCTACAAGACTATCTCCAAAAGATTCCAGCTCCATCCATCCCCTGCAATATAAATCATTTACAAATGGAGGGCATTCAGCATCACTGCAACTCTACCCTGAAGTGGACGGCCATCAAAGCTTTCACCAGAAAAGCGCCATAAAGGCCAACCCACACATCACCTCCAGAGAGTTATAGACCTCTCTCGCAGCATCTGGGATAAATACATGTTCCTACAATCAGGTAAAAAGTGAATAGACATGGCATTCATGGGAAAGTTGCTAGAATAAAGCCTCTCAAGAACAAAGTTGGCCATTTAAACTGGCAGAGAGCACTTAGACAAACCAGAGGCCTTCTAGAAGTCCATTAGACTGATGAGTACAAAATTGAATTATTTGGCCATAATCACAGGTGCTGTGTTTGGAGAAATGTCAGCACTGCATATCAAGAAAAGAACAACCTCCCAGCAGTGAAGCATGGTGGTGACAATATGAAGGTCTAGGCCTGCTTTTCTGCCTTCGGACCTGGATGACTTCATATTATCCAGGGAACCATGAATTCCCAGGCCTAACAAATTCTTGACCAGAAACTCCTGCCATCAGTCAGTGTTGAAGCTGGGATGGAAATAGATTATGCAATGGGACAACGATCCAAAGCATTCCAACTACCAAGGAATGGTAGGGATGAAAAATCATTGGTAACATTACGCAGGAACCCCGCTCAAGAGGGCCCAGTCTGAAGTATGACAACGAATACCTGATTAATTCTAATGAGGCTTGGAAGAATGTGATGTGGTTAGGTGAGACCAAAATGGAGCTGTTTGGCATCAACTCTACTTGCTGTGTTTGGAGGGAAAGAATGCTGACTATAACCCCAGGGACACCATCCCTACCGTCAAACAGAGGTGGAAGCATTATGTTTTGGGGGGTGTTTCTCAGCCAAGGGTACAGGATGACTGCACTGCATCGAAAGAAAGATGGATGGGGCCATGTATCGTAATCTTGAATAAGACCCTCCTTCCTTCAACCAGAGCATTGAAAATGCATTGCGGGTGGGCTTTCCAGCATGAAAATTTCCCTAAGCATACGGACAAGGCAACAAATGAGTGGTTCAAGAAGAATGGAGTACCTTAGCCAGTCTCCAGAAGTTAATTCCATTGAAAACCTGTGGAGGGAACTCAAGCTTCGTGCATCCAAGTGATAGCCTAAAAACAAAGATTTGGAAGAGATCTGCAAAGAGGAGTGGATTGAAATTTTTGCTGTGCTATGTGCAAACCTGGGGACCAACTACAAGAAACGTCTAACAGATTCAAGATTCAAGATGTGTATTGGTCACATACACAGTTGTACACATACAACATGTAGTGGAATGTAACCCTGGTCACTCCGAGCAGCTGTGCATGATAACAAAATATAGAGAAAAAATAAGGAATAATAATAATATAATATATATATATATATATATATATATATGAAATGTTCAGCTGTACATAATCTATACATAAGTGATAAGTAAGAGGTATTTTGCTGTGCAAGAGGCCTGAGGTATGTGCCTCAATTTGGACAGTATGAAAGCAGTAGCTAGAGGCATTGAGTATTGTCCTGGTTTAGGAGCCTTATGACCTGAGGGAACAGCTCCTTTACCTTTCCGTTCTGGTCATAAGACTGCGGAAGCATTTGCCTGAATTCAGCAGGCAAAACAGAGAGTTATTGGGGTGGGATGGATCATTGGAGATTTTTGTTGCTCTGGTCCTACAACGGTTGTTGTAGGTGTCATGTAGGGAGGGCAAGGCAGATCTGGTGCAGCATTCAGCTGCTCTAACCACCCTCTGCAGTGCTTTCCGGTCCAGGGCAGAGCAGTTCCTGAACCATGATGTGATGCTCATGGTCAGGATGCTCTCTATGGCAGCTGAGTAGAAGGCCTTAAGGACAGCAGGAGAGACCTTAAACCTCCTCAGCTGCCTCAGATGGAAGAACCGCTGCCTTGCCTTGCTGACCAGAGTACGTGCGTGTGTGGACCAGGTGAGGTCTTCCTGTAGGTGGATGCCGAGGTATTTGAAGGTGCTCACCCTCTCCACTGCACCATTGATGTGGACAGGGGTGTAAGAGCCCTACTGCCTCCTGTAGTCCACAATCAGCTCCTTTGTTTTGCTGACATTCAGTTGGAGGCTGTTATGCTGGCACCACCTTTCCAGGTTCTCCACTTCCTTCAAGTAGGCCAACTCATCGTTGGAGATGAGGCCGAACACTACTGTGTCGTCAGCATATTTCACATAGGAATTTGAGCTGAGTGTAGCTACACAGTTGTAGGTGTAGAGGGTGTACAGCAATGGGCTCAAAACACAGCCTTGCGGAGCTCCTGTGTTGAGGGTGATTGCGCTGGATACACAGTTGTCTACTCTCACCACCTGGGGTCTTCCTGTAAGAAAATCCAGAATCCATTTGCTCAGTTGGTCACTCAGTCCTAGATCCCTCAGCTTGGTGAACAGTCTGAGAGGGACTATGATATTGAATGCTGAGCTGTAGTCTATAAACAGCATTCTCACATAATAATTCCCCCTCTTTCCATCCACATGAGTTAGGGTAGTGTGTAGGATATGAGAGATGGCGTCCCCGGTAGATCTGTTGGTGCAGTAGGTGAACTGCAGTGGATTGATGGAGTTAGGGATGGAAGAACAGATGAAATTCTTAACAAATTGCTCGAACACCTTCATGACAAGGAAAGTCATTGAGGCTCGAGGGCATGATACTCTTTGGAATCGGGACGACTGTGGATTTTTTAAAACACGCTGGTACGACAGACTGAGCCAGAGAATAGTTGAAAATATGGGTGAACACCAGTGTTAATTTTGTTAACGAAAAATTTTCATTATCGTTATAGTCAACGACCTTTATTTTCAGACTAAAACGAGACAATAACTAAATAAAAATGATTTTGCGAGGCCTAAGACTATGACGGAAGTGTATTGACACTTTCGTCAACGAATAAAAACGAGACGAAAATGTTTGCCAGAGATGAGATACAATCAGATCTAATGCAGTTCGCGTAAGGCAGGGGTATTCAACTAACATTTAAAGAGGTCCAGTTAGAGAATATTTCTTGATGCAAAGATCCGGAAGATCGTAATGTCTAACTATTTAGTGTGATAGGCTATTAAGTAGCCTATTATAGTTGGATCAGCATTGCATATAATAAATACCTGTCAAATCAAATTAATTAAGTACAATTCAAAAACTTCTTGACAATATTTATTGTCACGTGACATAAAGCTGAACATATATGTATGACTGCCGATACGGATAATGTTTTCTCATTTACTAGTTTTAAAAGGACATTTTAAAAGTAGGGCTGCATTTCAAAATGAGATATAATAAAATTGTGAAAATTGTGCATGTTTGAATAAAGTGCTTAACTTAAACCGTAAAACCCTAATACAATCGTTTCTATGTCATATATTTCAGTGTTCATGGATTTTAGTATTGGTTTCAATAATCCCACACCGGTAATAAAATTAAAGTCTCATTTTAATATAAATAAATACAAACTTATCACTTCAAATGCAAATTAGAGCAGGATAAGGGCGGTCATATTACTTCGAAACATATTATAAAACGTGACATGTTTTTCTCATATTAGCTTTATATTTGTCGGAGTAACAATGCAAACGGAATGACGAGCCGTTTCAGGCGAAAACAGAGCATTTTACTTTTCATCTCAAATAAAACGCGGGGTTGCCAACTTCGGCCAACAGGCTGGAGTGATATTTTCAATTCGAGATGTCTGCACACATATGTAACAGTTCTTACCATGTAAATAGTCTGCTTTTGTATTTAACCGTGTACACTTATGACGCAGCTAATTTTAGGTGTATAATGGAATAAAATAGATTTGCCGTAAGATTAAGTCTGAAAGCGTATCATACCAGAAGCTTGAGATTTGGCAACCCTGAAAACGTACATTTTTTTGTTTCACCTGAGTTGATTTATGTAACAAATAACATTACTTTATACAGTTGTTAAAAAGCGGAAACTTCAACGAACATGAAATCACCTGAAAGAGGGGAGAGTTGATTTTTGGCTCTATACACTAATAGAATTGTAGCCTTGAGGTAATTATTTTGCTGTTGAAAATGCTAAAATAGAATGATTGCACTTCCTGCTATACTGATAGCCGTTGAGAAGTATGTTTTCAATGTTTGGATATTTTTTTCTTGATAATGGGTAGGCCTATATAAATCCCTGAGACCATTATTGGTCTTTTTCTTTGAAGATATTTCAGAATTTCAGGTGAAACATTTAACAGTGAACAATAGCAAATAAAAATATTACAAATATTTATTTTAATATTCAGAGAGAGCATGCCTGGTGGCATTGTAGCCTATGCACTTTTTCTTTGAAGTGATTTTATTTTTGCACTAATGGCACTACTGATTTTACAGTACTCAGTTTCCGGGTAAATATATTTTCAAATAAGAGTGAAATCTCTGTATTTGTGTACTGCACAGTCAGACCTTAACACCATTCCTTAACATTGGTTTCATTTTATCTTGGTGAACATAATGACGTTCAGAAATTGAAGGGAGACCTTAAACATGACACTTTGCACTTTTAATTTTAGTCGACTAAATCAACTGTAGTTTTAGTCAACTGTAATCTTGTGATATTTAGCCGACTAAAACTAAAATTATTTAGATGACTAAATTATGACTGAAACTAAATTACATTTTAATCAAAAGACTATGACTAAAACTAAATTAAAATTTGCTGTCAAAATTAACACTGGTGAATGTCGTGTATTTGCACAACATTATATTAATATTAAGAAAAGATGCACACAGTTGCGGCAGGTGAACTCGTGAACCATTATTCACGCTTTTTACTTGTTACAACTTAAAAGTATCCATGGGCATGGCAGATCACCAATAAGTATAAACCAATGACTACCGGAGTGAATCCACACTCCTCCCCTTATAGATTAATGCTACACACCTGAGTAAACAGTAAAATACTCAGCTTCATAACCTTCTTCAATATATCCAAAACACACTGATTTTGCAATATCTTCAAGAGCAATTTTTTTTAAATTTTTTTTTAAACAGTGCATTGATAGCTTGGTTGTAGCTAACACATGTAACTACAAAGCAAGACAACTCATAAGTCCAGTCTTTTAGGTGGTGCTCTGATTCTTTCAGGGTAACGCCTTAAGACTTGTGGAGTGCTCTCACTAGAGGGCACCTTCTTACTTGGGGTTGTCACACTGGTGTTAGTTCCATGATCAACTTGGGGTGGAGGTTCTGGGGAACATGCTGAGCCTGGTTTGTTGAAGGCCGGCTGCTCAGGGGTCTTTGGTTGAGCATTCAGTATCTGATCAACATGACGTCTCCATTTATGCTCTCCAACGTCCACCTCGTACATCAGTGGTCCGCTTTTGGTGGCTATCCGTCCGGGTGTCCACTTTTTCTCCCGATAACCACGTGCTAAGACTTGTTGTCCTACATAAAAACTCCTTGCTGGTTCGTTTGGCAATGTCCTGAACTGTTTGTTCTGCACTTCCCTCCGTAAATTTGGTTTGAGGAGGTCAATGCATGATTTCAAGTTTCTGTTCATAAACAGCATTGCTGGTGTTTGATTGGTCGTTGTATGGACAGAGTTTCGGTACACAAGAAGGAAATTGTCTACTTTGTGTTGCAGAGGGATGTCTTCTTTTGCCATTGCTTCAATTGACTTTTTAAAGATTTGGACGAACTATTCCGCTAAACCGTTTGTAGCTGGGTGGTGTAGCGTTGACTTAAAGTGTTTAATGCCATTCTTCTTCATGAAGAATTTGAACCCATCGGATGTATATTGTGGCCCATTATCACTTACAATTTGCTCAGGCAGACCATTCCTGGAAAAAATGTTCCTCAAAACTGGAATGTTTTTTTCTGTGGTTGTGGATTTCATTGGTATGACCTCTGGCCATTTTGAGTGGGCATCCACAGCTATTAAGAACATGGAGTTCATGAATGGCCCAGCAAAATCACTATGCAGTCTTTTCCAGGGTGCAGATGGCCACTCCCATGGATGTAGGGGTGCCTGTGGGGGTGCATTCTGAATGTTATAGCATCCTGTACATGTTTTGGTTATGTCCTCAATTTGTTTATCTATTCCTGGCCACCATAAGTAGCTTCGGGCTAGGCTTTTCATTTTTACAGTGCCCAGGTGGCCCTCGTGTAGGCTCTCTAACACTCTGGTACAAAGCTTTGAAGGCTCTACCACATGTGAGCCACACATCAGAGTTCCCTGACAAACTGACAGCTGTTCACGTCTCGTAGAAAAATTGGGATTCCCATGGGCTGGCCATCCTTGTAGAAGTGACGTCATAAACTTTTGACAGTGATGAGTCATTTCGTGTTTCTCTCTGTATCATAGCATTTGTTACTGGCAGTTGGTCCACTAGTATGATACACTTCTGCTGGATACTGATATGAGGGTTTTATTTCCTCAGTTGTTGACAGTGGAAGGCGTGACAAACCATCAGCATTACAATGTTGCTTAGTCCCCTTGAACTTGATGTGATAAGAATGGGCTCCTAAGAACAGTGCCCAACGTTGTAATCGGGTGGCTGACATGACAGGAATTCCTTTCTGAGGACTAAAAATAGATACAAGGGGCTGATGGTCTGTCACTAAAGTAAACCTTTGGCCATAAAGGTAGTGATGAAACTTCTTTATGCCTCACACAAGACTAAGGGCCTCTCTGTCTATCTGTGCATAATTGCGTTCTGCACTTGTCAGAGACCTTGAAACAAATGCAATTGGACGCTCAGATCCGTCAACCATAGTATGTGACAAGACAGCGCCGATGCCATACGGGGATGCATCGCATGCCAGTCGAATAGGCCGTGATGGATCATAGTGGGTAAGTAGTTCATCAGATGTTATTAATCTTTTTGTTTCTGTAAATGCTTTTTCACATTTGTCTGACCAATGCCATTTGGTTCCTATCTGCAACAGTGCGTTCAGTGGATACAGCACTGAGGCAAAATTTGGGAGGAACTTATGGTAATAGTTTACCAGACCTAGATATGATCTCAGCTGAGACACATTTTCTGGTTTAGGTGCCTTTAGCACTGCCTCAATTTTCTCTTGAGATTTGTGTAAGCCATGTTTGTCGATGATATATCCACAATATGAGATTTCTTCTTTGAAGAACTCACATTTGTCTCTCTTTGCACGTAAGCCGTACTCATTTAGCCTGGTGAGCACCATGCTGAGGTTTTGAAGGTGATCAGTGTCATCTTTTCCTGTCACGATTATGTTGTCAAGGTAGCATTGTGTTTGAGGTATACCCTGGAGCACCTTATCCATTGCTCTCTGCCAAATAGCTGGAGCCGATGCAACGCCAAACACTAAGCGATTGTATTGACCCTTATTGTGTGTTGATGGTCAGGAACTTCCTACTTGACTCCTCCACCTCCATTTGGAGATAGGCCTGTGACAAATCAATCTTAGAAAACTTCTCCCCTCCAGCTAAAGATGAGAAGATGTCTTCGATTCGTGGCAGGGGGTACTGCATTGTGCGCTGCCCGGGTTGATGCTCACCTTAAAATCTCCACATATGCGCACACCTCCACTTTTGCCTTTCTTAATCACTGGGACAATGGGGGTAGCCCAGTCACTCCAGTCAATCTTTGAGAGAATGCCGGATGTCTCTAAGCTCTGCAGTTCAGCATCTATCTTTGGACGCAGTGCGTACGGCACTGGGCGTGCTTTGTGGAATTTAGGTATTGCCTTTTAATCCAATTCAATTTTAGCCTTTATGTGATTAAGTTTACCAATGCCTTTCTCAAACACCTGTGCATTAGCCTGTAAAAGCTGCGACAATTTTTGATCAGAGCTGATACTGGAGCTCTTGAGGCCAGCTTCTTTGTTGAGTGCTTTGATTGCATGCCAATCAAGCTGAATTCTTCTTAACCACTCACGTCCAAGAAGAGCTGGTCCAGCTGTTTTCAGCACATAGAGCTCTAACTGGTGTGTTTTGTCACCATAGGTCACATTTACCTTAAGTTTGTCTTTAGGTGAGCTATTAGTTAAGTTCTCCCCAAACGAGCTTGATGGGCCGAATGGCCTCCTCTCGTTTGTAAATTTCTTATGTTCTTATGTTCTTATGTTCTTATGTTCTCACCGGTGTATGTTTTCAACATCACTGAGGTCTTTTCTAAGGGTGTCTTGGAAAACAGTCTGTTGTAGTCGACTTCGGAAATTACAGACAAAGCTGAACCTGTATCCAGCTCCATTTTCAGTTTTACACCAGACACCTCTATTGTTATCCATATTATTTTCCGGTCCGTTTCCGTCATGTTATGCAACTCTAGACGTGATAGGTCATTTTCATCAGTATTTGTGTTGTCTGTATGTGCTTTTCATCTGTTCTCCACACTCTTTCTATGTGGCCTTGCTTGTTACACTTTCTGCAGGTCTTTACTTTAAACCAAGAGTCATTTGCATCATGAGATGATATCGGTGGCATTTCCTCTTTTTCCAATTAATTAAGGACATTTTATGCATCTCATAGTCTGTATTTTTCTTCTGTAGCTCTATAGCATCCTTAGCTGCAGTTTCCATTGAGATAGCTATTGCTAATGCTTTGTCTAAATCCAATTCTTTTTCAGACAGTAATCACTTTTCTGTGCTTGAACAATACATGCCACATACTAGTCTGTCCCTTAATGCATCAACAAGTCCATCTTTGAATTCACAATACTGGGAGAGTCGGCGTAACTCAGCCATATATTCAGATATGCTTTCTTATTTTGACTGATTCCTCTTATGAAATCAGAATCTTTCCGCTATCACTAGAGGCTTAGGTCTCAAGTGGTTTTTTAATGTATTTTTAATGTCCTCAAATGTCTTACTGGACGGTTTGTCCGGGCTCACGAGATTTCGAAGTAAATGATGTGTTTTTGCTCCCATCAGACTGAGGAGTACATAAACTTTTTTTTCTTCCTCCACATCATTAGCTTCACAGTACAGCTCAACTCTTCCAATATAAGATTCCCGGTCTTCACTGGCGCTATCAAACTCATCTACTTTCCCGACGAAAGCCATTTCAGACTCGACATCCCCTGTTTTAGCTGCTGTCTATGCGTAGTTTCACTGTATGCTATGCACGGATACTCACGGGTCTTTTGCTAGTTTCCGCTTTCCCTCTAGTAATGCCGTTATTGTTTTCTTGTCTCTCCTTCACTCCAGTTAACGTCCTGTTCTGTATCGTTGTTTTAGGTTTGAATTACTCGTCGCCAATTTGTTGTGTATTTGCACAACATTATATTTATATTAAGAAAAAACGCACACAGTTGCGGCAGGTGAACTCGTGAACCATTATTCACGCTTTTTACTTGTTACAACTTAAAAGTATCCATGCGCATGGCAGATCACCAATAAGGATAAACCAATGACTACCGGAGTGAATCCACTTAAAGAAACAGATCCATATACTACAGCCAGGGGCGGATTAAGGTGTACAGAGGCCCCTAGGCTACAGTAGTCTGTGGGCCCCCGAACCGTGCCCCCCTCCGTGCCAATGGGGGCCCCCTTGCAGGCTGGCACACGTGGGGCCCCTAGGCTTAAGCCATATCTAGCCTGTGTGTTAATCCGCCCCTGACTACAGCGAACACATCAGCTAGCTGGTTAGCACAGCTCCGCAGTACACATCCGGAGATGCCATCCGGTCACACAGCTTTCCTGGTGTTTACTTGCTGCAGAGCCACGTGCACGTCGCGTGGCGTCACAAACACTGGGAGTTCACCCCTGGTGTCCCCGCGCTGCGTTGGCAGGCTGTTGGTGGACAGCGGAGACAGCACTCACAGCAGTGGAGTTTTTAACTTTAAAGTCTGTAATGGTGCGCAGACTGTGACACAAGTGGGTCGTTAAGCTGGAAGTGGGACTCCACCTGTTCTCGGTACCTGCGTTTCGCCTCTCTGACTATGCGCCAGACATTGTACGACTCCACCTTGTACTGTTCCATAAGAACATAAGAACTATACAAACGAGAGGAGGCCATTCGGCCCATCGAGCTCACTTGGGGAGAACTTAACTTATGACATTCCTCTAAGACCAGGAATCATTCTTGTGGCCCTACGCTGCACCTTTTCTAAGGCCGCAATGTCCTTTTTAAGATATGGTGACCAAAGCTGCACACAATATTCTAGGTGAGGTCTCACCAAGGAATTGTATAATCTTAGCATTACCTCCCTTGACTTAAACTCCACACACCTGGAGATATACCCCAACATCCTATTGGCCTTTTTTATTGCTTCCCCGCACTGGCGAGAATGAGACATGGAAGCATCAACATACACACCAAGGTCTTTCTCATAATCAGCTACCTTTATTTCAGTAGGTCCCATAAAATACCTGTACTTTATATTTCTGCTCCCTACATGGAGTACCTTACATTTGTCTATGTTAAATTTCATCTGCCAGGTATCGGCCCAGTCACTAATTAAATTAAGATCCCGCTGTAGCTGCTGAGCCGCTAGTTCAGTATCTGCTACACCACCCACCTCGGTGCCATCTGCAAATTTCACCAGTTTACTGTATATATTGGTGTCTATATCATTTATGTAAATTAGGAACAATAGTGGTCCTAAAATTTTACCCTGCGGTACCCCACTATGACATTGTGCCTCTTATAACTACTCGCTGCTTCCTATCTGTTAAGCAGTTATCAATCCAGGTTGCTACAGTTCCTAAAATACCTGTTGCTTTGAGTTTAAGTAAGAGCCTCTTGTGGGGGACAACATCAAAAGCCTTTTGGAAATCTAAGTAGATGACATCATAGGCCTTCTTATCATCAACTTCCCGAGTAGCTTCCTCAAAAAACTCCAACAGATTTGTTTGCATGCTTCCAATCAGAAGGTACCACACCTTCAGATAAGAATTTTTGAAACAGTAAAGTTAAGGGTCGGCAAATAATATCCCTCATCTCTTTTAACACTATAGGTAAGATGCCATCAGGGTCCTGAGATTTATTTATTTTGAGCTTAGCTAGGCTTTGCAAAACATCAGCTTCAGTTATATATATATTAGTTATAGACGATGCTGGATTAGTAATAAGAACTGGTAAGTTACTAGTGTCCTCAACAGTGAATACCCGTGCAAAACTATCATTGAACTCATTTACTATATCAATGTCGTTTTCAATTATAAGACCCTTACTATCCTGCAGATTAATAATTTCAGCTTTTAGAGCTCTTTTAGAGTTAAAATACTGGAAGAAACTTTTAACGTCATTCTTAGCCTCCAATGTGATCTTCCTTTCGACATTCCTTTTAGCTCGTCTAATGTAATTTTTTAACTCAGCCTGTAGATTTAGATACTCTTGCTTTATTCTGTCATCATCAGTTATTTTCCATTTCTGGAACAAAGCTCTTTTCCTCCTTACTTTATACTTTATTTCCCTAGTAAACCACCTAGGTTGCAATTTCCTAGATTTATTCTTACTGGAAACAGTTATGAAGTCCTCTTGCACTTGCAATAATGTGCTTTTAAAAAATTCCCATGCCTCTTCAACAGTTTCGTTATTTAACTCCATCCAGTTCACAGTTTCTAGTTTTAATCTCATACAATTGAAGTTAGCCTTCCTAACATTATACACTCACCTAAAGGATTATTAGGAACACCTGTTCAATTTCTCATTAATGCAATTATCTAATCAACCAATCACATGGCAGTTGCTTCAATGCATTTAGGGGTGTGGTCCTGGTCAAGGCAATCTCCTGAACTCCAAACTGAATGTCAGAAAGGGAAAGAAAGGTGATTTAAGCAATTTTGAGCGTGGCATGGTTGTTGGTGCCAGACGGGCCGGTCTGAGTATTTCACAATCTGCTCAGTTTCTGGGATTTTCATGCACAACCATTTCTAGTGTTTACAAAGAATGGTGTGCAAAGGGAAAAACATCCAGTATGCGGCAGTCCTGTGGGCGAAAATGCCTTGTTGATGCTAGAGGTCAGAGGAGAATGGGCCGACTGATTCAAGCTGATAGAAGAGCAACTTTGACTGAAATAACCACTCGTTACAACCGAGGTATGCAGCAAAGCATTTGTGAAGCCACAACACGCACAACCTTGAGGCGGATGGGCTACAACAGCAGAAGACCCCACCGGGTACCACTCATCTCCACTACAAATAGGAAAAAGAGGCTACAATTTGCACGAGCTCACCAAAATTGGACAGTTGAAGACTGGAAAAATGTTGCCTGGTCTGATGAGTCTCGATTTCTGTTGAGACATTCAAATGGTAGAGTCAGAATTTGGCGTAAACAGAATGAGAACATGGATCCATCATGCCTTGTTACCACTGTGCAGGCTGGTGGTGGTGGTGTAATGGTGTGGGGGATGTTTTCTTGGCACACTTTAGGCCCCTTAGTGCCAATTGGGCATCGTTTAAATGCCACGGCCTACCTGAGCATTGTTTCTGACCATGTCCATCCCTTTATGACCACCATGTACCCATCCTCTGATGGCTACTTCCAGCAGGATAATGCACCATGTCACAAAGCTCGAATCATTTCAAATTGGTTTCTTGAACATGACAATGAGTTCACTGTACTAAAATGCCCCCCACAGTCACCAGATCTCAACCCAATAGAGCATCTTTGGGATGTGGTGGAACGGGAGCTTCGTGCCCTGGATGTGCATCCCACAAATCTCCATCAACTGCAAGATGCTATCCTATCAATATGGGCCAACATTTCTAAAGAATGCTTTCAGCACCTTGTTGAATCAATGCCACATAGAATTAAGGCAGTTCTGAAGGCGAAAGGGGGTCAAACACCGTATTAGTATGGTGTTCCTAATAATCCTTTAGGTGAGTGTATTTAGACAGTAAAAATACATTTAGACAATGATAGACAGTAACAGTAATTATTATATAATAAAATACATTTAAAAATAAAGATTTCTTATTCATTATTTTAATATTAATAATAAACCATTAATACATTTAATTATAATAATATTGTCGTACCGAGCAGGGACGGAATGGAGACAAAGGCGCAGACGTCAGGGTATTGGGGAATACGGGGTTTAATTACATGTAAGGCAGGTAAAACGCAGACGGACAATACAATGACCGGTCTGGGGAAACAAATTGAAATAAAGAGGACTAATGACAACAACCAGAAACAGCTGATCACACAGGGATTCCACACGAGGTTAACGAGGGGGCGTAGCACAACGAAGGAGCGGACAATCAGGGCAGGACACATTGTTTGGATACATTTATTTTCTTACTTTACAAATTGCTGTTTTGATAAATGTGCTTAGATATGTTTAGTACAGTATATGCTCTTCTTGTTTTATCCTGTTCATTTTGTATTTAAATGCTAAAAAAAAACATATTTAGGTGTAATTTTTTGGGGCCGGGAATCAATTAATTGGTTTTCCATTATTGCTTATGGGGAAAATCTAGTTCTGAACAGATTAAATTCCAGTTCTGAGGTACCACTGTATCTGGGTGACAAGAGGATTATGCCGTCCCATGGCGCGACTTGGTGTTGACTGAGAAATACCCGATCGGTCCGCAAGTTCTCGCTGAAAAGCACCTGTGGCTAAGAACCCGCGAGTGGACAGAACTTGTAAAGGAACAGGTATAGCGCAATTTCTCATCCTCTGTCTTTGTAATACTGGCCCCAGTTCAGCACACAACTCCAAAAGGATTGCTCTTGGAGATATGAATCGACTTAGAAGCCAGTCATCATCATGGGCCAAGAAATCACTATGATCCCTGAATATGCGCTCTCTATCTAATTTTTCCATAAGCTGTCTTCCAATAACGCAAGAGCTGCCATGGTAGTTGTAATAGTTCGGTCATTTTCTGCACCGTTTTATTGTTACAAATTGATTAAAAATCAGTACATTTGTAAACAATATACAATTAATGTCGGAGTATTGGATAAAGTCATGGTCATGATTGTGTAGTGGAAAATTACCACCAAGCATGATGTCCAATGGTTACTAAGAAAGTTAGGCTGCAAAATAAGGTTGCTATGCTTGAAGAACAGATGTAAGAGACTGGGGAGGGGGTTTTAGACTTTACCCATGTTAAGCTAGACAAGAGATGAATTTTTATTCCATATATGGTAAATATAAGATGCATGTGCTAGACGAAAAGCTTGTCCTGAGCATAGAATGTGCAAAAGCAGACATGGGTCTTCCGGTTGTGGTTGCAGAGAAGGGTCATTTGTTTGTCAATATAAAATGAAAGCAGCTGCGTCTGCTATTTGGAGAACTTCTCAGAACTGTCTGCGGAGAGTCTCCCCGAGCTCGCATAGAAAGATATCTCAATAAATGAAACCAAGCTAAACCATTGGACTCATCTGTTCCTTCCTACCTCCAAATTTCCATAACAGACTTGGGGGCTCGTCCGGGATTCGGTTGCACGGGGACTGCCAGGACCTTCAGAAGGACGCGAGTCCTAGAAGGACGACGAGGTACCCGTCTGGAGTCGAGGACAGAGAATTTTAGCCTGACCCATCGCAGTTCCTGAGGCCTGCGGTCCCGCGTCACTCCGACCGGACTAAAAGGTAGGACAAATTTTGTGGAATAGAAAATTGTTGCGGTATCTTTCTAAAGATTCAACTGGGAGAGTCGTAAAATAACCAGGTTCGACTGGGAGAGTCGTAAAATATCCAGGTTCGACTGGGAGAGTCGTAAAATAACCAGGTTCGACTGGGAGAGTCGTAAAATATCCAGTTTCGACTGGGAGAGTCGTAAAATATCCAGGTTCGACTGGGAGAGTCGTAAAATAACCAGGTTCGACTGGGAGAGTCGTAAAATATCCAGGTTCGACTGGGAGAGTCGTAAAATATCCAGTTTCGACTGGGAGAGTCGTAAAATATCCAGGTTCGACTGAGAGAGTCGTAAAATACCTGTATCACGTCCAGCGAGATGTGAAATGTGTTTTGTCTGCAGACTAGATAAAATAAGATTGTATGAATGTAACGTGCACGGTATGAATGTGTAAGGTTTGTGGTTTGGATGAGTGTGCCGAGTGTGAAATTAGAAACCTGACAAGTCAAGAATATCAAATAAATGTGCTCATAAGTATAAAAAAAAATTAAGCAGAAATTAAGGTGTAAAAGGTTCCGCAAACATATAGTTTAACGGAGAGGCTGAGACAAAGACCTCCGTGTACTGTAGATTATCCCCACGACTGCTTTGTCCCTATTATCAGAACTGCACCCCGAATTGAGATTTATGTTACTGGGATGTGCATTTGGCATACATAAATTATACAAATATAACTGTTTTGTTATAAGTCTTTTGTAAAAGTCTGCATTGTTGCAATGAAGAACTTGCTTTGCAAAATAACACAGGAATAGAACTTTTCTACTGTGTGACAATTTTAATATATATATATATATTCTTTCCCTGCAAAGAAAACAAGTTTACCTTCTTTTTTTTTTTAGCTTTTTTCTTTATGCAAAGAAGACTGGCTTGTCTAACATATTCTGTGCATGTTTGTTAAGTAACCTATCTTAAAAAAGAAAAAAAATAAATAAATCAGTACTGAAAGTCTGGTGCGACAAAATGGGAAATAGCAGTAGCAAGTCAAATTGGGCTCCTGATCCGGCTTATGATCCGGAAGGTGAAACAGCATTTGAAAGGGAAATGCGTAAACGTGATAAGGGAAATAAGGGTTTACTACGGGGTAAAACATGTAGGGAAGCAGTAGAGGAAAGAACTGGAAAGGACTTTTCAGAGATGTTTGGAAATGTGGGAAAATGTGGCAAGACAGATCGAAATAGAGGCTGAGAGACGCAAGAATGAGGGAATCATGAAAAAAATAGGAAAGGCAGTCCAAGCACAACAAAGTCTGAATATGTTGTTAAAAGAGAAAGAAGATATAGGCGAAGGCAGTGCATCTGTCGTGCAAAAAAAAAGAAAAAAAAAAAGCGGAAGACAGCTGCATCTACCCACCCCTCCCTTCAGCGCCGCCAGCTCCCCCTGCTCAGGAAATCCTGCCACCTCCAGCGAGACAGGATCTGCCCCCTGCATACTCAACAGCACAAGCCGCAAGAGCTGCAGATTCGGCAGAAGATGAAGAAGACACTCCTCCTCGAAGGAGTGAGCGTATTCAACAACGCATGCAACAGCCTCTGACTGAAGAGCAAAGGGCAACTGTTGGAGTGCCAAGACAGTTCCTCTTGGTGGAAGTGCCAAACCCCAGAGACGACAGGATGGTACAGGTGCAGAGGAACTGGGATCTAAGTGAACTGAAGGAGGTGGTCAACAGTCTGCCAGACCCAAACCAAGTGGGAAGGGCCCGTTTATGGGATGAAGTCTTTGCATTGGATGGAATTTACTGTAGGATCACACATGCACATATCACAGGGCCTAAATTCCAGGTGGCCTGAGACAAGGCCGAGCCTGGTACGAGAGGCACCAAAGGGGGGTTACACACACAAACACACACACACAGATAACCAGGGAGGCTAGCACTCCAACTTTTATTGCCCAAAGATTTAGGGACCTACAGACAAGCAGAGTGGACTTCACGGACAGGGGTCCCTCGACTTGGCACACAACCCCCTCCCCATGCACTCTGCCTTACATATCACTCACCCAACAGACGAACACCCTAAAGGAAATTTCATTTAAGTTTGGCTTTTGTACACCCTGTATATTGATTTACTCAGGACTACTAGTCTCAATATACAGATAGGTTATGATTGTATGTGTCCTTAGACAATCTTAGTGTTTTGTGTGCCACCCTTATAACCATGTTCACGGAGTATCACCTATTTTACCCCTTTACACTTGAGCACGTATAAATTTAAATAAATAGATAGGTATAGCTACCATTGTATGTATGTTCTCATGGTATACCAGAAGAATCTGGAAAGTCCTAACTTTTAGAGAGTCTGCTTTGTTAAAACCCCCCCCCCCTTCTCTTCCAACATTCCTTTGTGGTCCTTATCTGATCTTGGTGGACGGTTACCAAGTTTCTTTGTTTCTACCATGCTATGTTAAAAGAACTGAATTAAGCTGTATTTTATCCATTCTGGAGAAGATGAATTGGCATAAGCCACACCAAACAAAATATGTTGTTTCCAGATGTGCAACTTATATTGATATTACCACAAACTAACGGCCACGCCTATCTATGGATAAGATGTGCTGTTTGTAATATGAATATTTTGATGTAATATCTGCACAAAGTGTAACATCTCTTGAGGTGCAACCCAAAACACCTGTATCCCATACTGATGTGAATGAGTCACATAGATAAAATAATTAATTGTTTAATCAATTAATGCAGATGGTATGAGGTATGTACCTGTGAAGCTGGTATGGCATGTTTGGTATCAAACTGATTGTTAATCACCCCTGATTCAGAATCTGGTCAGTGATTACCATAAAAGTGGATGTATCAAAAGTTATAACAGCTTAATGAAAATCATCAGTAAAGGTAGAATCAGGCGGGCCATAAATCCCAAAAGGACTGATACAGACCCCCTTCCGAAAGCCCGCCAAATGGATGGCCAGCCATTGGGCCAGGATTCGAATTCCTGGTCATCCCTATTCATGAACTTTAGACCATAAAAACCTGGACCTCAGAACAAAGCAGCGCAGAGAACAACCAGCAGCAGCACAGAGAACACCCAGCAGCCGTACAGAAAAGACAATCATCCCGGGAGACGAGAAGCCCACCAGAAACCCTCCGGTGAAGGCCCAGCTGAACAGAGAACAGCACCCAAGACAAAGCTTCACCAGGAGAGAGAATCCAAAGGGGCTCCACTCCACTGCTTCAAACGCCGCGCCTTCCTGAGTGCCATCGGCTCAGCAGCTCTGCCATCAACTGCCAAGACCCCCCCCCACTCTTCAACCAAGTAAACCAACTTCCTTTCATTCTAACAACTTAAGCTGTTCTGTTAACCTGCTATAAGACTTTAGGGTCGTGTTTCCACAAACTGTGCTTGCTTTGCAGAACAGTATTTCCCATTTAAGGTTACTCATTTAAATCCGGTCATTGCATTTTCATAATTACATTGTTTGTTTTATTCCGTTATTTCGTGTTTGTTGTTGTGTTAGGTGTAATGTCTGTCTTATGTTAGTTGTAGTGTTAGCTAGGAATAAATGCATGTCTTTTACACAACTTTAGCCTCCGTCATTGAGTGTCTCATAATAGGTTCCTGCCTTTGTGCGATCTTGCTACACGCTCTGAACCTCAAACTCGCCTGAAACGTCGCGAGACTCTCTCTCATCGGCCGTGAGGGGGGCTTCGCTACCAATTGTTTACATTACCTGGTGACGCAGCTCGGTGGACGAGCCTTCTAACCCAGGTTACTAAGTGATACTGGTAATTAGTGAATCCCATTTAAGTCTCACATTAACAGACTCACGGGGATACCACAATCGAGTTTGGAGGAGCCGACCATTCGGCATAACAATTGATTAATAATCGGCATTAAATAATTATTAATTAAACTTTAATTAATTCAAACATATTGGTGGAGAATATTAAAATTTATTTGAGCTAATAATTCCTACATTACCAACCCAGTGGAAGGGAATGGGAACAAGTTCTCCGGAGGAAGCTGAAAGGTGACTGGGCTGCAGTGAACACTGATTTTGGAGGAAATGCCATGAACACTCGGGCTAATCCATTCACTGCAGACATGGCAGCACTGGGAACCAGAATTAAGGAAAAATATAAGTAGACTGCAGACTGGAACAAAATCCAAAAGGAAAAACAAGGATCTGGAGAAACCATCTCCTAGTGGGAAGCACGTTTGGATGGGCTAATGAAAGACCACTCTGGGATTGACAATGACGAATCAAGGAGGAACGCCATGAAGACACTCTTTGTGGCGGGTCGCTGACCCAAGGTCCAACAGATGGTGAAAACCATATGCCTGGGATGGAGTCAGGCGGAATGGCAAGAACTAAAACGTCACGCTATACATGCAGAAGAGGTAACCCAGGACCAGAAAGCCAGGACCTCGACTCTGCAACAGGCCCAGCTCCAGTTAGCCCAAGCCCAGCTCCAATACCACCGGGGTGGACCTAACAACAGAAGGGGCCGAACCCCAAGAGAAAGAGGCGGCTTTAGCAGTCGAGACCGGAGACAGTTCCACCGCACCCAACCCCGGGGTGATGACCAAGAGGGATGTTTCCTCTGTGGAAAACAAGATCATTGGAGAAAGGATTGTCCCCAGAATAATGGTCAACAGTGGCCGCCTCCACAGAGGGGAGGAAGCCGTCAGGGGCCCCCACCCCAGTGAGGTACAGATGGCCCACAATGAAGAGGCGAGGGGACTGAGGGACCAGGAAACGGCCAGTTCCTGTCCCTCACAGAGACATCAAGGGAGGACCCCACGATAACCCTCGAGATTAACGATCATGCTGTTGTCTTCTTAGTGGACACAGGAGCTACCAAGTCCACAGTGAAAGACACAGACCTCCCTGGAGTCCCTAACTCTGGAAATCATGTGACAGTTGTGGGGTCCTCTGGCCTACCCCACACCTTGTTAGAGACTGTTCCGTTATCCATTGCCACAAGGTCCGGTCCTGTCCATCACGCCTTCCTGTTGAATAACCACTGTCCAGTTAACCTTTTGGGCAGAGACCTACTATGTAAACTGCAATGCAAAATTGATTTGGACGAGAGGGGAGTCCACCTGACCTCTCCCCCACTTGGATTGTATGTCTCCCAAGAAAGCAAGCCATGCTACGCCGCATGGGTCCTCACTGATAACACCATTGGTCGAGACAAGGTGCCACACTCACTTGAACAACCCCCTATCCTCCATTGCACGGCTCTCTATAGTTCACACTGCGACCATGAGATAAGGGAATGGATGATGTTCTTCCTGGAAGAACAGAAACCCCCTGAGACCGTGTTAATGAAGTTTCTGTATGTAAGCGCGTCCATGGCCGGCATGTCTGTCCAGCTCAACCAAGATCAAAGTACATGGATCTTTGATCATCATATGCCCCATGTGTCACTGGGAAAAACTGACGCCCACCAATGGAAAGACCTAGGCCCATGGATCAAAGACTGTGAAGACAGACAAGACTGGATTCCAGTCGAGGATGGCCGAAGTATTACTACTGATGGAACCATTCAAAGACATACCATCTCCCTCACAGTAGATGTCAGGAGAGAAGCGTTCCTCTCTGGAGAACATCGCCAGACCATGAACCTACCAGCCCCACCAACTGAACCTGAGTGTCTGTCTGAGATACCAGATACCAGAAACCCTATGGGCAAGTGGCAAGAATGACTTTGGGAGAATCTGCACCGCGGCACCACTGCAAGTCCAGCCAAAGTCCAACCACAGACCAGTAAAAGCTCAGTACCCACTCTCACCTGAGGCAGAGAAGGGTATCACCATGGTGCACCAAGAACTGGTACAAAAAGGGGCTCTGAAGGAAATTCCCTACTCCCCCGTTAATTCTCCGATCCTACCTGTGAAGAAGGCAGATGGATCCTGGCGGTTTGTACAGGACCTGAGGGGGGTGAATGACGCCATACATCCCCGTGCACCTATTGTTCCTAATCCAGTAACTATCCTATCATCCATACCACCTCAGGCTCAGTGGTTTTCTGTTATTGATCTAGCAAATGCATTTTTCTCTGTCCCTGTTCACCCAGACTCACAGTACTGGTTTGTGCACACCTTTAGAGGCAAGCGTTATACGTGGACAGTGATGCCCCAGGGGTACACTGAGTCACCTAGCGTTTATGCTCAAGAATTAGGAAAGAACTTAGAGGGGTTCAAGCCCCCGGGTGGGAGCACCCTAATTCAATATGTAGATGACCTGCTGTTGTGTTCCACCACTAGGCAGAGTTGTGAACAAGATACTGTAGGAATTTAACAGCTCAAATGGGGGTGGTTTTCCACCAATGTTCAGGGGAATTGATTATGAATTCATACACAATTAAATATGGAATATTAGGTTTGAGTTGTTGTTCCGATATCACAGTCTTTATATTAGTCCCACTTGGTAAAGAGCTGGATGATTTAAGTCCAGAATGTGAATGGAATTCATTCGTTGGTATCACTACTCAGTCTAAGATAGCTGCCCGTCCACCGGGTCAGCTTCTCTCTGTAACCTAGCGACTCAGCTCTTGGCCAAAGAGAGAGTCTCGCGATACTTGAGGACGCGAGTGGGACTTCAAAGCTCAGTAACGGGATTCAGACCAATAAAGTGACTTATTGTAAGCACAGAGAGGGAGATTTAAAATGTGAACAGCATGCGTTTATTCTAATACTACACTAAAACAGGACAAACATTAAACATAACATAATACATACAAACACAATAACGAAATTACGGAAAATGGATTTACAGTAGGAAACAGTGATCAGCTTTGATTAAATACTGTTCTGCAACGGCAAGCCTAGGATCTAAACAGGCAACCCAGATTTCAGTGTAAATCAGCCGGTACTAGTTGCCTATGAGAGAGTTGACGGTGAGTTTACGTGATTGCAGCGGGGATCAGCTTTGTCTTTTGTTGAAACTCGCGGCGAAGAGGCTTCGTAGTTTCAATGGTAGATTTATCTTCTCCGCGCGTAGTTTCTCCCGCAGTCTTGGATTGGAGGCTTCGCGTTTTCTTCATCTTTTCTTTTCTCCTCCTCGTTCTTTCTCTGGGTGTGAGGCTTTTATGCCCCATGGGCTCCATGAATATTCATGACCCAGGGTCCGACTCATACCCAATGAGAATTGGTACCTGGATCCGAGGGGCCGGTTGCAGGCTCCCCGAATGGCCCCATAGATTTATGGTGGTCTTTGGCCAAATTTTGTGCTGATTTTAATTAAGTAATTTAGCTTTGGATAGGTTCAATTGTGTAATAATCCGTCCCCGGATTCATATTCGGACATAATTTAGGATGACATCGATACCAAACATGATATTCCACCTTCGATCCAAACCTTAGCTAATTTTTATTGATTAATTTATAATTCCTTTTATGAGGTGCATACTTATTATTGCCATCACTGTACAGAATACCTGGTTAGGTGGTATATCTCACAGCTGTGACAAGTTTAGGTGAGTTTTACTGAAGCTGTACCCCATTGCATATGGTGTGTCCTAATTAAGGATGGCTCGGGTAACTGTCTTTACTCCAGTAAAAGAACAATATTGATTATTATGCATTGACAAATTATAAAATGGAGCAAACCTGGCTATTAAAAAGGGGTCCCGTACACAAGTTTTAACATACATTGCATAGTCTCTCTCAGACAAAGGGAGGTAGAAAAAGAGCGCGAATCTCCGATTTACGGCTGTAAGGTATAGATAAGCGACCGCTTTTCTACCCCTCCCCCCTTTGGTGAGGGGTGGGGGCTTTCCTTAGATATTTAATATTCCTATTAAATAAATAACTATGCGCTCAAACATTTCTACCTACTTGGTTACACCACTTAAACTCATTCCCCAATCTCTGAGAGAGGTGTGAGCGCATGGTTGGATAACCCCAGTGTTTACCTATCTGTGCATATTCTATAATATATATATATGTATATAATTGTCCAAGTGGCAAAGATACAATGGGACATTCATAAGAAGAATAAAAGACAATTGTGACTGACACATACACATCCACCAAGTTTACAGTAATGATGCCAAATAATAGTGAGGACAATATACTGTACAGTCAAATACACATAGGTGGCATATGATTTTAGCTTTGTCCCACTCCAGAGGTATGCAGGATCTTCCCCCCCTCTCCACACTATTTGGGTCCTTTGTTTGAAGGCCATAAACATTGGAATGCGGGCTTCAGCTTCCCTGGAGAGGGGCCCCTCTGCGTGTGGGTACGGAGGTAGATCTTAGCATGGTCGACTCACTCCCTCAGCGGCCATAAAATACTGTCTGTGGGGCCTGCGTGATCCTACAATACCAAAGCGCTGTTTTTGTTTCTA
The DNA here is from genome assembly GCF_048594095.1 of Paramormyrops kingsleyae. Taxonomy (NCBI): domain Eukaryota; kingdom Metazoa; phylum Chordata; class Actinopteri; order Osteoglossiformes; family Mormyridae; genus Paramormyrops; species Paramormyrops kingsleyae. The sequence goes on along the minus strand of NC_132797.1, from coordinate 44,358,737 downwards.
GCCCAAAATGGCCATAAAGCCTCAAAGGCAAAACTGCAGTTAGTCAAACAGGAGGTTCAATATCTCGGACATGTCCTCAATCACCTAGGCAGACGCCTAGGTCTAAAATGGGTAGAAGGGATTCGCAAGGCCCCCATCCCAGATACTAAAAGGCAATTGATGAAATGGATGGGAATGGTCGGCTACTGCCATCCCTGGATCCAGGATTTTGCTGAAAGATCCCAACCTTTACTAGACCTTATGCATGGGGGACAAGGACTTAGACCTAATGACAGACTGGACTGGACGACTAAGGCTGAGACGGCGTTCTCTGACCTTAAACAAGCGCTATGCGATGTGCACGCTTTAGGAGTACCAAATTTTCCCAAGCCATTTCAATTGTATGTGGATGAACGGCGTGGTTTCATGACCGCCGTCCTTGGCCAGATTCATGGTGACAGGTTGCGCCCCATTGCGTATTATTCCAAACGTCTGGACACAGTGGCCAGCTCTCTGCCAGCCTGCCTCAGAGCTGTGGCAGCCACTGCGGAGGCAGTCCTCATGTCTGCAGATTTAGTCCAATTGCATCCCCTTGTGGTGCACACCTCACATGCTGTGTATGCCCTAATAACGCAGGCTAAAACATCTCACCTTACCACTGCGCATCTGATTCACTACCAAAACATCCTGCTTACTCTGTCCAATGTGACCCTCCAAAGGTGTTCCACAATAAACCCGGCCACACTTCTTCCCACTGAAATGGAAGGCTCCCCTCATGACTGTGTTGAGGTTGCTCAATCCCTCGCTAAGCCTAGATCAGACCTGGGTGAAGACCCATTGCCAAATTCTGAGTTCATTTTTGTGGATGGGTGCTCCCTTAGGCTCCCTAATGGGAGCCCATCTACCTCTTATGCTGTGGTTGCGTCAGAGGGCCAATTGCTGTCTGGAGGTAAGTTACCGTCCACCTGGTCAGCACAGGCTGCAGAGCTGTTCGCCCTAGCCCAGGCCTGCCGCCAGTTCGCAGGTGAGGATGTCACGATATTCACAGATTCCAGGTATGCATTCGGGGTATGCCATGACCATGGAGCCCTCTGGAAACAGAGGGGCTTCCTCACCAGCACAGGTAAACCAATACAGCACCATGAGTTAGTCCGAGACCTCCTTTCTGCCATCCAACTGCCTCACTCCATTGCTGTGGTTAAGTGTAAGGCTCACACGGGGTGCTCTGACCCGGTCAGCATTGGTAACTTCTGGGCCGATTGGTGGGCTAAGAGGGCAGCCTTACACACTGATGCCCCAGTGGCGCTCATGCCTTCACGGGTATTACATGACACTCACACCCTCCTTGATGTCCAGTCGGGTGTGACAGAGGGGAAGAACACATAGTGGAATGGGGTTAGCTCCATTTGAGGTGCTCACCGGGAGACCAATGCCGCTCCCATACCCGGGAGGCATGCTCACGTTAGAAACTGTTGATGGCGATTTACTACCCTATGTGTCTAGTTTACAGATTTCCTTGAAGATGATCCATAGCCAGATCAGGGCTGTTCAGGTCGGACCGGAGCCAAATCAGCCAGAGACCATAGGACCAGGAGAGTGGATCCTGATCAAGGACTTGCGCCGGAAGCATTGGCATCAACCGAGGTGGCGGGGACCATACCAAGTCCTTCTCTCTACACCTAACGCCGTGAAGGTCGACGGTATCTCCTCCTGGGTCCATCAGTCGCACTGCAAGAGATCTTAGTCCTCCTGAAAGACTATGATTTGGAGACGTAGATTGGGGTATTGGGCCCCAGCTATAAGCATTATTATTGGTTGTGTAATTTTGTGTTCTATTATTGCTTATGTAGGGTATATGTATGATCATGTGAATCTAAAGGAAAGCAGAGATGATATAAAGGGTGTAGGAACAAAAACGTATCATATGCCTCAACTGAATTCGTATTGGCAATTTGCAAATTTCTCGGTGATGTAACAAAACGTTTCTGGTCATTGTTTGGTATGCACTTTGATTCCTCACTCAGTGGAACAACCGTTTCCTCCATTGTTGCATTCACTGCAGTGAAAGAGGAACTCACGGCTGACCGTTTAATGACCACCCAAAATAGATTAGCCCTAGACATACTGCTAGCCAAGGAAGGAGGAGTTTGCGCTATGGTGGGAGACCATTGCTGCACGTACATTCCCCCAAATGACGAGGACAACGGAAATTTGTCACAGGCCATCACCAAAATGCACGAGGTAGCCCATGCGCTGTACAGTCAGGAGTCTCATGATAATGGCAAATGGCCATGGCCCCTGAATGTGTTTCAGGCATGGTTTGGGGAGTGGACCTTGATTATCCTCTCTGCTCTCCCTATTGTTTTATTGCTTATCTGTGTGTGCTTATTTGTTCCATGCTGTATACCATGTTGTTCTACTATGGCTCAATTTCATCCTCGGGCGTCACATCATCAGATGGTACAGCTTATGCAGGACGTTCCACCACAGAGGAAGAAGCAGCAGACAGCATGTTCTGCTGCCTCCCATGCCCAGCTGGAATGGACTGCTCCTGGGAACCCTTACTCCTCGGACGAGGACGACGTCAGTGTGTGATACAAGACTGATTTTGTATCAAAGGGGGGAATGTAGTGGAAAATTACCACCAAGCATGATGTCCAATGGTTACTAAGGAAATTAGGCTGCAAAATAAGGTTGCTATGCTTGAAGAAACAGATGCAAGAGACTGGGGAGGGGGTTTTAGACTTTACCCATGTTAAGCTAGACAAGAGATGAATTTTTATTCAATATATGGTAAATATAAGATGCATGTGCTAGACGAAAAGCTTGTCCTGAGCATATGTAACAGGTTGTTATTTTAATTTTGTTTATAATTATACAAGATTCTGTTTTCTTTTTCCTGTTTAACCTAATGGGTACAATATCCCTTAATTTTTCCCATGATGCTCTTGTCCTGCATTGCCCCTCCCACTGTCTTTTCTCCTTTATAAGGGTCCCAATTTCGTTTCCTCTTCCCTTTGTTGTACCGCACACGCGGGAAGAGGTGAGGATCTAGTGGCAGGGTCCCTTGGGTTAATAAATCAGTTATTTGTTATAACCAGTTAATTCATTCTATAATATGAATAGGGGTTAAAGACATGTCCATATATAATATGAATATCTGTTATTTTACTTTGTGTAGAGAGAGCGAGAGGGCCTGAGCACATGTGGTTTATCCCCCCTCTAATTGTGTCAAACAGGTATGTCTTTATTTGTATAAATTTACTTTATTAATATCATTTTTTTTGTATTAAGCTCAGCGCGAATAACGTGTGCATTGCCCTTTGTTGTACCGCACACGCGGGAAGAGAGAGAGCGAGAGGGCCTGAGCACATGTGGTTTATCCCCCCTCTAATTGTGTCAAACAGAGTTCAATAAACCCCCAGAACGACAGCGACGTCTGCTTCATCCCCTTTCTTCTGCACCCCACACACCTGTCTAAACCCACAACACAACGCAGAGTATAGGCAGAAATCCACCGGTTACACATAGAATGTGCAAAAGCAGACATGGGTCTTCCGGTTGTGGTTGCAGAGAAGGGTCATTTGTTTGTCAATATAAAATGAAAGCAGCTATTTGAGATAGAGGTCTGCTATTTGGAGAACTTCTCAGAACTGTCTGCGGAGAGTCTCCCCGAGCTCGCATAGAAAGATATCTGTTACGATCCAGTCTAGGGTTGGACCGCAACAAAGTGAAAGGGAAGGAGGGATTGGGGAGGACAGGACAACTAGGGCTAGGAGAAGGGAACACGGGACACAGAGGGAGTTTTTATAGTTTTTTTATAGTTTTTCACAAACACAGTACAAACACTAGGTGTAACGAACGTCAGGAGTGACAAAGGCCAAAGAAACAAACAAAAGCACATCTACCGAGTAACCCAAGCTGAACTACCTAAGTGAACACAAAGAATATGGTGAAACGAAACAACAATGCCTAAATCTATCTCCATGACCAAACAAACAATAATCCCCACGTTAACGAATAAACCAAAAAGGCAGACACTCCCTACACACCTAGTGAAACACGAAACACCAAGCCGAGGCAAAGGTATCAAAAGGGAAAACCGAGAGGCGAAGTCGAAACACAGGCGAAAGTCCAAAACCAATCAAGCAATCAGAAACCAAGGCGAAAGTACAAATAAGGGCGAGGCGAGAATCGAAAGTCAAGGGCAAAACAGTCATACACAACCAATCAACAAAGCAAAAGCGAACAAAGAGCGAGCTAGCAGGCGAGAAGCAAGTAGCGGGCGACGAAGGGACGAAGCGGCGAACTCTTCAGCCGGTGAACCGGAAACGGCTCTGAGGGCAAGGGAGGCGGGGTCGGATCCAGAGGGCGGAGTCGAGGGGGCGGGTGACCAATCGGCGAGTGGGCAGGACGTCCGAAGGACCTGCAGGCATCCTCCTAAACTTACGGCACGTAACACTTACGGCACGTACCTGAAACTTACGGCACATATCCCTTACGGCACATATCCCTTACGGCACGTAACCCAAACTTACGGCACGTAACATATCTCAATAAATGAAACCAAGCTAAACCATTGGACTCATCTGTTCCTTCCTACCTCCAAATTTCCATAACAATTGTGAGTTTAAAAAGGGAAACCACAGTAGCAATGACTTGCCACTGAGTGCGGTCCGTTTACAAAGTCGAGCAGAAACATGCGTATGGCATGTTTGGAGCTGCCGTGAGAATGTGCGTAGCGGTATGGCAAGTTTCATTTTTATACATCTCGACTTGAGCGTGGAAATGGACGTATGCAACATTTTCGTGCGTACGCACCGTTTATACATGAGGCCCCAGGTAAGATTTTTTTTCCCTTTTGTGAATGCAATCCACTTCCATACCAGATACACTTATTATTACAACCATAAAGTTGTCTCTGCTACTTTCAAATTTCTACTGAATAAGTGTTTGTGAAAACCATTAGGTTAATTTGGGTGTCACGATGCGTGCGGGCGAGCAGGGAAGCAGGCAAATCGAGCCGTGATTATGGGTAGAAACAGGTGTTTCTGTCACACCCCGCTCCGTCCGCTCCTGATGTGTGCCACGCCCACCTCGTTACCTCGTGTTCAGCCCTGATTGTGATCACCTGTGTCCTGTTACGTCTAGCTGGTCTTTTGTATTTAGTCAGAGTCTCAGTCTGTCTTTCCCAGATCCGTCATTGTATTGTCTTGATGTTCGTGCCTGTCAGCCATCCCATTGCTATTAAACCCTGTTTGTCCGACTTCACGGCTCAGCTCGCCTGCTTTCCTGCTCGCCTGCCCCACAGTCCTGACAGAATGATGGATCTCTACAGCACACCTCAGCAGATCGCGGACCAATGCCTCGATCTGCTAAATGAGGTCATTTACTGGCTGTCCCAACCAGAGATCCAGGAGGACCCTGTGGCACGGGACTTAGCCAGCCGGAGCGGGACCCTCCTGGAGATCACCCCGCTCACGGAAGCGCACGTCTTCACAGACGTACGTGAAAATCTCCGGCAGGTGAACGAGAGGATAACGGAGAGGCGGCTCCAGCCGCTCACCCTCTCCGCGACAGCCTTAACTCGACCCACCAAGCCAAGCCGGAGGAGGCGCAAGGGGAGAAAGCAGGCAGAAGAACCTACATTATGTAGTAAACTACATTAACCGGCGAGCTTTCTGAGGGCTTGCTCTCTCTCCGCTGCCGTCACCCCGGGCGTCATCACCGCTTCCAGTTTGCCGGTACCCCTCGCCAGCCCCACCGATGAGATGCCGCCACCCTTGGCGGCTTATGACTTTCGGGCAGCACGCCTGTTTAATTGGGGGGCCAGGTCCGTTTGGGACGCCATTCCCCGGATCCCCAAGGCCCTTAAAGGGGCAGCGCCTGCACTCCCTGCGCCAACCCTGGCGCCTGTTATGGACCTGCCTGCTTCGGACCCGCCTGCAGCACCAGCTGCTACTGCCGCCTCTCTGCCCGCGGCACCGCCTGTTGCTGCTGCCGCCGCTCTGCCCATGGCACCGCCTGTTGCTGCTGCCGCCGCTCTGCCCGCGGCACCGCCTGCTGCAGCTTCCGCCACTTTGCCAGCAGCACAGCCTGTCCAGCCTGACCCGCTCGTCCGGCCTACGGTTGCTGCAGCTGCTGTCGCCGCTCTGCCCGAGGTGCCTACTGCGGCGCCCCCTGCTGGCCGGGTGATGACGGCGCCCGCCGAGGCGCCCCCTGCTGACCGCACGCCTGAGGTACCTGCTGAGGTGCACCCTGCTGGCCACGTGATGGCGGCGCCCGCCGAGGTGCCCCCTGTTGGCCACATGTCCTCTCTGCCCGCGGCCCTGCCTGAGGCCGCCGTTCCTGTCCTGCCCGCGGCCCTACCCGAGGCCGCCGTTCCTGTCCTGCCCGCGGCCCTGCCTGAGGCCGCCGCTCTGCTCGTCCAGCCCTGCTCGTCGGTCCAGCCTGCTCCGGACCTGCCTGTTCCTGACTCGCTGGTTCCCGTCCTGCCTGCAGCTCCAGCTGCACCGCTTCCTGCAGCTGCCACAGCTCTGCCTGCAGTACTGCCTGAGGTGGCCGCGGATGCGCCCCCTGCTGACCGCGTGATGGCGGTGGCCGCGGATGCGCCCCCTGCTGGCCGGGTGATGACGGCACCCCCTGCTGGCCGGGAACTGAGGGTGCCCGCTGCAGCTCCGCCCGAGGGCCTGGCTTCGCCTCCGCCTGCAGCGGAGGAAGCTGCTCTGCCCGTGGCGCCCCCTACTAGCCGCATGGCCGAGGCACCTACCGAGGCGCCCCCTCCTGATCTGCCTGTCTCGCCTGTCCTGCCGGTGCCTGATCTGCCTGTCTCGCCTGTCCTGCCGGCGCCTGATCTGCCCGGCTCTCCCTTCCAGCCAGTCCTGTCCCCGGCTCCGGCTGCACCGCCTGCGGCTATGTCCGCGGCTCTGGCTGCCACGCCGGCTGCCTCTTTAGAGGCCTTGACTCCTGTCCGCCAAGTACTGACTCCTTTGCCCTTGCCCCGACAAGGCCAACACCCCCTGGGACCCCACCTTTCAGTGTCCCGTAAGGGACGGGGACATAGGCGTCGGGCCCGGGTCCCGCCCGCCCTGCCCCCTGGCTCGCCCGTTCGGCCCCTGGCTGTGGCTCGGTGGCTGCCTGCGGGTCCTCCGGCTCAGGGTCGGCGGTCCCCTCCGGGTCCCCCCCTGGTTCCTCGGTGCCAGTCCTCGGTCCCGCCTCCGGCTCTGTGTTGGCCGCCTCCGGGCCCCCCTGCTCTGGCTTGGTGTCGGACGGCGCCTTCCTTGGCTCCGGCTGCACCTCCGCCTGCTGCGGCTTCCCCCTCCTGCCTGCCTGCACCGGTGTTCCCTCCTGCTCCCTCCGTGTCCCCTCCGTCACTCCCTCGTCCCGTTCCCTTGGCCCCTGGGTAGTCCCCTCCTGCTCCCTCCTCCCTCTCGCCTGCGGCCCCTCCGGCCGCTGCCCGTCGCCCGCCTGGGTTCCTTCGGGCTCCCCTGGTTCCTCCTCCCTTTCCCTCCGTCCCGCCTGTTTCTGCTCCTCGTCCCTCTGTGTCTCCTCCATTCCCTTCTGGTCCCTTTGTCCCTCCTGTCTTTGCTCCTCGTCCCTCGGTGTCTCCTTCGTTCACTCCTGGCCCCTTCGTGTCGCCTGTGGGTGTTCCTGTTGTGTCTCCCTTTTTTGTCTGTCTGTCTGCCTTTCCGGTTCTTTGTCGTGTCCTGTCTTTCGTTTCGTCCTTGTTCCTGTTCTGTGTTTCTGTCTTGTTCCCTGTTCTTCGTTGATGGTTTTTGGTTTTGTTTTCCAGGTCCTGTTCCCCGGTCTCGTCTCGTCCGTCGCCTCCTCTCGGGCGAGCCCGGTGTGCGCGCCTTTGGGGGGGGGTTCTGTCACACCCCGCTCCGTCCGCTCCTGATGTGTGCCACGCCCACCTCGTTACCTCGTGTTCAGCCCTGATTGTGATCACCTGTGTCCTGTTACGTCTAGCTGGTCTTTTGTATTTATTCCGAGTCTCAGTCTGTCTTCCCCAGATCCGTCATTGTATTGTCTTGATGTTCGTGCCTGTCAGCCATCCCATTGCTATTAAACCCTGTTTGTCCGACTTCACGGCTCAGCTCGCCTGCTTTCCTGCTCGCCTGCCCCACAGTCCTGACAGTTTATTGGCAGGGAAACGGACAGCACGGCAGACAACATCAATGACAACAATTTGTGAACGGAAATAAAAATGAAAACTGTATTTACCAAAAAATGGACTTTAAACTACAAAAAGTATTGCCACCCACCAATGTCTTTTTACTTAGTTTATCCACAATATCTCCTCTTATACAGTCATGTGAAAAAATTAGGACATCCCATTAAGTGTTTAGTTCTTTATTAAGAAATATCAACATATCACTATTAAATCTTCTTTCAAACCATATGTGTAGATAAAGGTGATGTAACTGTATCACCTATGCAAAAAAAGAAACAAATTCACTTATTTAACAGAAGAAATTAACTATGATGCCAATTTCCACTTAGGAAAAAGTTAGGACACCCTCACATCCATTATTATTTTAAATGCCTAGAGTTAGATTCAGGTGCACCACATCAGGTGAAAATGATTAGAACAATAAATGAGTGGGATCACCATGGTGAGATCCAAAGAGCTCTCAGGCCTTCAGAAAGAAGCATGTAGATGCATATGATTCTGGGAAAGATATAAAATGATCTCAAGACAGTTTGGAATCAGCCATTCCACTGTCCGGGGGATAATTTACAAGTGGAGAACATTTACTGTTTGGCCAGGGCAGGCTGTCCTGGCAAGTTCAGCCCAAGAGCAGACCCCAAGATGCTGAAATAAGTCACCAAATATCCTAAAATGTCATCACAGCATACAGGAAGCTCTTGCCACAGTTGATGTCAAGGTACATGCATCTACCATCAGAAAGATACTGTGCAAGTTTGGTTTACGTGGGAGCTGTGCAAGGAGGAAACCCTTGCTGTCAAAAAAATACCACCTAGACAAAGACCGGGACATTTGGAACAATGTGCTTTGGACAGATGAATCTGAAATTGAATTATTTGGACATAGTAACAGAGGACAGTTTGGTGTAAAGTCTGTAAACCAAAGACAGCTTTTAAGCAAAAGAACCTCATACCAACTGTGAAGCATGGGGGTGGAAATGTCATGGTTTGGGGCTGCTTTGCTGCAGCAGAACCTGGCCAGCTCACCCTCATAGAATCTACTATGAATTCTTCATCATATCAGAGGGTGCTTGAGGACAATGTGAGATCATCTGTCCAAAAGTTGAAGCTGAAGTTGGGGTGGATCATGCAAATGACAATGACTCAAAACATTCCAGCAAATCTACCAAGTAATGGCTTACAAGAAAGAGTTCTGGAATAGTCAAGTCAAAGCTCAGATCTGAATCCTATTGAGATGTTGTGGGGTAATTTGAAGAGGAAGTGTATGCAAGACACCCTTCAAACATCACACAGCTTAAGGACTTCTGCATTGGAGAGTGCGGAAAACTTTCTGCCAGTCGATGTCAGAGATTGATAGATGGCTATAGGAAATGTCTCATTGAAGTTATTTCAGCCAAAGGGGGGAATACTAGCTATTAGGGCAAAGGGTGTCCTAACTTTTTCCTCAGTAGGCATTGGCATCTTAGTTAATTTCTTTTGTGAAACAAGTGAATTTGTTTCTTGTTTTTTCATCGGTCATGTAATTAAATCACCTTTATCTACAAATATAATTTGAAACAAGATTCAATATTGATATGTTGATATTTCTTAATCAAGTACTAAATATTTAATGGGTGTCCTAATTTTTTCACATAACTGTAAAAGATGTTGTGTTACTGAACTGCCCCTTCAGTCACTGACATCAGGGCTTATCACTTCTGTGACTTACCAAAAAGTCACATGCGGCGTGCTCTACTAACTAAATTTAATAAGCATAAGGATACACTGAATTTATACAGATTACTATAACTTTTGGGCACCACAATATGCCTCTCATTAATATTTTAGGCTTACTACTAATCTGCTTACTGAATTGTGGGCATAAGTAAAATACATATTTTGCTGAAAAGCAGGCATCTGTTATCTAGAGCCCTGCAATGACTCTCTTTTCAACTTATATGTCTCCCATTATGTTGTGTGGATTGCAATATTTTACGTACAGCTGTGCTATAGCTCTGCATATTCAGTCTTCACACTTTGCTCTTACTGATGGAAGTGAAGATTGCCCATCAGGCTATGCATATATATACATGAATCATCAAACATTATTGACCAGGTGTTTCAGATATATATGTATAGATAAGATAAGATAAGATAAGATAAAAGATCAGATAATCCTTTATTAGTCCCACAAGTGGGAAATTTGCATTGTCATATATGTACAACACTGTGGAATTGCACTCAAGAAATATTGCACATAACAAAAACACCCTGGTGTATTGGATGTGTGTGTTTTGTTAGTCTATGTGTGTGTGGTCTGCTGCAAGGACTTTGTTATAGAGTCTGACAGCAGATGGAAGGAAAGACCTTCTGAATCTCTCCTTCCCACATCGTACATGCAGAAGCCTGCCACTAAAGGAGCTGCTCAGTGCTGTCAGAGTCTCCTGCATGGGGTGGTAGATCCCCAACAGGGATGACAGCTTAGCCACCATTCTCCTGTCACTCACAACCTCCACCGGGTCCAGAGGGCATCCTAGAACAGAGCTGGCCCTCTGAATCAGCCTGTTTAGTCTCTTCCTATCCCTAGCAGAGATACTACTGCCTCAGCAGGCCACACCACAAAAATGGCTGATGCCACTACAGAGTCAAAAAAGGTCCTCAGGAGCGGAACCTGCACTCCAAAAGACCTAAGCCTCTGCAGCAGGTGCAACCTGCTCTGACCTTTTTTGTAAAGTGCATTAGTGTTATGAGTCCAGTCCAGTTTATTGTTCAGGTGAACACCAAGGTACCTGTAGCTCTCCACCGCCTCGATGTCCATACCCTGAATGTTCAGTGGTTGAAATGGAGGATGTTTGTGCCTGCGGAAGTCTACCACCAGCTCCTTGGTTTTTCCAGTGTTGATCTGGAGGTAGTTCTGCTGGCACCAGTCCACAAAATCCCAGGTAAGTTTTCTGTACTCCTTGTCATCCCCATCAGTGATGAGGCCGACTATTGCAGAGTCATCAGAGAACTTTTGTAAGAAGCAGTTTGTGGAGTTGTAGGAGAAGTCTGCAGTGTAGATGGTGAAGAGGAATGGCGACAGAACCGTTCCCTGCAGGGCCCCCATACTACAGATGACCCTGAGTTCTCACATACTGTGGTCGGTTAGTGAGGTAGTCCTGGATCCATATGGAGAGGTGATGATCCACTCCTGTGTACTCCAGCTTGTCCCTCAGGATTGTGGGTAGGATGGTGTTGAAGGCACTGGAGAAATCAAAGAACATAATTCTCACAGTGCTCCCAGTGGTCTCCAGGTGAGAGAGGGAACGATGTAGGAGGTGGATGACAGCATCATCTACTCCAATGCCAGGCTGATAGACAAACTGAAGTGGGTCTAGTGATGAGCTCACCAGAGGCCGAAGCTGCGCAAGGACCAGCCATTCCAGGGTCTTCATTAGGTGTGATGTCAGGGCCACCTGCCTATAGCTGCTGAAGTCCTTTGGATGTGGAGTCTTCGGCACTGGTACCACACAAGAGGTTTTCCAGAGCTGTGGTACTCTCCCCAACTTCAGGTTCAGGTTAAAGATGTGCACCATAACCCCACACAGTTGATCCGCGCAGAGCTTGACAACCATTGAGTTGGTGCCATCTAGACCCATTGCCTTCTTGGCTTTCATCCTCCTCAGTTCCTTCCTAACCTGGGTGGCTGAAATAGACAGGCTGGAGCCATGTGCTGGAAGTGTGCTGAATGCCGTGGTTCGGGGGGAGGAGCAGTGAGCAGGGAGTAAGGAAGTGGTATGAAGTATAGAGGAGGTGTGAAGTGTCTGAGGTGGAACAGAAGTGGGGGTGGGGGTGTCTGTAGCAGATGTTGGAGACTGCATCCGGGAGGGCAGTATGGGTGGAAGGGCAGGGGCAGATGAATCAAACCTGTTAAAGAAGAGATTTAGTTCATTTGCCTACCTCACATCCCCCACCGGCACAGAGTTCTGTTCTTTGTGACCTGAGATGGTTCTAAGGCCTCTCCAGACCCCACTGACATTGTTCTGCTGGAGCTGGTTTTCTATTCTCTGCATGTAGCTGTCTTTCCCATCCCTGATCAGTCTTCTCAGCTCTCTTTGCACCCTTTTCAGCGTTTCATAGCCGAGGGTTTCACTTAATGATGTTACCCAGTTACTTTTCTGTGATATTCACTTGCCCCCAAAAAATTATATTATAATTATCTAATTGTCTTAGACAATAACAGTCCACTTATACTTTCTACAAGAAGTAATTTGTTAATGCATTGACATGATGTGTATATAATATTATAATTCAGGAATGTAGTTTTCCTTGTATGTTAGCAATTCCATAACAGATTTATTGACCAAATGAAATGTAATGTTCATAAAATTTGTTTTTGATTTGTTTTTGTGGAATTGATGCTTTTGAATTAGTGCAATTTGTGTGTGAATTACTTGCCAAATAATTTCTGACTTTCTATGAAAGGTTAAAAATATGCTGATATCTGTCAATCCATTCTTGTAGTTGAACGAAGACAATGAACATTTTTGAGAGGCATCCATAGATTCCTCGGATGTAACTGATTACTTTCATTATAGAAGAGTGTGTAGGGCTACAGTTTCTCTTTGATGTTTTTGTGCATGTCCTTTGGGTGCTGCTTCAAGTGAACCAGTAACTTTTGGATAGGACCCGCACTGCTATGAATTTGACTCAGTAATTGGCTGTTTAAAGATTCATGGGTGAATACATTCATGGGTGCATGTCTGATTCTGATGAAAAATCACACCCAGAAATGGACTGTTAATTAATCAAATAATATATTATTCTCATTTACCTCAGCATTCACTGTATTCAGAATTATACACATTGCATAAATACACAGCTATATTTTCCCTTATAGAATCTTTATAAATCATGCATCACATTTCAAGCATTTTACTAAATCATTGGCCAAGGAAATGATCAATCATTATTTTGCTTCCAAAAATGTCCAGGCAGTAATGTACATTTTATCCATTAATGCCAGCATGACCCTTAGGGTCCAACCTGTGTAGAGCTTCAGTTGGCTTTCGAACTTGTGATTTCCTGTGCTTGCTAAGCATTTTTGTCCAAATGGAGAGAGCTCCACCAAAGGTCAAAAGATCAATCATAATGTGTGATTGTTCTGTAACCTCCCTGCTTTAATAAAGACATCAGGGAACCCCTGGGGGGAGGGGGGAGGGGGAAGGGAGGGATACTCCAGAGCCCCATGTTGATATCTCTAAATTAGCTGACTCTGTGACCCCATCTGTAATTGCATTAGTTTATCAATGTACAACAAACAATATATTACCCTTCCACAAATACACAGATCCTTGATTCTGGTAACATGAAATACTAGATAAAGACCACTTAAGTCGATTTAATTATCATTTGGGGGGGGAGTCACAGTACCACTTACACTACAATAAATAATGAATATAAAGTAAACATAAAATGTAATCGTTTATGAATAACGGGGGTATTTCGGCAATTTTGTTCTGAAAAGCTTGTAATTTCACATTTATGAATAATTAAGGCTGAACTTCTCAGAATCACACCAACAGATTTTGTTTGACTCATGTATTCATATTTATGTGTATTTTAGCATGCCATATAATTGTATGAATTGTTTGCTTATTTTTATTTTCTAGACACTATCTTGTCATCTCAGGTGGGGATGATATAATAAATGTGTTTCATTTTTAATTTAATTATTTTATTATTTCATTATTTAATTATGTCTGAATAAAGCATTTTAAAATCCATGACTGCTCTTTTACTTATTCATTTGTAATATGTGAAACTATGTAAACAGTTACAAACATATCCTTTTACACATACTGTCATTTGAACATGCTGTTACAACCTCACACCATATGGTGTCTCTCAAACTCTGGTATTATTGCAAGTACTTTATATGTATATATATAATCTAAATTCAACTAAAGTAAAGGTATATATAATCAAAGGTATATTGCAGGCTGGCCCCCCGTCCAGGGTTGTTCCCTGCCTCGTGCCCGTTGCTTCCAGGATAGGCTCCGGACCCCCCGCGACCCAGTAGGATAAGCGGGTTGGACAATGGATGGATGGATGGATGGTATATTGCATAGCTGAAAATCTATTTACAGTACATACACACAAAAGAAGCAGATTTAGCTTGTTTCATGGTCTACATGGAATCACACTCTAGCCTCCTTTAATTAACAGATATTCAGCAAACATCTTGGCTCATCTGTATGTCAGTGTGGTATTTCCACCCACTGAAGCAATGAAACATGTCTATATAGAGGGTTGACAGACATCACTGAATTAATTTAAAATTAAAAATGGAACAGGTCCAAAAGACACGAGGTATGTTCTGTTCTTAAAGTAGTAGGTTTAGTAGGTTGACATTTAATGGTGACATAGAATATAGCAATACAATTACAGAGTTCCACAGGGAAAAATATATACAGCTGTGGAAAAATGAAGAGGCCACTCTATATTTTTAAACAAATCTGCATTTTAAAATCCTGGTTTAATCATGGTTCTGCTGACAGAAGGCTATGCTGAGCAGTGGGTTACTTCCAGGTTTAAAATTTCTAAGACAGCAGTACACAAGAATAAGGTGAAACTGGATACACTTGGAACGGCCAAAAACCAGCAGGTAGACGATAGAAGCGACTTTCAAATGCCAGAGATGACCATTAACTTATCCATTAATAAGAAACAGGGAAGAAGAACCAGGCTGCAGTTTGCAAGTGTGTATATACAGTTGTGTTCAGAATAATAGCAGTGTGTCTAAAAAAGTGAATAAAGCTGAAAATCCTTATAATAGTTTTTATTTCCATACATGCAAATGCATTGGGAACACTACAAACTCTATTCCAAATCAAAACAAGAAGAGAAATTCATCTCATTTGTGTTACTCCTTTACAGAAAGTGAAGGAAAGGGAATATTAGGCTGTTCAAAAAATAGCAGTGTCCACATTCTTCTTTACAAACTCAAAGATTCACTGTATGAACTGAAAAATGTTTTAAGATTTTGCTTTCATTTGAATCATTGAACTAATATTTAATTGTATAACCACTGTTTCTGATAAATGCTGCACATCTGTGTTGTATGGAATCGACCAACTTCTGGTACCTGTGAACAGGTATTCCAACCTGATTGGACTACATTTCTTGGTTTTGCCTCAGAAACAGCATTATTGATGTCACCCCACAAGTTTGAATTAAGGTCCGGGGATTGGGCTGGCCACTCCATAACATCAATCTTGTTGGTCTGGAACAAAGATGTTGCTCATGTGTTCGGCATCGTTTTCTTGTTGAAACACCCATTTCAAGGGCATTTCCTCTTCAGCATAAGGCAACATGACCTCTTCAAGTATTTTGAGGTATTCAAACTGATCCATGATCCCTGGTATGTGATAAATAGGCCCGTCACTGTAGTATGAGAAACATCCCCTTAACATGATGCTTGCACCACCATGCTTCACTGTCTTTACAGTGTACTGTGGCTTGAATTCAGTGTTTGGGGGTCACTTGACAAACTGTCTGCAGCCACTAGACCCAAAAAGAACAATCTTGCTTCCATCAGTCCACAAAATGTTGCAGCGTTTCTCTTTAGGCCAGTCAATGTTCTTTGGCAAATTGTAACCTCTTTAGCACGTGTCTATTTTTCAGCAATGGGACTTTGCGGGGGCTTTTTGCAGATAGCTTGGCTTCTTATAGGCGTCATCTGATTGTAACAGTACTCACAGGTAACTTTAAACCTTCTTTGATCTTCCTGGAGCTGATCATTGGCTGAGTCTTTGCCATTTTGGCTATTCTTCGATTCATTTGAATGGTAGTTTTTCATTTTCTTCCACGTCTTTTAGGTTTTGGTTGCCATTTTAAAGCATTTGTGATCATTTTCGCTGAGCAGCCTATCATTTTCTGCACTTCATTATATGTTTTCCCCTCTCCAATCAACTTTTTACTCAAGGTACGCTGTTCTTCTGAACAATGTCTGGAATGACCCATTTTACTCAGAATTTCAGAGAGAAATGCACTAAGACCAGCATTTACCGCATTTGCTGCCTTCCTTCCTTAAATAAGGCCCATAATTGGCACCTACTTTTTCACAGAATGAATGACCTCACTAATTGAACTTCACACTGCTATTATTTTGAACACTCCCCTTTCAAGCAATGATTCTGTTACACATAATCAGCCTCATGCATGTCATGACTGTTGGGTCTGTTGGTTTTCCATTACTCTACTACACCTACTAGTAAATTATTTGCCATGTAGAGATATAATTTCTACCAAAAACGATGATTTATCAGGTTACTCATATCGGACTGCTTTTGAACACGACTGTATATTATTTACAGGCATACCCCCATAAATTAAGAAATGAGAGAAACAAAAAATTGTGCTGTGGTCTCTTAATTTTTCCACAGCTGTAGATTTACAGATATCTGGAGACAGCTGTATATATTCTTGTATAAAATGAGCCAACAACATGTGATTTTCCAGTGCATCCAGTCCTCATCAGCTTCTACAGTTAGGATGTTGCCTCCATCTCTGTTCTATTCATGTTGTGCAGGTCCAGGGTTTGTAGCTGTCTCCCTGCTCACCATGCTTTGCATCTAAAACTGAGAGAGCTGCGGAAATCAGAAACATCAACTGCAGCAGCAGAAATTCAGGCAAATTGAAAGTACAATACATTACAAGATTATTAAATAAATAGAAATTAACACTGATCAGCCATAAACACTGACAGGTGAGGTGAATAACATTGATTATCTCATTACAATGACACCTGTCAAGGGTGACATTATATATTAGAAAAGTCCATTCTTGAAGCTGATGTGTTGGAAGCAGAAAAATGGGCAAGAGTAAGGATCTTTTCAACTTTGACAAGGGCCAGCTTGTGATGGCTAGACGACTGGGTCAGAGCATCTCCAAAACAGCAGGCCTTGTGGGGTGTTTCAGCTAAGCAGTGGGCAGTGCCTACCAAAAGTGCTCCAAGGAAGGCCAACCGGTGAACCAGCAACAGAGTCATGGGCGCCAAAAGCTCACTGATTCATTTGGGGAGTGAAGCCTAGCCTGCCTGGTCTGATCTCACAGGAGAGCTGACAATGACAGAATGGAGTTAGAACACACTATACATCGCAGCTTGCTGCATATGGGGCCATGTAACCTCAGACTGGTCAGAGTGCTCATGCTGACCCCTGTCTACTGCTGAAAGCATCTACAATGAGCAGGTGAGCATCAGAACTGGACCATGGAGAAATGGTAGAAGGTGGCCTGGTCTGATGAGTCACGTTTTCTGTTATATCATGTAGGTGACCAGGTACATGTGCATCATTTACCTGGGGAAGAGATGGCACCAGGCTGCACTTTGGGTAGAAAGCAAACCGATGGAGCCAGTGTGATTCCCCAGGTCAATCTTCTGCTGGGAAGACTTGGGTCCTGTGGGTTCATGTGGATGTTACTTTGACACAAACCAACTACCTAAACTTTGTTGCAGACCAAGTACACCCCTTCATGGCAATGTTATTCCCAGATGGCAGTGGCCTCTTTCAGCAGGATAATGCGTGCTGCCACACAACAAAAATTGATTAGGAATGGTTTGTGGAATATGAAAAAGAGTTTAAGGTACTGACTTGGCCTCCAAATTCCCCAGATCTCAATCCAATTGGCTGGTCAAACAAGTCCAATCCATGGAGACCCTACCCCCCAACTGATAGGACTTTAAGGATCTGTTGCTAACATCTTGGTGCCAGATACCACAGATCACTTTCAGTGGTCTTGTATAGTCCATGCCTCAATGGGTCAGAGCTGTTTTGGTGACACAAGGCTGACCTACTCAATATTAGGCAGGTGGTTTCAATATTACGGCGTATCGATGTATATATTTACATGTGTTTTCTTCAGTCCCAAAAAATTCAAGTAGTTCTTGTGATGATTTGTCAGCATTAAATACTCTGCAGCAGAGTAAGAGTGTGACTTACATTTTTGTGACAAATTGCAGCTTGAATCATAGTAGGGTTGTTTGCCAATTTGTGAGTGGAGGCCCCACACATCATTCCATTGGATGAAGTTTTAAATCACCAGGGTTTCTCACATCCACTTCACTGGCTTGTCAGGGTGGCTGTCAGCTAATACTGCTCTGTGATTTGCAGATGTCTAAAGGGGGAGTGAATCAGAGAAGAATGAATCAGCTTCCATTTACTTCCTGGGAGGCATGGAGTTCTAGTGCAACTGCTGCATATTAGAGTCTGATTTATTGATTTGTAGGATGCCTGTTCTCAAAAGACAAATACAGTAAGCATATGAGCATTACACCACTAACCTTATCCTTTATCAAGGGAGCTGTTTCCTATTCTCTTTTGACAATGCTGCATCCTTATTCTTCTTATTCATATCACTGCCTATACTCTCCTGTAATTCTTTTATTAATATGGCTTCATAGATGGATTATATTGGCCAGATAACAGCAGGCATATTGTCTTTGTTCTATCCCAGCCTTATAGGCATATGGCTTTGCATATTTACTACCCATGAATCAAGTGAGTGCAATAGGCCTGGTGGAGTATCCTTTCTGATGGATACACCTCCAGCCGTTTAATTAAAGCATGTATTATTAATACAACTATATTTAAACCATTTTTTCCCAGCAGTGTGATTGGAACATTACATGGAAATTGTTTCATTGTAATTCCTTGCAATCAACATTCTGGAAAAAAGGCCAAATCTACACTGCTACAGTAATTTATAATATATTATGTTGATACATCTTTGCATGCCATCATTAAGCCTTGCTTTACAAGTCAGATACACTGCGTCTGGCATCTCCGAATTATGTATTTAATAAAAAACTTGCCAGCCAGCCCAAAAGATGTCTGCAGTTCGTATAACCCGTGTTCAACTCCACTCCCAATATAGGGAAATTTAAAAATTATATATGTGTCTTTTCATTATCATACTACTCATACTGTTCAGCAAGTACATAGTATAATATAAAAATATACACATCCTTAGAAAGTGCCACCTTAACAAAGTAATGAATAAGATAGTGGCCTGCATATCATTTGGCCAGTGTAATGTATAATCAATTTACTTTCTTTTTCTTAGGTCAGGCTTTGGTTCCCAGTTGACCCAAATGGGGATAGTGTAAGGTGTACAAAGTTGTTGGCACATTGCCATTTCACACATAAAACAAAATTGCAATTGCGTGGTTCAGATTAAACTGCATTTTGATTTAGATGCAAATGGAGCCTGACATTTCAGTATATCTCTGCAGTATACTGCGATTAACAGGATCATTGTATTGCAAATGTGCTTTTTCATCAGTGTAGGTGGGAGTTGAGAAGTTTGGGGGAAAAAACTGTTGCAGACCCTGGTGATGGTGGACATAAGCTCCAGAATCTTTTTAGAGATGGAAGGGGGATCAACAGGCTGTTTGATGGGTGCAAGGGGTCAAGTGTGACGGAGTGTGTTGCTGCAGCATTTGTTATAGATGTCCATGAGGGTATGGAGGTTCCTATGATCTTTTTTGCTGTCAAGAAAACAGTTAAGAGTGTTTAGATGTACTGTTTCATGCATGAGAGGCTTTAGATCAGAACTCAGCATATACAGTACATGTCGACATGGATTTATAAACTAGTAAGTACAGTGGCTTGGTGGGTGGCAATTTGGTTGGGTGTCTGATTCTAACCTCCCGTTGTGTGCATTGAATTTCACATGTCCCCCCTGTGTTTGTGCAAGTCTCCTCCTGCAGTCCAAGTCATGTGTTTAGGTGAATTGCTGGATCTTATTATTGCCTAAAGTATATATTTGTGCATGTATGCATGTATGTGTCACGGTTCGCGGGTGAGCGAGTAGGGAAGCAGGCGAGCAAGCCAGGACTTCAGGTAAAGCTGGGTTTAATGCACAAGACACGGACATCGACGGACAATACAATGACAAGTCTGGGGAAGACTGACTCAGACGAGGACTAAATACAAAAGACAAGCTAGACTTAATAGGACACAGGCGATCACAATCAGGGCTGAACACGAGGTAATGAGGGGGGCGTGGCACACATCGGGATCGTACGGAGCAGGGTGTGACAGAACCCCCCCCCAAAGGCGCGCACACCGGGCGCGCCCGAGAGGAGGCGACGGACGAGACGGAACAGGACCTGAAAGACAAAGCAAAACATCAACCAAAAACAGGGAACAAGACAGAGACACAAAACAGGAACAGGGACGAGACGAAGGACAGAACCCGACAAAGAACAGGGAAAGCGGACAGACAGACCTGGAAGGGAGACACAGAAGGGGAGAAAGGCGGAACAAAAGGGCCAGGAGTGAACGGAGGAGCCAGAGAGGGACGAGGAGCAGAGACAGACGGGACAAACGGAAAGGGAGGAGGAACAAGGGGAGCACGAGGGAGCCCAAGCGGGCGACGGGCAGCGGCCGGAGGGGCCGCAGGGGAGAAGGAGGAGGGAGCAGGAGGGGACCACCCAGGGGCCAAGGGAACGGGACGAGGGAGTGACGGAGGGGACACGGAGGGAGCAGGAGGGAACACCCGGGAAGGCAGGCAGGAGGGGGAAGCCGCGGCAGGCGGAGGCGCAGCTGGAGCCGGCGAAGGCGCCGTCCGACGCCCAGCCGGAGCTGGGGGGCCCGGAGGCGACCGACAAGGACCCGGAGGCGGGACCGAGGACCGGCACCGAGGATCCAGGGGGGGACCCGGAGGGGACCGCCGACCCCGAGCCGGAGGACCCGCAGGCAGCCACCGAGCCACAGCCAGGGGCCGAACGGGCGAGCCAGGGGGCAGGGCGGGCGGGACCCGGGCCCTACGCCTATGTCCCCGTCCCTTGCTGGAGACGGAGAGGCGGGGTCCTGGGGGGCGTCGGCCTTGCCGGGGTACTGGCGAGGGTGTCAGGGCCTCAGGCAGGGCCGCGGGCAGGACGGGAGAGGCGGCCTCAGGCAGGGCCGCGGGCATGACGGGAGAGGCGGCCTCAGGCAGGGCCGCGGGCAGGACGGGAGAGGCGGCCTCAGGCAGGGCCGCGGGCATGACGGGAGAGGCGGCCTCAGGCAGGGCCGCGGGCAGGACTGGAGGGGCGGCCTCAGACAGGGCCGCGGGCAGGTAGCCAGCAGGAGGCGCCTCGGCGGGCACCTCAGGAAAAGCGGAGGCAGCTGCAGGCGTGCGACCCGCAGGGGCCGCCTGGGCAGGCGCCTCGGGCGTCCGGTCAGCAGGGGGCGCCTCGGCGGGCGCCGCCAGCCCGCTACCAGCAGGGAGCGCCTCAGCGGGCGCCGCCATCACACGGCCAACAGGGGGCGCACCCGCAGCCACCTCAGGCAATTCGGGAGCCGGCAGGACAGGCGAGACAGGCAGGTCAAGAGCTGGCAGGACAGGCGAGACAGGCAGTTCAGGAGCCGGCAGGACAGGCGAGACAGGCAGTTCCAGTGCCGGCAGGACGGGCGCCGCTGTCACGTGGTCAGCAGGGGGCGCCTCGGCGGGCGCCACCAGCACGCGGCCAGCAGAGGGCGCCTCGGCGGGCGCCACCAGCACGCGGCCAGCAGGGGGTGCCTCGGCGGGCGCCACCAGCACGCCGGCCTGCAGGGGGCGCCTCGGCGGGCGCGGCCTCCACGCGGCCGGCAGGGGGCGCCGCGGCGGTTAGTGCAGCAGGCAGAGCGGGGCCAGCCACAGGGACTGCAGGCAAACCAGGCAGGACAGGCGGGTCAAGCAGGACAGGCGGGACCGCTGGCAAAGCGGCAGTAGCTGCAGCAAGCGGTGCCGCGGGCAGAGCGGCAGAAGCTGCAGCAGGCAGGAAAGGCAGTGCCGCTGGCAAAGCGGCGGAAGCTGCAGCAGGCGGTGCCGCAGGCAGGGCGGCGGCAGCTGCAGCAGGGAGGACAGGCAGGACGAGCAGGTCGGGCGGTGCTCCTGGCTGATCGGCGGTGGCAGCAGGCAGCGCAGCCGCGGGCAGATCGGCGGCGGCAGCGGGCAGATCGGCGGCGGCAGCAGGCAGCGCAGCCGCGGGCAGATCGGCGGCGGCGGCGGCAGCGGCCGGCGGTGCCGCGGGCAGATCGGCAGCGGCAGCAGGCAGCGCAGCCGCGGGCAGATCGGCGGCGGCAGCAGGCAGCGCAGCCGCGGGCAGATCCGGAACATGCAGGTCCGGAGCAGGCAGGAGGGGCGCCGAGCGCGTTGGCGCTGTCCCTTTCTGGGCTTTAGAGACCCGTGGAATAGAGTCTCTCACGGCGCGTATCCCACCGAGACCCAGGCGCTCCGGCCGATAGAAATAAGCCTCCAACGGAGGTGGCTTCTCCGCATGGAAGCCGGCCAGGCCAGCAGCAGCGATGTCGTCCCAGGCAGGGAGAAGAGAGCAGGCTCTTAGGAAGAGCGTCGGGGCGGCTTCTTCCCCTTTTCCCCTTCGCCTCTTCTTCTTTCGCCGTGCGGGACCGATAGGAGGGGGCGGAGTTACCGCCGTGAGGCGAGAGGCTGGAGCCGCTTCTCTTTTAGCTGGCGGCCGAGCTGCTGCAGGAGGGAGCGTACTTCCGCCATGTTACGCTCCTCTGTCCGAGGGTTTACTCCCTGGAGGAGCTCCTCGCTCCGTTTGACCAGAGCGTAGCAGCCGGGATCCTCTTGGACCTCCGGCAGCTCTCGCCAAAACGCGACCTCATGCAGCAGGACGAGCCAGAGGTCCTCGCCCTGCTGCGTTGCGTTGTAAAGGAGACTTGTCATTCTGTCACGGTTCGCGGGTGAGCGAGTAGGGAAGCAGGCGAGCAAGCCAGGACTTCAGGTAAAGCTGGGTTTAATGCACAAGACACGGACATCGACGGACAATACAATGACAAGTCTGGGGAAGACTGACTCAGACGAGGACTAAATACAAAAGACAAGCTAGACTTAATAGGACACAGGCGATCACAATCAGGGCTGAACACGAGGTAATGAGGGGGGCGTGGCACACATCGGGATCGTACGGAGCAGGGTGTGACAGTATGGACTTTCCCTGTTTCCTCTGCTCCGTGCTTTCTGCGATGGGCTCTAGTCTCACCGTGACCCTGTGCTGGATTAGTGATTTTCCACATGAATGGATGGATGTTACATATACTCTGAGGCGTACACTATATACACCATATGCATATGCATAGCATCTGGTATGTCTCATAATTGTAAAAGATCTAAAATTATTTTTAATTGCCCATTGCCCTTTTTATTTCCTCCCATTCTGTTTATGAAGACAGCACAGATCATCAGTTTATTTACCTCATGTGAAGTAGTTGACTTTATTGATTTTACAGAGGCAATTTGCTGGTAAATGATGTTAACATGTGAAACTTATTACAGAATTACTTCATTGATAGCTACGTACAAACATTATCAAGGGTTGCAACAAAGACAATTTATTTACTGAATGTTATGCAGGAGAGTGAAGGGAGAAATTCTGGCTGAAATAAAGCTACATTACATGAAGGCTTTTTCCCTTAATCTTTGTTTTCCTTAATTGACCTTTAATGTTCCAAACTTAGGAATTGTCACCCTGTATAAAGCCTCGGTTGTGGATTTGTATAGATGTTTTTGATATCACAAACTTTAGGGCAGGTCTATATTATTATATTATAAAAAATGTTGCCACAAAAGCAATGGGAAAAACAATATGCAATTACATCTTGAGCAGAGCTACATATAATGGCTTCTTGGTTTGTATGATACATTTAATCACTGACTAATTGGTATCGCATCAATCTGCATTATTTCATCGTCAGGGTAATGGTGATAATTCAGCAGCTCAGTGTAAGTACAGGAAATTATATGAGTATGGGAATATCATAAAACAGCGTTTAAATATTTTAATTTCATTTGTCAGGATGGCCGTAAGACTTTATTACAAAAATCATTACATCTCATTAGTGGAATTATTGCATTATTCATTACTTACAAATTATTTTCACATAATGGCTGCCCTGATATATTTAACCTCCACATCATAGATAATGGTCTGGTAAAATTAAATTGTGAGAATACAGGAATTCTCAAGCTCTTTGAAGAACATGAGAGAATAAAGGAGGGTTTCAGTGGGTGCTAAGTAATTCTGCATGATTTGCTGGGACAGAACATTTGTTTTTGTCTGATTTGCATAAGGAATACAGCATACCATTGGAAATAAAGTTACTCAAGCGTTATGGTGACACACTCACTTGACAAAGCTCACTTGACTTTGTTCTAATTTTTTTGTTCTAATTTTTTTTTCCCCCAACAAGCCCATTGGTATTTTTAAGAAATACAATAAACCTCATTTCAGCATCACACTAATGCAAATGTGTTTTTTTCCATAATATTTTATCTGCATGAGTTATGTTTGTGAAGAGTATAGGAGGAGAGTGGACATGCCAGCAAAGTTACACAGCATACCCATATTTTATTAGACTTCTGTAAGGACGTAGCTGCCCATAATGTGGGGAGGGTCTCAGATATACCATGTAAAGTGAACACTGTTGAACTTGCAGGTCAGGGGAGGTCTTAACTCTGACTCTCACCTATTGTTTTAAAGATGATTAATAATTCATGTAAATTTAACAATTTAAATTAATCTACAATCAGTGAATTTTCAACCCAGGATGAAATTATATTTTTGAATATATGGATGTGTGAATTATCAAACTAGGAAGTGCTCGGGGAAAAGTGACCAGTTTACATAAATAACTGTGTGGTGTGATTTGATTACTGGTCATTATGGATCTTAAATCTGATACTCATTTCTTCATTTTATGTGAGTTTGTGTGTGTACATTCATGCATACATACATAGAAACATACACACAACATAAATTCCCCATTATTATATATAACCCAATTGCAAACTTTGCCATGAACTCCGTACTCGTCCGAAAATGAGTGTTCAATTTTACATTATCTCCTGCAAGTGAAATACGTCTATGAAATATTTAATGTTCAATTTTCTATCAGCATTTGGAACATTCATAATTACATGACAATATGCATTGTAATTCATTCCAAGAAGTCAGATATAGCTCCCCGCTAGTGATGGAGTGAATAATTTACTACTGGAGACAATGTAACAGCCTTACACTGTTGGTTTTGGAGACATTAACTGAGAAAATGTGCACTCTATAATAAACTGGATATAAAATGCTTCAATTGTTCTGGCTTGTATGGTTCTTTTGTAAATTGGCCAAAAGGTGTTGATCAATTGGCCCAAATTAGTCAAGTGATCTGTCCAAAATCTTTAAGTGCAATTTAAATATAATCAAATTTGAGATGTTCTTGGTGTTGGCAACCTTCTTTTAACATTCTTTAGAATTATTTTAGTTTGCAAAGCAATCAAACATACAACATGTACTGTAGGTGTGAAAATAGTTATTTTAGCCATAGTTAGGCCAACCTAAATACAAGGGAAATCAGAATCACAAAACTTTTGTTATCCCAAAGGAAATTGCTTATGCAGCTATTTGAATACTCTATTAAAACACTAGGCATGTTTTGGCTGGCATGTCCCAATATATGACTGCAATTAATTTAGACCCTTACCATCAGTGTGATGGGCATACAAATGTTGTGGCCAATCAAAGACATTCTTAAAATTTCAGACCTGTCATCACCAATCAACTGATTCTTTACAAAGACTGAATATGAAAGACAATTATGTTATTTAATGTAAGATTATCTAATGCCTGTGTGATCAGATTTTTATATGTACACAGGAAATTCATGGATTTTTTAAACAAACATTTATCTTGCTATTTGTACATTATTAACTGCAAGTAGTTCTATATGACATATTTCATCTTTAGAGAAAACTGACCTTTAAATGCCATAATAAAA
Source organism: Paramormyrops kingsleyae (assembly GCF_048594095.1). NCBI lineage: Eukaryota > Metazoa > Chordata > Actinopteri > Osteoglossiformes > Mormyridae > Paramormyrops > Paramormyrops kingsleyae. Next base: position 44,332,806 of record NC_132797.1, on the reverse strand, counting down.
TTCTCATAAATAATAGCATATTACATTTTCTGGAAATATTATAACCGTGATTAGCATGTTCTGTGGTCAAGTAACATTAGTAAGTATTTAAAAAATATCAAATGTTCTTTATTTATGTACATCATACAAAATACAAACTGTAATGGCTTTATCCCATTAAGAAATTTAGAAAAAAGAACTACCAAAAACCTTTATAAACCATATAAAATCAGCAAAAGCAAAATGTAAACTTTATTAAATACGTTATTTTATATTTGAAATTACATGTTTAAAATGCAATAAAGCATATTTCTGTAATTAATGTGTTCATCTCAAATTTAAGCAATCAAATACATACAGTGGAAATTACAGGAATGAAACATTATAAAGCATCAAAACTCTTAAGAATAATTTTTAGTAAATCATATAAGACTGACATTTTGAGCGACTGAAATCAGCTCTTAGCTTTTTGGTGCAATTTATCATACTGTCTGTCAGAAACCAACACAAATAATTCACATCTTGCAAACAAGACACTGCAGTTCCCTGCACACATAATGCTTTTTACTCCAGGACATACATCTTTTCACTGCTCATTTTTCTGGTCTTATTAGCATTGTAATTAGCATTAACATGGCTGTAATGTGGCAATTTTCTTGGCAGGGCTCACAGTATGGTGATTGCGTGAACATAGCCAGGGGATGATATTAACAATATAAATGTAATTTTGAGATTGAAGCCTTTTTTGAAGAGGACAGCTAGAGGCCTGCAATCCTTTCCTTGGGACGTTATTACAATGAGCTCCTTGTCCAGTGCACTTTAAACAATAATAATATTGGCATGACAGAGCTTTTATCGATCCCACAATGAGTCAGCATGTTTGCTTGTAGCTTTCTGCTATTTTTGTGAACATCCCAATCCAGGGTACATGCAAGATCAACATTATCAGCTGTCCACAGGATAGGAAGACTGTTGACAAGGCACTGCTCTGCATTATCTCAAATTTAATTAACCCGTTGTCTTTCTAAAAACTTTTTAAAAAATTAACAAATCCCTGGGTGAACTGTTGGGAACCAGTGGCCAAAAAGACAGGCAGAAAAGCATGGAAATACACAAAAGTAGACCTACTATAATTTCCTATAAATACTGCTGAGATGGTTTCCATCAACTGGAAGTATTTGGATGTTTTAGAGAGTTTTAGAGAAGAGGAAACCGAGAATGGGGAAAAATTATTCATCCATCCCCACATCCATACATCCATCCATATCTACTTATCCATTGCAGGACCACAGCTATACTTGACTATATTTTGGGCTGTAAGGCTGAAAAATTTGCAGTATGGTAACTGTATATCATGGTTTGTGATATATCACAGTTTAACCCCTCACCCCCACAACACCCACCCAGCCACTCATTATAGCCACAAGCATACATGAAAAATTACCATACAAAGAAGAAGAAAAGAATTTAATTCTTCTTAATTTTACACATGTTAAATAAGTCTTGCCTTTTTTATTTTGTCACTCAACCAACAAGGATCAGTGACATGGGTTATGAGAATATTAGTCTATACATTGTTTTAAAATGGTTACTAATCCACAAACAACTCACTTTTGCATTGTGGCATAATGTGATGGACAGAGTTCTCTGGTGATGGTGTATAAGGTTTGATACTGTTTTAGCTACTGTTTTAATATAGTATCCAGTTACACTACAAGCTGCAGAGGAAAAAGTAACTACACCTAAGCTATTTCATCCATAACTGAAAAAATTCACTCCAGTCATCAGAGAAAAAAATTACTAACGCACTACATCAAAACATTTACATTGCAATAATGTATGGCATGAAATAAACTTGTAACTATATCATTCAGTAATACAAATAATAAAACAACATACCATTCACATTGGCCTCAAGAACTAAGTTAGTGCTTGATTCCCCTGCACTTCCTGTTGTGGCTAAGCATGCACCTGACGTCAGTTCTGCAGCCAGACCCTTCTCAAACTGTTTGATTGCCTAGCTGCAGTGATCACACAATGGGATTTGTAGTTTTATTACCACACAGACACCGGTGCAGACCAGAAAACACAACCAACGGATTAGTTTTACAGCGTTTTACTATTTCATTTTCTGCGGACAACGCTTTTTGGCAATTAACAGAGGTAAGAATTTTAAGACTTAGGTAAATAAAATTTAAGACATAGGATGAAAATCTGGGCATTTTTAAGACATTTTAAGGCCTTAAATTTAACTTTCTGAATTTGAGACTTTTTAAGACTTTTAGACCCCGCGGGAACCCTGCTTTAAGTCATACTGTTTTGTGTTTTTATTGTTATAACCTGTTATAACCAGATACGAATGTTTACTGTACTGTGAATGCTGTAACAATAGCCTGAGCAGGAGAAGAATGAATGAGTGTCTCGCGGGGATGCTCACGCTGCCGGCAGTTTGGGTGGAAACTGTCATATGCTTACGCTGGGCACACAGACACGGTGCAGTCGTGGCCACATATTTGTGGTCTCAAAACAGTCGTAAAAGTCAATCAGTCATTGGTTGTAAGTTGATGATGACCTGTAGTATTATTTAATGATGTAGCCTTTTGCCACGTTACATGACCATTTGTAAAAAAAATAATAATAAAATAGTTACTGGAATAGCTACAGCATTTTAAAAGTAGCTGCACTACTAATAAGCTACTGAAAAAGTTAGTTAAGTTAGTATTAGTGCTAGTTTTAGTTATTCCCCAACACTGATTATGGCTATACCAGGTGTTCTACAAATAGGGTTGCGAGCCGTCCAGGTGTCATGGCCTGCCTCTGCCCCTCCTGTTTTATCCCTAGGGTGTCTGCAATTAGTCATGCCTGTTCATAGCTTGTCTTACATCTCATTTCAACCTCTTGTGAATCACTCCAGCTGCCTCTCTTTTACTCCTTCGTTTGTCTTGTTCAAAAGTGCCTCCCAGTCCTACATATGCTCCCCAGTTCAGTCATTAATGTCAAGTCTGTGTGTATGCCCAAGTCCTTAGTCCTTGATTTTTAATGTTTAGGGTTGGCAAAGTTAACCCATTATTATTTCTTTGATTGCAGTAACACATACAATATTTTTATTCCCAAATGGGAGAATAGTATGAGCAAAGATTTTTAATTATCACCAATTGCATTCCTTCCGAGTTGTAAACAATGCAAGATATTTGTGTCACGACGTGCTCGTCCGATGTTCCCGTGTGCCACGCCCCCTCATTACCCTTGCGTGCAATTCCGATTGTTACCAGCTGTTTCCTGTTTTTTTTCCATTGAGTCCTGTGTATTTCAGTCCACGTTCGAGTACGTTTCCCCAGTCTTGTCATTGAGGTCATTTGATGTTCAGTGAAGTCTTGTCTCATTGTGTAGTGCTGCCTGTTTTGCCTGTTCCATGTCCCAGCTCCTATTTCCAATAAATCCCATTTTCCCCAATCTGTCGTGTTCTTCTCCTGCTTTCCTGTTCCGTGCACCCAGCCCGGTTGCGACAATTTGGTCACAATATTGCATAGAAATCCCCAAATTCACAGCTAAAATTAAAAAAAGAAAAATCAGTGTCTCGTGGGGATGTTGATGGAGGGGAAAAGTGAGGAATCCTTGTTACTTGGGTCATTTCATTTTAAGATTTTACCAAACACCCCAGAGGATAAAAATATATGTAACTTGCAGTATTTACTTTATTTTATTGAAAGCTAATACCTTATGAGGATCTTTCCAATTATTAGGGGCACTTTCAATAGTGTTCAGGGTTCAGTTTTTAGAGCTATTTGTCAAATAGGTTTTAGATTTACATTACATTTAAATTAGAAACGTTCAACTTGCCTGTGTGTATAACTGTTTCAGACACTTTGTCACAGCATACCATCACACCGTTCCACCCATATAACATATTCTGAAGCCATACTAAATGCATGTGAAAAGCAAGGGCAAATACATTGAGCATTACATCTGAATAAATACAAAATGTAGCAAATCTAACTTTCTTAAATATTCCATGAAGAGCTGACATTAGGTCATCTACAAAACAGCAAAGGTTACAGACTCATTAAACACTCATGTTTATTTATTTTGTCTTTTATTCAACATTAATACTAACAATGGTCTGTGTTCAAGGGGCACATGTCATTGTCACTCCAAGTTTAGCTTGACTTGGGTTAAGAGGTCATCACTTTGATTAAGTGAAGTCACCTGACTTCTCTGGGCTGGCTTCTCTGGGCGTGCAGAATCCTTAACATACTCTTATTGTCATGACCTGCTCGTCCGATCCTCCTGTGCGCCATGCCCCCTCATTTACCTCGTGTGAATCCCCGATTGTCATCAGCTGTTTCGTGTTATTTCTGAGTAATGCTGTGTATTTAAGTCCACATTCAAGTCTGTTTCCCCAGTCCAGTCATTGAAGTTGTGTGAAGTCTTTACCGTGTGTATGTATTTTGCTTGCAATAAACCCTGTGTTTTTGTATTTCCGTCTACCTGATCCTGATTCCCCGCTCCCTGCTTGCTCGTCCTGCACATGGACGTTACACTTATAAGGTTTAAGAAGGGTCCATTAGAAAATATATTTTAAAATTTAATAGTCAATGTAGAGCGTATTTTGAGTTTGATTCTTAAAATACACAATATGTAATTAAATTAATTTACAGAGGATTTCAAATACTCTGCAAAATGGTGTAGGATCTCACATGCACATATCACAGGGCCTAAATTCCAGGTGGCCTGAGACAAGGCCGTGCCTGGTACGAGAGGCACCAAAGGGGGGTTACACACATAAACACACACACACAGATAACCATGGAGGCCAGCACTCCAACTTTTATTGCCCAAAGATTTAGGGACCTACAGACAAGCAGAGTGGACCTAATGGACAGGGGTCCCTCGACTTGGCACACAACCCCCTCCCCATACATTCTGCCTTACATATCATTCACCCAACAGATGAACACCCTAAAGGAAGTTTCATTTAAGTTTGGCTTTTGTATACCCTGTATATTGATTTACTCACGACTACTAGTCTCAATATACAGATAGGTTATGTTTGTATGTGTCCTTAGACAATGTTAGTGTTTTGTGTGCCACCCTTATAACCATGTTCACGGAGTATCACCTATTTTACCCCTTTGCACTTGAATACATATAAATTTAAATAAATAGATCGGTATAGCTACCATTGTATATATGTTCTCATGGTATACCAGAAGAATCTGGAAAGTGAGTGTAACCAATGTGTCCTAACTTTTAGAGAGTCTTCTTTGTTAAAACCCCCCTTCTCTTCCAACATTCCTTTGTGGTCCTTATCTGATCTTGGTGGACAGTCACCAAGTTTCTTTGTTTCTACCATGCTATGTTAAAAGAACTGAATTAAGGTGTATCTTATCCATTCTGGAGAAGATGAATTGGCATAAGCCACACCAAACAAAATATGTTGTTTCCAGATGTGCAACTTACACTCACCTAAAGGATTATTAGGAACACCTGTTCAATTTCTCATTAATGCAATTATCTAATAAACCAATCACATTGCAGTTGCTTCAATGCATTTAGGGGTGTGGTCCTGGTCAAGACAATCTCCTGAACTCCAAACTGAATGTCAGAATGGGAAAGAAAGGTGATTTAAGCAATTTTGAGCGTGGCATGGTTGTTGGTGCCAGACGGGCCGGTCTGAGTATTTCACAATCTGCTCAGTTACTAGGATTTTCATGCACAACCATTTCTAGGGTTTACAAAGAATGGTGTGCAAAGGGAAAAACATCCAGTATGCGGCAGTCCTGTGGGCGAAAATGCCTTGTTGATGCTAGAGGTCAGAGGAGAATGGGCCGACTGATTCAAGCAGATAGAAGAGCAACTTTGACTGAAATAACCACTCGTTACAACCGAGGTATGCAGCAAAGCATTTGTGAAGCCACAACGCGCACAACCTTGAGGCGGATGGGCTACAACAGCAGAAGACCCTACCGGGTACCACTCATCTCCACTACAAATAGGAAAAAGAGGCTACAATTTGCACGAGCTCACCAAAATTGGACAGTTGAAGACTGGAAAAATGTTGCCTGGTCTGATGAGTCTCGATATCTGTTGAGACATTCAAATGGTAGTCAGAATTTGGCGTAAACAGAATGAGAACATGGATCCATCATGCCTTGTTACCACTGTGCAGGCTGGTGGTGGTGGTGTAATGGTGTGGGGGATGTTTTCTTGGCACACTTTAGGCCCCTTAGTGCCAATTGGGCATCGTTTAAATGCCACGGCCTACCTGAGCATTGTTTCTGACCATGTCCATCCCTTTATGACCACCATGTACCCATCCTCTGATGGCTACTTCCAGCAGGATAATGCACCAGGTCACAAAGCTCGAATCATTTCAAATTGGTTTCTTGAACATGACAATGAGTTCACTGTACTAAAATGGCCCCCACAGTCACCAGATCTCAACCCAATAGAGCATCTTTGGGATGTGGTGGAACGGGAGCTTCGTGCCCTGGATGTGCATCCCACAAATCTCCATCAACTGCAAGATGCTATCCTATCAATATGGGCCAACATTTCTAAAGAATGCTTTCAGCACCTTGTTGAATCAATGCCACGTAGAATTAAGGCAGTTCTGAAGGCGAAAGGGGGTCAAACACCGTATTAGTATGGTGTGCCAAACTCAGTTTTACATACAGAGATTACGCTTGGACAATTTTGAACATAGTAATAAATCAAGTAAATTTTTAGCAAACCAACTAAAACAGAATAAAGAGAAGGCAGCAATCTCTTCAGTTACAGACCCCAATGGGAAGGCAACTCATAGCCTAGGAGAGATAAATAGGATATTTAGGGACTTCTATAAAAAATTATACTCACCTGATATTAATCCAACCAATTCTGAAATAGAAGAGTTCTTAAACAACATCGACCTACCAATATTAAATAATGAACAAATAACGGCATTAGAGTTACCTCTCTCAATAGTGGAACTTCATGATGCACTACAATGTATGCCTAACGGGAAAGCCCCAGGTCCAGATGGATTTCCAGCAGAATTCTACAAAACATTTTGGCCTCTGCTAGCACCACTCTTCCATAGAATGGTTATAGAAATTAAAGAAACTGGCAGCATCCCTCCAAATATGAATTGTGCAGACATTAACCTGCTCCTCAAACCTGACAAAGATCCTGCTCTCCCCTCTAGCTACCGACCAATATCACTTATAAATGCGGACCTTAAAATCATCAGCAAGGCACTGGCTAGTAGAATTGAAAAAGTGACACCTTATATAATACATCCAGATCAAACGGGTTTCATTAAAGGCAGACAGTCCACTAACAACATGAGGAGACTAATTGGCGTAATAGACTACTGCAACATTCAAAATAAGGAAGCCATAATCATGTCATTGGACGCAGAAAAGGCTTTTGACAGGGTCAACTGGAAATTTCTAATGGCAACCTTACTAAAATTTGGATTTCGTGAGAACTTCGTAACCTGGATTAAAATTTTATACAGTTCACCTAAAGCCTGCGTAAAAACGAATGATCAAATCTCCCCAAGCTTCACTCTCAGAAGGGGCACTAGGCAAGGTTGTCCACTTTCTCCATCACTATTTTCTATATTTATTGAACCATTGGCAGCAGCAATTCGGAATAATAATAATATCAAAGGTATTCAAACAGCAAGTATAACCCATAAAATTAGTCTTTATGCAGATGATGTATTACTTTTTCTTCAAAATACACAGGGTTCCCTCACGGAGACGATAAGACTTATAGATAAATTCTCCTCCATATCAGATTACTCTATTAATTGGAACAAGTCGACTACTCTTCCAATATCTTGTGACTTCCAGTCCAATCCAACTATCCCACTTCAATCTGGGAACATTAGATATCTGGGTATTAACATTTCTGCCAAGCTGTCAGATCTGACGCGATTAAATTACAGTCCGCTGCTTAAAAAGATAGAAGATGACCTTGCACGGTGGAACAATCTACCCACATCACTTCTGGGAAGAGTAGCTACAATCAAAATGATGATCCTACCAAAAATTAACTACATGTTCTCAATGGTTCCGAGTCAACCTCCGCGGACTTGGTTTAAATCATTGGACTCCTTAGTTTCAAAATATCTATGGAAATCCAAACCACCACGAATAAGTTTAAAAACTTTACAGAAATCCAAAAACTGTGGGGGTTTGGAGCTTCCCAATTTCTACAACTACTTTCTTGCCAATAGATTGATATATGTCCTAAAATGGACTACGCAAAATAACTTAGACCTTAACTGGCTGGATATTGAGCAAACTTTCTGTAATGATATTCGAGTCGAGGACCTGCCATTTATCAGTCATATACTTAAACGACATTGCTGTTTTAAGAGCATCAACATCAGCACATCGCTGACAGCCTGGTGGGAATTTCTTAGAATAAACCAAACTTCAGTGGTCCCATGCAAACTGACACCCATCTGGAACAACCCTGACATCCTGTTAAATAAAAAAGTGATAAACTTCCTGGCTTGGCATAATAAAGGAATCAAGCGCCTCGAACATATAATCCAAGACAATTGCATGATATCATTTGACAAAATTACAGAAACTTATAACATTGAGAAAAACAAATACTTAGAATATCTTCAACTTAAATCAATAATACACAATAGATGGTGCCGTAAGCAATTAAATCTGGAGCTTTCACCTAAAATAGCAAACTTCTTAATAACTCCAACTAAAAAACTACTGTCTAGGATTTACGTGCATCTAGCAGAATCTGATACAACGCTCTCACTCCCTACCCACAAATGGGAAAGGGATTTACTCATCAATCCAGACACTAACTTCTGGAGGCAAATTTGCTTGAATATCTTCCGAATGAATCGGAACTCCAACCTGCAGCTTTTACAATACAAAATTTTACACAGAACACACTACACAGGGCAGAGGATGTTCCAGATGGGTATCAGAGATACTGACATATGCCTAACTTGTAAGACGGATGCACCAGATAATTACCTGCATGCTTTCTGGTATTGCACACCGGTCAACGAATTCTGGCAAAGGATTTGTGAAGACTTATCGACACACCTAGGGCATCCCATCCCACCCTCCCCCTCACTCTGCCTGCTTGGGGACCTCACTGACACTAATATGGACATGAATAAATCTTGCATGCTTCTCACAGTACTAACCATTGCTAAGAAAACAATCCTTCTGAACTGGAAGTCAAAAGAGAATTTAAACATAAATCTGTTCAAAAATCTACTCTGGGATTATGTTTCCATGGAGAGGATGTCTGCCTGTAAGAAAAATCAATTGATCGATTTTGAAGACAGTTGGACTCCAATAATGAATTTTTTAACGTAATGTCGTCAGGGGTGGTGGGGCCTTGCTGTCGCCGTCCCGGGTTGGGGGCTGGGGGGCTGGGTTGTTGGGGTCCTCTGGTGTTTCTCTTGGCTGAGGGCGCGTGGTCAGTGTCTCTGGGTGGCCGCTGGCCTGGCCTGGTGGGGGCGGTGCGGGGGGTGGGGGGGGTTCTGCCCCCGCGGGGTGGGTGGCGCGCTGGGGGGGGATCGGGGGGTGGGGCCTCTGGGTTCCGCCTGGGCCGCTGCGCTGGGGTGCGTGGGTTTGGGGGCGTGGGCTCTATCTGCTGGGGCCGCTGCTCCGGCTCCCGGGCGGGTGGTCGCCCGCATGCTGGGGGGCCTGGTCTGCCCGGGCCCGTTGCCTGGTGGGGGCGGGTCGTTGTCTGCCGTTGGCGATTCCGGCGCGGGGCCCTCGGGCGCTGTGGGGTGGTTTGGGGGGGGCGGTGGGGGGAGCCTCTGCCTCGCCGGGGGGGGGGGCCTGGGGTGGCCGGGGGGCGGGGGTCACCCCGCCTGGCTGGTCCGGCTCCCCGTTTGCCGGGGGGGTCTGGGGTTGTCCCGTCCTTGGCCGCTAGCTGGGGTCTCATCGGGCGTGGTGGGGTGGGTCTCTCCCGGTCTGTGCCTGGGGGGGGGGGGGCGTTCCCTGCTGCCGGGCTGCCTGTGGCGCCCCTGAACACCTCGGTTGGCCGTCCCTGCCGGCTGTGCGGGGTCAGGGATGGGGACTAATCGGGGCCAGTCGGGGATCTGGCCCCGGTGCCGGGGGGGGCCCACTCCTGGCACGCCCTTATTGCTCCCCTGGGCCCAACACCACATTTCACACAACACTAGGGCCTTGAGGGGCGGTGGGGAGGTGCGCCGAGACACTGCCCCTCAATTTTTACTTGCATGTTAGACACCACATGACACTAGGGCTGAGGAGGTTGGTTGAGGCAGGTGGGGCTCTGCCGTCTGCCAGCGGTGGGGTGCCCATGCCTCAACTGCTCGCCCACTTTTTGCACCTTAGTCATATACGCAGTCCATATTACATTAGGGCCTTGGGGGTGCGGGGAGGGGGATGAGGGACTCTGCCAGCGGTGGGGCCCTCATACCCGAACTGCACCCACTAATTTTAATGCATTGTAGACATAAACACACAACTCTCTCACACATGTACATGCACACTTCACACCAACATGGGTCAGGGAGGGGATGGGGGCTGAGGGGCCCCCCCTAACTCTCTGTCTCTGGCCCTGTGCGGGTGGGGTGGCCCGCCGGGGGGAAGACCCATCATGGGGGGGTTCGGGTGGCCCTGGCGGGTATGGGCGGCCTCCTCTCTTGGGCCGCGGGCCGGGGGGTGCTTGGCTCTGCTGCGCCGTGGTGGGGCCCTGGCGGGCGGTCCGGGGAATATTGGGACACTCTGGGCCCTGCTAGGCGGATTGGGGGGTTCGGTCTGGGCTGGGCGGGGTGTCTGCCGCTCCCCGGTCGCCGCGGGTCCGCTCCCGGGTGGGGGGGGGGCTCTTTGTATGGGCCCCCCTTGGATCATCCTGCAGTGTTGGGGGGGAGGCGTGCCGGGTCGCTGCGGTGGGCGGCGGCCCGTCCTCCCGGGGGACGGGCTGGGGGGGACTGGGGCTCCCCCGGTGTGTGGGGGGCCGTCCGCCGGGGGGTGGGGGGGTGGTCCCGGTGGGTGGGGCCCTTCGGCCCTGGACCCGCCTGCCCCGGTGGGGGGGTTGCGGGTGGGGCTGGGGGGCTCGCCGCCCGTCCTCCCTCTGCGGGCCTCGGCGCCCCCTTAGTCCCTCGCGGGCTCCCTCTCGGGTTGGGCGGGTGTTGTCCCTGGGATGCGTGGCTGTGGGCCCTTGTGCCGGGGGGGCGGTAGGGTGGCCTCGGTTGCCTGGTTCTCCTGCCTTCGCCTTGGGCCTGGGGGGGGGGGGGGGTGCTGCCGCCTCCCCTGACGGCATTAAATGCCAGCACATCCAATGACAAATCAGGTCACACCTACACTTGCACATGCATACAAGACTGGTTGAGCGATCAATATCATTATTATTATTACTTTTTAGGGTATGTTATAGATTTAGGAATTGAAATATACATATATAACGGTACGATTACGTGTGTGTATGCTACATATATATAATACCGATTTGTATTAATTATTATTAGCATCAATGATGTTGTTATAATTCTTGTTGTTTGATGAGTGTTATGTCTCTTATGGTTGTTTGTATTCTGTATTCCCCTATACTTCATTTTTTTTCCATCCCGCCTACATTATTAGTGTTATTATTTCTGTATACCTTTTTTTTTTTTTTTTTTTTTCTCTCTCTCCCCCTCTCCCCATGGTGATTGATGTCTGTTATTGTTACGCTTGTTGTTTCTATACCCCCCCTGTTTTTCTCCTTTTCCACGGTACTGGTGAGTTCGGAGCGGCCACAATCTTTGCTCTTGAATGTAATGTAAAATAAAGTTGTCCTCCGAAGAGGGGGGGTGGTGGTGGGCAATAAAAAAAAAAAAAAAAAAAAAAAAAGTATGGTGTTCCTAATAATCCTTTAGGTGAGTGTATATTGATATTACCACAAACTAACGGCCACGCCTATCTATGGATAAGATGTGCTGTTTGTAATAGGAATATTTGATGTAATATCCGCACAAAGTGTAACATCTGTTGAGGTGCAACCCAAAACACCTGTATCCTATACTGATGTGAATCAGTCACATAGATAAAATAATTAATTGTTTAATCAATTAATGCAGATGGTATGAGGTATGTACCTGTGAAGCTGGTATGGCATATTTGGTGTCATACTGATGGAAAATCACTCCTGATTCCAAATCTGGTCAGTGATTACCATAAAAGTGGATGTATCAAAAGTTATAACAGCTTAATGAAAATCATCAGTAAAGGGAGAATCAGTCAGGCCATAAATCCCTAAAGGACTGATACAGACCCCCTTCCGAAAGCCCGCCAAATGGATGGCCAGCCATTGGGCCAGGAGTCGAATTCCTGGTCATCCCTATTCATGAACTTTAGACCATAAAAATCTAGCACCTCAGAACAAAGCAGCGCACAGAATAACCGCCAGCCCGAAGGAGAACATCAGCCGGGGCAAACAGATCATCAAGCGCGGAAAAGACCATCAGCCCGGGAGACGAGAAGCCCACAAGAAACCCTCCGGTGAAGGCCCAGCTGAACAGAGAACAGCACCCAAGACAAAGCTTCACCAGGAGAGAGAATCCAGAGGGGCTCCACTCCACTGCTCAAAACGCCGCGCCTTCCTGAGTGCCATCAACTCAGCAGCTCTGCCATCAACTGCCAAGACCCCCCCCCCAACTCTTCAACCAAGTAAACCAACTTCCTTTCATTCTAACTTAAGCTGTTCTGTTAACCTGCTATAAGACTTTAGGGTCGTGTTCCACAAACTGTGCTTGCTTTGCAGAACAGTATTTCCCATTTAAGGTTACTCATTTAAATCTGGTCATTGCATTTTCATAACTACATCGTTTGTTTTATTCTGTTATTTCGTGTTTCTTGTTTGTGTTAGGTGTAATGTCTGTCTTATGTTAGTTGTAGTGTTAGCTAGGAATAAATGCATGTCTTTTACACAACTTTAGCCTCCGTCATTGAGTGTTCCACACTAAGTTCCTGCCTCTGTGCGATCTTGCTACATGCTCTGAACCTCAAACTCGTCTGAAACATCGCGAGACTCTCTCTCATCGGCCGTGAGGGGAGGTTCGCTACCAATCGTTTACATTACCTGGTGATGCAGCTCGCTGGACGAGCCTTCTAACCCAGGTTACTAAGCGATACTGGTAATCAGTGAATCCCATTTGAGTCTCACATTAACAGACTCACAGGGATACCGCAATTGAGTTTGGAGGAGCCGACCATTCGGCATAACGATTGGTTAATAATCAGCATTAAATAATAATTAATTAAACTTTAATTAATTTTAAACATATTGGTGGAGATATTAAAAATTACCTGAGCTAATATTTCCTACATTAATTGGTGGAAGAACGCGGGCACAAGGTTTAAACTTTTTGTGAGCACACAATTTAAACTTGTTATGACCGAACGTGCAGTTGAATAAGCGCTACTGTGAACAGGTTGCAAAGTTGAGGATTAATTGCACTCATGGCAGTCCGAAGGCATTTAAGCGGGATTATACGGGCTTATTATTTTTTATTTTTATTATTAGTAGTTATTTTCTTTTGTTTTATTTTCGGTTATTTTATTTTAGTTTTCATTCATTTTAAACTGCAGTAAACTTAAACCCTATATCTGACGAGACTCTCAGGTATAGCGCGATGTTTCCAGGATCGATTCGGACGAGTTTCTCCGTTTCTATATATCCTGGTAGAGATCTCTCTCTATTAGCGAACAGGAATTCTTGTTTCGAGAATCTAACCTGAATTCTGTTGCGTTTGTACTCCCTGAGATAAGACCGATAGCTTAGCTACCTATCAGGATCTTTCTCGTATGTGTGTGCCTGCTTTAGACAAAGCAAGTTTAACACCGCTTTGCGCTGTGTTATGTGTGTTATTTAGAATTTGGGAGTCTCCAGTGCTTGAGACCCGCTGTGTTTAAGCACCATTTGCGACGAGATATAGTGCACTCGCTATTTAGATCCGTAGCCATAACGCGAGCGCTGTCTCGCTTCAGCAATTGTTTTAAGGGGTTTTAAACTGCGCAAGACACAGAAGTTGTGCATACATTAAAAGTGTATGTCACTCATCTAGCATCGGCAATCGCCTAGCAACCGTCTTGGTTACGAGTGCAGTCAGCGAACGCCACTCTAACCACTTAAAGGTCAGAGCCCTGAAGGCCTGCCTGACGCCATTTGTTTTTTTCTCCTGGGTCACCAGTGACCCCACCCCTTAGGCTCACGTACCTGGGACCCCTCCACAAAGGGAGCAACACCCAATTGCGCCTCTAGTGGTCAGGCATAGAACTACCACTCCATTTCGAAATTGCGCCTCTAGTGGTCAGGCATTGGACTACCACTCCATTTCGAAATTGCACCTCTAGTGGTCAGGCATTAAATAACTACCACTCCATTTCGAAATTGCGCCTCTAGTGGTCAGGCATTGGACTACCACTCCATTTCGAAATTGCGCCTCTAGTGGTCAGCCATAGTAGTATGACAACATCTGAGTTGGGTCTCTAGTGGTCAACACCGGTAATACCAACACACATAATTGGACACACAGGTTCTTGCCTGAAAGCAGGAGTCAACTTCACAGACCAAATCGATTAGATCACAACACATTAACATCTAATTAGGTTATTGCTGCATAACTAATTGATGTTTACAATTAAACAATAAGAAACAATTAATTTGGTTTGATTTCTGTTTTACCTTTTTGATTTATTTTAGGTTTTATTTCATTTTATGCTTTCATCCACTCCTTCTCCCCCAACAAGGAGATTTGCATAGAAGTTCAACCCTTATTAATAACAGTAAACTAGTTACATACACAATCACATCAGGGAGTCGTTGAGGTTTTGGACGTGATCGGTTGAGCTTTTCCTGTGCTGGGTGCTTACCATTCGCTGCCTGTGGCTCTGCTGTCACTGCTTACGATCGTACAGTTTGTCAGAACCGAAGGGGAGCTCTCAGCAATTGGACGCCCAAAAGCGCGCCAGCCCGGCTGCACCCGCTGACTCATTAAGGGCAAGGTTGGCAGGTATCTCGGGAGGTCATTACAACTTTTGAGCAGGACCTCGTCTAGGGTGAGTTCTGAGAATGGCCCTAGCTTGGACTCTCACTAGGGTGGGTGACACCTGAAGGCTGTTTTGCCAGCCTTGGTCGAGTCAGGTCTCAGGCAGTGCAGCCGATAAGCTGAACCCCACCTGGGTTGTTTCAGTTGTGCATACAGAACACCCCCTTCCAAGTTGACATTGCTGGGGATCGGGGAAGTGGGAGCTGGACTTGGGCCTGCTTGGCTGGGATTGAGCTTGTGGGACGTGCCCTACTCTGGAGGGAGACCTGACAGTGTTCAAGCCTCTCTAACTGCATGACTAGCTTAACACCGCAACACCTCATATAGGGACAAATAAAGCAGAACCTGCTAGTGGTTCCCCGTCTGGTCAAAGCGGAGTTGTACAACAGAGCCCACCCAGGGATAATCTGATCTGCAACAGCAAGCTACGTTTGAATGCAGTCCCATTGGTTTGAAGCTGTTATTTCTCATTTCCTGTTCCCAACTTCTCCTGTGGTCTTCTGACACTGTCAGTAGCCACAGATCTGCAATTTCCAGGATAAGGCTTTATCCTTTCCCCCTCACTAGGGCATCCCTCAGGCCCTAGAGTAACTCACACTGTTCTAACCTGCAACAACTTCTCCCAGGGAACAATTTTTGTGTGTTTATTTTGTCGTGGGTAACTATTCCCGTGGTTCACTACACCCTTCCAGTTACCCATTGACAGGCCGCAGTTCTACTTTATTTTATTTTGTTGGTTTAACCCTCTGGAGCCTAGGGGTAGGAAACACACTTTCACTGACTGGGGCATGATCACACATTTCTTCAAATATCATAAACTTAATTCATGACAAATACATTATTTCTTATATATTTGGTTTGGCAACAAATTCATCTTAATCTTAGTGTACTTTGTAAATATGTCAAATTTATGTGAAGTTTGTAATTTGACATTCAAAGTATAGACATTGCAAAATGCAATTTGGAACACTTGCAGAAACATTATCAAAGTACATAGTAAGCAATGCTGGCAGTTTGTTTTGATCCCAGATATCTGATCACCAAAGTCTTGGCTACATGAAGATGACTAAATGGTGTAGATGCAACATTCATTTGGATAAATAAATAAGAAAAACCTAACTCATGTCACTATTTCTGGCTCCTTTCATTGAATATGTAGCAACTTTCATTTGTATGAATGAGCCATTGTCACCTGGCCACGTCCCCAACCCCCTTTTATGGCGCTGAAGGGGATGTATCTGGATCGCGTTTCACCGTTGCGCTGTTAATCAAATTACCATGCGAATGCGATTTCAATACGCGCTAATGCGGCTATTTATAATGTGAATAGCGATCCTCGGGTGAGAGCGGTACTACACGCCCCCGATGCAGGTAAAACAAAGTAAGATGACATGGTTTACTTTTTTGCCGATTTATCCTAATTAAAAAAACTTTAATACTTCCGACAATGGACGTTTTCAAAAGAAGACAGATTATGGATTTAGCCAGCGTTTTTTTCATGATTCTACATTAAGATTTCAGCGAGATATAAACTGAAATAGACGCAAAAAGTATGCGATGTCGCCGACGACATACTCGACCCCAGAGAGTTAATTTGTTCGCCCAGATTTAGGTGTTAGGCCTCCCACCTAGGCAACACCCAACCTGAGTAACAGATTTCTGCAGCCACCCTCCTGTTGACCGAGTCACAATGACCCACATGGAAAGCCCACTGGACCAGTGGAAAGATTTTGGTATCTGGTCTGAAGATGTGACTCCCAACTTGCCGCCCGGTCATGTCGATCTCACATGGTCCAAAGAAGCTGACCAAATTGAGGACGACATTGCCGAAATTATGGACATGCCACCCACTCAGAAATGCGGGAGTAAAGAGTAAATACTCGGCTCCGTCGCACACAAACTCCTAGTCAGGCTGAAGATGAATGAAGAGGGAACGTCCCGTCTCCAGCAAAGGGTGCAAGCACTCCAACAGCAGGAGGAAAACACCCAACGACTACTGGCGGAGGCACAGAGAGATGCCGCCTAGGCCCAGCATCACATTGGGAATCTGGAGCAAGAACTCCAAAAGAGAAGCTCTCCACCCCATGAGGAGGAGGAGACGGAAGAAGGCGAGATGCCTCACACCAGCAAAAAGCTTCAACATGCCCTGGAAGAGCTCAGAGCTGAAGCTGACCAGCAAAAACAGCAAGCCAGAGCCACCAGAGAAAACCTTGAAGCCAGACTGGACCAGGCTGACACCCTGCTGGACAGAGCCCACATGGAGCTCAAGAACAAGGATGGTTGGATCCAGGCCCTGGAAAACCATCTGGCCGAGGCACAGAGATGTCTGCACAAGATGAATCACCAACTGATCAGCTCCCAGGAACAGCTCACCGATGCTAGAATGAAACATCGGGCTCATGCAGAAGAGATTGACCGGGTGAGACAGGAATTGAAGCAAGCATATGAGATGGAATTCGAGGCACCCTACGAATCAGCGATGGGACCGATGTCATCTCCAAAAGTGCGGTCGCTCCCAAGGCACACGGGGATCTCTCATCGGGACAAGGTAACTCCCTGCCCCTCACCAGACCTTGAGGAACCAAGAACCCAGAAGGTCTCTCTCAGAGAAGACACCCCAGATGGAACAGGCCTACCAAAGCGAACATTACACCAGCACCGGGTTACCACAAAGGAGCTTGATAAAGTAGCTCGGAATATCAACACGTTTACCCCGAATCCCAGAGGAGGCCACGACATTTACGCCTACCTCCAGGACATCAACTTCCACCTCAAAAGACTGGACAATGTGACCAATGAGGACAGAGTCTACCTCATCAGGATCACATCTAGTCTGGAGCTCCGTAGCTTCCTGGATCGACAGCCCAGTCGAATCAAGGCCGACTCCAAGCTGCTACACAAAGCCCTGATTCAAGAGTTCGCTGATCCTGAGTCAGAACAAGGTATCGCCGTCGCCTTCGATGTTAAACAGAGCAGACAAGAAGCTCCCCAAGCCTACTACAATCGCCTTCGTCGGGCATATTTTGGGTTCAGAAATGAGCCAGACATGGAAGAAGATGCGAACTTCAAGGCTCTCTTCCTTCGGAACCTCCACCCAACCATTAACCACTACCTGGGGCTCATGGCTTGTCACCGCACCATGACAAGTCAACCACTGCGAGACCTGGCGATCAAGGCGTACCACAAACAAAAAGCAGCAGCTGAGAAGGTAACCAAGGCTCTGGCAGTGCTGAACCTTGGCACTACAGATCCCAACCTAGCGTTGGAAGGTGGCCACCCTCCTCATCAACCACCAATCCACGACCAAGGTTGGAGAGCAGCAAGCCACAGTGAGCGTTACCCTGGTGTACCCCCACAGCAGTCAAAGACTCAGCCAGACTGGTGGGAGACACGGCGCTATTGTAAGAATTGAACAGCTCAAATGGGGATGGTTTCCCACCAATGTTCAGGGGAATTGATTATGAATTAATTAATGATTAATTCATACACAATTAAATAGGGAATATTAGGTTTGAGTTGTTGTTCCGATATCACAGTCTTTATATTAGTCCCACTTGGTAAAGATCTGGATGATTTAAGTCCAGAATGTGAATGGAATTCATTCGTTGGTATCACTACTCAGTCTAAGATAGCTGCCCGTCCACCGGGTTAGCTTCTTTCTGTAACCTAGCGACTCAGCTCTTGGCCAAAGAGAGAGTCTCGCGATACTTGAGGACGCGAGTGGGACTTCAAAGCTCAGTAACGGGATTCAGACCAATAAAGTGACTTATTGTAAGCACAGAGAGGGAGATTTAAAATGTGAACAGCATGCGTTTATTCTAATACTACACTAAAACAGGACAAACATTACACATAACCTAATACATACAAACACAATAACGGAATTACGGAAAATGGATTTACAGTAGGAAACAGTGATAAGCTTTGATTAAATACTGTTCTGCAACGGCAAGCCTAGGATCTAAACAGGCAACCCAGATTTCAGCGTAGATCAGCCGGTGCTAGTTGCCTATTAGAGAGTTGTCGGTGAGTTTACGTGATTGCAGCGGGGATCAGCTTTGTCTTTTGTTGAAACTCGCGGCGAAGAGGCTTCGTAGTTTCGATGGTAGATTTATCTTCTCCGCGCGTAGTTTCTCCCGCAGTCTTGGATTGGAGGCTTCGCGTTTTCTTTTTCTTTTCTTTTTGATGTTTTCTCCTCCTTTTTCGATGACTTTTTCTCCTCCTCCTCCTTTCGATTCTCTGGGTGTGAGGTTTTTATGCCCCATGGGTCCCATGAATATTCATGACCCAGGGTCCAACTCATACCCAATGAGAATTGGTACCTGGATCCGAGGGGCCGGTTGCAGGCTCCCCGAATGTCCCCATAGATTTATGGTGGTCTTTGGCCAACTTTTGTGCTGATTTTAATTAAGTAATTTAGCTTTGGATAGGTTCAATTGTGTAATAATCCGTCCCCGGATTCACATTCGGACATAATTTAGGATGACATTGATACCAAACATGATATTCCACCTTTGATCCAAACCTTTGCTAATTTTCATTGATTAATTTATAATTCCTCTTATGAGGTGCATGCTTATTATTGCCATCAATGTGCAGAATACATGGCTAGGTGGCATATCTCACAGCTGTGACAAGTTCAGGTATATTTTACTGAAGCTGTACCCCATTGCATACAGTGTGTCCTAATTAAGGATGGCTTGGGTAACTTTCTTTACTTCAGTAAAAGAACAGTGTTGATTATACATTGCAAAATTATAAAATGTAGCAAATTGGGCTATTAAAAGGGGTTCAGTACACAAGTTTTAACATACATTGCATAGTCTCTTTCAGACAAAGGGAGGCAGGAAAAGAGCGCGAATCTCTGATTTACGACTGTAAGGCATAGATAAGCAACCGCATTTCTACCCCTTCCCCCCCCCTTTTTGGTGAGGGGTGGGGGCCTTCCTTAGTTCTATTAACTAAATAACTATGTGCTCAAACATTTCTACCTACTTGGTTACACCACTTAAACTCATTTCCCACTCTCAGAGAGAGGTGTGAGCGCATGATTGGATAACCCCAGTGTTTACCTATCTGTGCATATTCTATAATATATATATATGTATATATATATATATATATATATATATATATATATATATATGTATATAATTGTCCAAGTGGCAAAGATACAATGGGACATTCATAAGAAAAATAAAAGACAATTGTGACTGACACATACACATCCACCAAGTTTACAGTAATGATGCCAAATAATAGTGAGGATAACACACAATCAAATACACAATAGATGGCATATGATTTTAGCTTTGTCCCACTCCAGAGAGATGCAGGATCTCCCCCCCTTTCCACTATCTGGGTCCTCCGTTTGAGGGCCATAAACATTGGAATGCGGGCTTCGGCTTCCTGGAGAGGGGCCCTGGGTCAAAGAGGTACGGAGGGAGATCTTGGCATGGCCGACTCACTCCCTCAGCGGCCATAAAATACTGGCTGTGGGGCCTGCGTGATCCTACATATCCCCCCTTTCGGCTGATTATGGCACTGCCATCATTCAGGCGACAATGAGCTAAAAGGGATCACAATCACGAGACACGACACAAAAACTTCCCATCCTTTTGACAGTCTGGGTAGTATGGTAGAAGGGAGTCGACCGTTGGCATCAGGCTTTGGAGGCAGGAGTGAGTGGGGACAACACCGGTTTATGGCGGTAGATGCTGTTTGGGTCTATAATGGGCAGGTTCACGAGGGATGCTACTTCCCGGAGAATGGGATCAACGTATAATGGTATAGCGCTTCCCAGGGAATAAGCTAAATGGGCTTGTATGGACTGTACAGCTCCCAGTGTGGCCCCGGCCAGGATGTCTTGCACTAGGCTCAAGGGCACCAGGTACGGTGGTATTCTACCCATGGCCAAGCTATCCAAAGAGGAACTTATCTCGCGAAGCATGTCCCCCATCAACAACGAAACGACTTGCGTGTGCGCATAGTCGTTCTGAAGAACGTGAAAAAGTTGGTTTACGGCCTTCACTGTCTGGTTGAGGATGACACTATGAGTGTTTACCACAACGATGGTGCCCTGCACGGTTTTACCGATAGCTTGGGACGCCTCCTTCTGGGCGCGAATCTGTTCTTGAAGTTTGGGAATTTCGTCCTGCAATTCGCTGACGTGACGCCGTACGGTGGCTAAATTTATGGCATTGACTGTGGTAAACCCAATATTAAAAAGGGTGCCTACAGCTGCGGCAGCCCCTAGCAGCGCCCCCAGGAACCTCTTTGGCCGGGGATTGGAACCGCTTAATTCGGCTTGGGTCACAGTCATCTTTTGTAACTGCTGCAACATATAGGTAGTGTCCGCAGCAGCGTGGTGAAGGGCGTCCTGAGTCCACTTGATACCCGCCCAACTAGCCTGGGGCTTTTCATTCGGGTAATGGGTTCGGTAGACCTCGTAGGGGTCGAGACGGACGAATACCCTCTGCGTGTGGGTACGGCAGTTGGTAATCAATAGGCCCGGTTGTTCCCTCAAAACGATGCCTGATGGAGGCCCAGGAACAACCGTCTCAGACTGGGTCCTTGCTCTTCCCATCCAGAGTAACGTCAGGAGCAGGGTCAGCATCCTCCTAGTGGCAGGGGGTAGACAATGAAAGGTCGTGTTATGAGAGGCACTGAGCTAGGTCAGAGCCTCGAGTGGCTGAGCTTGTGGAGTAGGGTTAAGGAGTAGTGAAAGAGGGTAGGATAGTGAGAGGATTGTGCACACCGGTGCAGAGGGGACAGAGAGTTTGAAAACCCTAACACTCAGCCAGGGAACGACCGAAATCAAATAAACGGGACAAATAAAAATGCATAACCGTATCCTCTTCAGTAATTTCCCGGGCACGCGTGAGCCACCCCAGGTCCTTACCAAAAACAACAACCAAATGAAATAAATAGTTAAAAAGAAAACTTAATGTCACTCAGATACCAGTAGTCAGGCTCACCACCTTAGTCTACCCATCTGAGTTTCCTTGTCCTTTTTTTTTTGTTTTGTTTTGAGCTTGGGGACATATTTAAGGTTGAAGGTTGGCTGTGGTTTATTTGGAACGGCTGGCTTGATCCTGACCACGGTCCACTGGGGAATGATCAGTGGGTCTTCCCAGCCTTCCTTGGGTTCGGTGTTGCCTGATTTGGTTGCGGTGAACCCACTTGAGGCATGTTTCTGGAGTGCCCCGGCTCATTTTAATACGGTAAGCTACAGGGGATAGTTTGTCCACGATTTCATGCGGTCCTGACCAGCGTGGCAGGAGTTTCCTGGAGAGTCGTTGTGTGGAATTCCGACTGCTCGGCTGCACGAAGTTGTAGTACCAGACTTTGTCCCCCACTTGGAGTTCTTCCTGTGAGGTTTTCTGGTCATAGTAGGCTTTCCTGCCTTCTGCTGCCTTCTGCAACTCCTGCTGGGCGAATGCGAAGGAAGCTCTTAGGTGCTTGTGCAGACTGTCCAGATACTGCTGCGTGGTGTAGGCTGTGACAAGGCTGTGGTCACCTGTTTGGTAGAGGAGGTGGAGAGGGAGTGTCATTTGTCGTCCTGTCATTAGTTCGAAGGGTGACACTCCCGTGGACTTGTGGGGTGTGGCCCTGATGGCCATGAGTACCAGCGGTAGCTTTACATCCCAGTCCTTCTGATTTGATGCCACGTATTTCTTGAGCATACCGACTACGGTTCTGTTGGTCCGTTCTACTTGGCCGGATGCCATAGGGTGGTGGCTGATATGGAACTGTGCTTTGATGCCCAGAAGTTTCCAGATGTCCTTCATCACTTCGGCAGTGAAATGGGTGCCTCGGTCTGAGTTGACCTTCAGCGGGAGGCCAAATCTGGAGAACACATGGTTCATGAGCAGGTATGCCGTTGTCTGGGCTGTGTCATTGGGTGCTGGTAGGCATTCTACCCACTTGGTGAACTGGCAGGTGACAGTCAGGAAATACTTGTTTCCCCGGGTCGATCTCGTCAGGCGTCCTACCCAGTCGATCTGCAGATCTGACCACGGGAAGTTGATTCCTCGGCGCTGTAGAGGGGCCTTGTGGTTTGGGTTTGCTGGCTGAAATTGGCAGCAAACCAGACACCCTTTCACGTATTCTGTCACGTCCTGCCGCATGTTAGGCCAGTAAGCTACCTGATTGAGGGCTTGATAGGTTGCTTTGGCATTGCGGTGTCCCGCGCAGGGTGCGTCATGGGCGTAGAGTAGCATCACCCCCCTTTGGTCCCGAGGGACCACGAGCCTTGGCGAAGTGTGATCCTTGGGGACGTAGAGAAGTACGCCCTTGACCAGACGCAGAAAGGCGAGGAGTTGGATGAGGACGCGGAGATCTGCGGAGGCGTCGAGATCCGTGGCCGAAATCGGGTTGGTGGCGGGGTCGCGGAGGTGATCGGAGATCTTGCTGAGCACAGCATCAGCAGATTGGAGGGAGACAACGTCTGAGTCAGTAAGCTGAGGGCCGAGGTCCAGGAAGGAAGATGCTGGAGCCAAGGCCAGCTCACGAGCTTGGCGGCGAGTGATGGCATGCACAGCAGGGTTGGGTGGGGGGGCTTGAAACTCCCACGGGTCTCCGTTCAACGCTCCAGCTTTGGCGAGCGCATCTGTTTGGTCATTGTAGGTCTTGTCCAGGCCTGGGAGTCTGGAGTGACCACGGACCTTTTTCCAATAAATGTGCATGTCGTGCGACGTTATCAGTGCGTCACACGTCTGCAGCAGTTCCTGGTGTTTGACTGGCTTGTTACCTGATGTCTTGAAGCCATTCTGCTGCCAGTGAGGGAGATGGCATAGGAAGCTGAGTCGTGCATAGTTGGAGTCCGTGCAGATCAGCAAATCCTTTATGCCCTGTTTGGCAGCCAATTCCAAGGCAATCAAAATCGCTGCTAGTTCCGCATACTGTGACGTGCGGGGGCCCAGCTTGAACTGCTGTGGTGGGAGTGGATCGTCTCGGAGCCATGTGAGACCTGCCCCGGCTTTCAGGTTTCCTTGATGGTTGAAAGCACACCCGTCCACATAAACGGTGGCCATGTCCTTACAGACGTTCTCATCAAAGTAGTGATGGTGAGATGGCTCCATCACCGTCTGTGGGTCAGGGACACTGATTGCTAATGGTTCATCCTGAGAGCAGTTTTGGCAGCTAGCTAGTCCTGTCCCAAGGGGTAGCTTTTGGGTTTGGGCATACCGGATGTCGATGTCACGGCCCTGGAGTGTCATCAGCCAGGTGGCTATGCGTGAATTAGTGACCACCCCATCTCTGATGCGCTGGCTGTTGAGGAACGTGACAGGTTGATGGTTAGTTTCAATGATGGTCTTCTGTCCCCCAATGTAGTTGGAGAAATGCGTCATTGCCCAAACGGTGCAGAGTAGTGCCTTTTCACAATCGGAATACTTGCGTTCTGGTGCCAGAAGGGTTTTGCTGGCATAGGCAACTACACGCCTGTCTTGGTCATAGACTTGATACAACCCTGCGCTCAGACAGTCCTTCGAGAAGCCTGCTTCCAAGTGGAACTCCTTGTCCGGGTTTGGGTAAGCCAGGCAGGGTGCTGAGCACAAAAGCCGTTTCAGTTCTGTCATGGCCTCTTCTTGTTCTGTGGTCCACTGAAATGGGATATCCTTCTTCAGAAGGGTGGTCAGTGGTCTGGCAACGTCCGCGTAGTTTTCGATAAACTGTCTGGAGTAGTTGCACACCCCTAGGAAACTGCGCAATTCTGACAGGTTAGAGGGCGCCTTGATGTTCTGGATGGCCTGGGTGCGGCTGGACTGGGGCTCAACACCGTTTGGGCCCACCAACAGGCCAACATAATTGACCTTGGTTTTGCACCACTGGCCTTTGTGGAGGGCAATTTTAGCACCTGCTGTAGCCAGTTGTCCTAAAACATGGTCAAGTTCAAGCAGATGAGCGTCCATTGTGGTGCTTCGGACCAGAATGTCATCCACATAGACAAGGTTTCCTCGAGCTCTTGCGTCAGGCAGTGCCTTGTTCAGGAAAATGTTGAACTCAGCCGGCGAGTTGGCATAACCAAAGGGGCACCTGGTGAAGGTGTATTGTCTGTTGGCAAAGGTGAATGCCAACTTATGTTGGTCTTCAGGGTGCACTGGGATGGTCCAGAATCCTGAGGCTACATCCATAGTGGAGAAGATTCTGGCACCCCCGACTCTGGGGAGGTCTTGTTCCAGCTGTGTCATGGGCCAACGGGACAGAGGCACTTGCTGGTTCAGTTTCCTGTAGTCGATGGTGGGGCGCCATTTCCCATTCGGTTTGAGAACTGGCCAGATGGGGGCTGAGTATGTGCTGTTGCATGGTCGGATGACCCCCTTTTCCAACATGGCATCGACGATGTCCTGCACAGGCTCGTATGAAGCGATGGGTATCTTGTACTGCTTCACGAATGTTGGCGGGGCCCCTGGTCGAGTGGGGATGCGGACCATGTGAATGTCCGTGAGTCCACAGTCCAGAGAATCTTTGGCGAAGAAGTCCTTATACTTATAGATGACTTGACGAAGCTTTTGGCGATCTTCATCACAGTCAATAGCGTCGGCGTCTTTGAGGATTTGCCGTACTTCCGCCTCAAATCCAGTGTAGGGTTCACTGATTTCCTCTGTGGACTTCGGCATCGACTGATTTGGGGGTTTGACCGCTTCTGAGTCTGTGGTTATGGCACAAATTGTGAGATGTTGCTCATCTGTGAGTTCAACTCTACATACCGCCTCCTTCGTCACCGGTACGGTGGAAGTAATGGCGATGGCGCCGGTCGGTGCTGTGAACAGCCGATCTCTGTCCAGCTGGGCTGTCAGCAAGTTAGTGGGGATCTGACCAATCACCGGAAGTGCTAGGTCAAAATCATGGAACTGTTGGCTGATGAGCCATCCTACCCTGGTTGCCCTGGGTACAGGGATGTCGGCTGCCGTGCAGTTATTGACGAGCACATACACTGTCCGACCTGTTACCTCCAGGAGCGGCATGGCCTCCAGGGTGAGTCCCAATTCCGTTGCTTGGGCGGACGGCTGGAAAAAGGCCAGGGAGTGGTCTAGCGTTTGGCCTTTCTGCATGTTCAGGCGCATCGAGATGCCTTTCCTGTATGCGGGGAGTGTCACAGTTCGTTCGGTGACCATTGCGCATGCTTCCGGAATGGTCTGTCCTGAACAGAGGTTGTCAAGGTTCACCTCGGATTGGTGCATTTGTCCCCGGAGGGAGGTCCAAAGGACGTTGTTGATTGTGTCCACTTGGATGGCCATTCTGACCAGTAGATCCGCACCAATGTGGACCGAGTGTGGAAGACTTGGGATGACCGTGAAGTAATGCCTCAGAGATCGCTGGTTCCAGACGAGGTCCAGGGCACAGATGCCTGTGGCTGAGACAGTGGACTCCGGGTCCGTGCTCAGCGGGAACCTCGAGGCTTTACTGGCATGTGGCACGGGAACGTCTCTTTGCCTTAGTTCCTCGTACAGTTTCTGGCTAATAGCAGATTTTTCCACCCCCAAAGTCATCACCACGTCCATGACTTCCATGCCTTGGAGCCGAATGCCGTCCCTGACCTTGGGACGATAGGGTCCCGGCGTAGGATCCAGGCTGCACAGGAAGGAGTCATGTCGCTGGTATGGGTCTCCTGCGTTGAGATGCTGATCTGGAGGGGAGTCTTCTCCTTGGTGCGGAGTGAAGTCTGGGGAGACAGCCAAGGTTTGGCATTCCCCTATGACGGTGTTGGATGCCGGTAAGGGCAGTGGTTCTCGGACCTGAGCCCAGATTTTTAAGCGCTGCAGGTCCAGCAGTGGCTCAAACCGGTTCAGGAGGTCTTTTCCAATGAGGAGAGGGATGGATTCGAGTTGGGAAATGTATATGGGGTGCATCACGTTCATTGGGCCAATGGACAAGTTGAGTGGCATCACGTGTTCGATCCTGGTGCCTATTGGTGAATAAGCCTGCACGTCCAGGGAGCACTTCTTGGGCTGGAGGGTTTTGTTCTCCCAAGCCGCTAGGTGTTGCACCTGTAGGAAGAGGCTGGTAGACATGATCGTGATGTCTGCTGCCGTGTCGATGAGGGCCTCCAAGGTGATCACATCCTCTAGGGTGAGGGATAGATACAGCTTCTTGGCAACCCCCCTTTCCACCAAGTCCCCCAGGAATCGCGGTGCAGGGGCCTGGACGGAGATTGGCGAGGTGTTGCCATCGTCGGGTTGGTGTTCCGAATCACGACACACCACAAGAACAACGCTGTCAGGCACAGGCGAGGGCTCATCTCCCTGGTCGGGTTCTGTGGTGGGGGCAGCAACATCAATTGTGACAACGAGGTGTGAGTCCGCAGGTTTTTCTATTGGAGCCAGGGCTTCTTCCCTGGTTATGATAGGAATGACCGGTGGGGTTCGAACGTTGCCTGGGGTTGAAGGCCAGGGCAATTCACGGGTATGGTCAGGTGCGGGTTCAGGTGACGGCTGGCCCTCTCGTCCTAGTCACTTGGGATCTTTCTCTCGAAAATTCCTGGGACTCTTGGGAGGATTCTGTTCGAAGAAGTCGCGCAGCATTTGAAGCAGGGCGGACTCCTCCTCTTTCTTGGATGGTTCCGGCTTTGCATCCCGTTCCAAATCCCTTGTTCCATCGGACTGGTTCCGTGGTAGGGTTCTTCGCGGTCTCGGGGGAGAGCCGGAGTTAGGACGCCGGTCTTCCGTCTTGTTCCACGAATCCCGTGCTTGTGGCTTGCCCTTGTTAAGGTGGCGTCGTTTCTCCCACTGACCTGGCTGGGACTTTGCCTGCTGAGGGCGTGAGCTGGGGTATCGCTCTCTGGGGCCCGTGGCCTTCCAACCGTGGTTACGGGTTGGAGCAGGGGGTTGAGAGTGGCCACCTTCTAAGGGTAGGCTGGGGTCTTGCGTCACCAGGTTCAGCACTGTGGTAGCCTTGGGTGGTTTCTCTGTTGTTGCTGCTCATTGCTTGTTATAGGCCTTGATTGCCAAGTCTCGCAGCCGCTGGCTGGTCATGGTGTGGGGGCACGCCATGAGCCTGATGTGATGATTCACGGTGGGATGGAGATTCCGGAGGAAGAGAATCTTGAAGTTTACATCTTCTTCCATGCCTGGCTCATTTTTGGACCCGAAGTAGGCTCGCCGTAAGCGGTTGTAGTAGACTTGGGACGTTTCCTGTCTACTCTGTCTGACGTCGAGTGCCGTAGTAAGACCTTGTTCTGACTCTGGATCAGAGAATTCTCGAGTCAGTGCTTCATGTAGCAGCTTGGGGTCCATCTTGACTTGATCTGGCTGTCGATCCAAGAAGCTGCGGACCTCTAGGCTGGAGGTGATCCTGATGAGTCTATCTTCATGGGTCACATTGTCCAGCCTTTGGAGGTGGAAGTCAACATCTTGTAAGTAGGCATGTATGTCGTGGCCGCCCGTAGGGTCAGGGGTGAACTTGTTCACGTTCCGGGCTACCTTATCCAGCTCTTTGGTGGTGAGTCTGTAGTAGTGAGGGACTGGTCTTGGTAGGCTCGTGCCGTCTGGGGAGTCTCCCTTGAAATGGGCCCCCCTGTGAGTAGTTACGGGAGCCGGATACAACTGCCTTGGGGGCGGTAGTGTGGCAGGAGGGGACCCTGGTGCTCTTGCTGGGTTGTACGGCGTTTCATATTCTGCCTTCGTTGCGCGCGCCCATTCGAGTTCTTGGCTCAACTGGTCAAGTTCCGTAGCATCAGCCTGGTGCTTCCTCTTAGCGTCACTGAGCTGTTCTCGGAGGTCCGTCACCTGGTGCCTGAGCTCGCGGACTTGCCTTTGGGCTTCTCCCCGATGGTCCTCCAGGGATTGGATTCGGTTGTTCCTTTCCTGGAGCTCTTTGTGGGCTCTATCCAACAGGGTTTCAACCTGGTTGAGTTTGGCCGTGAGGTCCTCTCGGGTGGCTTTGGCTTTCTGTTCTCCTTGATCAGCCTGAACTCGGAGCTCTTCCAGGGCCTGTTGAAGCTCTTCAGTGAGTTTATGTGTGTCATCTTCTATGGTCTCCTCCCCCTCTGGGGATGGGGTCCTCTTTTGCTGGAGTTCTTGCTCCAACTTCTCGATGCGATCTTGTGCTTGGATAGCATCTTGATGACTCTCGGCCAGTAGTCTTCGGGTGTCTCCATCCCGTTGCTTGAGGATTTGCACCTGGTCCTGGAGGAGGGAGGTTTCTTCTTCACCCATCATCAGCCTGGCTAGAAGCTTGTGTGCTAGGGAGCCGAGTACTTTGGTTAGCTCTTTGCTCCCGGGCTTCTGAGTAGGGGGCGTGGCCATGAGTTCAGCAATGTCCTCATCAATTTGGTCCATGCCTTTTTCCTGTATGAGCTCCGTGTGACCGGGCAGGAAATCACCAGTCATGACATCCAGCCAGGTGCCTAAGGCTTTCCATTGGTCCAGGGGGCTTTCTCTGTGGGCCATAGTGACTTGATTGACTGAAGGGTGACACTAGAGGTCTGTTGCTCTCAGACGGGTATGGGCTAGGCGGGTGGCCTGCTACCTGAAACTGAGGTGACAAATCAAAGAAAGGAAAATAAAACAAATAGGACTAGGGCCCGTCAATGGGTAACAGGGCGGGTGTATTGAACCACGAACTGGTTACCCAGACAAAATAAATGAAGAAAAGTTGTTCCCTGTGAGCGTCTGTGGTAGGAAGAAGAAACGACAGCTAAGTCTGGAGGGAGTCACACCACCGGCCGTGTGTGTGACTACTGATGGGCTGTCAAGAGAAAGAAGGGAAGTTGGGGGAACAAGGAGAATTTCCAGCAGCAATAGCAGTGGGACCGCGTTCAAAACCTGGCTTGCTGTTGCAGATCAGATTTAACCAGAAGAGGGAAAATTGGCAGGTTCTGTTCTGCTTGCCTTTATGCGGTGTGTCGCGGTGTTAAGCTATTTACTGGAGTGGAGGGGTTTGAATGCTGTCAGGTGTCTCTCCCGGACCAGGCACGTCCCACAGCTCAATCTTAGCCAAGCAGGCCCGAGCCCGGCTCCCACTCCCCCGATCCCCAGCAATGTCAACTTGGAAAGGGCGTGTTCTGTACGCACAACTGAGACAACCCAGGTGGGGCTCAGCTTATTGGGCACACTGCCTGGCCCTGACTCGAACAAGAGACGGCGCAACGGCACTCGGGTGTCACCCAACCGATTGAGAGTCCAAGCTAGGGCTGTTCTCCTGAACTTTGCCCTAGACGAGGTCCTGCTCAAACTTGTAATGACCTCCCGAGATACCTGCCAACCTTGCCCTTAATGAGTCAGTGGGTGCAGCCCAGCTGGAGCGCTTTTGGGCGTCCAATTGCTGAGAACTTCCCTTTCAGTTCTGACAAACTGTAAGATCGCAAGCAGTGACAGCAGCAACTCAGACAAGCTCCACCAATTAGAGCGGATGGTAAACACCCAGTACCGGAAAAGCTTGACTGATCACACTCAGAACCCCAACCGCTGCCTGAGGTGGTAGGGCCAGTAACTGATTTATTATTATTGATTTTATGTATTTAATTCAAACCCTTGCCTAAGTCCTTGTGTTGGGGAAGGGAGTAATTAAAATCATAAAATGTCAAAAGCCCAAATTAAAATGAAACAGGGAAAGGAAAAGTCAAATTAAATCAAATGAGATTCTAATTAATTTATCATAAACACAAGTTGATTGTGTAACAATTAACTAATTAGATGCCACCAAGTTACATAAAAGTAGTCCTATGGTTGACTTCTGCTCAGAGTACAATGCCTTGGGATCCAATTCAATGTTTTCGGAGCTGACCACTAGAGGCGCAATTTAAATGGCGTAGCACTCCTATGGTTGACCCCTAGAGGCGCGATCCAAAATGGCGTTGTACTTCTATGGTTGACGCCTAGAGGCGCAATCCAAAATGGCGTGGTACTTCCAGGCCGGCCCACTAGAGGCTCTATGGGGTGTTACTCCCTCGGTGGGAGGCGTTTGTGACCCCTGCAGTGGCGTCGGGGCAGGCCTGCGGCCTTATCCGACCCAGATGTGATTACGGTGGCGTTCGTGGACGGCACTCGTAATCGAGGCGATCGCTAGACAATGCTGGTTTGCCAATGCTAGAAAATCGACCTTTAATGCAAGCACATTATGGTCTGCGCGGTGCGCGGCTTAAGACCTCTGAACCTTACTACGACAGCAAGGCGGCGCTTGCCTTTTGGCGACGGATCCAAGCAGCGAGTGTGCTGTCGCGTCACGTCGCGAATGGTGCTTATACCACGGCGGGTTTTCTGCACCAGACTCCCGTTAAATAACACACACACCCTCCGGCTATTTGCCCGTGGTGGCGTTAAGCTTGCTCTTCTCTAAAGCAGGCACAAACGTGTGAGTAAGAGGATAGTTAGCTACGCTATCGGTCTTAACTCAGGGAGTCTAAGCACAACAGAATTCAGGTTAGAAACTCGTAACGGGAATTCCTGTTGGCTAATTTAGAGATCTCTGGCAGGATGTTAGAGACGGAGAACCTCGTCCGAATCTATCCTGGAAACAACGCACTATACCTGAGAATCTCGTCAGATATAGGATAAGCGTTTACTGCAGTTAAGAAAACGAAACCTAAAATAAAATGCTTAAATTAAACGCAAAATTTAAACAAACTATTACTAGTAAGGCACAGTAGGGAACCCGCGTAGTTCCGTTCTGATGCCTTTGACTGCGGTTCGCTCAATCGTCAACCAATGCAATCCGTTAACAGTAATGCCTATTCGACTGTTTGCTTGTAAAAAGTTTAAATTTTGTGCTCACAATAAGTTTAAATCGGTACCCGCAATTCTCCACCAATTATGTAGGAATTGAACAGCTCAAATGGGGATGGTTTCCCACCAATGTTCAGGGGAATTGATTATGAATTAATTAATGATTAATTCATACACAATTAAATAGGGAATATTAGGTTTGAGTTGTTGTTCCGATATCACAGTCTTTATATTAGTCCCACTTGGTAAAGATCTGGATGATTTAAGTCCAGAATGTGAATGGAATTCATTCGTTGGTATCACTACTCAGTCTAAGATAGCTGCCCGTCCACCGGGTTAGCTTCTTTCTGTAACCTAGCGACTCAGCTCTTGGCCAAAGAGAGAGTCTCGCGATACTTGAGGACGCGAGTGGGACTTCAAAGCTCAGTAACGGGATTCAGACCAATAAAGTGACTTATTGTAAGCACAGAGAGGGAGATTTAAAATGTGAACAGCATGCGTTTATTCTAATACTACACTAAAACAGGACAAACATTACACATAACCTAATACATACAAACACAATAACGGAATTACGGAAAATGGATTTACAGTAGGAAACAGTGATAAGCTTTGATTAAATACTGTTCTGCAACGGCAAGCCTAGGATCTAAACAGGCAACCCAGATTTCAGCGTAGATCAGCCGGTGCTAGTTGCCTATTAGAGAGTTGTCGGTGAGTTTACGTGATTGCAGCGGGGATCAGCTTTGTCTTTTGTTGAAACTCGCGGCGAAGAGGCTTCGTAGTTTCGATGGTAGATTTATCTTCTCCGCGCGTAGTTTCTCCCGCAGTCTTGGATTGGAGGCTTCGCGTTTTCTTTTTCTTTTCTTTTTGATGTTTTCTCCTCCTTTTTCGATGACTTTTTCTCCTCCTCCTCCTTTCGATTCTCTGGGTGTGAGGTTTTTATGCCCCATGGGTCCCATGAATATTCATGACCCAGGGTCCAACTCATACCCAATGAGAATTGGTACCTGGATCCGAGGGGCCGGTTGCAGGCTCCCCGAATGTCCCCATAGATTTATGGTGGTCTTTGGCCAACTTTTGTGCTGATTTTAATTAAGTAATTTAGCTTTGGATAGGTTCAATTGTGTAATAATCCGTCCCCGGATTCACATTCGGACATAATTTAGGATGACATTGATACCAAACATGATATTCCACCTTTGATCCAAACCTTTGCTAATTTTCATTGATTAATTTATAATTCCTCTTATGAGGTGCATGCTTATTATTGCCATCAATGTGCAGAATACATGGCTAGGTGGCATATCTCACAGCTGTGACAAGTTCAGGTATATTTTACTGAAGCTGTACCCCATTGCATACAGTGTGTCCTAATTAAGGATGGCTTGGGTAACTTTCTTTACTTCAGTAAAAGAACAGTGTTGATTATACATTGCAAAATTATAAAATGTAGCAAATTGGGCTATTAAAAGGGGTTCAGTACACAAGTTTTAACATACATTGCATAGTCTCTTTCAGACAAAGGGAGGCAGGAAAAGAGCGCGAATCTCTGATTTACGACTGTAAGGCATAGATAAGCAACCGCATTTCTACCCCTTCCCCCCCCCTTTTTGGTGAGGGGTGGGGGCCTTCCTTAGTTCTATTAACTAAATAACTATGTGCTCAAACATTTCTACCTACTTGGTTACACCACTTAAACTCATTTCCCACTCTCAGAGAGAGGTGTGAGCGCATGATTGGATAACCCCAGTGTTTACCTATCTGTGCATATTCTATAATATATATATATATATATATATATATATATATATATATATATATATATATATATATATATGTATATAATTGTCCAAGTGGCAAAGATACAATGGGACATTCATAAGAAAAATAAAAGACAATTGTGACTGACACATACACATCCACCAAGTTTACAGTAATGATGCCAAATAATAGTGAGGATAACACACAATCAAATACACAATAGATGGCATATGATTTTAGCTTTGTCCCACTCCAGAGAGATGCAGGATCTCCCCCCCTTTCCACTATCTGGGTCCTCCGTTTGAGGGCCATAAACATTGGAATGCGGGCTTCGGCTTCCTGGAGAGGGGCCCTGGGTCAAAGAGGTACGGAGGGAGATCTTGGCATGGCCGACTCACTCCCTCAGCGGCCATAAAATACTGGCTGTGGGGCCTGCGTGATCCTACACTATCCTAACAAGGGTAAGCTAAGACCAATGGAGCCATGGAACAAGCGGAGAGACCGACAGGGAAACCAGTTTCCTAAGCCAAGCTCTCCCCCAAGTTCCCGACGGAATCCACCACAGAACTGGCAAGACAGAAGGAGAGGTTACGATCCAGACTCGAGGCCTGGACGAAGAGGAGTCTAATCTACTACAGTTGCTGCGTGATTTCTTTACTCAGCATCCCCTCAAGGGTCAAGAGGACTTTCGGAAGAAAGATCCAAAATGACTAGGACGGAAGCACAAATCACGCAGGACCCCACAACCCTCACCTGAACCCACACCAGACAATGCCTACAAACTCCCTCAGAGGTCAGTCCCAAATGACGCTCAACAGCCATCGGCCTTCCCTACCAGAGATATTGGAACAACTGAAGAAGTCCCACCTCAGTTAGAAAGTGCTACTGACTCATGCCCAGTAAGAGCACCTGATGTTGCCGTCACCAACACAGAGCTTGATCAAGGGGATGAGTCCCCGCCGGTGCCCGGCTGCACTGTCCTGGTTGTGTGCCTTGACTCAGAGCACCAATCCGACTGTGGCGACACCTCATCAATTCCTGGCCAGGCCCCTGTGCCACAGCTTCTGGGTGACCTGATGGAAAGGGGGGTAGCCAAGAAATTCTACCTCTCCATCACCCTGGAAGATGTTCTCACCCTCGAGACCCTCATCGACACTGCAGCAGACATCACCCTCATGTCAGCCAGTCTCTTCTACCAGGTGCAGCACCTAGCCGCCCAGAAGAACAAAACCCTCCAGCCGAGGAAATGCTCTTTGGACGTGCAGGCATATTCACCAGTTGGCACCAGGATGGATCACATCTTGGGCTCAAGTTAGAGAAGTTAGACACAGCCACATGGGAATGTCAAACCCTGGCTGTCTCCTCAGACCTCACTCCACACCATGGAGAGAACGCAGCGGGAGATCAGTGTCTTGACGCAAGAGACCCATGCCAGCATCATGACTTCTTCCTGTGCAGGCAGGACCCTACCCTGGGATCCTTCTGCCCCAAGATCAGGAAAGGCATATGGCCCCAAGGCATGGAAGTCACAGATGTGGTAATGACCATGGAGGTAGAAGAGTCACCAGTGAAAAAAGAGACTGTATGTCACGTGGAGCTTGCTGACGACCAACACCTGACAATCCATGCCGTAACTGCCCTGCCTGACGCAGTACAGTCACCCAGCTGCCACAGCTATTCTGAGGAGGGACCAGCAGCACCCAACATTGTGGACACGCCCACACCAATGGAACTGTCGCGACACCACTACTTTGAGGAAAATGTCTGTCAAGACATGATCACCATTTATGTAGATGGGTGCGTATTCAAACATCAGGGGACCCTGAAAGCTAGAACTAGCATTCCGTGGCTCAATGACGACCTCGTCCCACCACAGCAGCTCAAGCTTGGTCCTCACACATCGCAGTACGCAGAGCTGGCAGCATTCTTAATCACCCTGGAGATGGCCTCCGAACGTGAAGTAAAGGACCTGCTGATCTGCAAAGACTTCAGCTATGCACGTCTCAGCTTCATGTGCCATCTCCCTCACTGGACACGGAATGGCTTCAAGACATCAGGGAACAAGCCAGTCAAACACCAAGACCTCCTGCACACGTGCGATGCTCTGATTACCGCACGAAACACGCAGATCTATTGGAAGAAGGTTTGTGGTCATTCCAGACTCCCAGGACTGGACAAGACATACAATGACCACACGGATGCACTCGCCAAAGCAGGACCACTGCACGGTGACTCGTAGGAGTTTTGCTCCCTCCCACCCACCCATGCCGTCCAGGTCATCACCCGCAGCCACAGCCGAGCACCTACCTCGATGCCAGAGGCCTCACTGCTGGAACTTCCCCTTCAGGTCTCCAACTCTGACATCGTCTCCCTCCAGCCCACTGATGCTGTGCTCAGCAAGGTCTGCGATCATCTCTGCGACCTCTCTGCTAACTCGATCTCCACAACTGATCAGGCATCCCTTCCTGACCTCCATCACCTGATCATGGCTTTACCCTTTCTTTATCTTGCCGAGGGCGTACCCCTTGGTGTCCCTGATGCCCACACTTCACCAAGGCTCGTGGTCCCTTAGGCACAAAGGGGGGTCATGCTACTGTACGCCCACGACGCACCCTGTGCAGGACACCACAATGCCATAACAACCAACGAGGCACTCAAGATGAAGCCAGCATCATGAAATGAACCACATTCCAACCAAAAGAAGGACAACTTTTCCAGCTGAAATCTCCTCCAAAACCCCAACAAGAAAGACCAAAGAGAAAGGGGAGGAAAGATGGTCACAGATAGGGTAGACTAAGGTGGTGGGCTTGACTACTGATATCTGGGTGACCTTTTCATTTTTTTTTTTGTTTATCTGTTTCTTTGTTTTGATAACTTTTCATTTTATTTTGTTGTTGTTTTTGGTAAGGACCTGGGGTGGCTCACGCGTGCCCGGGAAATTACTGAAGAGGATCCGGTTTTGCAATTTTCTTTGTCCTGTTTGTTTCTTTGCAATTGTTCTCTGGCCGAGAATTGTTGCCCACTATGTCTATCTCCTGTTCTCTTTTGCACCGGTGTGCACAACGCTCAGAGTCAGTCTCGACTCACCACCTCACTCCTAATCTGGTCTTTTATTTTCTACCCCCTACCACTAGGATGTTGCTGCCCCCGCTACTAGCGTTACTCTGCCTAGGAGGGGTGAGGCCCCAATCCGACATGGTGTGCCCTGGACCTCCGCCCAGCATCGTCTTCCGGGAACAGCCCGGTCTCTTGATTACTAACTGTTGTACCCACACAGAGAGAGTATTCGTCGGACGATGTCAACTAAGCCATTACCTGCACGAGAGACCCCAAACTAGTGGGACAGGTGTCCGATGGACCCAGGATGCCCTGCATCATGCTGCCGCTGACACTACCCACAGGTTGGAGCAGTAACCCAACGACCGTGATCCAAGCTGAGTCCAATCGACGGCCCAAGAGGCTCCTGGGCACCCTGTTGGGAGCTGCAGCAGCCGTTGGCACCCTGTTTGACATAGGATTCACCACTCCTTGCGGTCCCAGAAGCCAGGCGCCAGCCCCTGCGCCTCCTCCCTGTCCATCCTGTCACTGTGCCATCCAGAGTGCCAAACAATGGGATGTCAACAATGCCTCGTTGCATGGTGGTGATCCTGTTTCAACTTCCGTCGCCTGAATGATGGCAATGCCATCATCAGCTGAAAGGGGGGATATGTAGGATCACACATGCACATATCACAGGGCCTAAATTCCAGGTGGCCTGAGACAAGGCCAAGCCTGGTACGAGAGGCACCAAAGGGGGGTTACACACATAAACACACACACACAGATAACCATGGAGGCCAGCACTCCAACTTTTATTGCCCAAAGATTTAGGGACCTACAGACAAGCAGAGTGGACCTAATGGACAGGGGTCCCTCGACTTGGCACACAACCCCCTCCCCATACATTCTGCCTTACATATCATTCACCCAACAGATGAACACCCTAAAGGAAGTTTCATTTAAGTTTGGCTTTTGTATACCCTGTATATTGATTTACTCACGACTACTAGTCTCAATATACAGATAGGTTATGTTTGTATGTGTCCTTAGACAATGTTAGTGTTTTATGTGCCACCCTTATAACCATGTTCACGGAGTATCACCTATTTTACCCCTTTGCACTTGAATACATATAAATTTAAATAAATAGATCGGTATAGCTACCATTGTATATATGTTCTCATGGTATACCAGAAGAATCTGGAAAGTGAGTGTCCAATGTGTCCTAACTTTTAGAGAGTCTTCTTTGTTAAAACCCCCCTTCTCTTCCAACATTCCTTTGTGGTCCTTATCTGATCTTGGTGGACAGTCACCAAGTTTCTTTGTTTCTACCATGCTATGTTAAAAGAACTGAATTAAGGTGTATCTTATCCATTCTGGAGAAGATGAATTGGCATAAGCCACACCAAACAAAATATGTTGTTTCCAGATGTGCAACTTATATTGATATTACCACAAACTAACGGCCACGCCTATCTATGGATAAGATGTGCTGTTTGTAATAGGAATATTTGATGTAATATCCGCACAAAGTGTAACATTTGTTGAGGTGCAACCCAAAACACCTGTATCCTATACTGGTGTGAATCAGTCACATAGATAAAATAATTAATTGTTTAATCAATTAATGCAGATGGTATGAGGTATGTACCTGTGAAGCTGGTATGGCATATTTGGTGTCAAACTGAGGGAAAATCACTCCTGATTCCAAATCTGGTCAGTGATTACCATAAAAGTGGATGTATCAAAAGTTATAACAGCTTAATGAAAATCATCAGTAAAGGGAGAATCAGTCGGGCCATAAATCCCAAAAGGACTGATACAGACCCCCTTCCGAAAGCCCGCCAAATGGATGGCCAGCCATTGGGCCAGGAGTCGAATTCCTGGTCATCCCTATTCATGAACTTTAGACCATAAGAATCTAGCACCTCAGAACAAAGCTGCGCAGAGAATAACCGCCAGCCCGGGGCAAGCAGATCATCAAGCGCAGAAAAGACCATCAGCCCGGGAGACGAGAAGCCCACAAGAAACCCTCCGGTGAAGGCCCAGCTGAACAGAGAACAGCACCAAAGACAAAGCTTCACCAGGAGAGAGAATCCAGAGGAGCTCCACTCCACTGCTCAAAATGCCACGGCTTCCTGAGTGCCATCAACTCAGCAGCTCTGCCATCAACTGCCAACACCCCCCCCCCCCCACTCTTCAACCAAGTAAACCAACTTCCTTTCATTCTAACAACTTAAGCTGTTCTGTTAACCTGCTATAAGACTTTAGGGTCATGTTCCACAAACTGTGCTTGCTTTGCAGAACAGTATTTCCCATTTAAGGTTACTCATTTAAATCCGGTCATTGCATTTTCATAACTACATCGTTTGTTTTATTCTGTTATTTCGTGTTTCTTGTTTGTGTTAGGTGTAATGTCTGTCTTATGTTAGTTGTAGTGTTAGCTAGGAATAAATGCATGTCTTTTACACAACTTTAGCCTCCATCATTGAGTGTTCCACACTAAGTTCCTGCCTCTGTGCGATCTTGCTACACGCTCTGAACCTCAAACTCGCCTGAAACATCGCGAGACTCTCTCTCATCGGCCGTGAGGGGAGCTTCGCTACCAATCGTTTACATTACCTGGTGATGCAGCTCGCTGGACGAGCCTTCTAACCCAGGTTACTAAGCGATACTGGTAATCAGTGAATCCCATTTGAGTCTCACATTAACAGACTCACAGGGATACCGCAATTGAGTTTGGAGGAGCCGATCATGCGGCATAACGATTGGTTAATAATCAGCATTAAATAATAATTAATTAAACTTTAATTAATTTCAAACATATTGGTGGAGATATTAAAAATTACCTGAGCTAATAATTCCTACAATGGTATAAGAAGAAATCAACTCTTTAGCTACTTCACAATAAATGTTAAGCTATCTGTTTCTGGTAGGCCTAGATAAATCTGCAGTACATGCCATTATCCCTCATAGGTTTTTACTTAATAGGTTGTTGCTTAAATAAACACTTACATTGCTAATCCTTGATGTAGAAGTACAAATACAGGTTTTGATACACATTTTTATATATATATATGTATATACAAGACTCATTCTCCTGCTAAATCAAACAAGATCATGTCAATTTGGTACACCTTACAGATTAACAAAAAAATTCAATCAGATAATATAAAATATGTCAGATGAGGACATATAATTCAACAGATTACATCACATGAATATAGTAAGATCGCAGAATTTCGTCCGATGGAACGATCTTTTGGGAATCTGTTCACACACGTCGGACGTTCTTTGAGACAACGCTAAATTAAGCGAGACAGTTAGCCTGGTCCGGACCAGGCTTGTTCGCAGGCCTAAATTACCATGGTAATTCAGCGGGGATTCATTTAAGACACGTTGATGGAACGGAACTATCACTTAAGTAAGACTGACTTGTCGAAATAAGTCAGACTTTCCCTTAAGCCTGCTTCATGGAATACCCCCTTGGTTCTAAATGAAAGCTTCTAAGTGTTCTTGCAAACGTTCATGCAAACATGGCCCAGAATCGCAAAATTCTCAGTAAAATCTCAAGTTTTAAAGATATCCAGGTTATTTTTGCACTTTTCCTGCAACACAAGGAAGATGAAGAGGTCCATTTAGGGACTGCCAGGACAGTTTTGTCTTCAAGGCAGACCTTTTTCAGGAGAATTTGTCTTTGTTAGAGCACTAGAAACTCCTTTATTAAAGTCATTTATCATGCTCTGAATATTCCCTGTTAAACAGGTTCCTCTCTAATTAGCTAACTTCTTCACAACAGGAAGTCAAGATAGTTGTTTTCTACTTAATTTAAACCCACATGCATTTTGTTTTTGTTAGCCTATTGAAAAAAAAGCATAACAATAATAATCGTCATCATCACCATTATTGGTATTGATATTGTTATTATTAAAATGCATTTAAAACATTTCACTAAAACGTAAAGCAAAATAACCATGCTTCGAATTACGGGGGGTACTGGGGGATAGGCCTACTGTACCCCCGATCAAGACACCAGACCCCTCCCCCCAAAGAGACAACAATAGCAGTTTGGGGGGGGTCTTAAAATTTTTCTTTTGTTGTAAAAAAAAAAAAGAGATAACCTCACCTTGTAGGAAGATTTTATGTAAAACGATTTCAGACACCCCTAATGTGGACCGCACCATTGTAACCACCTAGGCGCTAGAAGCAGCCAGCCGGTTGCGTCATTCATTCTCATTGTGTTCATCTGTCATGGTACTGTTTGTCGTGCATTGGTAAATGTAAGTAGCCAGCAGAAGTCTAGCCTGTTGAAAATGTGTTATTTTACAACCTTCATTTATTCGATTAAGTGTTTCATCTATTAATGCAAGCTGACGTCTTTATAAGTTGAATTACTTACCATTGTCCTTCTGAGGCCGGTGTTCTGTCGAGTTGAGCTACTTTGTCGAGGTAAGCTTCGGTAGTGCTAATCGATAGCCCTAACAATTGCTTACCTCGACAAAGTAGCTCAACTCGACAAAACACCGGTACAGTCAACGTTAGTTACGTTAACTAGTAAGATAAGCCAAGTTCTCTATTTAATACAGGCTTATTTGGTGAGGTAAAATCGATCATGGTCAGTTTCCAAGGAGATGAACTCCCTATGTTTGAATTAAAATTGGAAAACATGCATTATCACACCTTTCAGATGCAAACATTGTTCAAGATTTCTGCAAATGACATGTCTAAATCATACAGTTATATGCATTTGTCACACAGTACATTTGATCTATTGACAGAGTGTGCTGGACAAGCAGGCCTAGAGCACTTATCGCAGAATTTGTATCAGTGAAACACATGAAAGCCAGGGGGAACAACAACAACCCACAGGTGACCATCAAGTGCTAACAACTTGAGGACTCCACAGGGTTCATAAACCTGCTATGCCAACCAGTCAGTCAGAATTGAGAAAGCACTCCAGATGGAGTGCGAAACGTCTTCTACGAAAAACAAAGTCCAGTTGCTATTGCATAACCCTTTTTTAGGATAACCATGACCTGGATAACTGAGAATCTCCACAGACATCTGTC
This sequence comes from Paramormyrops kingsleyae, assembly GCF_048594095.1. Taxonomy (NCBI): domain Eukaryota; kingdom Metazoa; phylum Chordata; class Actinopteri; order Osteoglossiformes; family Mormyridae; genus Paramormyrops; species Paramormyrops kingsleyae. The sequence goes on along the minus strand of NC_132797.1, from coordinate 44,291,245 downwards.
ATATATTAAGTCTTTTTTGGGGTGCATATTGCACCCCCGATGAAAATATGCCAGCGATAATTGACGTCAACACTTTTTCTATCATTTTATGCATGACCGTATGTAAAACTGGTTCACTTACAATGTCCTAGAGGATAACTGCTGCAATTTTTATAACAACATGGTAGTAGCCATAGAAATGGCCAGGGGGTGCAGAACGCACCCCAAGGAACCATTGAGGGTTAAGTTTGTTTCCCCAGTCCGGTCGTTGACGTCAGTCCTTCGTTTATTCTATGTTCCCGATGTGGCTTCTTCCAAATAAACCTGATTTTGCTGCTTCTGTGCTGCTTCCCCGCTCCGTGCCCGAACGTGTGCATGACTATATAGTAGTTTGTTGCTCTCAGCTTAATATAAATCAGTGAATTTCCAAAATTATATTAACTACTGGAACACTAATTAACAGCAGTGGGAAATATATGTGTAACCTTCATACAGTTTTAAAATATTAATTTTAACAGATTTTTCAGCAAACTAACGATGACACGAGTGGCAAATCAAATTGTTTATTAATGATTTAATCCGTGTTGCTTCTGCTCTTAACTAATTAGCCTTGAATACTTTGTCACGAAGCACAGATGAATTACATCCGATTCATTTACAGTTATCCCTCGTCTTCTAGGATGCAAGTTAATTGTATTAATAGACATTCTTTGTATTTGATCTTTTTCAAAGATGAACATTTAGCAAAACAAACTTATGATCCCAATCCAGTGGTTATTTAGTTTTATCATTGACAGTTATTAAATGAACAGCATCATGCTGTTTTAAAATGGTTACAGTGGTCTTTGATTAGTACTACATTTTTGTAACATAATTCACCAGTACCCAAACAGCCCACTAGGGTTAATCATGTGTCTTATACAATTAAAAGTTAAATCAAAAACAGATAAATAAGAAAACCAGAATTCACAGCACACTAAAGGGAACACAGCTGAGAAATAGTGTCATGACTTAGAAGAACAAATCCCTGATTTCATGTCTTACAACTGGCATTGAAGGGAAAAAATATAACATTTTGTCCTCTGGCGGCAAAGCAAGTCGATGTTCAAACTTAATTGAAAGCAGTAGATTTGATGATGGTGTTGTAAGATGCACATAAAAGTGACCCATCATACTCGACAATTGAAATGGCAGGGTGGACAATTTCATTAAGAGGCTTCCTGCACCTTATTACTTCTCAGGGTTAATTTGTGTGCTGTGACACTTCTACAGGCCTCTCGGGACAGTTACTGACATTGTGACCACCTCCTTCTTATTTTGAGAGCTTTTGTGAAGCACTGCAATTACCTACTTAACAAGCAAAGGAAAATGGATCCATTCCTGTAAACCACTGGTGGGTGACTGAGCAGAGAACATGATTGCTTTTATATTGCAATTAGCTCCCTGAATGTGATGGATGCCACTTAGGCACGAGAAATTGAGCCAGCTGCTTAGTGAAAAACAATCAGAAATAAGACACAGAATCCGCATCATGAGTCAATCTGAACTGAATGGAGTAATGATATTTCTGCATGAATAATGGCATGATGTCACGCCCTGAATCCCTTCCTCCTCGTTCTCTCTCGCTTATTTGGCTCTAACGAGCCACACCTGCTGCTTGTTTAATCTTACCCCTCGTTACAGCCCTCGTGTGGATCACCCCAGGTGCCTCTTGTCTGCTCCCTCACGTGCCCTGTATAAAATGTCCTTCAGTCCTGTGATCCCCAGTCCAGTCATTGATGTTGCTACCTGCGTGTGCCCTGTGCCTAGCATTCCTGCCTGATCCTTGCTGCCCCATTTTGACCCATTGTGGTCTGTTTCCTTTGCCCTGCCTGTATTGTAGTTTTCTTTAATAAAGCCCAATTTGGTTTTCTCTCACGCCTGCCTTCAACTCTGTCCTTGCCCTCGAGGTGACACATGAAATATGTGAAAGTGGGTATTAAGAGATTATTACCCTTATCCAGAGACAGGTGTGTTTAGGTTAAACAAATAAATAATCAAATATTTATTGCTAATACACATAAGAAATATTATTTTCAATTAGTCATTTTGCTCATTTGAATAAAAAATGCCCACACAATGTTTTAACACTCGAGTGAAACAAAAAGAAATATTCACCATATAAAATTCAAAACAATAATTTGGTAAATGCATTTCTGCATTAAGTAATCAAATAAAAAAATGAAATTTAATATGTAAACATTTCTACACACCTTTACACAATCTTAAATTTACATCATTGCAGTTCAAATTTTGTCCAACAGAGGCCTCTACTTGTATTAGTATTTGGGAATTGGGAAAAAAACCTATGATACCTTGAAGGTATGACCTCGAAATGAAGAAACATACACTCACCTAAAGGATTATTAGGAACACCATACTAATACCGTGTTTGACCCCCTTTCACCTTCAGAACTGCCTTAATTCTATGTGGCATTGATTCAACAAGGTGCTGAAAGCATTCTTTAGAAATGTTGGCCCATATTGATAGGATAGCATCTTGCAGTTGATGGAGATTTGTGGGATGCACATCCAGGGCACGAAGCTCCCGTTCCACCACATCCCAAAGATGCTCTATAGGGTTGAGATCTGGTGACTGTGGGGGCCATTTTAGTACAGTGAACTCATTGTCATGTTCAAGAAACCAATTTGAAATGATTCGAGCTTTGTGACATGGTGCATTATCCTCCTGGAAGTAGCCATCAGAGGATGGGTACATGGTGGTCATAAAGGGATGGACATGGTCAGAAACAATGCTCAGGTAGGCCGTGGCATTTAAACGATGCCCAATTGGCACTAAGGGGCCTAAAGTGTGCCAAGAAAACATCCCCCACACCATTACACCACCACCACCAGCCTGCACAGTGGTAACAAGGCATGATGGATCCATGTTCTCATTCTGTTTACGCCAAATTCTGACTACCATTTGAATGTCTCAACAGATATTGAGACTCATCAGACCAGGCAACATTTTTCCAGTCTTCAACTGTCCAATTTTGGTGAGCTCGTGCAAATCGTAGCCTCTTTTTCCTATTTGTAGTGGAGATGAGTGGTACCCGGTGGGGTCTTCTGCTGTTGTAGCCCATCCGCCTCAAGGTTGTGCGTGTTGTGGCTTCACAAATGCTTTGCTGCATACCTCGGTTGTAACGAGTGGTTATTTCAGTCAAAGTTGCTCTTCTATCAGCTTGAATCAGTCGGCCCATTCTCCTCTGACCTGTAGCATCAACAAGGAATTTTCACCCACAGGACTGCTGCATACTGGATGTTTTTCCCTTTGCACACCATTCTTTGTAAACCCTAGAAATGGTTGTGCGTGAAAATCCCAGTAACTGAGCAGATTGTGAAATACTCAGACCGGCTCATCTGGCACCAACAACCATGCCACGCTCAAAATTGCTTAAATCACCTTTCTTTCCCATTCTGACATTCAGTTTGAAGTTCAGGAGATTGTCTTGACCAGGACCACTCCCCTAAATGCATTGAAGCAACTGCCATGTGATTGGTTGATTAGATAATTGCATTAATGAGAAATTGAACAGGTGTTCCTAATAATCCTTTAGGTGAGTGTATATGGTAAGGGACAACATACCACAACATTAAAGCAGGCTAATTTGTACTGGAGATATTGGTAAATATATAAGTTATTCACTTTCAAAATGTAGAGGGAAAAGAAAACTGTGTACAGGGCTATAGATGCTACTGTAGAAAACTAGATAGTGACCTGGCAGTCATATCTGAATTTCAATTATTAAGCCAACAAAATGAATCATACACTGTAAAAAATTGCTGTAATTTTTACAGTAAATTTGTACAGTAAAGTATTGTTTCATGGTTTTACAGTATTACATTGTAAAACGCAATGCATCCTGGGCCATTAGATGGTTACAACTCTTTACTGCTTATTTCACAGTAAAGTATTAGCACGGAAAACAGGCGGCAAGTAATTTCTTTGGATAAAGTGAAAACCGAGGTTTTACTGTATATTTGCCACGAGAGACCAGGGAGGGAGTGAGTGATGGCTGGCGTTGGAGATAGTGATTTTGAATTAACATTAATGTAAGTGTTAACCGAGGTTTTACTACACATTTTCTCCGAGAAACCAGGTGAAATATAGTTCGAATGAACGTTAATGTAGGTGTGTACTGCGCGTTTACTAAATATTCGCACTGAGAAACCAGGCAGGAGTGAGTGATGGCTGGCGCTGGAGAATGCTGTTTGAATCAACGCTAATCTTAACACAATCAAGTATAAAGCTTTTCTGCTAGTTCTAAGCACTGCTACTTTTTTTTCTTTTACAAACAATCGTAAAATCGTAAATATTACTTTCCAGTAATCACTTTTATTTTGAATTTTGTTAGTTTCACGTTGTTAAAATGATGAACTTATAGTAAGTGAAATAATATCTTGCAGTATTATGTTTTATTTCGAAAATCAATTAATTAATAGGTAGTGGTGCGGTTACAACATTAGCCCGACCAACAGTTAACATACTTGAGTTGTTTAGACTGCTACTACTGTATATTAACCCCATGTCTGTTTTACTTGCCTATAGCTGAGTTATAGTTGTTACTGTTAACTGTTAAAAATTACATGGACCTTTACTGAGCACCTATTACTTAGAGTTAAAACGACTTTAAAATTTAATAAATTATGTATATTTGCAAGTTGTGTAACCATGAATGTAAAACAATATTAGCCTTTACTCAGCATATGAAGCTACACAAAAATGCACCAAACCAATCTTTCATTTGTGGTGTTCCAGAATGTTCACATTCTTTTAGAAAGTTTGCTACATTTAAGTCTCATTTGTACAGAAATCACAAGAAATATCAGCTATCTAGCAGAAGGGCTCAAACAAATGACTCTGTACTAATTTGTCACATTGAAGGTAGCCAGTTTCAGGATTTGAAAGATTTCATTTCTCATTTGAAGGGCCATTTGAAAGAGGGCAGAGAAATTTGTTGTCCTTTTAAGGGTTGTGACAAAACATATAGAGTAAAAACCACATTTGCGTCTCATTTGTCTAGAGCACACAAAAAACGCTCATTTGAAGATGTGCATGATACTGTGCTGGTTAACCGGTGTGAAGTTGTTAGGCTACACATAGGCTTGATATCTCCGTGATTGATGATGAATATGACAGTAGTGTGCCAGATGAGGGTGATGATGTTCTTGATGTGGATGAAGCACTCTTTTTAAATAATTTGACACTGTTTTACTTAAAGCTTCAAGCTAAACTGCTGCTGCCTGCATCAGTAATTCAAACAATTGTTGAAGAATTCTGTGATATTCACAACCTAGGACAGTCTCATGTATTCTCAAAATTGAAAAAGAAATTGTCCTTACTCAACATTCCTGACTCTACCATAAAAAATCTAATTGATGAACTTAAAAAACAAGATCCTCTAAAGACCTGCAACAGGCTTTTACAAACAGATCAGCGCAGAAAGACCATCTTTAAAAATAGCTTTAACTATGTTGAATCCCAGCCCTTACACCTAGGCTTTGATGACTCTGGCAAAGAATGCTTTGCCCAATACATTCCTTTAAAAGAAACACTTGCTGCACTATTGGAGTCAGAATCAGTTAGGAGAGTTTATGAGGAAGTACATTCTTGTCCTACATACCATGATGTTATGCAAGATATTTGGGATGGGCAGGTCATTTCACAAAACAAGCTGTTTGAAGGTGAAACATCGTCTTTAGCTGTAATACTTTATCAAGACTCATTTGAGGTGGCAAATCCATTGGGTTCAGGGAAAAAAAAGCACAAGGTACTTTCTGTGTATTTAACTTTAGGCAATATTCCACCATATCTCCGGTCAAATATTGATCATATGCAGCTTGTGCTTTTGTGTAGGGAGAAAGATTTTAAACATTTTGGGCAAGATGTAGTCTTCAGTCAATTGATAAGGGATCTTAAGGAATTGGAGGACACAGGCATTGTCTTAAAGGATGGGCGTGTTTTGAAAGGGGGACTGTGTGCTATTGCTGGTGATAATCTAGGCTCTCACAGCATTGGAGGCTTTGTAGAAAACTTTAGTCGGAGTACATATTTCTGTAGATTTTGTGAGATAGACAGAGAAATGTTTCAGTCTAAGCCACTGATAACGGCTACAACAAGAACTCCACAGTCCTATGAGCAGAACCTAAAGGACAAAGAAACCACTGAGAAGAATAGTGTTGGAGGCATTAAATTTGATTCTGTTTTTAACCAGCTTAGGTACTTCCATGTGTGTCAGCCTGGTTTACCTCCTTGTCTAGGTCATGACCTCTTTGAAGGAGTAGTATCGTTTGACTTGGCAATATTAATTAATCATTTGGTAAATGAGGAAAGGCATTTTACATATGCAGAACTGAATAGATGTATCACTCAATTCCAGTATCGTGGCTCTGATGCAAATGACAAGCCTCTTGAAATCAACCCTGGCAGTGATAGATTATCTGGACATGCTGTACAAAACTGGTGTCTCTTGAGAGTGATACCACTATTAGTTGGAGACAGAATAGATAATCCAGCAGATAGTCCAGCATGGCAGTTGGTTTTGCTCCTACGACAAGTGGTTAATTACATATGTGCACCAGTCATTACCCATGATCAAGTGGCATATTTAAACATTCTAATTGAAGAATATATACATTTCAGAGTTGAGACATTTCCAGAAAATCCTCTCAAGCCAAAACACCACTATTTGTGTCACTACCCTGAGCTCATGATCAAGTTTGGCCCTCTCATACGCTTGTGGACTTTAAGGTTCGAAAGTAAGCACACTTACTTTAAACAGTGTGCTCGAAAATTGCACAATTTTAAAAACCTATGCGCAACCCTAGCAGAAAGGCATCAACTCCTACAGGCATACTTGGGTGCTGGCAGCATATTTCCTCCACTGATTCAGATGAACAATGGAAACGAATTTCACTGTTGTGACTATAACAACAAGATTAAAGAGGCAGTTTCCAGATTTGACTTTGCATCCAACAGAACAATTGTTGCAAATGATGTAACTGTGAAGGGCACTAGGTACAAAAAGGGAATGTATGTCATCATTGGTATGAGTGATAATGGGTTGTTAGTTGGTGGAGTCGAGCTCATTTTGATTCATTGTGATTGCCAGGTATATTTTGTTGTAAAAAGATGTCAGGCTGACCATCTACCTGCTCTGGGTATCCATTCATTGAAAGAATTAGAGCAAGACTCTTCTTTCATGTGTGTTAGGCATGACGACCTGCTTGATTACTATCCTTTAATAGAGTACAAGGTGAATGATTTATCAGTAATAATTCTCCATCACTCATTCCCTGCTTTGTAGTGCAATGCCAATGAATATAGAGGAGATCACTGAGGCAATCCTTACAGCACTACCAAATTTGCCAGAACAAACCTTATCATCCATTCTGGAGAAACTGGCCAGTATAGGAGTAGAGCATAAGTCAGACTTGAGTTTGGTTAAAGAAGAGGATCTGCAAGATCACCTCAGACCTATCCAGTGTCGCAAACTGCTGCAAGCATGGAGCACTGAGGGTAATGTATCTGAATGTTTCTAGTATTGTTTGAAGTGTATTAATTAATTTGAGAAACTTTGTCTCCAAATTGTTGTATTGGTAATAATAATAATAGTAATATGTTTATTAAATGAATAACCCCTTTTGTTTATGTTGTTGGTCAAACATAAAATGCTTATATTTGAAACATTGAAATGTTTATGTTTCTACATCATTGTAACTCTTTAGATCAGATGAGGGGTGCAGCAGTTGTGCAGCCAGTGTCCTGTGATGCATCATCTGTGGGCATGTCATGGAGTTCATGTCATCAGAATTCCTCTTCCAGCTCCAGCACCCCTTGTCAAGCCAGCACATCCTCCACTGTGGATCTTGATACTTGGCCTGACAGTTTCAAGGTGCCATGGAGCAAGATGCCTGCAGGAATCAAAGCAGCAATAGCTATGGAGCGACGGCCAAATCCTCGAGATCGTAGACAAATGGTTAGAATTGTAGTCGATGAAATGAGGCTTACTGATGCTAATCCCTCAAGATCAGACTGCCAAAGTGTTGCAAAGATGATAGTCAAGCAATACCCCAAGAGTTTTGCAGACATCTTGAAGGATGGTACCAAACTTGGGAGTGGTTATGCTTCACTTGTAAACCAGCTGAAAACACGTGTTGAACACCTGAACCGTGACAATTTTGTGGCCCGACGCAGGAGAGAGAAAAGGCTCTCCAGCTTATCAAGCAATAGCAGTACAAGACAAAGAGGGCCATCAGACCAGTATGGGTGCATCAGGTGGCAGCCTGACTGTCCCCTAGGAGAAACTGAATCCAGTCTGGAAGAGAAACAGAAGGAAATGATAGATCTATACTCTCATGAGGGTTCAGCAGGAGCCGAGAGGGAGCACCTTACCCAGCTCATGCAAACAACATACTATTTACAACGTAAAGCCATAAATGCTAATCCAGCACCATCCATAATGGAGCTTAAAAGCAGCTGGCCATATCTCTTTACACTGAAGGAACTTTACAATCATTTCAAGTTACTGACAGACATCTCTATCCTTGAAAAAATGGAAGCAGCAATTGAGGAAAAAGGAACAATGATTTTGCAGTTTTTTCAGAAAAAGCCTACAAATGAAGAGGTGAAGCAAGTCCTGTCAAAGTTTGATGCCACTGGATCTACCCTCTTGGGACCTTGTGTTATTCTACTCATAATGGCTCATTTCAAAGAGAAGGTGGATGCCCTGATTTTACAAGTTGATGTAAGTGTTTGATTAGATATCCTTTTGTAGTACTAATATGAATCTCTGAAAGCCCACACTGTGTTATTAATGTGAGCGTGTACAACCCACATTTCAGGCAACAGCCACACCTGCAGATGTGGAGGGGTTGATGTCTTTGCCAGATTCTCCAAGACTGATTGTTCAAGGTAGAATTTATTAAATTCTATATCACAACACTACATATTTGTACTGCAAGGTATCTCATTGCCTGTATAAATGTTCATTGATTTTAGGTGAGATGCTGTCTTCGATGAAGTGGATGATAAGCATCGAGGGTCAGGTGGTCATATCTCCACATCCAAACTTTGTGGCAGGTCTGGCAGCTGCCTTTGCCTCATTCTATACTTTCAACTTTGAATACCAAGAAGAAGCTTCCTGCACCCTGGAATTCATCCAGAGGTAAATCATTATTATTATTAAAATACAAGATAAAATTTTGATATTGAATGACATGGAAGCTGTATTTATACATCCATCAGTCTAATGCAGAACTCAGCAGAATTCAATTTATTATCAGGCAGATAAGCTGAATAGTGGAGAGATCTCAGTAAGGTCGACATACTTCTCCAAGAGAATAAAGAATATGTGAGACTGGCATGGATGGTACAAAAGACAGGCTTTATTGTGACTGCATAGACCAACACAGTCTTAGCGCAGGTGGAATGTTCACAGATGTAATGCCAATAAGTGCATACCCATTTGATCAGAGTGTTTTATGCTGTACTAAAACCTGTCAAAATACAGCCCAAAAGCTTCACTGAGAAAAAAGGCATATTTCAATGCAAGTATTTGTGTAGGTAGGAGATTAATTTGGTTAATACTTTTAATTTGGATAATGCCATGTTGGAACAATGTAGTTTGGAGGTTGCATGGATGAAATTGTCCACCCCAAAATCAAAAATACGTATTTTTCTGTAGTGCTATTAATCCATCTAGATTGTTTTGGTGCGAGTTGCCAGGTTTTGAAAATATTGGCCATATAAATGTCTGCCTTCTCTTGAATATTATGAGACTAAATGTGTTTAGGTGTTCAAAGCCCCCCCCCCAAAAAAAACAGCAATGTCTCTTACCAGAAATCATGACACTGTTACTCAAGATAATCCACAAAACGTGTTGTGAGCAGTTTAATGTAGGATCTACTTTTACTACCCATATTACTGCACACTGAGCGTGAGGCTCTTATGGATCAGTAGATGCTTGCTACCTTCAGCACAGTGATAACAGGTGTCATGTAAAGTTTAGTAGAAATAAAATAGTTCCTACATGAAACTGTTCACAACAAGGTCTGTGGATTTTCTTGAGTAACTGGGTCATGTTTTACACCAAAACAATCTAGACTGATAAATGACACTGCAGGCTATTAAAAAAATATATATTTTTGAATTTAGGGTGATGGACTAAGAGTGAGGTGATAAATTGATGTGAATGGGGAGGGGGGTTTGAGCATTGATGGGGCGAAGAGCATAAAAGGTTTACCCTTGATTTTGCAGATGTTTTGTGGGGATCAATCCAAGCACTGGCTCCAAGACCACTGTCAGAAAGGCTCTGAGTAAAACCAGTGGACAGATGGTACAGAAGAAGAAGCAGGCCATGAATGCAAATGTATGCAGTCTCCTAAGGAGGTTAATGGACTTTGATTGGCTGTGTGTGTAGGTGTATGCACTTCTCTGTTTCCCTTACACAGGTGTACACGCACTTTCTTTCACATTAGACACACATGCATTCACACACTGAAGTACACAAAAATTACATACACGAAACACAAATCTACACTCTCAAACCAACAAATGTAATACACACATTCATAAACTCATACACAAAGATTACACATGCACAAAATTCACACTCAGACACAAGCATTACACGCAGGTGTAAAATGAACTTTTAGATCATTTCGTGGAACACACACACATACACACACCTACACACATATTCTCACTCTCTCTCACAAACAAACTCACACACATATTCATATGTAAACATATGAAGTCCCATACAAACTGTCATTCACATACAAACATTACACATGCACATTTTAGATAACCCTTTTGTGAAAGTAAGAATACATCTTCAAGTTCCTGTTCTTGTTGATTATTATATGCCAATATATATATTTCGCCATGTTCGGATTAAATGTCTCAGTGCTGAGTTGCTTACTCAGAACAACTGACTGCAATTTACTCACTCACACACACATTAACATTACATACAAACCAGGACAAAAGATTACACTCACACACACGCACACACATACGCACAATTGCACTACCTCTCATGACTTTATATGCAGTAATACAACTCAACATGCTGAATGCATGATATTTGCTTAGTTTTTATTTTAGCCATGTTCAGATTTGAGAGATTCAGATTGACAATTTTTCAATGGTGAATTACTGTCAGAACATCTGGCTGAATAGTGTGTCAGATATAAATAAAGGAAAGAGAATCTACCTCATTGCTATTAAGGCTGTTTGCAATACAGTAGAATGTTTCTTATTTTCCAGTGTTTACTGGCTTGGTGTGGATTTTCATCTTTGTAATGTTTTGCCCATTTTACATTAAAATACTAAAAAGTACAATGTGTTCTTTGTTCTGTAGGTTATACAAATGAGATCATCCTATTTTAAATTGCTGTATTTTTACAGAAAATTACTCCAAATATTTTTTACAGTACTTTATAGGCAACTGCAGTTGCCATGTAATTACTGTAATTAATAAAATTATAGTAAGTTAATGTAAATACAGATTTCGGTATTTAACTGTAAAACATGACATTACAGTGGATTACTGTAAATGAGAATTACAGTAAAGTACAATAAATTAAAAAAGTAAAACTCTGTAATTTTTTAAACAGTAAATAACTGTTTTTCTGACACAGTAATGTACTGTGATATCATTCATGGTATATTACTGTGAATTTACAGTTCTTTATTGGCAACTTTTTTGCCAATAATTTACTGTAAATTTCACAAGCAATTTTTTACAGTGTACCTACAACTCAAACATCTACATGGTGATGCATATCACTATAAATCTTATGTCAAGCCACAGTTTGGCGAAATCCTTACTGCTCACTTTCATCTTGGAATGATTTAAAAGCACCCCCAATCCAAATTTTAAGTATAAAATTATAGATAAATATTAATTCATAACTTCAAAGTTGAGTCCATGTTAGATAATTGACACCTGTGTGGTCTGGTAAGCCCTTATAATTTTAGAATCCAGCATCCTTATGCTATCCAGGAACATTTATTCATAATGCAGTTTTTCTCCAGCATCACTCCTTACAGTTTTTCTCAGAGTGATAAAGTAGCTGTCTCACCTGAATCTACACTTTATAGGCTATCATGTCACATAAGTACACAAACATGGGTCATAATGTGTGTTACTGTACACTCCTTCATTAATTTAGTGGGATCATTTGCTGTTTTCAGGGACTGTAGCAGTACATCTGTCCAATGGATCTTCAAAATGTAATCTATTTTTACTGTGGCTTATGGATCTGTCCCAGCTTAAAAGGTGATAATGAATGATGTTGCTTCACCTTGGGAATTTACCCAAAATGCAGATTATTTTGACCTTATGATTTATTACCCATCCTTTCATTAGAAATTAAAGTGCAAGTTTTCAGTGTAAGTCTATTTGGAAGAATCAGTACAATGTAGAACTTGAATTTCCAAAACTATGACAGGTGAACTTTCATTATATTGAATTATAATATATTATAAATAATCTTAGTTTTAACATTTATTTAATTGAAAAAAAAATCTGGCGTCCATACATTGTTCAGAAATACATTAATATTTTATGTTATGTTTTATGCGCTGTTATTGACATTATCAATCAAGCCCTAAACCTAAGCACATTTTATTCAGTTCGACACATATTATGTGTCATGCGCTAAACGCGGAAGCAGGCGAAGGAAGCCATGAATATGCACAAAAGGGATTTATTTTCCGGGGTAACACACATCAAGACACGTGACGTTAATGACCGGACTGGGGAAACGAACGGAAACGTGGACTAAATACACTGGACTAATGACAGCAATCAGAAACAGCCGTAAAACACTGGGAATCCACATGAGGTTAACGAGGGGGGCGTGGCACAGAAGGATCGGCATGATTGGTGCGTGACATTATGCATATACAGTGGTATCTCAGAACTCGAACTTAATCCGTTCAGAACTCCGGATCGAATCCTAAAAAATTCGAGTTCTGATCGAATTTTCCCCATAAGAAATAATGGAAAACCAATTAATTGGTTCCCGGCCCCAAAAAAAATTACATCTAAATGTGTTTCTTTAGCATGTAAACACAAAATGAACCGGATAAAACAAGAAGAGCATATACTGTACTAAACACATCTAAGCACATTTATCAAAACAGTAATTTGTAAAGTATGAAAATAAATGTATCCAAACAATGTGTCCTGCCCCAATCATCTGCTCCTTCCATGTGCCACGCCCCCTCGTTAACCCCGTGTGGAATCCCAGTGTGATCAGCTGTAACCGCTGCTGGGTTTCTGGTTGTTGTCATTAGTCCTCTGTATTTAGTCCGCGTTTCAGTTTGTTTCCCCAGTCCGGTCATTGTATTGTCCATCTGCATTTTGCCTGTCATACCTGTAATTAAACCCTGTATTCCCCGATACCCTGACGTCTGCGCCTTTGTCTCCGTTCTGTCCCCGCCCATATGGAAAAGTTTTGTTAAAAACATCTGTGATTCTTGTATGTTCCAACAGAATACCGTAAGGGACTTATACTGTATGTTGCAAAAACCACATATACAAAATGCATAATATTTGTGTATTAACAATCATATATGTTATATCATATATATATATTAACATATATATATAACTTATAGAACTGCCCTTTTAATCAAGGTATTTGATCATAAATAATATTAAGAAAAGCTGTAAAATAACAGTATTTATCTGCTGAACTTTTGGAATTGCCCTTTTAAGTAAGGTATTTGATCACAATAATATTAAGAAAAACTGTAAAATAACAGTGTTTTTATGTAAAAGAATAACGGACATTTTTTGTAAATTTAATGTTTTTGCACTTCATTTGAAATAAAACATTTTACTGTAATTTTACAGTTTTTGTTTGGCAGCCGCTGCTGCCAGTCATTTTACCGGTTTTTTATGAGATTTTTTTTACAGTGTATAAAGCTTGAAGAGCAGGCACACAGTTTCCCTATTAAAACAATATGAAATACCTCTAAACAAATGACGCAGAATGTAAATAAATCCTATATGACTTCAATTAGACTAGCATATGATTTAATATAAGAACTTTAAATGATTTGTATATGAAAATTAGTAAGTTTCTTTATTCTTTTAGTAATACCATATGCCTATAGATATTGTTTTCATGTAAAACTCATATAATATTTTATGCAGTTTTCATATATGACCCAAAAATTCCATTACATGATTAATGTGTGCTTTTTAATATGAAAGTGGCCATAACCGGTCTGATTTTGTATAGGACATATATTGGACTTGTATGAAACACAGAAGGCAATTCTGGCTGAATTAAGTAAGAAAAATATATGGTTTCTGTATATGAATCATACAGTTTTTTTTCATATGGGCGCTGGGCACGACAATATTATTATAATTAAATGTATTAATGGTTTATTATTAATATTAAAATAATTAATAAGAAATCTTTATTTTTAAATGTATTTTATTATATAATAATATAATTACTGTTACTGTCTATCATTGTCTAGATGTATTTTACTGTCTAAATAGGCCTATATGTATTCAGCTAGTGTAAATATGCACGATGCTATCACAGCGAATGCGAGGCTGAGACTGAAGCTTTACCCTTTGTTTCCGCTGAGAGACATGCCGCGACTCATTTCCCTGCGCGTACAAGTTATCTTAGATCGGTGATCACGGTTCAACTTCTGAGATTCAGATAGAGTTCTAGGTGATTTTTTTTCAAACTGGTTGGTTTGACTTTTAAGAAATTCGAGTTATAATGAGTTCGAGAACTGAGGTACCACTGTATGTACATATATACATTCTTTGTAGTGCATAGAACCAGGTCACAAGTATGACCATAAATGAAGAAAATGCAAGACCATTGCATTGTGAAATCACATGTATATTACTGCACTATAATTAAAGCCGTGCACTCTACAATCCTCCCAGCATAATGTGCCCTGTTCGTCAGCAAGTGAAGACTGTTATAATACAATATGCACCAAAACTTGTCCAAGTGACAATGACATCACCAACCACTTATTTGCCCTTCAAACAATGTAATATTGTTAATTGATCCATAACAAGTATTAAAGTAAACCTATGCAAACACACACACATGCGCACATGTCGGGTATACCTATCCTTAAGGGGCCCGCTCATTCACTTCTATGGGAAAATTGCTAACGCTAACTATGACAAGCTTAACCCCCACCCTGCCCTAATCATAACCATAAGGAACCAAGCAAAATAAAAGATTTTTATAAAACTAAGTTTCCCCTTGTGGGGACAAAAAAAACAAATTCTCATAACTCCCCAGCCCCCGCCACACACACACACAAATACACACACCCTGTTATTGGCTGTGTAGAAATCAACTACACAGAATTTGATTGGGCTGGTCCTCAACAAGCCTAACAGAATAGGTAAAGCATATCCAGTAATGGTCCTAGCCGATGAAGCACTCTAGGCGAGCATCAGCGCTGGCGCCCTCCGCCCCAGGCATAGGGAAAATGGCTGGCAAGTCGGCGTCCCCTAAGAAGTTGGCACCCTAAGCGACCACCTATGTCACCTATAAGATCGACCGCCCCTGTTACTACTACTTCTTAATAGGCTTTGCTAAGCAGGAAAATTCATGTGGGTTTGTTCTTTTCATATTACGACACATTAATACCAACTAGTTTTAAGAATAGTGTAATGTTACATTTTTTTTCTTCCTCCGTTTGTGACGCCCCCTGGATGGATGGCGCCCTTAGCATTTGCTTATATTGCTTATGCCACGGGCCGGCCCTGAGCATATCTATTGACTTACAAGCAAGCAGCATATGTCCAGATGCAGTTCACTATTTTTGTTATAATAGCTAGCAGTCACTGGCTTGAATTATTTATGAAGACTGTTTAGTGCACATATGCTCTTTGACTCGAATGATCCGGTTATATATTGCTCAGACAGCTACTCCTCAGAGGTTTGGCCTTTATTGCTGAAAACCCAAATATATGTAAGGACAAGAAAACCAAAGAAAATATGGATGGAGGAGAAAAACAAAATAAAGTCTGGGGTATTTGTGCATATGTGTGTGGATGGTGGGAGGCGGTGTAGTTACTGGTTCCATCTCAAGGTTCAGAGTATAATTTTAGTTCACCCAACTCAAACCTCAAGTACCCATAAGATGTGCCTATTATGTAAGTTAACAACAGACAGGAAAGTGGATTAATCCACTGAGATCATGTCTTCGCTGATATTTTGCAATAAAGAAAAACACGCATGGAAAATCCTAACGCAATGCCTTTAGCACAAAGCTAACATCCTATTTCACATACTTTGTTCCAACTTGCTGTTGATGAAAAATTTTGAGAACAATACAAACCTCAAAATCATCCAACTGATCATGTATTTCTCACAGACGTATTGAAATATTTAGCTCTAAAAGGGCAGTAATGCTCCCCAGAGGTCAAATGTTGCCATTGGAGAATACTGGCCCAAAAAGGCAGTGCCAAAGGCACCTGTCTGAAAGCTCTCACTGTACATTAGAAATAAAAGAGGTACAAAATATCAATGAAAGCAATTTAAACCCCACAAGAAAAATAATGAAATGTTCAAATGCTCCTTTTGGAAGGAAGTTCATGTTTACTCTCACTTTGTCATGTTTCAGATTTATTATTACTATTACAATTCTTATCCAAACTTCCATATAGTAGCCCTATGTATCTATTCGTTAATCTATGTAATTGGTAACATGTCAACCATGCATAGAGTCAATGGGAAAATATATAATTTAAATGGCAACTTCTTTGATTTTTTAAAAGAAATTCATCCATATATTCTAAGAATATTATTTTGTGAAAAGATTAGATTAGATTTCAAGGTAAATACAGAAACTTTTCCCCAAACAGAGTGCATTTTTGCAGTAAATAATATATCAGACATGAAACATTATTCTGACAGATACACATACAGTATAAATACTGTACAATGGATGTACCAGTTAGCAATCTGCTTAAGAACAGCACATAGATGCTTGGTTGAAACTAAATCATAGCAGTTATTTTCTATAGCATTGGATTGAGCTCTGGATATGTCACTCTTGGTAACATTAGGCACAAATCTCTTAATTATAAATATAACATTCCTATTTGAAATTCAAAAATGTGACTACCAGTCATGACCTGGAGCCTCATGTATAAACGGTGCGTACGCACGAAAATGCTGCGTACGTCCGTTTCCACACTCACGTCGAGATGTATAAAAACGAAACTTGGCGTACCGCTATGCACATACTCATGGCAGCTCCAGACACGGCGTACGCACGTTTCTGCTCGGTTTTGTAAATGGACGGTACCCAGTAGCAAATCATTGCTACTGTGGTTTCCCTTTTTAAACTCAAATTTATGATGCTGACTTTATCCAATACACCGACATTAATTGCATGTTGTTTACAAATGTACGGCACCCGATTATAATCAATTTGTAACAATAAAACGGTGCAGAAAATGACCAAGCTATTACAACTACCATGGCAGCTCTTGCGTTATTGGAAGACATAGCTTATGGAAGAATTAGAAGAAAGACAGCGCGTATTCAGGGATCATAGTGATTTCTTGGCCCATGATGATGACTGGCTTCTAAGTTGATTCAGATTTCCAAGAGCAATCCTTTTGGAGCTGTGTGCTGAACTGGGGCCAGCATTACAAAGGCAGATGATGAGAAATTGCGCTATACCTGTTCCTTTACAAGTTCTGTCCACTCTCGGGTTCTTAGCCACAGGTGCTTTTCAGCAAGAACTTGCGGACCGATCGGGTATTTCTCAGTCAACACCAAGTCGCACCATGCCAGCTGTATGGGACGGCATATCCGCTTGTCACCCAGATATATAAAATTTCCTTACACTGTGGTTGAACAGGCAAACATTAAAGCGCAATTTGCAGCGATGTCCGGTTTTCCCAATGTAATCAGAGCCATCGACTGCACGCACATTGCTATAAAGACACCTTCAGGGAACGAATTTGCTTATGTAAATAGAAAGCACTTTCATTCTATTAATGTACAAATTATGTGCGATTCGAAGATGCGTCTCATTAATGCATGTGTCCCCCTCACATTTCACATTTATTTGTTTGGATCCCCCCACATTGAACATAAAGTATTAGTTTTATGCCAGTGTGTCCCCCCCCCTACATTCAAAATGCTTCTGACGCCCCTGCATTAATGTTGTGGCTAGATGGCCTGGCTCAACCCATGATTCGTTTATTCTCAGAAACAGTAGTGTTGGAAACAAACCTTAAAATAGAGTGGTACGTGATGGCTGACTGCTCGGTAAGAAGATTCTTTCCATTTTATAATTTGGCCCAATATTGTAAGCTTTGTTTGATTTAACCATTTGACAACTCCTTAGGGGACAGTGGGTACCCACTGAAGTCGTGGCTTCTCAAGCCGCTCGCAAACCCACAGAATGAAGAAGAGCGGCATTATAATGATATAATATAGAGCGCACTGTAGGGCAGCTTAAAGGCTGCTGGTGCTGCCTGGACCAGACCACTGGGGTGCTGCTATACAGTCTGCAAAAAGTGTGTTGCATTGTACACGCATGTAGCATGTTGCATATTCTGGCTGAAGAAAAAGTCAGATTTTAAAAAACGTGCGCACGCTCACCTCCAAGAAATATACGCTTTATAAATCGCACACTACCTGGGATTGTACGCACGTGGATTTGCCGCATATTCCGACCTCTACACACCCACGTTCAACCATATATGGTCAATGCAAATCCCCTCATGCATATTTAAGCATCCGATGTAAACCTGAAAAACTCATGGCATCATGGCAACCGAGGGGAAAAGTAAGAAGAGAATTTTTTCTGAAACTGAGATAGATGTTCTTGTGGGTATGGAAGCCACCGTGGAAAAAAATATATATAATTCAAGTCGAAATTTCGTCGTTTTTTCCACGGTGGCAGAAACGGGCTTTCATAGGTATAACAACCTGATGTGTCTAAACATCACCATCTGTATTTCAGTAGGCCGTTCGCACGCTCCACAACGGTATGTGCACGAACGTGAGCATCATTATAGCGATTTTCCTATGTGCTCTGGGGGTTTGAAAGGGAGGTGAGGAGCCAGCGCTTGAGAGGGTAGCCGTTGTCACCTGTATTTCATAACACAATCATTCAATGCGTGAACAATGAATAGTTATAAATTACACAATGTTTTTATCACCTTACCAAGAAGCCAGCCATCGCGCGCAGCGCCAACCTGCAGTCTGCTCTCTACACTGCTGTGTTCCAGGACAAATGAGTCATGTGTTGAACCAGGCCGTCTGTCAGGGTCAGCCTCCCACTGTGGTCCTTCCGTGCCCCTTCCCCGTTTGACCAGCAGGTGGTGCTGGTCATCCCGTCCATACGTCAGTCCTTGTTTCTCCCCTGTTACTTGTCTGGTCTCGTGGCTCAATGTATTAAACATGTGCTGTCTGTTTGCCCCTCGGTCCTGAGTTCCCTCTTGTTGTGAGTTCGAATCCCGCCTCCTCTGTTTTTGTATTTAGCTCCCTGGTGTTTTCCTTTATGCTTAATTATTCCTGGTGTTTGCTTTGTAATTGGTTTTGGTTTTGTTTCTTGTTCCCCTGCTTATGTTATTGCCTATGTACCTTCCATGTGATATATGCTTCCTTGGTTAGTGTTTAGTTTCCCTGATTGTTAGTGTCTTTGTTAATTGGTTTCACCTGTGTCTTGTTTCCCTAGTCCTTGTTAATCAGTCTCACCTGCCCTGTGTTAGTCATTACCCCTTGTAGTATATTAGTTCCTGCCTTTGTTCTGTTCCCCGCTGGTTCATCGCGTCGTGTCTCAGTCGTCTATGCCCTTGTCTAGCCTTGTCTAGCCTTGTCTCTGGTTTTCCCTTGATTGTAGTTTACCTTAGTGTCGTGCTAGTTAGTTTTCCTTGTGTGTTATTTAGTATAGTTAATTCCTCCCTGTTTTAGTTTTGACCCCTCGTGGTCTTTTTGGTTTTCTTGTGTTTTGTTGTCTTTGTTTAATAAACCCTGTTTTGTTTGCTGGAGCCGCAAGTGGATCGTCCGCCCCTTATTTGTGCACCATGCCTCGTTCCCGTTCCCGTTCCCGTGCCGTCCAGAACCATGACACCGTCGTACAACCACGTTTGTCAGGACCATATCAGCATCACAAATAACTTGCACATTTATAGAATGCACATGTTTTCTATTCATGTAAATAAATTTGTTTTCATATGGAGCCCTCATTGCAATGTGAGCGCAGTCAATTGCGCCGATTACATTTGGGAAACCGGACTGTAATGGCTACAGCCACACAGTAAGACCTGATACATGCTTGCATCCTTAGTTGATTTATTTTGTATGTTTTTGCTTTATTTACAGTAATTCATAGGTCTTAGTATATTTTTGCCTTTTGTGGCTGGGGTAGTATATTTTGATATTGTACGGTTGTGTGCAATGATTAATTTAGACAATTGTAACAGGTCCCAGTCGCGGACCGTTAACAGATTGAATCCCTGTAAAACAGGTGAAAAGATGACGCAGCAAAACTGGCGCTTTTGGCTTCTACAGCTCCGCTCGGCAGAATGAGGGAGAGGCGCCAGCCTGCGTGCAAAGTGGGTCCAAAAGGATACGCCCCACTTCCCCCTTGTGGCACGGGGGAATTAATGTATGTTACATTAAATAAAACTTAAGCCTTTAATAATAATAATAATAATAATGACAAAAATATATATTTGACTGCATAAAGTCATTCAGGTAAAACACAAAATTTCACAATAAAAAAACAAAAATGACCATACATTTTGTGTGTGTCACACTCTCCCTGACAAAAAAACAAAATGTCTCCAGACATTTCATAATCTCAAACTATTCCAGTGTGTGTATGGTTTTAATATCCGAGTAGTCGTATAGTGTATGGTATGAAAGTAGTGTAAGGGCAAATTTGACACGGGGCAGGATATGACATTGTGTTCATGGGTAAACAGTGCACCATGGGGTACTTCTGGATTTCCCAGTTTAGTAGGGGTCCTTGAACTCCCACTGTGTTGCAAACTGTCTGGAGTTGGTATGAAGGTTGGCCCAATGAGTTGTATGTGAGCCTTTAAGTAGGCCTCCTTTCACGAAGGGACCTCCGCACCTGGGGAGGGCTAAGTGGGTCATCAGGAGGTTGTATACTGACTGTCAATGGGGACTCCAACCTTTCCTCTTCCCGCACCCCACTGTCAGGCTCATCCTCAGGAGGTGTTATTTCATCAGGTAAGTGCTTGTTATTTGCCCCGTTTTCCCTTTCAGATCTCGGCAGGAGGTGTGGGACTGTATAGGGGGTCGTCCCATGATTGGGCCTCCCCTGAGACTCGAGTGCAGGCTGTGCGCTTGCTAGTCCTTGTCTTTCAGGTATCCTTAGCCGATAATGTGGTCCATCGTCATCCGAGGAGTCACTACTCGAATACCCTGCATTAGAGGCAGGATTATGTGGCTGACTGCTTCTTGTCCTCTTTCGATGCTGGGGCTCCACGGGCGGAGTAGGGGAGTGTCCTTTTTGCTGCACAGGTGGAAGTTTCTGGGGCTGTGGGGATGGATCTACGGGCAAGTCGTTTACTAAGTGAAGTAGGTTTCGGTGTAAAGTCCTTACTCTTTTTCCACCAGTTTCTGGTGCCACCTTGTAAACAGGACCTTTAGCAATCCTCTCCTTCACCACATAAATTGTGTTTTCCCAGTAGGGCCTTAGTTTACCGGGCCCCCCCCTGTCACCCAGATTGCGCACCAAAACCCGGTCGCCAGGTTCAAGGACAACACCTTTCACATGGCGGTCATAGTAAACCTTGGTGCGGGAACTGGACTGCTGACTGTTCTCAGACGCAAGTCTATAGGCTTATTTCATTCTAGAAGCCCACTTCTCTGCATATCCTCTTGGGCAAATTGTTTCTTGATCTGTAGCCAGCCCAAAAAGCAGGTCCACTGGCAGACGCGGGTGACAGCCGTACATCAGATAAAACGGTGAGAACCCCGTCCCTTCATGTCTGGTGCAATTATATGCATGAATAATCTGAGGTAAGTGATCAGCCCATCTTTCCTTTTCCTTCTCTCCTAGGGTTCGAAGCATTTGGAGTAGGGTGTGGTTGAATCTCTCCGCCGGGTTCCCTTGAGGGTGGTATGGAGTTGTCCTGGAGTGACTTACTCCACTCAGCTGTCGCAAAATTTTAAAGAGTTCATTTTCGAATTCTCTTCCCTGGTCATGATGCAATTTCCATGGGTAACCAAATCGTGGGGTAAAATCATCGAAGAGTTTTCCTGCAGCCGTTTTACCAGACTTGTTCTTCGTGGCATATGCTTGCACAAATCTGGTAAAATGGTTTATGACCACCAAAATATACTTAAAACCCCCTTTACTAGGTTCCAGGTGGAGATAATCGATAGACACAAGCTCAAGGGGAGAGCTGGTGGTGATAGACCCCATGGGTGCTCTGACATGGAAGACAGGCTTTTTCTGTTTTATGCATGGGCACCTTCTTGTTACATAGGCCTCAACGTCCCCCTTCATGTATGGCCAATAAAACCTCTCTCTAAGAAGGCCCAGTACCCTTTCAGCCCCCATGTGGCCCATATCGTTATGGAGATACTTGAGGACCATGGCTCGATACTGGTCAGGTAAAACAAACTGACTTCTCTGGCTTGTTTTCCTGTAAAGGAGCCCATCTTTGAGGTGGAGTTTCCCCCACTCATGCATTAGTTTTCCTACAAGACCACTAGCATCCCTTTTCATGTCACTTGTTAGGGTCTGGCCTCTCTCTTTCATTCTGATGACTTTACTGATGATAGGATCATCCCTCTGTGCTTTCATGAGCTCGTCATGACTCATTGCCGGGAGTGATTGTATGTTTAAGTCATCTTGTGACAGATTAAGCATAGCAACATAAGCAACATCCTGCTGTTTGGCTGCTCTGCTGCCCTCCCACATTGCTACAACGGTATCTCTGGACAGCTCCTCAGTGCACGCAGCTACATAACTATCCATGTCAAATGGAAGTCGGGACATGGTGTCAGCATCCACGTTCACTTTTCCTGGGCGATACTTCACCTCAAACCGGAAATCAGCAAGCTCGCCAACCCATCGGTGCCCAACAGCGTTGAGTTTGGCAGTGCTCATCACATAGGTCAACGGATTATTATCCATGTACACAGTGAAATGAGGGGCATAGAAAAGGTAATCTCGAAACTTCTCACATATTGCCCACTTCAATGCCAGAAACTCGAGCTTGCCTGAGTGAAAGTTGTAATTTCACTCTGCAGGTGTCAGTGTTCTTGACCCGTAGGCAATGACCCTGAGCTTCCCTGCCTGGCGTTGGTAGAGGACAGCACCAAGTCCCTTTTCTGAGGCGTCGGTGTGTAAAACAAATGGCAGGTTGAAGTCAGGGTAACCAAACACTGGTGGATTCGACAACATATGCACTAACTGGTCTAGGGCCCTTTGATGTTCTTCCATCCACTGTATTGGGGTCCTAGAGGAGAGTTGTCCCCCTTTTCCTCCCTTTTGTCTGAGGGGTTGTGTTATGGTAGCAGTAGTCCTTATTTGCAAAAGCTGATAAATTGGCTTAGCAATTCGAGAGAAGTCCTGGATGTATGTACGATAATAGCTGAGAAAACCTAGCAGCCTTCGCACTTCTCCCACAGTGCCAGGAACTTTAGCTTTCAAAGCCTGGATGGCATCCAGATCCTTGGGATCAATCCGGACTCCCTCAGCAGACACCAACCTCCCTACATAACGAACCTCTCTCTTAAATAGCTCGCATTTAGTTGGTCTGAGTTTTACACCATGGTGCTGGAGGGCTCTCAGGACACGTCTCAGGACCACCAAATGACCTTCGAATGTCTTGGCATAGCACAGAACATCATCTAGGTATGGGATGCAGGAGTCATCACGCAGAGTGTTAAGCATCTCCTCCATGCTCCTCTGGAATGCGGCTGGTGCATTGGAAAGTCCAAACGGAATGCGAACCCACTCATACAGGCCCCACGGAGTAATGAAGGCAGTCAGGTGCCGTGACCCCTCTGCGATAAAACCCTGATGGTAAGCCTTTCCCTGATTCAAGATCGAGAACCACTGGAAACTCCTGAGTGTGTCAATGAGATCCTGGATTCGGGGAAGTGGGTGTCTGTCAGGGACTGTCTTTTTGTTTAGGAGCCTGTAGTCAATACACAGCCTCAGGCTCCCGTCCTTCTTGCGTACACAAACTATCGGGGCAGAATACGGAGACTTTGATTTTACAATCCACTTCTTGGCTAACAGGTCCTGGATGTACTACTTTACTTCTTTGTAAAGAGGCCTGGGGACCGCAGCATAGGCGTGCTGCACTGGGATGTCATCCTTCAGCGTTATGTCCATCTGGAGGCTTGGGATACATCCTACGTCCGCCTCATCTTGAGCGAACACGTTTGATTCCTCAAAAAGCATTTGTTTCACTTGTTCTTGCTGTTTGTCATCTAAATGACTTATGTCAACCGGAGGGTACCACTGTTGAGACAGCTGTTCCGTTCGACCTTGGTTACTCGTAGACAATCAAGTGAGTCTACGGTACAAACCTCAACCGTGCCTCTCGATGCTGTCTTAACAACCTTCCCAATGGACTGGATGGTGCCCAGAACTGTGAAGCGGCCCAGCGTGATGCTACTCCGAGTGTGGTTACACACAGGGATCTCGACGTAAGGACGGTTTGTGTGACACACCTCAACCAAGCCATCCCCCATGTCCAGCTGTTCTAGCCTCACATCAGGGTAACTAGCCTCAAACAATGCTACCGGTTCAGTGAAATCAGCAGGCACTTTGCATTTGATATGGGCTACTCGACCAGGGCTGACAACAACGCTGTGCCACCCCACCCTCACCAGTGTAGGGCAAGGAACATGTTCTGGGGTCTGTATAAGGCTCACAATAGTCTCTACCTTATCATCCTCAATTCGTATAGCCTCCTTCAGCAGCCTGGCAATAGTAGCAACAACCTCAACACTGGCATCACGACCGAGGATGAGCTCTTGGATTACATTGTAACCCACAATCGGTCTTGTCAGATGCACGCTGCTGACCAGGAAAGGTACCCTGATGGTCAGATTTGGGTCATCGTTACCAGGTAAGTTAAAGGAGAGTTCTAGCCATCCATCATAGGGTATTGGTTCTCCATTTGCTGCAGTGAGGTCCAGTTCTTTTTCTCCCAGGAACTCACCAAGAGGGCGCAGTTCCTGCTCAGGGACATACTTTCGTTTCCACGAGCGGTGATTCATGCTAACCTGAGCACCGGAGTCCAGAAGGGCGGTGACCGTGTGTCCACTTGTTGCATTTCAGCAGACATTTCTCGCCAATGAGTTTGGCGCACCGCTGTAACTTGGACCTATTATCAATAAGTGGGTGGGGGGATGCGATGGACTGGTGGCTGCCAGGTCCAAGCATTGGCTTTCTTGTGCCTGGGTGGGACTGAGTGCTGTTCTCGGTCACTGGGTGTCCCCCTGCCGTGACCGATGTGCGTTTCCCGGCGGCTTAGATCTTCTCGAACATCCTACAGCATGGTGCCCTTCCTCTCCGCAGACAAAGCAGTGATTGCAGTCAGAGAGACCGCATCCAATGCAATTAGGACAGCCAAAAGGTTTTCCGTTCTTTGAACGCTTATCTGATTTGTTGGTACATCGGCACGAACACTGCGGTTGAGGATCAGATGTCGAGGACTTTGCCTGTGCGGCTGCATTTGTCTGCAGAGAACTGACTGCCTGAGTTAGGGCCTGTACTTGAATGCTCAATCGGTGGATGAGCTCATCTTTACCAGCCTTGTCACGGTTGCACATCCCTTTACTTACCTCGCTGGTGTTCACTTCAGTACTGTGTACATGGGTAGGTTTTGGGTGAGTGCTACGTCCCAGCCGTCGTTTCCTTTCATGCTCCTCACTTGTTATTTTAGTGACTTGCCGGAGAAGGGTCTCATCAGTGACCATAGAGTCGGAGAGGAATGGCCTCAGCTCCCGCCTGAGGTCATCATGCTTCTCACTGACGCCTTGATATACCGTACGCAGAAACACGTTCTGTGCTGTGCGCGCTTCATATTTGATATCTGAGTCTACAGTATCTGTCTGGATGTGAATATCACCTTTTGTTTGAGTCCGATTATTCTGTATAGAAACTGCTGTGGTGTCTCGTAATCATGCTGCTTAGCGTTCATGAGCTCCTGAAAGAGCTCAGTGCTACTTTTCTCTCCCAAGTGGGATTGTAAAAAGCTCTTTAGCTCTGTAATGGACATGTCATCCTTACTCGCAAGCATGTCCTTAAAGTGACCAGGTTTTATAATGCGAAACACTGCTCGAATGATCTCATCCTCTGTATACTTTTCTTTCAGTCCCTGGTCAACCTGTCTGCTAATGTTGCTGAAGCTTATTTCAGATGCATTATCCCCAATTTGTCCTCCATGAATTTTAAATTCCTACCTCTGCAGGAAGGAGAGGTCCTTGAGGGCAATCATGCTTTCAGTGGTGTTGGTGGAAGCTTGGTCAGCAGTACAAGCAGGTGAATGTATGGCAATATGAGACGGAGTGTCATCGTTTCCATTTGTACATGAAGGGGTTGCAACACCACCCTTGTTAAGCTGTTGACACAATTCGCCATAACTTGACATTAACTTACTGAGCTGTAGCTCAAGAGCCTTACTTTGGAAAACCAACTCTGCTGTTTGGGATTCTGGGTGCATGTCTATAGGATGGGTGTTAACATGAGTCACATTACGTGGTGGGGAAGACAAAACATTAGCATCTGGCAAAGTAACACCACCTCCCATCTCAACAGAGAGTACATCTCTACCACGTTTACCAATAATGTCGCTAATCATCTCGTTTATAAACAGCAATTGTGACATTCCTTCATCCTCTAAGTCTAACAATTGTGAGCTTTCTAGGTATATGCATATGTATTCAATACAACCTTCTTCATCATTAATGTCTAACTTATCTGGGTCTTGGTCAGATGTCCCCGGAATGCTGGTTGCAACTTGGAAGACCTCCTCTGCTGAGAGGCGGAACAGTCCCTTCTTCACCGTCCAGGTCAGCTTCTTTCTACTATCTGCCATTGTGATCAGTCATCAGATGCCCTTGGCCTTGAGAAAGCCCCTTGCCCTGGC
Source organism: Paramormyrops kingsleyae (assembly GCF_048594095.1). Lineage (NCBI taxonomy): Eukaryota > Metazoa > Chordata > Actinopteri > Osteoglossiformes > Mormyridae > Paramormyrops > Paramormyrops kingsleyae. The sequence goes on along the minus strand of NC_132797.1, from coordinate 44,264,090 downwards.
AACAGACGTACTGGACCCTCTCAGCCCTATTGCTCCTATGATATAGGTGACGCGGGTCCATAGGTTTGTGAATCAATGGATCAATGACGTCCTCCAAAACAGGCGGCGCTGATCCCGGACGAGCCCCCAAAAATCTGTAACAGGTCCCAGTCGCGGACCGTTAACAGATTGAATCCCTGTAAAACAGGTGAAAAGATGACGCAGCAAAACTGGCGCTTTTGGCTTCTACAGCTCCGCTCGGCAGAATGAGGGAGAGGCGCCAGCCTGCGTGCAAAGTGGGTCCAAAAGGATACGCCCCACTGCCCCCTTGTGGCACGGGGGAATTAATGTATGTTACATTAAATAAAACTTAAGCCTTTAATAATAATAATAATAATGACAAAAATATATATTTGACTGCATAAAGTCATTCAGGTAAAACACAAAATTTCACAATAAAAAAACAAAAATGACCATACATTTTGTGTGTGTCACACAATCATTTGGTTTGCAGTTACTTTGGTTGTGGGGAATGATTTTTTTCTATGCTGCATAAAGGTGTGGCTGAGGGCAGAGATCTCTCAAAAGGACAACCCCTGGAGTAGGAGCAAACCATTTGCTGCCATGGCAAGAGGGGGGAGTTGGGGTTTAGTTGTGTTTTGCTTTGTTTAATTATATGTAGTGATTATGTGGTTTACCCCTTTGTGTATTAATTGGTTTGGCCAAACCACTAAATATGTTCCCTCATGTCTCTTTATTAGAAGGTCAGTTTGTTTCAGTTAAGACTTTGCTTTGTAATGTTAAGTTTTGTTCATTTTTGTTGACCTCTTTTATGGGCCCAGTTATTAAGATCTTGAGTTTATTGTTTGTATTTTGGGGGTTAATAAAGGCCTATTTGTTTAAGTTCCTGTGTTTGTGTTGCCTTACTGCTTGGTCCCTCACACGAACATTGCTGCAAATTGCCTGTTGATGTTGGAACTTAATGTATCTACTAGTCATTTTAATAATCCAATCCAAAACGATAGGTATTATTGAGCTTAGTGATGGTTGTGATATCCCAGACCTAGAATACAATTAAACACAAGGATAAGCGGTTTGGAAAATGGATGTATGGATGTATCGATAGATTATTATTGTATTTCCTAAACAAGCTTTAGAACAAATTCACAGTTTTATTATTAATTATAATATATACCTGTCGGCTAATTCCTGCTGGTAACAGCCAGTTGCAAGGAACCCCAGGGTCGTCAGAACCTGTATTTGTATAGGGATTGCGTGGTTGGTTGGTCTCTAACATTGGACCCAGTTCAGCATATAGCTCCAAAAGCACACATCTAGGTAATCTAAATCGGTTTATGAGCCAGTCATCATCATGGGTCAAAAAATCTTCATGGTCCTTGAACACCCGTTCCCTTTTAATTCTGCCATTGGCGTAATCTTCTAACAATGCCAGTGCATCCATTATGATATGTTGCGCATGAATGTGATTGTGATATTTATGTGTTTGTAGCAATGAGACTGATTGTTTCACACTGTGTCCAAATGATCGTGATATTCACGACCACCACTTATCCATTTACATTTCATCAGCTGCGGCGCGTGGATTAAAAGTGTAGATTAAGTTAAGATTTGAGTCAGATTATACATTTTACTTATATATTTATTCACTATTATAAATATGTGACTGAATCAGTGAAATTAAATGTACATTGTATGACTCACTAGCACAAGGAATTATTATTTATGTATTAATAAACTCACGTTTTTGCTCACCCTCTTCACCCATGGTTGTATTTTCTCCAAAATGCACGCACACATGGGTCAGAGTTGGCGTACATATGCGCACATTCTGCCGTCAAGTTTGTTTCTATAGATCACAACGTTTGCATAGAAAGAGGCGTACGCATCTTTTAGGTCCAGTTTTGTGCATACGCAACGGTTATAAATGAGACCCCTGATGTTTTTAATAAAGAGAATGACAAATACGTTTTACAGTTGTAAACTTGCATACAGTCTACAGTTTTTGCATAATAAACAGAATTACTACACAGAATTAAATTTGCTAACAATGTGAAACACAAAATCTCAAGCAAGGTTAAGGATTTGAAGACTATCACATAATCAATAAAAGAGCTGCACAGTGACCCCACATTAGAGTAGAACTCACCATAATCAATTAACTACTTGAAGTAAATAGATCTTCCCCTTCAGATGCCCAGTAACCTAAGAGGGTCATCCATTCCCCATTGGCTGAAAGAAAAAAAAATTAAATGCTCTCATATTACAACATGGCAGACTGACATATAATAAAGACCAATTACATCACCTGTAGTAGCCTCTGCATTACTGTCTCCTTGAGCCAGCCTCAAATCTGCTTGTGGGTGCTTCCTGTAATTTTGCTAAAAAATCATTACGAGTATGACTACTGATAAGAATAATGCACATTGCCGTACTCTCTTCGTAATGTAACATGTTACATGGGGAGAAAAAAAATCAGGAAATCAAGATGGCATTATTCATTGACTACAGCTTATAAATGTTATAATAAAGCTATCAATTACAGTCTTCATTCATTTCAATATAAAAGTGACCTGATACACTTGTCCATTCAGATTTCTGAAGCCCTAATTCTTCCGCAGAACACATGAAAAACTTTCAATCATCTTCTTAAATCATTTCTTCCATTTTTTTATTTAAAGGAAAACTGCTTAATTTATTGGACATATGTGCTAGTATTCTTTGCAGCACAGTACAGGCAATAGATATCCTAAAATCTCCTTCCTGGTATAATCCTGCGCAAATCCTATCTGCAAAAGAAACGGATGCTAATTTATGAAAATGCATAACATCTAACCGATTGCAACATTTCAATATGTGGTAATCAGATTTTAACAGGAACTAATGTCCTTTCAAATAAATGTTGTTCTCAGATGTATCCGTTTTAGTTTATGACCACAATTAAATTGAAGTCATAATCCAAGAGATACTCCTGTTATAATGTAACATGTCAGGACACTGGAATATAAATTACCATCTGTTTAACTGCTTCTAAACAAGTAAAGGTAACAAATAAGATTGTTTAAAAAAAATAGAGAGGAATGATATATATTTAAGTCTAATAATTAAAAAGATTTACTTTTCCCAAAGTGTCATGACACCTCAATATCCTTATATTCTTCTATAGTACAAGCCTTACCAAACCAATTTATTGACTTGACAGTCACAAATAGCAAACCACATAGAAGCTTACAGAGGCACACATATATTTAGATATGTAGGAATTCATTCAGTTAGCAGTGTGCTTCCTAAAATAAAGATCAAGGTAACCAAAGGTAGTCAATGTTAACAGGAAAATAAATTTCCATCAGAAGTCCTAAGAATACATTTCACTCCCTGAGTTGAAGTGACTGGTATGTATAAATGCATAGCACTTTTTCACATGCAAATTCCATTCTACCTTATTAGTAGATGGTTCCAGTTCTACATGTGCAAGCTTGCTGTAAACTAATATTAAATTGCTGAGTATATAAATTATTTTTTGTTTTCACCTTATGGATGAAAAAATATTATGTTATTTAGTTACAATACAATCCACCCATACCCACACCCAAGTTCATGCTAGACAGGACAAGGCTCTTGTTACCAGAAGAAAAGGATTTTGAATGCCCTTGTAAAATGGATAAAAATCTCAAGGACCTTACTCTGGAACACAAAAATCAATAATTGACAGGAACTGAAATAACCTGTTTGAATAAAGTAGAAGTAAAAAAAAGTATATAAAGTAAAAACTACAGATTTTGGATGCATGTATTTCGTTCATTGTACACACATATGTAGGTACAAACTTAAGGAATTTGTCAAATGAGGGAAGACTACATCCATACCCATGCCAGGTTTACAGATGCAGGGTAGCTTGGAGATACTAATTACAAGGTACTTAGCAGTCAGTGATGAATATATACAAGGGCAGGTCGGCCTGCTTTGGCCCCAGGCTTCTTCACTGAAAACAGATGCAGAAAAAGTCCAAATACATAAGGATGCTTCTCAACAGCCATTTTGTGACCACTTTCCAACTGATTTAAAAGCAGGACAATAGACCACATGATTTTTGCTTTTTTTCTCAGATGTTGTAAAGCATTGCAGCACAGGGAAACACAGGTATGAGCTCACTGTAGTGACAAAATTCACATCTCATGTTAACACATGAGTTTATTATACAAGTCAATTATAGATTTTCAAATCAATTATTAAGATTTTTATCAGCTATATTCTTGATACTGCTATTTCATCATAAAGTATAACCTATGGCATAAAAGTGTTCAATCATAGAACCATTAATTACTATGTTCATGCCAATACTGCTATAATCAATATGTTAGATTTATGTTTAATGATGAATCATAAAATTGGACCACAACAGAAACATAAAAAGGTAAACATTGGCTACAACTGGACCTTTGGTGTACAGTATGACTTGCAGGAGACATTCACTGGAAAAATAAATAATATAAATAATATGCTCCATAATAATGTAGGCCATTATGAATGCTTACATATTTACATGTAGAAAAAATGCTTTAAAAAAAAAAAATTTAAATGCTGATATTCTCAAAAGAGACATGCTGCTAAAAAGGTTTATTTTAGGGGAAAAAAGGAAAATGTAACTCATTAATACACTTTAGCATCCTTGAAAGGAGGCTATTTGAACCTAACTTCAGAGACTAGGATTACAAAATTTTTAAAAAGTCTTAAGCCTTTTAGTCCACTATGGATTATTACTTGATCCCCACTAAGCATTTTCATACAAGAGTGCATTATCCTTGGAGCCACCCTGGACCCAGTGTCTCATTAACCTGCGTGTTAGATAAATCAAAGACAGGCACAGCTAGAGATAAGCAAACTGCAGGCCAGCAAGACAGTGACGTATGGATCTAAAGGGCTAATAGGACTGTATTGACAGGAAAATGGTGTGCTTATCCTGCCATGACTGCATTTTATGAGAAGAAATACCCAAAGCACATGGCTGAGGGGTGGTACCCAGGAAAGAAGATGATCTTGGGAGAGTGGTCTAGTCATGCTGTTTCATATGCTTAGGGTGGCTTTGCTGAAAAACTAGGTTTTTCAGCAAACGTTTGGTGGTTCAGAACCAGGGGTTAAAATTACAGGTTATTAGAAACTGTGACACATTCACATTTATTCAGTGATACACTGAATTAATGTGGGGTTTACTGTTCAAATGTAAATATGGTGCAATACCGTCATACCTCTCCTTCTCTGCAACTGATGATAGGAAGTTCTGAACACATTCAACAAAGAAGACCTGTTATAAGCTGAGATTTATGGTGTCTTATTTACATGTCATTTCAATCAGTGGACCACTGTGTGACAAGCCAAGCTGTAATTCTTCTACATGCATTTACTCCGAAACCATCACGTATCCCACTAACTGCCGCAGACTACTTCTTAAACATTTTTAAGTGAGGAGGGCTTGGAGTTGCCATTCTTGCCAGCAGCTCGCAGTCCTCTATTCCAGGTGGTCCCCATGCTTTTAACGGCACTGCCTTTATCAGCTTGTCCCGTCAAGCTCGCAGCCCTAGTCCCTGGTTACTCATATACCCAATGTCCCCCTAATATAGGGGATGGAGTCTCATCACTCTTCACTGACAATGGCCAATAGATCAAGACTAAGGGCTCAATTTCAGCTTAAAGACCTATAATGTTGAAGTCACTATGTTATCATTGAGGTCTCTGCACCTTGCACTATGCTCTCCTTATTGGGTATTCCATTTTTTTTTCTTTTTTCCACTGTTGGTCCAGAGCTAGGGGTCAAGGAATGCCAGGTATAGTTTTTATTTTGCCCTTAATTATGAGTGCTCTAGCAATTTATCATGGTAGGGCTGGTACCAAAAAAGGATATTCCATTGTTAATATCCAGCAGCATATAAAATGAAGCCAAAGATTTTTATCAACATAAAATAAATGTATAAAGGATATGCTGTTTATTTTATAACCACATTTTTCTAGAAACTAATGTGAAGCAATTACTTAACTGAAATAGTTGCTTTCCTGTCACGGCAGCAACTCCACCATCCATTACCCATCATTACACTGAAATTGTTGCTTTTGTACGTCTGTGCCAAGAAAGCTCTTACTCCTTCCCTAGAAAGGAACAAAGTCTTCCACAGAGCACTATGAAAACAAATATAGGACAGCAGGTCTAGCATCCACAGCAGGTCCACTGAGAGCTAAGTACTAATCCACTTCTACATAAATACTGTCTATCACACAATGTGTATCTCCAGACATACATAATAGAACATACCATACCCTGAAATAGAAAGAAGCAGCTGACAGACTGTCCTCTGGTGTGGGTCTGCAGAAAATGGAGTAAAATCATTTGAACTGATAACAGCACTGTCATTGGTTTCTAGTGCCGCTAAGACCTGATAAAAACAAGGTCTTTAAGCAACCAACCTTCCAGTATCTCTTTTAACCTTGATCAATTATTATGCTGACATCATTTTTCCCATATTTTAGCTTTAAAATTCTCCACATAAATAATGTGTTGCTAGTCATCTGATAAGCATCTGGTTACCACAAAATTAATGACACATATCCATTAGTATCCATTTATCCATCTTCCATACCAATTATCCAATCCAGGCCTGTGGTGACATTGCCTTGGTAATGTTGATTCAGGAACAAAAAATGTTTGTAATATCAAATATATGAACAGATAAATAAAGAACCTATATACAACCAACTCAAATAAAATATATTGGTATACCTACTTATCAGTTTATTACAAGAGTATATGGCTAATTAATATTTAACATTTGTCTTACACAGGGTTAGAAAGACAAAGCCATTTCAGTCAACCTAATGAAAGCTAGTGTTCTTTCAAATGGTAAATGACAAAACTGCACGCTGATTCCATAAATGTCACAGGAAGAATACCAGATATCCCACTGAGGTAGTGCATTTCAGTTATTCCTTCAATTATTTTAAGTGCTAGAAGAAAAGTTCACACTGCAGAAACTTTGTTCTAAGAAACAGTGAAATTGCCTACACTGGGGTGGGTTATCATAGCTTTGTGCTAGAATAGTTGCCCTACTAAACAGACCATCTGGGTTATCATAGCTGGCTGCCAAGATGCCAGTTGAGTACAGCAGGCAAGAACTTGTGTGACATTTTCCCTGTTTTACAGTGGAGGGGTCAAAATGGTCATTACTCTGCCTTAACATTCATTAACCATATATCACTTACCTATGATTTAGAAGGCACTTTTTAGTGCTGGAAAAGTAGTCCATAGCAGGTTCTATATATATTTTGCTAGATTTGTATATCAAGCACAGATGAAAATGGCCCTTAAATTGATCCATATCTTATCTTATATTGATTCATATTTTCCTACCATTGGAAGCATGGGCCAAAATTAGGATTCCCTTGTGACTCCACTGTACACTATCCCAAGACAGCAGTTTACCTTTTAAAAGCATAAAAGATTTATAGGAATCTTTTTTTTTTTTTTAGAAAGATTCCAGTTCTATAGTATAGCTACTTATAGTGCTTGCTTTTATTAAGCTTAAATTTGTTTTATCTGATGTTTTTACACTGTTACAATTCCAGTATTTGAAGATTAATTAATTTAATTATTTATTTACAACAGTGCCATATGTTTAACTCGGCACATGAGCATGAGAAAACAGTCTTCTTAGCAATTTGTTAAAAACCTTGCAAAATTGACAGTAGTATTTCATCTATATCTACTATATCTACAGTAAATAAATGTAAAATAATCATGTCCTTATAAAAGAAATGCATGATTGTAATTTTATTTTACATTGGTCTTACATAGGACTACAGGTGTGAATTAGCAATAGTGCTATAACCTGGTACAAAGCATCTCTCCTTTTTTTGAGGTTAATGTATTTTGTACATTGTCCCTGTTCAAATAAATAAATAAACTAAACATATATTCAGTTTTTTATTACTATTAGCTTTTATCTGCTGCCTAGACATTCACTAATGACAATTAGTGAATGTTACTGAGGATTGGAAATGATAATTCAATGTTAGGATCAGTTAATGAAGTAAAACTTCCTGAGTTGGCATTGTTCAGTTGTCACTCCCTGAGGGACTAGAAACTATATCTCCTCCTCAGAAACATCCTCCTTGGTAAGCAGTTCTTATCTCTGCTATCGCGGCAGGCTGATAGCAAGGGTAATATCCAGTAACAGCGGCTTTATGCGCGATCCAATACCTGGATCAATCCTGAGCCAGACAAATTCCATTAACCCTTCCCCAGCAAGGCTTCCAGTTCACAACTTCTGACATTTATGCAGTTTTATGAAGTGCCAAATTACACAACAGAGATGCAGACTGAGGTTGTAGCACCTCTTGAAAGCCCTGTTCAAATTTCTCATTATTTATCTCTATTATTTGTTACATTATTACAATATTAGATATCTATTTTGTTAATTTACAGTTCCATTTTAAGTGACATTATTATCAGTATAGAATATTCCAGAACCAAAATATTATGGAAATTAAATTACTTTATTTTAATTAAATGCGGTGGGTTGGCGCCCCATCCTGGGTTGTTCCCTGACTTGTACCCATAGCCTCCTGGATAGGCTCTGGACCCCCCACGACCCTGAATGGGACAAGCAGTTACAGAAAATGGATGGATGGATGGATGGATATTTGTATTAATATAATGATCAGCAAAAACATTAAGCTTCATGTAGATCTAATCAAAGTATTCAAGTTATTATTTTTTTATTATTATAATTAGTATTGTTGCTTTTGTTGTTTGGTATATAATATTTTATTATATTATTTATAATATTTTCCTCTCAATTTTCTTGTTACAAAAATATAGTTAATCTGAGATTTTTTCTATAAAACCTATTCTGCATTAATGCCCAGTATTTATGAAGAAGAAATTTCGTGGTTTTCACATAAGATTAATGTGGTTTAGAGGTATTAATTGCATTGAATACTTTAAAAATGTTTAATAACATACTTAATGTATCATGAACAACATTTTAGTAATTATATCTAGTGTTAGTCAACATGCAGGTTATGTTCTGCTGCCAGTTGTAAGAATGCTATATGCAACATATCAGTCTTGTATAACCATTTACTTGTGCAGTTTAGTGATAATTTGTGATGTAAACAATGTCTTAACCAACTGGGTTTTATGTACAATATATAGGGAATTGATAACAGAACAACACAAACTTTAAAATGCTATTTATATCTATCTATCTATATATCTATATCTATCTATCTATCTATCTATCTATCTATCTAAAGTGTTTCAGCAGAATTGTCAGAAAAGACTGACAAAGCTTGTAACCGGTGCACTGCAATGCTGATTTAAAATTAGAGCCTTACTCTACTCTACTCTACTCATAAAAATCTTGGCTTGTCTTAGACTACAGCTTATAAATGTTAGTCTTAGACTTAGTCTTGTCCAGAAAAAGGAAAGCACAATATCACTGTGACATCCAGCACCTCCAGTCAAGTTAGACATGCTAATTTGAATTCCAAACTATAGAACTCACCTTCAAGCATGGTTTTCAGAGAAGGAGGATTCCCACCAGGACATGAATATGTTGGTGGTCTCTGCACATCCATGGATATGATGGAGCACTGCAGGCCAGTCTCACAAAACAAACCATGCAGAGTTTGAAAAGAACGTAAATAACTGACTTTAAAATATATAAAACGATACTTGGAACCACTGCAAAAACACCAGAACAATATCATACAGAAGAGCAAAATGCAAAAGAGGTACTGCTGAAAGCCTTTTCCCTTCCCTGAATGAAAGCAATCCCTAAGACTGAATGGGTAATGAGACCCTGGCTCCAGAGATTTTAGCTTTCTTAATCATGTTCATAATTAATTCAAGAACATTGATAATTTCATTACATTCTTTTTGTCTTATCAATAAATGATGTGCCTGCACTTTTGGTCCTGTATACGGGGAGGGAAAGGAGATGCTGTGGGTAATATGGCACTAAGAAGAGGACAGATAAATACGATACAAACAGTAAAGCGGTAATTATAGTTCTTGACCAGGCCACTAGCATCACAATATAAAGTAATATGGTCACAAATATTTAATAAGCTTGTATGCTGAGAGAAACAAAACCTTGCGAAAACTGCTTCTATTGCATCTAACTTTGCTTAAAACAAGAACTTGCAATACATAATTTTAATCTGATAAACTTTATTTCTGGTATATATTATCTAATTATATGAATATATCTGAAGAAAACTGTGTTTTAGGTAAAAACAGTGATATCATTTCCCATTAAAAATGTGTATGATAATAATAACAGACTGTATTATAATTAAACACAAAGCAATATCCCATTAATATATCAATTTCCATCTTCTTACAACCAAGAGTGTGGAAAACCGCAATGTGAATTATTCCACAAGACAAGTAAAAATTAGTAACTGATCCAATGACTTACAATAACCAACAACCAGTAGGCCACTGTGGCAATATGTTATGAATTAACAAAAAATATGTACTATAATTGAGATGCATTGAGACCTCACTATTCTAAAACATAGTTAAATGTCTAACCTAAGACAAAAATCAGGTTTTATAGCTTATTAATCACAGACATATACTTAAACATTTCATAGCTGATATGAATATAAAACTTAATAACCTTTGTACTTTACAACATTCCGTAGCTTAAATGGAAAATAAATCACTGTTATTTCAGCAGAATAGAACACTTATATGTTTTCAGTGCTTTTTTGTTCCATTCAATCGAATATAGTATATTATACTGTCATCTTTGCAACACCTATTCTGTATTTTCATTTTGAATTCCCTGTTTTAATTTATTATTGTAGGGCCAAGCCAGCTATGCTGTTGGAAAAAGCCTCTGGCTGTAGTGTTACCATCAAAACTTAACAATGGTTCTGTAAGCTCTCTAGCAACATATGGCCACGTTCAAGGCTGAACACCTTCCTGTAGATAGCAGCAAACCTGCCCCCATGGACTGTGGGGGGAGGGGTGCAGCCCATCCTGTGCCTGGGTAACATTTGGAGCATCATTATGAATGTACTGTATAGTGATAAGCAATCACAAAAAAATACCTACAGATATTTTAATGGAAACTTTATTAGCAAAATCCTCATGACTGCATCAAACTCCATAACTGCAAAACACTAGTAAATTGTATAATGAGGTAGACTGGCATTGGCAAAGGTGCCAGTGCATGCAGTTATGGAGTCTCCCTCTTAAATTATAATATCTAATTATTAAAAACACACATACTACTATAAGTGCTAGACTAGGTTCAAGTACAGTTAGTGTGGATGGAGACAGGATAGAGAGGGAAAGGAAAATTCTCTAAAAGAATCAGAACTCTTGCGTATTTGCTGGAAACACTAGAATCTCCATTCAAAGAACAAAATAACTGCAAATAACCATATAATTTATAGAAAAATTATCATAGATCAAATTGCCATGGTAAGATCATATTTGGGATGACACATATTTTCAAAATCAATTAAAACAAAACTATATTTTTCTCTTTTTCTCTAAGAATAGAATTTCATATAAAATACAGGGAAAACAATGAAGAAAAAAGATGCAATACCTACAAATAGACTTACAAATGTGTCGCTTTTTAAGAGTTGTCCTTAAACAAGTGTAGTATTGATAGGAGACTACAAAATATATACAGACATACACAAATTATTCTATAATCCTTCCATTTGTTGTAGTTTACAGGTGTAAAAGTGATACAAAGGGAATAGAAATGTGGTAGTTAATATAATTGGAGATTACGCTGTAAATATTAAGTCCAGATATTGTATCCTATAAAACAGACCTATGCTTTCATTTTTATTGGACTCAATAAACACAACTAATAGCAGATAATCGCAGGAGTCGGTATCCTATCCCGGAAGCTACGGGTACAAGGCAGAGAATAACCCAGGATGGGCCACATAATATTTACTTCAGATATATTCAGCTTTTTTTGTAAATATGTTTTTAATAATATTGAATGGAATAGTGCCATATGTTGTAAATGGATTGTCCGCTAAAAGTTCGCTATAGCGTTTCACTATGACGGCATATGAACAGGATTGCTACATCAAAAGCGTTGGGGTAATTTGCAAAAACTACAGACTATTTACAAGGTAATAAAATTGTTACATACATATGTAAATGAGTGTGTGGACCAAAAGTTGACAACCCTGCTTGAACCACAAGATAGCTGTCCATTGCTGCGCTAAGCACCACAGCTTTGGAATACGTAAAAACAACCTAATGTCTTTTAATTGTACACTTAAATGGTTATTATAATACATAACAATATTAACTGAATTGTAATCCCCAGACTCCGATTTTGGTGCAGATAAATATGTCCTCTTACATATACCAAATTGTTATGCTTTCATACAGCTCATTTTTCTTAATAACCATAATATTCAACAGACGTAAATTTGTTCATTTTATTTTATTATATTTCGAAATATATAATTATCGGAATTTTATATTATATTATATTATATTTATAAAAGCACTATCAAGGAAGTGAAACACACGAATTCTATTTTAACCCACTCGCTTGCCGTAGTTGAAAAGTCTGCAAAGAGGCGTTAATAGTATGATAAACATTACGGATGCGTTTAAACTGCGTCCAAGCCGGCGTATCTGTGCAGTTGCTGCGCAATCACGATTTGGGGGGAACAATTGTGTAAAAGGGGTGGTTGTTACAGCATTTTCATTTTACTGCGGTGCGAACCGCATTTGCGTTATGGCTCAAAGTGTTCAAAATGTCACTGTATTTTTAACTTTGCCGATATCTTGCCAAATCTGTCTCGGAAAGGTATATCGATTTCGCAACACCGTGTATGGAGCTAATCTGTGATAGCATTAGGGCAACAATGTTTTGTAGTCATGTTTCATTATCTGTGTACCTGTATCTTCCTAACTGAGTGCTGCCTGTTTATATTTTATGTTACATAGTGTATTTCACCATTTTTGGTTCTTAGACGTTTAATGTTTTTTATATCATGCCAGACAGACACCGTATACAAAGAGGCTTTCATCCCATGAAATGGGGAAGTGCTAATATAATTTAGGTCGATCGGTCAGTTAACTAGTGAAGTACCTACTTACTTATGTTTTTCTTTCGTCCTAGGTTCGGAAACCCGTTGTTTGTGGCAATTACCATGTGTTCTGTTCTGCTTGTATTGAACTGTGGCTGACGAAGTCGAATCACTGTCCAACCTGCCGAATCCTTATCACCCCTGCAAACCCATGCCGAGAGATCATAGGTATAATAATAATGCCGATGATTGCTTTAATGTAATATTTTTTTCTGGTATAATGGAGATATAATAATGGAGCTCTGCCCATTGTCTTAGCTACTCACTAAAAGCCGATCCTTCAGTAGCCATTTAAGAGTCTAAGATAAGGCATGAAGGGTATAAGGATTGCTGTTTATTGGTTTAAATGTGTTTATTATGAATTTCATATCAATCCAGGTGCAACAAATGAAACTGAATGTAATGACAGTGCTTCAGTTAAAAAGAAATTAAGGAAGACCAGATTTGAGTTATTACTGAGGGATTTTGAGGTAATGTTAATCAAATATTGTTTTTATTTTTCTTATGACATTAATTAAGGTTCTAATATTTTTAACATGAAGGTGTTAAAGGAATAACTAGCATAGTTTGTGCTCTTGTAATTTAGGAGGAAATCAAGGCTCTGCATAATGAAAATGAAGAACTCAGAAAGAAAAACATGAGCACAGAAGAACAGCTTAAAATTTGTCAGCAAGCCTGTCCCATCACCACCTCAGATGCAAGTGAAGATTGTAAAGAAAGCTCACTGGAAGAGAGGATTGACTCTGATGTTCTAGAGGAATGGGAAGAAAAGCTTGGAGCTGCCACTGCAACTTATGAGAAGGTACAGCTGGATTTAGAGAAAATGAAAGAGGTAATTTATTTTTATTGTATTCCCCAGATTTGGAATTAATATGATTTTGGGATTGGGCTTCTTCTGACACTTATTTCATTAGCATGATAACTCAAAAAGTAATTGACAAATCCTCTTCAAACTTTGCAGACAAGTTGTAAAGGTGAACAAATCTGGAACAAATGAGTGCCACATAGTGGTAGCAAAGAGAAGGATAATGGCAAAGATAACTTGTTAGTAGGACTGTGCGATATGACGATATGACAAAATAAAAATGTCTGTCATTTCATATTATGCTCTATCATTTATTTAGTGGTGTCACAAAGCACTGCTTACGGCAACATTTTTTTATCTTTTGGGTGACAGTTTGCAAGGTTACATGCCTCATGGGATGTGTACACATACAAACAAATACAATTCCTGAAATATATTAGAAACATTGAAAGATATTACAACCAGAAAACTGCATATAAAACTAACTTTACTGTGGTTTTGGAGTTAAGGTTTAAACTCAAATCCACTTTCTGGAATATTTCAGTGTAGATCTGCAAATCCCCACATACATCACTCTCAATCTCTCGGTACCTCTTGACAAAGTTTGATGTGTGACAGCTGTGTTCCTGTGTTTGGTGTGATTTTTTTTTTTTTGTACTTTATCTACAGTACATTTAGTGATACAGTAATCATAGTCAATAAGAAAGTAAGTAGTGAGAGCAGCAAACCAGACAGTTAAAGTACCGAGAGTAACTATAGAACTTAAAAAGGAAATTATAGTGAGACTTGAAGGTGGTGCACATTAGGGATGGCGCGGTTCATGAAAAAAAACCGAACCGTTCGGTTCGCTTGTCTCGGTTCGGAGCATGCATGCGTCGCATGGTTCGACGGTTCATGACATGCGCAATGTAGCCTCGTGCCCCGTATGTGACGTCAGTGTGTTTCCCTTTCGCGCGAAAGAATAGGCTATATGCACAGAGCGTTGTGACGTAGTTCCGGTAAAAGTTCGGTCAGCTAAGTAATTTCCGGTAGCCTTTCGTTTGATGCGTTTAGCTCGTGTTTTCGGCGTTACCACCGTCTCTGAAGAAAACGTTTAAATTTCAGCCAACCGATAGCACAACATCTGAACACTGTTGTGCACCTTTGTTGTGTGACTTTATTTAATGTGCGGGTAGGTACTTTGTTAAAGAAAATTAAGTTATCTGTGACAAAGCACTCCAGTGAGTGTCATGCCTCGATCGTCCGCTCTTTCCGTGTGCCACACCCCCTCGTTAACCCTGTGTGGATTCCCCGTGTTTACCAGCTGTTCCTGATTGTTGTCAAATTTGTCATTACTCCATTGTATTTAGTCCGCGTTTCCGTTTCTTTTTCCAGTCCGGTCATTATATTGCAATTCTGCTTTACCGCTCGTCTGTGTTCCTTTTGCCGCGGGCAGATCGGCGGCGGCATCAGCAGCGGGCGTTGCCGCGGGCAGATCGGCGGCGGCATCAGCAGCAGCAGCAGGCGGTGCTGCGGGCAGAGCGGCGACAGCAGCTGCAGGCGGTGCTGCTGGCAAATCCGGATCAGGCAGTTCCGGAGCAGGCAGGAGGGGTGCCGAGTGCGTTGGCGCTGCCCCTTTAAGGGCTCTCGGGACCCGGGGAATAGCGTCTCTTACGGCGCGAATGCCGCCGTGCCCCAGACGCTCCGGCCGATAAATAGAAGCCTCTACCGTAGGCGGCTGCTCTCCGGGGACGCTGGCTAGGCGGGCAGCGGCTATGTCATCCCAGGTGGGTGGTGAGCCCTCGTACTCACCGGCTGGGAGCAGAGTGCAGGCTCCCAAGCGGAGCGTTGGGATCGCCTCCCGTCGCTCGGTGAGCCGGTGCTGCAGGCGGCGGAGGCACTTCCGGGCTTTGGTAAGCGGGTATGCCTGCCCCGACGGGCGCTCCTTCTGGAGCAGGTCCCGGCCCCGGCTAGCCAGTTCCAGGGCTACCGGGTCCTCCTGGACCTCAGGCTGGGATTGCCAGTACACGAAGGTTTGCAGCAGTCCGAGCCGGTGGTGCTCGGACTGCTGCTTCGTGCTTTCGCGGAGACTTGTCATTCTGTCACGCTACGGGATGAAGGCGAGCAGGGAAGCAGGGAAACGGAGCCAGGGAGTCGGGTAAAGCGGGGATTTATTGGGCAGGACAGGACTGGGGAAGCAGGACGGCAAACAAAGGGTAACACTACAATGACAAGTCTGGGGAAGACTGACTCAGACGAGGACTAAATACACAAGACAAGCTAGACTTAATAGGACACAGGCGATCACATTTAGGACTGAACACGAGGTAATGAGGGGGGCGTGGCACACATCGGGATCGTACGGAGCGGGATGTGACAGTGCCCATACCCAACTGTAATAGCGATTAAAGCGATCTATTCTTTTAGCATTTATGTTAAGGCAAGACTTTTATTTTATTACTGTTCTGGGATTAATAATGTTTAATAATTTTAATAATGTGCTTTAAGTCAAGTCAAATTCAGTTTATGCATGATTACATGATATAGCTTTTTTAATACTGTATCCTAAATTGTGGATAATTACGCTATATATCATATGCTGAAGTACATTTCTGGAGTGTTAAAGATTAAAAGAAAGAATAACAAGAACCGTACAGAACCGAAAACCG